>NC_135533.1:161984509-162589282 GCF_045843805.1 Urocitellus parryii
TCTCCTGAGTGTGGCAGAAAAGCAATGGTCTTGGGTCCATCTTATTCCTCTCTGCTGGAGGATCAATGAGAGTGTTTTCCCTGAGCAGCCAGGGTACAGCTTCTAGGCATCTTAGGAGGACTGTTCCTGAGTTTCCAGGGGGATTATGATTATCATTATTATTTTGAGTACCGGGGATTGAACTCAGGGCACTCAACACCTGAGCCCCATCCCCAGCCCAATTTTAATTTTATTTAGAGACAGGGTCTCACTGAGTTGCTTAGTATCTCCCTAACTTGCTGAGGCTGGCATTGAACTCGAGATCCTCCTGCCTCAGCCTCCCAAGCTGCTGGGATGACAGGCGTGGGCCACCACACCCAGCTTCCGGGGGGATTAGTGATTGCTATGGCTTGATATTTTGTTAATGGGAACCCCAGTTTGATAAAACTGGAGGACCCTTCCGGAGGACACCAGTGTTTCTAAGTAAGTGTGCTGATGGTGTGGACAGACATCGCTTTCCAGTTTGAACTTGGAGGATGGTTGGCACGAGTTTGGACGAGTCTTCATCATCTAAATGACCTTGTTTTGGTTTCAGCCATTAATTATGCACTTGGCACTGCACGCGCTCATGAATCTAGGTCATGCTATTCCCTTTGATAAAGAAAGCTGCGGGATGGACAGTCTTTAGCCACAGCGAGGTTCTTTGTAAGGATTCAGAAAGAAAAAAAGACAATCTGACTGCTGTGTGAAGACTGAGGTAGCATGTGCCCTGCCCTGCCTTCTAGAATGCATTACCAAAATCCCAAGATCTCAGGCCCCACACGCCGAGGGCATCCCCTCCTGAGACCAGCCAGTCCCCTGTGAATTTCACATGTCGTGTTGGAGAATGTCCTTGGTCCAGGCCTTGGATGGTGACCAAAGGGTCTGGACTCCCAGGCCGGGTGTTCTGGCCACTGTACTTGCTGTGAACCCACCTGGGGACCAAGGGCTGACGTTCCCTCTTACCACCAGTCACAGTCACTTCTGGGCTTGGCGTTTCGTCAACCCAGAGGTAAAATCAAGGACTGAAGGATTTATTGTCCAGTTATGCAAGACCAATCACTTGGGTTGCCCTGTTCCCCAAGAACATCCCAGAGATCTTCCAAAGGAGAGCTTTATGGGTTTTAATAAATAACGTTATCTGGACCTCCGATCCCATCCTTGTTGCTGTTGGGTCTGTCACAGTGACGGGTGTGTGTTGTTCTGACCTCCTCTGAGGGTTCCATGGCAACGGTAAACATGCCTGTGGCTGGTTTTCATAAGGCGATCAATCTGGATGATGCAGGGGGCCTCGGCCTGCCATAAAGAAGCGTTGTGAAACCTCCCAGGCCAGAACAGAGGCCCGAGCCGGGCTGTGCTCTTCCCAGACTGTCGATGGCGAGGACTGCAGAGCCCCTCTCAACTCGGAGTCAGAGTGTGGGGCTCACTGGTTTCCTGGCTTTGCCTGGGGATGTCCTATGTCCTATGGGGACTTAATTGGACGGTTGGCACCACTGTCCTGGGGGGGTTCTGCTCCTCTCGAGGACTCTCCTTGCAGAATATTGGTGGAGTCTGTTTCTCTTTTCTTACACGAATCCTCCTTAAAAGGGAAGCTACTAAAACCCTAGCCTCCACCACGACCCATACTTTCTATTGGTCCTTTGTACCTGTGTTTTAACATAAGTTACCTAGAGAAAACAACCTTCCACATCCAATCATTCCTCTTTGGATATCCTTTTAACATACTTTAAAAAAATTATTCATTCTTTTTTAGATATACATGACAGTAGAGTGCTTTTTGACACATCATATATACACAGAGTCTAACTTCCCATTCTCGTGGTTGGACATGATGTGGAGTTTCCCTGGTCGTGTGTTCATATGTGAACACAGGAAAGTTCTGTCCCATTCACTCCACTGTCTTTCCTGTTCCCATCCCCCTCCCCTCCCTTCATTCCCCTTTGTCTAATCAATGAACTCTGTTCTATCCAACCCCCTTATTATATGTTAGCAGCTGCATATCAGAGAGAACATTCGGTGTTTGTTTTTTTTCTTTTTTTGGGGGGGGGATTGGCTTATTTCACTTAGCATGGTAGTCTCCAGTTCCATCCATTTGCTAGAGAATATTATAATTTCATTCTTTACAGCTGAGTAATATTTCATTGTGTATATATACCACCTTTTAGCATACTATGGTGGAATGATTTACTCTGATTATTCTAATTTTTAAAATTAATTAACTAATTAATTAATTTTGTACTTGGATTGAATCCAGAGACATTGAGCCATTGAGCCACCTTCTTAGCCCCTTTTATTTATTTGTTTTTATTTTTAATATCTTTATTTTTATTATTTTTGTTAATGTGGTGCTGAGGTTCAAACCCAGTACCTCACACACGTGAGGCAAGTGCTCTACCACTGAGCCCCAACCCCAGTCCTACCCCCTTTAATTTTTTAATTTTGAGACCTGTCTTGCTAAATTACTTAAGTCCTCTCTCAGTGGCTGAGGCTGGCTTTGAACTTGTGACCCTCCTGCCTCAGCCTCTTGAGCTGCTGGGATGACAGGCGCACACCCCTGTGCCCCGCTATTATTTGTATTTTTTTAAATACAGCTTTGTCTCCTAGTTTCCACAGTGAAGATCTGAGTTTCATAGAAGCTTCTCCACCTGGGTGCCGTGGAACGTGTTCAGGATTTAGAGTCCGTGGGCCTCGCTGACTTCATGCCGTCATTATCTATTCATGGTGTGGCCTTGGCTGAGTCATAACAGCTTCTGTGAAATCCCTTTCTGCCTCTCTTAGGTAGGAAGAATAATATCCGTGGCCTGTTCAGGGTCGTGGCAGAAATTGACTGCAGTGACCTCTTCCATCTCAATGCTGTTGTCACAGGGTGACTCTGACATTCTTTCCATGGGGTGAGATGTCTGGTCCTTTTCTGAGTGGCTGGTCTGGGAGATTTCCAAGGCAGCGGCCTAAAGATGACATGACCTCCACCTCATTTTCTTGTGACACTCGACTTTGGAATCCAACCAGCAGGCTCTGAGAGAGACCACATCTAGGTGCTGCATCGAGTGGACAGCCCCCGCCAAGGTTCCCACGGATGCCAGCTCTGGCCCTTCAGTCCCCCTCTATCTTCAGGGAAGCTGGACGCTTCAAGGAGCAGGCACAAGACATCCCACGGTGCTTCATGCAGATTCCTGACTGGCAGAACTTATGAAAGATGACACAGTGGTTGTCATTGTCTTTAACCATTATGTTTTTGGGTCATTTGTTATAGGGTGGCAGCAGATACGTGCCACAATATCTTGTTCTTAAGAACAATGTGCTGCCTAGTGTGGTGGTGCACGCCGGTCATCCCAACAGCTCGGGAGGCTGAGGCAGGAGGATCGCCAGTTCAAAGCCAGCCACAGTGACTTAGCCAGGCCCAAAGCAACTCAGTGAGACCCTGTCTCTAAATAAAATACAAAATAGGGCTGAGGGTGTGGCTCAGTGGTTGAGTGTCCCTGGGTCCTGGTACCCCGAAAAAAGAACAATGTTCTTCTTGGTTTTTATGCCATCTTTCCCATTTATTAAACTGGGTGACCTTGGGCCAAGTATGTCACTTCTCCTTGTCTGCATAACTGTAAATGGGGTTCACAGTGCCTTTCTCCAGATACTATGAGAAACAGCGACTTAATGTTTGTGAGATGCTCACTAAATGTTCATTGTCTTTATTTTTTATTAAACTATATGGCTAGAGTTGGAGGATACAGGGGGAGATTTGTGTGAATTGTATTTTGATTTTTAAAGGAGTTATGCAAATTTTGTTAAGTGCTTTTCTGTAGGCAAGAAACCAGTTAGAATGCAATTTTCATGAAAGGCAAAAAATAAAAGAGAAATTAAAAATAAATCCAATACTCGTATCTGCCAAAGTGTGTATTTATTTTACATACTTTGCTAAGGTTATTTGTGGCTGGGAACCTTTGGCTTTGCTTTATGGAAAGCAGCATAATGACTCTAATTATGGGGATGTCATTATGGGCTGGAGAAGAATGGGAGGTGGGAAAAATTTTTTTTTCTTTTTCTTTTCCATTACCAGAGATTGTACTCAGGGGCACTCGACCACCAAGCCCCATCCACAGTTCTATTCTGCATTTTATTTAGAGACAGGGTCTCACTGAGTTGCTTAGGGCCTCACTTTTGCTGAGGCTGACTTTGAACTCATGATCCTCCTGTCTCAGCCTCCCAAGCTGCTGGGATTACAGGCATGTGCCACCATACCTGGCTGGAAAAGATCTTATTTTACAAAATTTGATACCAGAATTGCAATTCAACTTCTTCTAGGATAGTCTTAGATACTCTTAAGGTAGACAACAGTGTGCTTCCTAAATTTTTCTTATCCCTGAAATCGAGTTTGTTAGTATCTTTATTGGGGAAGAGAGGAAAAGCCATTGCAGTTTTGGCTTCAGGCTGGAAGTTCTGGATCTGTGTTCATACTTCAGAGGTCATTTCTGCCCTTGACTCTGGAGTTGCTTAGTGACCCCTCCAAGCCTCAGTTTCTGAAGCTGACAAGTGGGTCTAGCATTGGTTTTTTTTCCTTCTAAGATTTGTTAGGAAATTTCCATGAGATAATTTTGCCTCCTTGTCTGATCACAAAGCATTTGTTTCTTCTAAAGCTTTTACTCACATAATGGTGTCCACCCCTGAGCGAACTATTAGAATTCACATGGATTCTGTGATTTTTTTTTTTTTTTTTTTTTTTTTTTTTTTTGGTACTGGGGATTGAACCCAGGGCACTAAACCAATGAGCCACACCCCCAGCCCTTTTTATTTTTTACTTTGAGACAGAGTCTCACAAAGTTGCTTAGGGCCTTGCTAAGTTGCTAAGGCTGGCCTTGAATTTGTGATCCTCCTGCCTCAGCCTCCTGAGCTGCTAGGATTTACAGGCGTGCAGCCACCATGCTGGGCAGATTCTGAGATTTCAAAGTTAAGTCTTACCATCACGTTGGTTTGGGAAACATGAAAATGATGTATGTCCAGGCTGTTAGTGAGGATGATAAAGAAACGTTAACTGTATTGTAATTGTACTTACAATTAATGTTTTAGGTAAGTTCTTGCAAGCTACTGTGTTCTTTAAATTTAGTTCTGTGGTTCTTGACAACTCCCAAAAAAAGAAAAAAAGAAAACCAAGAGAAAGCCTACACAGTGAAATGGAATCTGTTTGTTGTATTTTGGGTTCATTAAAATGGTTTGCATATTTTTCCTTTCTTTCTTGGAGGACCAGAGATAGAGACAAGCTTTTTTGTAACATAATTAAAGAAAATAGCTGTGCCATCAGGGTTCCTGAACCTTGAGGGATTTGTCTACTGACAGCCCATCTGGCTGTGACCAGACGTCTTCATGTTGTAAGTTACATGATAATTAGGGATAGATAGTAGCCAAATTGGTGACTCTCATGAAAGTCAGTGTTTTCTCTTCTCTTCTCTCTCTCTCTCTGTCCCCACATGGGGTGGAACCCAGGGGTGCTCTCACACTCAGCTACACACACAGCCCTTTTTATTTTGAGACAGGGCAGGGTCTTGCCAAGTAGTCCAGGCTGGCCTCAAATTTGTGATCCTCCCACCTCGGCCTCCCCGGTGGCTGGGATCACAGGCGGGCACCGTTGAACTTGGCAAAGTCGGTGTTTTCTATATAATGAAGGTCTCTGAGTTTCCTACAGAAAGTATTTAGGACATAATTTTTGTATGTGTGTATCTCATGGTTCGGTGTAATCCTATTATAAATGGTTAATTGTTACAAATTTGAACTGGATCAACTTGGATTTGCATCCAAGTTTTTCCAACCCCAAAGGGCTGCCGTGAACGCCATGTTGTTGACACAGGGTTTTACTGAATACTTTGAAGTGTGGCTGCTTTTCTCATCCTGGATTACACTGTGTGTCACATCGACCTCTGCAAAATAATGAGAAATGTAACCATGGCATTGCATAGTTAATTTATAAGGCAGAGAATACTCCTGTCCCTTAACCTAACCTTTTTATCTGTTTGATCTTCATGCCCTCGCCATCTGGGCTTCTAGTAAAGTTTGTGATTCAGTGCTGTTGCTGCTTGTGCTCACCTGAGGTCCAGCAGCTGGCCAGGGGTGGATGGTGGGGCCTCACATGCTTCCAGATTTGCTGAAGGAGCACAATAAATTCTTTATTGCCATGATAATTATTTACCTCGTTCTTTAAAAAAGCACATCATTTTGCAAGACCCAGTTCCATTAGCCTAGGATTTATTTCTAAACAATGTGATAAATTTAATCCTCTTTCCCCCCCCCCAAGTTAATTTTTTTCAGCTAGTCTAGCTGACTGTTACACACAGTGGAAAGAGTTCAATCAATGGGGTTGGGTGAGACAGCTCTAAAATTGGAATCTAGTGGTTGTCCCAACTGTCTGACTGGCCTTGGGCAAGGTCCGTGAACCACAGTGGTGTCAACCTGTCACTCTCTACATGGATATGTTGTCATTTCATGATTCTTTCATCTCCAGTTCTTGGCTTTGTGAATCTGCTGCTTCTTTTTTATTCATATTTTTATTTGTGTATGACATCTAAATATAATGGTGGATGCATAGTTACGTATCCGTACATACATTGTAATTGTACTTACAGTTAAAGGTTTAGGTAAGTTCTCGTAAGTTACTGTGTAACACACAACGTAACAATAGAAAAGTAAGTTTGTGTTGGACGTAATGTTGGAATGTGCCATGCTGGTGGCACACACCTGTAATCCTAGTGGCTCAGGAGGCTGAGACAGGAGGATCCAAAATTCAAGGCCAGCCTCAGCAACTTAGAGAGGCTCTAAGCAACTCAGCAGTACTCTGTCTCTAAACATTATTTTTAAAAGGGGGCCAGGGATGTGGCTCAGTGGGTTAAGCACCCCTAGGTTCAATCTCTGGAACCAAAAAACAAAGGTTGGAGTGCCTGCTGACCATACATAGAAGGGCCTGGACCGCTAGGAACGGAAGGGGTTGTTGTGTTTTTAAAATGCTGGGCCTTTCTCTCTGACCCCTATTGCCTTCTCCATGTCAGATGATGGCTTTCTGTTAATTCAGGCACCTGACTCTGATCTGGGGCTAGTTGAGTTACCGTCTCCATCTGTGGATATTGTGCATGTGGATGGAAAAAACCACTGTGGACAAGGTGGTGGTTCCCAGGCTTTGAGAGTCTACATGTACAGAAATTATTAGTCTCTTACTATTAGTGGCACTTGAGGATCTCTTGGTTTTGGAAAACTACCATGAATCTGATAATTAATAATAGCCTGGATAGATAATTCTATATTATTTAGTATTACAGCTATTCTATATCTGTATCAATTTATATAGTATACACACATACTGACAGGTACGTGTGGTAGAAAATAGATTAATCAATTTTTTTTAATCTTTATTTTTTAGTTTTAGGTGGACACAATATCTTTATTCCATTTTCATGTGGTGCTGAGAATCGAACCAGTGCCTCATACGTGCAAGGCGAGCACGCTACCACTTGACCAACATCCCCAGCTAGGTTAATCACATTTTTGTACAGTATACAGATAATTTCTGGTGTAAATGTAGAATCCCAAATTGTTTGGAAAGACTTTTCTGTGTGCCAGAGTTTGTGGGAGCATCGGATTGGAATGTTTTGAACATCATGGGCCATGTACCTGATTTTTAAAAATTTGTTCTTTTTAACATGGAAGTGGAGTGTATTTTGACACATCACACAGACATGGAGTCTACCTTCCCATTCTTGTGGTTGGACATGATGTGGGGTTTCCCTGGTCGTGTGTTCATATATGAACATGGGAAAGTTCTGTCCCATTCACTCCACTGTCTTTCCCATTCCCACCCCCTCCCTTCCCTTCCTTCCCCTTTGTCTAAGCCACTGGACTTCTCATGTACTTGAATTTTCACTTCCTTTGGGAAAGGGAAATTAAAGTTTTCAGTCTTATGTTGGAGGTTGGATCTAGGGCTGTGCATATACTAGACAAGTGCTCTGTCCCTAGGCCACATCCCCAACCCCTTTTTAAAGCTTTTAAAGTGTATTCTGTAGGCATTTAAAAGTTCCATCTGTGGATATATGTGTGATGGAGCCTGGGTGACACTGTTAGGAACCAAGCTTCCAGGACGGGCAGGTGCTCAATCTGTGCTCCTTTCTGTATTCATTAGAAACTTACCCCGTTCCCTCCCGAGAGCCTTTGCCTTCCTCTGCGCAGGGTAACCTGCGGGGTTCTCTTGTGTTTCCCCACTCAGTGGAGCCTCGTGTGGGTGCGTGCAGACTCGCAGAGTTACAAGGGGTCTCTTGAGTATTTTGGTCGCCCAAATTAGACACATAACAAGTCTCTGCCCCGCACTTTCTTGTCCTGAAGATGAAGGATACTGCCTTCCCTTCTCAACCTCTTTTTGAATAGCCGTGTGCTTCTGTAAAGTTAATGAAGTGCCTTCTAGGTGCTTACCATGGCTTCTTATGCAGTAAGTCACTTAAAGATTAGGAGCAGTCTGTTCTAGAAAGATTTATCGTTTATGGCCTCCTCACAGTAATTTGGCTGTTTTTTTTTTTTGGATACCAGGGATTGAACTCAAAGGTGCTTAACCACTGAGCCACATCCCATGCCTTTTTATATTGTATTTAGAAACAGGATCTCACCACGTTGCTAAGGGCCTCACTAAATTGCTGAGGCTGGCTTTGAATTCATGATCCTCCTGCCTCAGCCTCCCAACTACTTGGATGACGACAGGTGTGGGCCACCCACAGCTGGCTTTCCATCAGGTTTGGGCAGTGGGAATGTAGCAGATCAACTGGACGTTACTAATCTCAAGAAGTGCAAGGTTGATGATAGACTCCCTGAAGCACCGGGTACCACACTGAACTCACGGCAGCCTGAGTGGTCCCGTCAGTTATTGATATGATGTTGTGCAGGTTCTAACAGTGACCATCGCTCAGTGTCTGTGACGTCAGCCCGTGTTCAGTGTACCTTATCATTCAGCGCGTGTATGTGGGACTAGGCACTTGGCAATGAATATTTATCAAGTTGAAAGTTTAGTAATGGTCAGCCTGTCGAATCCTCTTAAGGTCTTGATCACCTTCAGACATTGATGGAGGCTCCAAGATGAGTTGATTTACCACCCAAATCGAATCGCTGTGTCTTAAGGCCGTAGTGGGGTCTTATGACTGTGAATCTCCATCTTGACCAGACATAGAATATCTTTTTTTCTGTTCCATTAATTTTTCATTCTCTTCCTCTTCTCTTAGAGAATTGTCGTTTCCACTAAAGTCTAGGGAGGTAAAGGAACAGATTCAAGTTTTGTGGTCTGATGTTGTTTTTTAGATACAGTAGAATTTACAAGGCATATAAATGTCTGTTATGGATTCAGAAAGACCATGGTTTTGTTATTAGATGGAAATTGCATTGCTTTCCCCGCCCCTGCCAGCCATCTTGCAGAACTCTAGTGTGTGTTTTATTTTTGTGGCTTTTGTACATTATTAAAGTCATACATGTTTATTGCAAAAATCCAAATAATACATAGCAGCATGAAGTTGAAAAGTAAATTTTTCTGTTACCTTCTTCTGTCCCCAGCCTAAAATTCTAACTCTGCAGAAACAACAAGTTTCAGATGTATATTTTCAATTCTTTACCTGTACAGGTAAAAATATGCATGTGATCTTTAGAATATTTTATCTAGATTCAGGTATACTGACTTGACTCATGTCTGAAATTCTCCCTTTCTACTTCGCCTGTTCTCGAGCAGTATATAAGTGCACCTTATAGTTTATACTTTTGCATAGCAGCCTTTGACATTAATGAGGTACTCTATTTTCTTTTTTGGAGGGAGACTGGGAGCATACCTAGGATTGAACCCAGGGTCATCCAACCACTGAGCCTTGTCCCCAGACCTATGCTGTATTTTATTTAGAGACAGGGTCTCACTGAGTGGCTTAGGGCCTTGCTTTTGCGGAGGCTGACTTTGATCCTCCTGCCTCAGCCTCCCAAGCTGCTGGGATCACAGATGTGTGCCACCATGCCTGGCTCTATTTTCTTGAATGAATAAGAAGTGACAAATGGTATAAAACCATGTTGAAGTTCCATTTATTTACTTATTTTTAAGGAAGCAAAATATAAAATCACAGTGAAGAAATTAAATAGGTCCCTTGTTCTGTTGGATTCTGTTTTCTTTATATCTGCCAAGGTAAAGGTTTGGCTGCATTAGCGGGTGTATCACCATAATAGTGGCTTTCCTGTGACAGAGATTCATTTTTGCCTGATCTAATGGTCCAGCCATGTGACAGCCCAAGACCAATATGGGGATCTACAGGGTGGGGACTCTGGTTCAGCTCAGGTGTGGCTCTTCCACTGCCTGGGTTCTGCCCTCATGCCCATTCTGGGTAGGGGAAGGGGACTCTTCTCTGCCTGGGTGTAGCTTGGAAGTGTCACACTGCTCTTCCGCTCCCATCTCAGGACCCAGAGCCTGCTCCAACGGCCATCTCTATCGACACTGAGCCTCAATCCCGGAGGCCATATGGTCAGCTGAGCATTTAGAGAAACAGGAGAATGTGTTTTAGGGGGCATCCTGCAGTCTCTGTTGGAGATTATTTCTTTATAATTTCACTGTTGACAGAGAATCTTTTAAAAAATTGTCCTGCAGCTTTTTCTATTATCTATCTATCTATTTATTTATTTATATTTTTCTATATTTTTAAGAGTGCACTGTAATTGTACGTGATGGTGGCATTCACTGTTACATATTTGTACCTGCACACGATGTAGAAATGTAATTTGGGGGCTGAGGCCGGGGCTCAGTGGTAGAGCACTTGCCTAGCACATGTGAAACCTGGGTTTGATCCTCTGCACCACATAAAACATGAAATAAGTAAAATAAAGTCATTGTGTCCATCTGCAATTCACCCATCCTTCACTTGAAGTCCCTTTCGTATAACTGTGTATTGATTTCTTCGACTCTATGTATTTTCTTCTTGTTTGCCCTTTCAGAGAGGTGAATTCCACCTTGCTTTTCTACTAAAACCCATTTCCTTTCTTTCTGATTTTTTTTTAGGTGGGGGGAAGCTATGGAGGCTGTTTAGAAATGACCTTGAAAGAATTGCATTCTTTTTGTTTTTCCTTCCTTTCTTCTGGGGAGGCCAGGGCATGAAGTCTTGCTGCCGTTCACCACTTGCCCCAGGCGGTGCACATGTGTACGCAACCCAAGATAAACAGCAGTGGCAGCCATGCCTTCTCCTGTCTCAGGGGAGATCTGAGATGGAAAGTCAGGAGGGAGGAGGAGGAGGAGGAGAAGGGAATCAGAACAGGGAAACCCAGTGGCAGTTCAGGAACCGCATCCATGGGATCTCACTGCTGGATCCTCTGACACCAGTGTCTTTTATTTTTGCACTGGAAATTGAACCCAGGGATGCTTCACCCCTGAGCCCCATCCCCAGCCCATTTTATATTTTATTTAGAGACAGGGTCTCACTGAGTTGCTGAGGGCCTTGGGAAGTTGCTGAGGCTGGCTTTGAACTCATGATCCTCTTGCTCTCTTTTTTCCCCCTTCTTTTTTGGGGTGTTGTGGATGGACCCAGGGCCTCACACATGCTAGACCAGCCCCTGCCTGCCCCCCCAGCCCCTTGAAGCCAGTGTTTAAAGCAACAAATATCTTTCAAAGAATATCTGTCTATTATTAATAATGATTTGACACATTCCATTTAAACCGGGTGGTCTTCTAGCTGCTTAATCTTTTAGCAAATTGCCAGCATCTGAGGAATTCCAGAATAAGTCTTTGTTATAATTATTGCAAGAAATTATTTGCCCAACAAGTATTAAATTCTTTCTTATTATAACTCACTCTGCTTGTAAAATAGATGCTCTTGTTCATTCTTGGGGGTTGCATTTCAGAATTATTTTAGTTTGCTTCTTTTCAACTAGAACTTGCTAGTGCAGCTTCTGCATGGGTATAGGTTTTATGAAATCTTAATTTCCGGATTGCTTTAGTAACCCCCAATCCAACTCCACTCACTGTTACGTAAAGAAATACCTAACTCCTTGACATATGTGCTGAATTCTGGGCTGAGAGAGAGAGAGAGAGAGAGAGAAACATTTTACCAGTAAAAGAAGTAGCAAAGATTATCTAATGAGCAAATCCTTATGCTTCTCAGTGTGGACTGAGCAGAGAACACTGTGACTCTTTTTAATGTTGTCCACATTTCTGCCTTGGGTTCATCCTTTTGCTCTCCTGTTCACAACCAGCTTCCCATGCCCTATATCCTTCGCATTCATTAAAATATTAATTCATTCAGCAAATACTGACTGAGCTCCTCCATTTGCCATATGTGCACTGGGAACATAAGAGTGACCAAAGCAGAAAATAATTCCCATGCAGGCTGCATTCTAAAAATAGGTGACACAGTAAAGAATTAATTATTCAAATGATACGGTGAGCCAGGTTTCATGGTGCACTCCTGGAATCCCAGTGATTTGGGAGGCTGAGGCAGGAGGATTACAAGTTCAAGGCCAGCCTCAGGAACTTAGTGAGACCCTGTCTCAAAATGAAAAATAAAAAATGCTGGGGATGTAGCTAAGTGGTAAATCACCCCTGGGTTCAATCCCCAGTACCAAAAATTAAAAAAAAAATTAATTGATAGGTTGTATTGATTGAGCAGGGGGCAAATGTATTGTATTGAAATGGACAAAACTGGGTGGAGATCAAGTGTGAACATGGGTCCGGCATAGTGACACACACCTCTAATCTCAGTGGTTCCGGAGGCTGAGGCAGGAGGATCCTGAGTTCAAAGCCAGCCTCAGTAAACTAGTGAAGCCCTAAGCAACATGAGACTCTGTGTCTCAAAATTAAAAAACTTAAAAATGGCCTGGGGATGTGGCTCAGTGGTAAAGCATCTCTGGGTTCAATCCCTGGTACCAAAAAGAAAAAGTCTGCACACAGCCCTGGGAAGGTTCTCCAGTTGCACCTGTGTATTTGGGGACGTCTTGTGTTCCTTGCTTTGTAGTTGACAGGGGGCGTGTTCAATCAGAACACACTGATGGCCTGGTAGCCACCAGGAGAAGAATGTCGGGGAGAGTAGAATCAACTGGAAAGAGGAAGGATCAAGGAGATGGGCTGGGGAAGGTCAGAAAGGGTGCGGGATCCCCAGGGAGAAGAAACCTCCAGTCTGGGTGGAGATGGCGGATCAGCAGCACTAACGACATGGAGCAGCTGGAGAAAGCTCAACCCTTCCGCCTCTCCCTGAAGTCCCGCTCCTCCGCCCTCTAATCCACCCACAGGGACCTTGATACCTCCTGGCAGATGGGCCAAGTGCTGTCAAACACCATCTCAAACAGATTAAGTTTCCCAGGAAGCTGCGCCTGCAAATTTAAATGCACTCTCTTGTTTTAGAGGATAAGAAGGTCTGGGGTAGAAACTGCACGGAGGACAGGATTTTAATGCTCGTTTTGCTGTTGATGCACCAGGTGGCCTTTGGCAAGTCAGTGAACCACCCTCTGTCTTCAGTTCCCTGTCTATACCCACGATCATTGTGCAGAATGGCACTGTGGGTTAAAAGCCCTGAAATTTTGTTTACGAGAACTGTGACGATTCTGTTCTTTTTAACTACCCCAGGTCTGTCCAACAGATGATAAATATCCTAGTGATTGACTATATTATCAGTTTCTGTAAAATGCTGACAAGTACTTAAAATGGTTTGATCTTTTGATACAAGGAACTTTTTTAATTTAAGCGATGAGGTCTTATATTTCATTAAAATGTAAGATTTTTAGTTTTAAAAAGCTCTGCTAGAGCATTTCAGTTAATTAGTAAAAAAAAAATCATGCATGGAGCAATTTTCAAGCCAGACCACACTAAAGACTCAAAAGTAGATAGACTGACCAAGTGTGATGGCACACACCTGTCATCCCAGCAGCTCAGGAGGCTGAGGTAGGAGGATCTAGAGTTCACAGCCAGCCTCAGCAACTTTAGGGAGGCCCTAAGCAACTCAGTGAGACCCTGTCTCTAAATAAAATAGAAAAGGGGCTGGGGATGGGGCTCAGTGGTTAAGTAGCCCTGGGTTCAATCCCTGGTATGAAAGGGAAGGAGAGGGAGGAGGGAGGGAAAATTAGAAAACAGGAAGGCCACTTTGATCCACCTGTGACTGACGACTGATTAAATCCCCAACTCTTGTAAGTTCTTCCCGCGCCAGGTACGATGTTCAATAGGAAGGATAGGGATGAAAATCCTTCACGTGAATTCATGCATACCACCCGCCTACCAGCCAGAGGAGGACTGTCACGTTCTCCCATTTATGGATGACAACATCATGGCACCAGGAGGGTAGCTGACCCAAGGGAAGAACGGGTCGAGCCTGAGTAGCTGACGTGCTGAACCTGTCTGCCCATCCTGATCACCCAGGCCTCTCAGGAGGCCAGGCAGGGCTGCAGACAAACTGCTTCTTGGAAAAGAAAGCACGTGGGGGTCAGCACCGTGGGTCCATTTTATAGAACTGCTCTCTTACCCTCGTGTTCCCACCATGCTCATCTGTCTGTCCCTAACAAAGTCACAGGTCTAGAATCACACTCTCCTGAGAGAAACACAGTTTCAAAGCACATATTAAAAAGCCTCCGCTCTTTTTTTGGTACCATGGATTGAACCCAGGGGCACTCAGCCACTGAGCCCCATCCCCAGCCCTATTTTGTATTTTATTTAGAGACAGGGTCTCACTGAGTTGCTTGGGGCCTCGCTTTTGCTGAGGCTGGCTTTGAACTCAGGATCCTCCTGCCTCAGCCTCCTGAGCTACTGGGATGACAGGTGTCCGCCACCACATCCAGCAAATTTTCTGATGAAGCTAGGGTAAAAATCAGTAGGTTTAAAAAAAAAGGTAGAAATAGTCGCTCCTTTTTATTAAAAATGCTTTTATTCCTAGCCTCGAATAAAGTGTGTAGTAAGTCTTAAGGTATCCAGAGCCCATTCCTGGGATTCCTCTTTCTCTCTGGCAAATGGGGATGCCCTTTTGGGAATTTTTTTTTTTTTTTTAATTTTCACTTTTTGCTCTCAAAGATTTTGTGTTCTGGTTGAAAGAAAGGAATCCACAGTGATAAGCTGGCGCTTCAGAACAGAATGGCGCTTGTTGGTGATTCACGTTCTCTGTTTCGTGATGCCTGTCTTCTCCTGGAACAGAATGTGCAGTATACACATGATGAACTGCACGGTGCCTGTGTGCGCGTGCGTGTGTGTGGCTTAACGCTGTCTTCATTCCTGGCTGCAGGGGCCTGTGTGTGGGATAGAGGCAAATGCACAACTTTTTCTTTTTTTTTTTTTTCCCCTCAAACATTTTGCTTTAGAGTTTTCTTAGCATGGTGGGCAATCCAGAGACACAGATGAGCCCTCTCCCACTGCGGGAGGAAATAACAAAAATCTGTTCCTGGTCACGGACAAGAAGGCTTAATATGTGGCTGTTAAGGGATTTGGAACTGGACATGTTGGCCCACGCCTGTAATCCCAGTGGCTCTGGAGGCTGAGGCAGGAGGATCACATGCTTGAGGCCAGCCTCAGCTATTTATTGAGGTGCGAAGCAACTTAGCAAGACCCTGTCTCAAAATAAAAAATAAAAAGGGCTGGGAATGTGGCTCAGTGGTTAAGTACCCCTGGGTTCAATCCCTAGTAGAGAGAGAGAGAGAGAGAGAGAGAGAGAGAGAGAGAGAGAGAGAGAGAGAGAGATTTGGATACTAGTACATTGAAGACTACTTACTTAGTGGTTGCCTGTCTTAACCTCAGAGTATAGAGCAGGAGCTCCATTCACATTTCTTCATGGAAATGGAGAGGAGAATTAAAAGTGAGGAGGCATCATCGAGATGCATCTGGGCCCACAGTATCGTCTTCATTTTTCCTTCGCTTTAGGAGTCCCAACTATTTCTTTGAATTTCCTTCTTGGTACACTGAAAACAAGTGGGTAAGACCAAGAGCCTTTCTTCCTTGCCTTTGCTGTAGGTAGGGAGTGATGTCTCCTGGTGATCTGCAGTTCTCAGCCCTTCATCATCTCCCCATCACCACGGCACAGAGTGCTTACTTTTATGATGTGACCATTTGACACATGGCCCATCCTTTTGCATTGCCATTTCCAAATCCCTGGTGTTTTAGCCAAATCATTACACAGGGTCTCAGTTTCTCTTGATGGGGAGAAGTGAGATTTTTTGTTTGCACCCACCTGTGCCCACGTCGGCATGCCCCCACTACCACCATCAGGACCACTGCTGGTACACCACCCTTATTGATGGTCTCTGCTGTGCAGGCTGCTGAGGCATTCTTTGTCCAAGACTTTTTCATATAGATATCAAACAACTTTTGTCACTGGGCCCAGCAGCCCACACGTATAATCCCAGCAGCTCGGGAGGCTGAGGCAGGAGGATTGCAAGTTCAAAGCCAGCCTCAGCAACTTAGTGAGGCCCTAAGCAACTCAGGGAGGCCCTGTCTCTAAATAAAAAATAAAATAGGGCTGGGGATGGGGCTCAGCGGTCGAGTGCCCCCAAGTTCAATCCTTGGTACCAGAAAAAAGAAAAAAAAAACCGGCTGATGTCACTCATCTGCTAGGTTTAATAACAGGAAGAGAGAGAGGAGATTGGAGAGAATGTAATAAGTAACAAAAGTGTGGAGTCCGGGAGGCCTAGTTCTGTGCCTCATCCTTATCTGTGAAGTGGAAATACCAGTTGTCACCATAACGTGAAGATGCAGCCGTGTGACTCCCTATAACTCTTTTGGGATGTGGGAATCCTTATTATTCCCAATTGATGTTTCTGAACACAGAGAGGTTGCAGTATTGGCCTATGGACACACAGCCAGCATATAAGGGAGCTGGGGGTTGGGACCCAGGTAGGCCCCTTGTGCAAGGGTGAGGCTCAGGGCATGCAATGTCCTTACCTCTAGCTAAGCTCCCATCTGGCAAAGGCCTTCCCTTCTGGAGGTAGTCCTGACTTGTCTCCGCTGGGAACCTTCATTTCCATTTTCAAATTCTGTCTACTGCCCCTGGAAGTGGCCTGGTGTTCTGTTGTCCCTAAAGAAATGCAAAGTAATTGCTTCTCAGAGGTTTGACAATGCCTCTCTTCCCTCTCTGGGTCCCACCTTCCTGTCTAGTTCTGCATCCATCAACAAGTTGAGAGTTTTGCAAGGATCATTTCAGCCCAAGACTCTGGTGCCTGGATGAGTGGCTCACCCCCAATTCGGCAGGCCGCTGGCTTGCCTGGTGGGGATACTCTTGTTTACGGAGGAGGAGTTGGTGGTTTCTTTTAAGGGCAGATCGATGGTGTCTTCCCACTTTAATTCCTGCCTCATCCCTACAACCTGGGACTGGAGCCCTGGCCACAGGACCAGGTGGAAAGATGGGAGGGGAGAGCTTGGGAGGCCTTGGGGCCGATATGTGCCTGTGCAGACATCTATTCCTGCTGCCAGCAATCCTCCTGCAGGGTTCAGAGATAAACTGGAGGCAGCTCCTGGTCAGAACTGGTCACCCAGCAGCCCAGGCAGCCCCCCTTAGAGCCGTGATCACCAACAGGGCACTGCGATTCCTAAACAGGCTTCCATTTAAACTGTCACAAATGTGATGTGCAATCGTGGCAGGAAATATTTCTTTCTTTCTTTCTTTTTTTTTTTTGTGATACTGGAGATGGAACCCAAGAAACATTTATTTCTGATAAGCTTTATACTTTTATTTATTTCTTCTGATCTTGGGGCATAATGATCACTTGAGGATGAGACAGAACGATCATCATTTTTTCTTTCTTTGGTAAACAAGAAATGGACTTAGATCTAGATCTTTTTTTTTTTTTTTTTGGTACTGGGGATTGAACCCAGGGCTACTTAACCACTGAGCCCCATCCCCAGCCCCTTTTCATATTTTATTTAGAGACAGAGTCTTGCTCGGTGGCTTAGGGCCTCACTATATTGCGGAGGCTGACTTTGAACTTTCGATCCTCCTGCCTTAGCCTTCTGAGCCTCTGGGATTACGGGCGTGTGCCAACTGTGCCCTGTGTATCTAGATGTTTGATTTGAGGCTTGAGAATCCTGTTAGGTGAGGGATTCATCCTTCACCAGAGCTGTTTGGTGATAATGTCCTGTTTGGGGGTTTGGCAGTGAGTTCCTCTGTCCTTAAAGGTCTCGTGGGTTTCTTTTCTGAGGATCGAGAAGTTTCTGCACGTTAATTGAGTGAAAACGTGGGTCCCTGTTTTGGAGGGAAGATTTCTCTACCCTTTCTCTCATGTGAGAGCTGAGACATTTTCTCCAAGGAGGAGACCTGCTCTCTGCAGCTGGATTCAAATGAGGTCATCTCTGGGGATCCTGTCCCCCTGGGTGGAAGCAGAGAAAAACATGTTCACATACCTGTGGCATGTGAGAGCTCTTCACTCTTATGGGGAGACTGCCAGCCTTGTGGCCCTGCCTTAGCTATTAGCATTGCTCAGCTTGGGGTGTGTTAGTGGGGGGAGGGGGTGGGAGGGGTGTGGGGTGTGGAGCCTGCCCCCTGAAGGATTCTGTCTCTTCTGCACCATGCACTGACCCATGTGGTGATGATGTCAAAAATGACTTGGATTATGAAAGATGTTTTCTTGGCCTTTCCGAGAACCTTTTATAGAAACCTCACAAGGGCAAGGTCCCAAGGGTCAGGCTACAGAGTAGTTGATCAAGATGTGGATTTTGGACCCTGTTGTTTTTGAGTCCCATCTTGAACTTGGATTTCTGTTGTTGTGATTGTTGTTATGTTCTTATTTAATATTATTTTTTTTTCCCCCTTGGTACTGGGGATTGAATCCAGGGTTGCTGTACCACTGAGCTACACCCCCGGCCCTTTTGACATTTTGAGATAGGGTCTTGCTAAGTTGCCCAGGCTGGCTAAATTGCAATTCTTCTGCCCCAGCCTCCCGAGTAGCTGGAATTATAGAGTATGTGCCGCAGCTCCTGCCGTATTTGATTTCAATTTTAAATCCAAAGTATTGAATGTAGATGATTTTCAGACATTGAAGAGTCTTCACAAAGACATAGCAGTCTGTCTGTAAGTGTCAGGAGACAGACAGATGAGGAGGGTGGGAACATGAGGTCAAGAGAGTGATCCCATAAAATGGGCCCAGGGTGCTGACCCCCACATGCTTTCTTTTCCAAGAAGCAATTGACCTGCAGCCCTGCCTGGCCTCCATGGACAGGACATGTCACATTCCTCAGCAGGAGGAATGCAGGCCCAGGATAATGTCAATGGGAGGAGCCCAGGAGACTTGTGACCAGATCCTGAAACTCTAGGAGATGAGGCTAGCTCCCCCTGACCACAAACTCTGTAAGAATGCAAGGTTAAGATTCCAGTGACAGCCAGTCAGCATGGGCCCAGGTGACCTAGAGTTGCCAGGACAGTGGGGACTTGAAAGTCTGATGTCATCCTGCTGTCAGTCAAAAGTCAAGAGGTGGACCTGGGCGGGACTCTCTGGAAACCTCTCTGGGGTCCTAATAGAACTGGAGTGCAGGAGAGGCACATGGCCCCTCTCCTCTCTGAGAGGACCCACTCTGTCCCTTGAGAGTGTCCCCTCTCCCTTTCCTGTCCTTCTGTAAACTCATTCTCGATGCTCTGAGGGACCTGTCTGAAGTCTTTCTGAGTGGATCTCAAGAAGTGGAGTTTGAAGGGGGATCTCTGCACCCCCTCCGTTTCTTGGAAAGCCTCAGCTTGAAAACACAGAGTGACCCCCTCCCCCTCCCCAGGGCCAGTCCTCAGAGGGCTACACTCTTAACTCTGCAAGGTGTTTCTCCCGATATCTCCCTCCAGGTTTCGAAATCATGTGATGGTAACTCCGTTTCTTGCAGTTTTAATTGTAGATCTTATTTATTGTTGTTTTGGATGTGTGTGTGTGTGTGTGTGTGTGTGTGTGTGTGTGTGTGTATTGTTATCCCTATTATGTAAGTTGAGGTTGTTTTTTTTTTTTTTTTTAAAGGGGGGAGTTGATGGGGATAGATCCTAGGGCCCAGCTCATGCTAGGAAAATGCTCTACCATGAGGCTTGGCACACGCATTTGATTTTCTTATCCTCTCTAAAACTCACCCTCTAATTCCCCTGGACTCTTACTATCTACATTTGGTACCAATAGATCAGTATTTTTGGATCAATATTCACAGCCTACAGTGTCATATATTATATTACTATTATATGATATTTACAAAGTGTGTTTCTTTTTGTTTTGTTTTGATACTGGGGATTGAACCCAGGGGCACTTAACCACTGAGCCCCATCCCCAGCCCTATTTTGTATTTTATTTAGAGACAGGGTCTCACTGAGTTGCTTAGCGCCTTGCTTTGGCTGAGGCTGGCTTTGAACTCATGATCCTCCTGCCTCAGCCTCCCAAGCTGCTGGGAATACAGGGGTGTGCCACTGTGCCCAGCTGCATTTTCTTTTACTTAATATTCTTAATTTTTCTCCAGTCTCTCCAGCAAAGTTAAAAAAAATAAAATAAAAACCCTCCCAGCAGAAGCAACCTAACGAAAGAATCCATCAGTCCCCTCTTTACAACAATTCCTTAAAAAATTCTCAGTTCCTGCCATGTCACGTGTTCTTTTCTGTCCTCCTGCTGTAGTGTAGACTGGCTGCTTTGTGTGTCACACAGCTGTCTTCCTGGAATTTTCCTTCCTAAGTTCCTTGAAGGAGAATATTTCTTATCCTCTCTCAGCCACAGCTCCTGATCTGAACAACGGGGCTAGTGTTATCTATCTTGGAGAGTTGCTATGAGAGATGATGATGGTTTTATTTTATTTTTTTGGTATTGGGGTATGACCCCAGGGATCCTCTACCACTGAGCTCCATCTCCAGCCCTTTCTATTTTTTATTGAGAGACAGGGTCTCACTGAGTTTCTCAGAGCTTCACTGAGTTGCCGAGGCTGGCTTTGGACTTGGGATCCTCCTGCCTCAGCCTCCCGAGCTGCTGGGATGACAATCATGTGACCCCCACCTGGCTCATACACTGAATTTTAAATCGTGATCTTGGGTTGGTGAAACACGGCACAGTACTCTTACAATGCTGGGCAGTGGCGGTGGCCACAGGTCCCCTTCAGCCATCTGATCATGAGTGTCAAGGACTGTGCTATGTGGTGGGCCGTGATGGGGGTAGATTAGGGGTGTTCAGTACATTTTCTGTTCAATGATATTTTCAATTTAAAAATGGGGCCATTCATACCTATCTTCATTGTAAATTGAGAAACATCTGTAGTTGTCTCTTTTATTATTGAATTTTAATACTTCTTTATGGAGGCCAGCCCTTAACATTTGTGCGATTTGCTGATATTTTTTCTCAATCTGTGGGGTCAGCTTTTCATGGTTTTGATAGTATCATTTGTAGCATGAAGTTTTGCCTATTTTTAAGTTTTGTTTGTGTTTTTTTTTTTTTTTTTGGTTCATATCTGGGAAGGCTTTGCCTCGTGCAAGGTCACCAAGACTTAGTCCTATAACTGCTAAGGGTTTGTAGCTTTATGTCTTCTATGTAGGTCTGTGACTCCGTGGGAGTGATATTTGCTTGTTCTGGGGGGCAATATGAGGAGGAGTCTCAATTTTACTCCTTGCATATGAATACAAAGTTATCCCAGCCCGGCTTACTGAAGAGACATCTTTTCCTGTGGAATTGTCTTGGCACTGATGTCAGGATCACATCTGCAGGAGTTTCAGTGCATCTCCCTGGTCCAGCCTTGGCGTGTAAGATCCTCCTCTCCCACAGCATAGGAGTGACTGATATCATAATGCACCTCATAACAAAATGAATGAATTCTAACAGCCTCCCGCTTTGCCTGCATCCTTTGTGGACAGAGGAGATAAACATCTTAGAGGAATGTCATTCTGCTGAGATAAGGGAAGAAACAGAACTGGTGACCCAGGAGGAGCACAAATTCAAGACCAGCCTCAGCAACTTAGAGAGGCCCTCAACAACTTAGTGAGACCCTGTTTCAAAATAAACAACCAAAAAAAAAAAAAAGGGGGGGGGCTGGGAATGTAGCTGAGTGGTCAAGCACTCCTGGTTTAAATCTCCAGTAACAAAAGGAGGCAGAGTGGAGAAATCACCAGTTAGCCACCAATCATAATGTATCAACTGGTAACTATCAAATGTGCAAGAAAATACAAAGCAGTGATGAATTTTGAAGGTGACCACAGGAGCAGCATGTGGAATGAGCACACTGGCTCAGCTGTGCATGAACGGAGTGTTCCAGCTTTTTCTACAAATGTCTGCAGGCCCGAGAGCCTACAGTGGGGCCCCAGAGCAGCCAGTGCACTTTGCTGGGAATCTAGTGGAGGCATCCTGTCTCTACCCTCCCCACTCCCTGCTCAAGGTTGTGTCAGGTCTCAGCCAGAGTCCAAGTCAGCACTTCTCCTGTGGACAGCGCCAAGGCCCGCCATCTTGGCCCCTGCCCCAGAACCTGCAGGGAACTTCTGCAGTGGAATGGATTCTGGTATTTTTATTGCCTTTGTCCTGTTTTGTTTTTTTTTTTTTTTAATCAAAGTTTTCAATACATAAAGTACATTACTATAAACATAAAGCCTATATATTCCTTCATAAACAATACCAGCTCAAGATGTGGAGCTTTGTGGCAACCCTGCCAATTCCCTGGTATGCCTTCCCACTCTGTGCTACCTCGCCAATGAGGTCAGCTCTGGACTGTCTCTACTACCATACATTTGTTTCACCTGCTTGTGAATTTCAAATACATAAAAACTAACTATAGTCTGTACATTTTTATGTGTGACGACATAATGTGGTTGAATCAGTAATTTTTATTGATTGTATAATATTCCATTGCGTGATCATATCTTAACATTTGTTATTACAAACTACTGTATTATTATATACAGTGTGCAGTATTTTAACCTTCCTGCGAGGATAAGAGTTCTCCATGTGTTCAGATATATTGTACTTAATGTTTTTATTATTAAAAACTCCTAAAGGCATCTGAGTAATTTTTAGTTTGAGGTTATTTTCAATAAAGATTTTTTGGGTTTATTTTTGTTCCTTTTAGTTATACATGACAGTAGAATGTATTTTTGCATATTATACATGCATGGAGTCCAATCTCTCATTCTCCTGGTTGTATCTGATGTGGAGTTTCACTAGTCGTGTATTAATATATAAACAGAGGAAAGTTCTGTCAATCATTCCACTGTCTTTTCTATTTTTACCCCCACCTTTCATTCCCCTTTGTCTAATCCAGTGACTGTCCCTTCCCACTCTTGCCCCATTGTGTGTTAACATCCACATGTCAGAACATTCAACCTTTGATTCTTTGGAATTGAGTTATTTCACTTAGCATCATAGTCTCCAGTTCCTTCTATTTACTGGCAAACAGCATAATTTCATTCTTCTTTATGGCTGAGTAATATTCCATTGTGTATATGTATATATACCATATTTGAACATTTGTTCTTGACCTTGTGTTTTTGATGACACAGCAGTCTTTGTATTTCTGTAGGTGTAGAAGAGCTGGGTCTTATGATGGGTGTTTGTTTGGCTTTAGAAAACACTGCTCAATGGGTACCAACTTTTGATCTTTACCGCTGGTTTCCATCTGTCTCTGAGTCTTGTGCTCAGAGTATGTATGTGTTTGTGGCCTCAGGGATGTGTAAGTCAGGTATAAGGAAGAAGAAAAGAAATCATCAAAGGCAGAGTGGAGAAAGGATCAGGTCACTGTGTATTACAGAAAGAATTAGAGACAGTAGAAGTTTTAGCTTGAAGCATGAGTTTTCAGTGTGGGTTCAAACTCCAGCTTTCCCATTCCAGAGTGGTTTAACGTCAAGGGACAAGCTTCATCTCCCAGGTGTGCTTCCTCACCTGCAGACTGGGGCTGATAACAAGCACATGAGTACCAGGGTGTGCCTGAACTCTGTCTGAGACATCTCCTACAGGTAATAGTTGATCCATATCGAGGGCTTCCTCCATGCTAGGCACTGTATGGTGTGAGTCTCTAATTTAATTTTCACTACAACCTTATGAGTGATGAGATCTTATTGGACCAATTTTACTCATTAGGAAGCTGATGGTCTGAGGGGTGCAGAGACATTTCCACAGGTCACATAGCTGGTAGGTGACAAGGATGAGAACACTGTTTGGACCAGTGTGTCGACTGCAGAAGATTTGGAAGAGAATGTCCTTTGCCTCTGGCAGAACACATGGGGAACTCTTATCCTTGCAGGAAGGAAAAAATACCAACCAGAAGCACTGGGCGTGGTTGTGCACAACCATAATCTCTGTGTCTCGGGAGGCTGAGGCAGGAGGATCATGAGTTCAAAGCCAGCCTCAGCCACTTAGCGAGGCCCTAAGCAACTCAGGGAGACCCTGTCTCTAAATAAAATAGGAAAAAGGGCTGGGGATGGGGTTCAGTGGTTAAGCACCCCTGGGTTCAAACCCTGGTACTAAAAAAAAACCACTAACCAGTGACTCATCTTGACCCAAGAAGAACAGGGACCGCATCAGGTGAAGAAGAAAGGCAAGTTCACAGATCTCTTCCTGTAACATTCAGCTCGACCTCTAGGATGATGTTGGGAATGTTTGCCCAGAACCTCAACATCTTTGCATGGGGCATGTTGAATGGTCCAGATGCGTGCTCACCTTCTCTTCTGCCTGGAGTCCTGTAGCCTTCTTCTTCTGGATTCTGGTCCCAAGCTAAAGTCCCTTCCCTGTCCCCCCCCACACCTCTCCCCTTTCTTCCCTTCCTCATTTCAGTGAGGTACTACTTTGCTGTCGCCCTCGACGTGCGGCTAAGAAACGTAGGCATTCACGGAGACGCCACCCTTACCCTCGAGAAGATCAGAACGTGAATAGGCAGTTGCTGCCAAGGGTTTACCTGATGGTTTGGCCAGGCCTTTCTTCATTCACTTAGAGAATGAAGCTGTCGGGTCATTAGAGGACCAGGCTTCCAGTATCCAATTGGCCTTGGGTCCTGGAGAATTAAACTGAGTATCCCAGTGCTCAGGCAACTTATTAAATGAAGTTCAGCCCCAACCCTTTCTGTGTTTGTTTACTGGTCATCACATGCATCTGCCAACATGATGGGCTCTGGGCTGTCGTAACCAATGGTCAGCATCCTGGTACAGGAAACAGCTCTGGTACCAAAAAGAAAGAAAGAAAGAAAGAAAAATCAGAGTCTTGCCTTTGGCAGGTGCATGGTCTAGTCGGGTGGGATTTGTGGTACATCAACACGGCTAGTAGATTTTGGAGTGGATTAGAAGTTGTTAAGGCATATGAACAAGCACAAAAGTAGAGCCCAGTTGGAGAATTGAGAACATTTAGGGGTAATAGATTGTAGTAGTAAATCGAGTAGTCAGGGTGCAGTTCATGGTGGAGTCGAGAATTCAAAAGATTGTGCAAAGCATTAAAAAAGATAGCTGTGGCCAGGTGAAGTGGCATATGCCTATAATCCCAGTGGCTTGGGAGGCTGAGGCAGGACGATCTGAAGTTTGAGGCCAGTCTCAGGAACTTAGCAAGAATCTGTTTCAATATTAAAAAAATAAACAAGACAGGCTGGGGCTAGGTGCCGTGGCATATGTCTGTCATCCCAGAAAGACTTGGGAGGCTGAGGCAGGAGGATCTCAGGTTCAAAGCCAGGTTCAGCCACTTAGCAAGGCCCTGAGCAACTCAGTGAGACCCTGTTTCTAAATAAAATACAAAATAGGGCTGGGGATGGGGCTCAGGGGTTAAGCACCCCTGGGGTTCAGTCCTTGGTACCAAAAGAAAAGAAAAAGGCTGGAATGTAGGCGAGTGGTAAAGCGTTCTTGGATTCGATCCCCAGAATGAATGAGTGAAGGTGTGAATAAATGAATAAACAGATGTAAAAAAGACAATTCTGTGCCATCACCTAGCCAAAAGGGTTCAAAAACTCATCTGACACGTTTTTGTTGAGCTGGGTCATACAGGAATGTCCCCCGTGTGCTCAACACAGTGCATAGTGCTGACAGATTCCCGGGGGAGCTCAGGGGAAGAGAGCCTGGTGGCCAGGAGGCCATCTGCGGAGCCCAGGCCATGCTCCAGGCCTGTCACTCACCCTGGGGGAGACGGGTCCTTCCTCCAGGGCACAGAGGCTGTCTGAGGTTTCCTGATGAAGGGATCGTGATGGAGCTGTGCCCTTTGGCATTTGGCACATGGCCTGTGTGTGAAGTGGGAACATTAACCCCTGGTTCACGGGCACCAGGGGAGGGGCGTCCACAGCGTCCAGTCTGGGCTCTGACCCGTGTCGAGTGTTCCTGAACATCCAAGACCGTTACTGTCCACCCTCAGTCTGCCGATCCTTTCAAATTTGGTCCCAGAGTGAGACCAGCTGGGAAGAGACCCCTGATAACAGTCTCTGGGAGGTCTGGGGGGGCCAGGCGTGAGGTGGGGAGGAGCAGGGCTTCTCACTTCCCCCACCTGGCCCAGGGCCCCTTTCCAGAACACCATATGGACCAGGGCACTCGTGGGGACTTTCCCCAGCAGGCGGCCTTGTAAGCAAATGACAGGGCAGGCAGGAGTGGCTGTGGGTTCCTGATGGCTCAGTGGTGACACAGAGGCACTCCAGGGACTGCCATCTGTTCCCATCCTCTCTGAACCTCACCATCCAACACAGAGTGGAATTCAGAAGGCACCAACAATGGCAGGGGCCCTGGGGACCGGGCTGTGGGGCAGTCCAAAAAAAAACTCATTAGAACAACTGTAGAGGAGGAAGAGTTTATCTGGGGGCTCACAGTTTCCAAGGTCTCAGTCCATAGACAGCAGGCTCCATTCCTCAGGGCTCGAGGGGAGGCAGGACATCATGGAGGAAGAGTGTGGTGGAGGGAAGCAGCTCACATGGTGATCAGGAAGCAGAGAGAGACTCCACTCTCCAGAGACAAATAGAGACCCCAAAGCCACGCCCCCAATGCCCCCTCCTCCAGCCACACCCACCTCCTCCAGCCACCACCCAGTTAATCCCATCAGGGGTCCATTCACTGGTTGGGTTAAGGCTCTCACCACCCAGTCATGTCTCCTCTGGACCTTCCTGCACCGTCTCACACAGGAGCTTTTGGGGGCACCTCACACCCACACCATAACTGTGGGACTGGACTGGTGATACGGGAGCACTTTGTGGAGCTGATGGTTCGAGGATTGTCCCATGAAAGACTCATGCTCAGGAAACACTGCTGCTCATGGTGTACCCACTACTGTCCAGGGGTTGGGAGAACAAAGAGAAGGGAAGAGCGTCCCACCCTCAGTGACCTTCCAGCCCTGGTGGCCATGGACCTGGCGATTGGATGATGATGATATAGACCCTGAATATTGACCTTGGGCCAGGGAGCTTTTTACGCATTTTGGATGGATTAACTCATTTCAACCCCACAACAACTGTGTGACCCAGGTGTTGTTATTATCTAGTTTACAGATCGGGAAACCAAGCGGGAGAGAGGCTAAGTAACTCACCCAAGGGCGCATTGAGATAGTAACAAAACACTTAAAAAAAAATTGGGAGGTTTCTCAGGCATCTGGCAACTGCTTTCAAAGTCTCTCTTTAAAAAAGAGAGAAGCTGGACAGGAGAGACTAACAGTATAACAGTAGCCACAGTTTAGTGGCTGGACCACCTGGTCCTTGGCCTCAGTCTCCACCCCTGAGTCCCCGACCCTCTGCCCGGTGGATGCCCAGGACATGGCCTCTTATGTAATTCTGAGTTACGATGTTCTTGCTTTCTTTGATGAACATGGTAAAGCTCCAGGCTCTACCAATGAGCCCTAGAAGCTGAGGCATCTAGATCTCTGGGGTGAGGGATGGGAGGCAGGATGGAGAAGTTTTAATAGGCACTAAGCACAGTGAAAATCACATCATGGTCCTGTAGAGAAATAAAGGAGATGCTGCATCTCTTTCGTTCCTTGGTTGCAAAGTCCAAGTTAGAATATTCTGCCATCCCCCGAGCTTTCTCTATTGGGGGTGGTGATATGAGTAGTTAGTTATTCAAGACCTGCTGCAGTTGGTCAGTCAGTGGGTTCCTCTGAATCTCAGCCTCGAGTTCTGTCATCCCTTTTTCTTTTGAGCTTGACTTCTTTGTTAATCTTCTACATTTTTTTTTTTCAAATGCTCTTCTGTCTCTCTCTTTGTTTTGGTACCAGGGATTGAACTCAGGGGTGCTTAACCCCTGAGCCCCATCCCCAGCCCTTTTTTATATTTAGAGACAGGGTCTCCCTGAGTGGCTTAGGGCCTTGCTAAGTGGCTGAGGCTGGCTTTGAACTGACCATCCTCCTGCCTCAGCCTCCGGAGACACAGAGATTATAGCTGTGCATCACCACGCCCAGTGCTTCTGGTTGGTGTTTTCTCCTTCCTGCAAGGGTAAGAGTTCCCCACGTGTTCATGTCAGAAGCAAAGGACATTCTCTTCTAAATCTTCTGCAATTGACACACTGGTCCAAGCAGTTCTCTCACCCTTGTTATCTACCAGTTATGTGACCTGTGAAAAGGCCTCTGCACCTCTTCGACCATCAGCTTCCTAATGAGTGAAATTGGTCCAAGAACATCTCATGGCTCACGCGTTGTAGTGAACATTGAATTAGAGACTCATACCCATACAGTGCCTAGCGCACGGAGCCCCGTCCCCAGGCTCTTTTTATATTTTATTTAGAGACAGGGACTCACTGAGTTGCTTAGGGCTTCACTAAGTGGCTGAGGCTGGCTTTGAACTCGTGATTCTCCTGCCTCAGCCTCCTGAGCTGCTGGGATGACAAGTGTGCTCCCCCACGCCCGGCCAGCCCCTGGCTGCCTCTGCCTAGAGACTGTCGTCATTCAGTGCAGGAGGAGGATCAGGTAAACACGAGAGCCATGTCTGGGAAGAACTGGAAAGGGCCTCGTTGGCCATAAAGGAAAAGAGAAGAATTGGAAGATGAGCAAGATGTGAAGTCTGGGCGGCTGGCGGTGCCCGTTGGAGTGACAGGGCCTGTTTGTGTGACTCTTTGGGCCAAAGGCCTCACCAGTCATTCCAGATCGGCCAGCTCATGACTCCCGGCTCTGGGGATTATACAAGCCTGGTGATGTCTTGACAGGCTGCTTCATCAGGCTCCTCTTGCCTGCTCTGCGTGGGATGTCAGAGGCGAGCCAGGTCCACACTGGGATGGGGCAGTCGGGCGTGCTCCTGAGGTTCAGCTTTGCATGCTCCTGCCCTTCCTTTGTAGGAGTGCCTTTGTCTCCTGGGCCCTCTGGATCTGCATGCTCTGCTCCCCTTCCAGACCTAGTCATCTGATGGCCCCTGGCTCTGGAATTCCCTGTAGCCTTCTCGGGCAGAGACGGGGCTCCTTCTCCCCTGTTCATGCTTTTGTGTGATGATCTCTTCCTGGGTCTGCTTCCCCCACGAGGGCGTTAGTATTCTGAGTTTGAGGGAGATCCACAGGCCATGTTCAAATGGGGAGGGGTATGATTTTGGTAGAGAGAGTGTTTTGTGATTTCCACCCTGACTGTAGAAAACTGGGGCTGTGAGCTCCAGGCCTTTAAGAGCCAGGGAGGTGACACAAGAATGATGCTGGTCTGTTTGGGTGAATCAGAATCCGTGGGCGGGAGGCGTAGTGGCTGAATGAGAGAGTGTGCACCTGGCCTAAGAAACTGCAAACTTAAAACAACCAAACAAACCTCCCAAAACTTGTGTTGAAAAAATAAAATATTTGCATAAGCAATATTCAGCCTTCAGATTTCCACTTTGTGACTTCTGATAAGGAATCTATGTTGTTGGAGACTTTTTTTTTTTTTTGGTACCAGGAATTGAACCATCCATGGGTGCTTAATCACAGAGCCACATCCCCAGCTCCTCCTCCCCTTTTTTTGGTACCTGGGATTGAACTCAGGGGCACTCGACCACTGAGCCCCATCCCCAGCCCTATTTTGCATTTTATTTAGAGACAGAGTCTCACTGAGTGGCTTAGAGCCTTGCTAAGTTGCTGAGGCTGGCCTTGAACTCATGATCCTCCTGCCTCAACCTCCCTAGCCACTGGGATTACAGGCGTGCACCACTGTGCCTGGCTGGAAACATTTTTGAAAGCAAGAATTCAGATATGGAGAGCTAGAGCAAGGGGAATTGGATGTTGGTTGCTCTTGACTTTGTGGGTGACCCTGTCTCTAAGGTCATGGTCACGGGGCATGTTGTGGCTGTGCTATGACCGACCCTCTCCCATCTAAAGTAATGCTGCCCAAAAGAAGAACCTTCATCAAAGGACAACCTCTGACCCTCTTATTGGAATTCTGTATGTCATTCTGAGAAATAATGGGAAAAGTAATGACTGTTGTTTGTTACTTGGAAATGGCTTGAAGATGCATTTGTCATCTCCGACCCAGTTTAAATCTCTGAAGGATGGCCCCCTCCTCCCAGGAGCAGATGGAAATGGGAGAAGAGGGAAATTGCTACAAGCAATTTTCTCCCAGAGGGCTCTCCTCCCTGGAGCTGGCTGCCTTGGAGAGGGAACCTCCCCTGGGGCACTTGGTAAGGATGCCTTCCATCTGGGTGGTGAAGACCTGCCACTCTCCTTAGAAATGCACTTGCAGATCCCTGGGGCTGGTCCCCAGGCTTGTCCCTCCTTTGAGTTAGCGTGGAGGGTGGGGAAGCAGGTGGGCAGTGGTGCCCTAGGCCCGGCCCTCACCCTGTCCAGCTCTGTGGCTGGGCTTCGTCTGCAGCTCTGACAGAAGGACTCAATCAAAGCACATGCTGGTCAGAGGCTGGTGCATAGCAGCCATTGGCCTGTGCCTGCTCCTTGTCCGAATCCCTCTCCACACGTCTGAGAATGTCTTGCTCCGTGACGTTGATCCTTCCGCTTGTATCTGGGGTAGAGTCTGAGAAACTTGGCGCTAGCTAGCTCCTTTGGAAATGAAGATGAATGAGCCAAGAAATCTCAGGACAGTGGCTGAGAAACTAGAATTTCATTGATGACCATTGGAGTGTCCGTGCCGGTGGGACATATGCATTTGCATGAAAGAATTCTTGAAGATGGCCTTTTGGTCTCACCCCACGCCCTTTGAGATCAAGAGTTTCTTGCGGAGATGACAAGGCCAGGCCCTGGATGTTTTAAAAGTAAAGATTTCCAGGGGGCTGGGTTTGGGGCTCAGTGGTAGAGTGCTCGCCTAGCCCGTGTGAGGCCCTCCCTGGGTTCCATCCTCAGCGCCACATAGAAATCAATAAATAAAACCAAGGTATCGTATCCATCTGCAACTGAAAGAAAAGGTCAAAGTTCCCAGTGACCATGCATTTCCTCTCCCCCTTCCTCTTCCCAAAAGACAGATATTCACAGCTGGTCCCAGTGGAGAGAGAAGGGATGCAATGGAATTGAGGGTAAAGGAATTCTCAGTTCTTATTAGAACTCTGTAAATCCTCATTCTCATCTGTTCAGATTTATTAATAGCATTACCCAGCCAGGCAGAGTCCCCAGATCTATAAGATGAGAGATGAGTCCAATGCAGCCGACTCATTGATGTGTCGTCTCCATAACAACCGGCTCGGTCCCCTGTCATCCATGGGCGGCTCGGCCCTTCCCCCTAATCATGCTGCTGTGCTCTGTACATCCCAATGTCATTTCAGATCACGTCAGTGTGGAGCAGTGAGTTCTTTCTGAAATCATCCGGAAACTTCTCTTGGTCCTGAATTTCGGTCTGATGGTCATGATCCCATTTATGCTTAGGCCGTTAGTACCATTTTAGAGTCGTGTGGGAAACAGGAGGTTTTCATGGATCTCAGTTTAATCACCTGAATGTCGTTGGGTTATATATACACACATGGAGTCTAACTTCCCATTCTTGTGGTTGGACATGACATGGAGTTTCCCTGGTCGTGTGTTCATATATGAACATGGGAAAGTTCTGTCCCATTCACTCCACTGTCTTTCCTATTCCCATCCCCCTCCCTTCCCTGCATTCCCCTTTGTCTAATCCAGTGAACTTCTATTCTTCCCTAGCTGCCTGCCTCCCATTGTGTGTTAGCATCCACGTATCAGAGAGAACATTCAGCCTTTAGTTTTGGGGGATTGGCTTATTTCACTTAACATGGTAGTCTCCAGTTCTATCCATTTACTAATCAATGCCACAATTTCATTTTTCTAGAGCTAAAAAAAAAAAAAACCCCACAGCTTTAATTTCGATGAATTCCTACAATAGGATGCAGGAAATCTTTCTGCTAGGATTGTCAGACCTGTCTGACTCTAAACTCTGGGACCCCACCAGACCTCTGCTCTTGTTTTCTTATATGTTCAATGAGGGTGATAACATCAATCCTGTTTGGAGTAGTACAAGAATTAGCAGGTGTAAATTAGAGAAGAGCTAAAAGAGTATTCTGATTTGCAAACAGTCTTAGAGTGATAATGAATAAAATTCCGTCGATTCTTAAGTTTTGAAATGTGTGGGAAATAAGGATGCATCTGTATGGGGTGACCTGGCCACAGGTTTGTATGTCTGTATCTTTTTTTTTTTTTTTTTTTTTTGGTACTGGGGATTGAACTCACGGGCGCTTAACCACTGAGCCACATCCCCAGCCTTTTTTGTATTTTATTTAGAGACAGGGTCTCCCTGGGTGGCTTAGGGTCTGGTTAAGTTGCTGAGGCTGGCTCTGAATTCGAGATCCTCCTACCTCAGCCTCCTGAGCTGCTGGGGTGACAGGTGAGCACACTGCACCTGGCTGGTATTTTGGTGTTTATGTGATCCCTGTGACTTTGGTAGGGTGATTGCCGATTTCTAATATGTAAACTGAGTTCAGACAAAAGGCGGTCTGGATCTGTGGGCGATTTGAGGTTCCCCTTCCGTCAGGCATCCCACAAACCTGGGCATGAGTGGAAATTCCCAGGGAGTGGCTAAGTATTGTTCCTTCATGCACTTGACCAGAGCAGGGAGATCCTTCCAGCTTCTCAGAAAAGGTAGAGATCATCATTTCCCAACTCCTGTGCCCTGGGCATCATTAGAGAGGGGACAAGGTGACCTCTTGAACAAGTGCCATTGACATCGAGGTGCAGCTCTTAATGTCCTCATCCGGGATATGTCAGGTCGGAGTGGAGTGGAGCCTGGCTTGGTGTCTTAGGACCCTTGTTTTCTGTGATGTTGGAACATCTGTGTCACCTGATGTGAAGGTGACCTTGTTGTTCTCTGTGTGGGAAGGACAGAGCCTGCACTTTGAATCAGATTGAATCGGGGGCATCCACCTTCAGGGACTCGGAGCTCTGGTACAGACTGCATCACACTGGACCTTGAGCGTCTTCCCGTCTGCCATTCATGGATACCTTCTGCCACTAAGGAGGGCATGACAGAGGGCTTGGAGAAGAAGGAAGGTCATCTGGGCACTTGAGCTCTTTCACTGGCCTAGAGGGCTCTGGGTGTGTGGGGAAGTGCTCTGCCAACACCTGCACGACATGGAATCTTCTGGAATCTCTTCCATGTCTCTTGCTTTTCCTTCTTTTTTTTTCTCCAATCTATAGGCACATCCTGGACAGCCAAGTAAGGTTATTGTCTTCTCTAGCCTGGTAGCCACTAGCTATATTTGACGATTTACATTGACATTTAAATGAATTAAAATGAAATATAATTAAAAGCTATCAGCCCTTCAGTCACGATAACTGTAAATAAATATAAATATGAAAAAAGGACACACACACACACACACACACTCTCATACATATTTATTTACTTAAGTACTCAGGGGTACTTTGCCACTGAGCTATATCTACAGATCTCTTTTAAAAATTTTGACACAGGGTCTAGTTAAATTGCCGAGGCCAGCCTTAGACTTGGGACCCTCCTGCCTCAGCCTCCCGAGTAGCTGAGATGGTAGGTGTGTACCACCACGCCCTTCACAGTAGCCCCATTTTAAGTCCTCAGTAGCCACTTGTAGCAACCAAATAGGACCATGCAGATTAAGGCATTTCCTTATTGCAGAAAATTCTGTTCTGCAGCATCAGAGACAGCTATAGAAGAGCTGTGTGTGTGTGTGTGTGTGTGTGTGTGTGGTGGGCGTGTGCACGTCTGCTCACCATCCAGTCCTCCAGGCACAGCCTGACACAGCAGATGACTTCAGTGGGTGTGATGGGTGAGCCAGGGAGAGGAGATGGAGGGATTCCACGGATAAACGGGTGAAGGGTGCGTCCTAGGTGGGCTTGACTTACCGGTCCTTCCTTTCTTCCCTGTGGCTGGAGTGCCCTGGAGGTGACAAAGGCTATCCAGGTTTTGCTCTTCTCAATTCGCCTGTGCCACCTGCCCCTTCTGGCTCCGTCAATTGCTCCCCATTCTTCAGTGCTGCCGATGGCTTTCTGGAAGTCTCAGGGCAGACACTTCACAGGCCCTTTCCACTTGGGGACTCCTGTGGGTTGCTGCTCACAGTGGCATCTGTCACTCAGCGGGTCCCTTGTCCTGGCTGGGGGGGGGGCATGTGCTTCAGGGGCTCAGTTCAGTGCAGTCCTCACCCTCCTCAGGGTGGGGCCCTGTGGCCTTGGTGGGAGAGCAGACCCCTCCCCAGTATGAGGCTTGCCCCAGGTGATCCAGCTCTCCAGTTCCACAGGGCTGAGGTCGCACCTGCCTCCGAGGTCCCAAGGCCTGGGCTGGACGCTCTGGGAACGGAGTGCTCGCTGCTTCCCGTTGAGAGCCACGTTCTGGTCTGTCCTAGATCTACCCAGGATTCTGTGCCAGTTAGGAAATGTACTGGGGTGGGCTTATCCCTTGCTTTCCTGGTCCCCATAGATACCTGAATTTGCAGCCCCAGATTTGAGGGTGCTGCTTCCATCTCTGAGGTGCAACGTTTCGTTTCCCCTTACAGTTGTGGGGTGTTCAGCATGGCACTGGGAGGTACACGGGAACTGTCACTGCATCTGGTTTAGGGGACAGAGACTTGATTTGTTTTTAGGTGTGTGCCTCACTTGCAAAACTGGCTGAGCACCCTCTGGTCACACTTCCGAATCTCCCCTCACCACCCACTAATTCCCAAGGGGAACTACCTTGATTGGCATTTGTCAAGAACAGTGTTGAACTGTCCCATAGGTGTATGGGGACATTTCCCATTTTGCAGAAAAGGTGGTTCTTCGAAGTCTGGCTTCTGAAATCACGTGTATTTCAATCATAAAGAAATGGTGATAATAAAGATGCTGGCATAGGAATTCCTGAGTCCGGAGTGGAAAGACGTAGGTAGGTCATTCATCCATAGAGAGGTTGTTCTTTCCTAGATGTCATTCATTCATAGATATGTCCGCTCTGTCATTCAAAAATTATATGCCTTTGTATGAACAAAGCACCATCTAGGTTACTAGGATACCCCAGTCCTTGAATGAAAAGAACAAAGTATCTTGCATTTATTCATACTTTCTTGTTTCTTTTAGTTTTAGTACAATTCATTCAGGCATGCATATCAGGGATTGAACCCAGAGGTGCTTAACCTGGCCCTTTTTATTTTTTTTTTAATTTTGAGACAGGGTCTTGCTAAGTTGCTGAGGCTGGCTTTGAACTCGCCAGCCTCCTGAGTTGCTGGGATTACCGGTGTGCACCACCAGGCCCGGCTGCCTTAATACATTTGAAATAAAGGATAAGAATTCTTATTACAACCAACCCATGTTTATCAGGGGCACCTCTGGCGGTTCTTGATTGAGACAACCATTTCCTCCCAAAGAGGTTTCTATTTGTAGCATTGGCAACACAATCCTTCCAGTGGAGGGAAGCACTTTAAAATGATTTGATAAAATATGGTCTTGTGTAGATAGAGACCGCTCCCCACCCCCACCCCCACCCCCAATCATTCACCTGCCCTTTTATGGATACATCTTGAGGTTTATTTATTGATCTAGAAATTCATCATGTTTTTCTGATGTTAAGTTTATGGGAGGACAGAGAGAGCAGAACACAGAAATGAGTGAAGGTTGGATACATAGGAATTTCCCAAAGCGGGAAAAAGTGTGGTATGTGTTTGAGACTTTTGATATTCAAGTATTTGGGGGATGGCACTTAGGTTAAAAACTTTGTCAGCACGGAATGCACACAGGAGAAAGGACTAAGGTCTTAGCCTGGCCAAGAACTCACTTGTCACTGCTCAGTGTCTAGTCCCAGGACGCAGCAAGGTGATGTCTGCAATTTCTCAACTGTTTATCTCCTGGTGTTGGGTTGGGCCAGCTAGAGGTTGTTATGAATCTGAAGGCTTCTTTTGAAATCTTATGAATGAACAAATGATGCTGGTACAGGGAGTTTCAGAGTAATTACATAAATATATTTTTTTCCTCTACATTTTTTTGGGGGGACTGAGGATTGAACTCGGGTGCTTGGACACTCGACTACTGAGCCCCATCCCCAGCCCTATTTTGTGTTTTATTTAGAGACAGGGTCTCCCTGAGTTGCTTAGGGCCTCGCTTTCGCTGAGGCTGGCTTTGAACTCCCGAGGCACCTGGATTACAGTCCTGTCCCACCATGCCCGGCTCCTTTACATTTTTTATTGGTGCATTCTATTCATGCATAACGATGGGATTTGTCATTCCATATTTGCTCATGCACACAACATAACAGTATCATTTGACCAATATCCTTTCCCAGTACCCTCACACCCCATCCCTAAATCCTCTTCCTCTATGGATCTCTCTTTGCTTTTCATGTGATACCCCCAGCCCACCCCATTTCTTTTCCTTTTTCCTCTCTATCTTCCACATATGAGAGAAAGCATACAATTCCTGATCTTCTGAGTTTTTGCTTATTTCACTTAACACAATGGTCTCGAGTTGCATTTTTCTGCAAATGGTATAATTTCATTTTTCTTCGTGGCTGAATAAAGCTCTGTGTGTATGTAGGCTACAATTTTCTTTGTCCACTCATCCACTGATGGATACCCCAGGCTGGTTCCATAGTTTGGATATTGTGAATTGTGCTTCTGTAAACATGGGTATGTTTGCATCACTGTAGTAAGATGACTTTAATTATTTATATTTATTTTTGGTACTAGGAATTGAACCCAGTACCAACCACTTAACCACTGAGCCATATCCCAGCCCTATTTTATATTTTATTTAGAGACAGGGTGTCATGGAGTTGTTTAGGGCCTCACCTTTGCTGAGGCTGGCTTTGAACTTGCAATCCTCCTGCTTCAGCCTCTTGAGATGCTGGGATTACAAGCGCGCACCAGTGCACCCATCTCTAATGAGCATCTTCTGGGTACCATGCATACAGTAGTGGACAAAGCAGAGTCCCTGCTTCTAAATGCTGGGTGTTTTTTTCCCCCACTTAAAAAAAATCAGTGCACACAGTTGTACATAATGATGGGATCGGTTGTAACATATTCATACATGCACAAGATAAAGTAATATTTGGTCAGTACCACTCCCAGTACTTCCCCACTCCTTAGGGGGGAGGCATGTGTAAAAACCAGAGGCGCAGAGGGTCAATGAGTGGTCTCCACTCACACAGCGCATCAGAGGGAGTGAATGCTGCACCCAAGATGTTTCTGCCTTGGTGACTTTTCTGCTACAGTACCGATGAGCAACTGTTTCTCCCCGTACCCCTGGAAAAACAGGACCCAGAGCTCCACATTATCTTGACAGCATGAGTTTTATGGTACAAGTTCACACAGAGTTTATACTCTTATTCCGCTGTTTATCTTGGTGTTAATGGAAACCCCTCTCAGATGATGTCATGCCTCGCTCTTGTATCTTTACGCTCCAGCAAGCTCTGTCTTCTTTATCTTGATCTTTTGAGGTTGTCTCTGCATAAGTAGGACCAGCCATTCTTGCTTGAAGGTGTTCCTGGGATAAGACACTTTCACTTTTCAAACTGTCATTGGGTTTGCCGAGGGCTCAGGGGTTTCCTGGGTTTGCAGGATTTTCAGGGCTAAAACAGGTGAAGTTCTAGACACATCATGACCAGTTAGTGGGTCATTCTGGCTTGCAGGTAGAAGAAGGCCATGTTCACAATTCAGAGCACCACACAAACACATGGATTTAAAGAATTTTAGCCCAGTTCCCAATAAGTACATTTAAATTAGCATCGATTTCATAAAGAAACAGGGTATCTAAATGAGGTTTTTGTTTGTTTGTTTGGTTTGGTTTTTGGTACCAAGGATTGAACCCAGGGGTGCTTAACCACTGAGCCATATCCCCAGTCCTATTTTGTATTTTCTTAGAGACAGGGTCTCACTGAGTTGCTGAGGGCCTTGCTAAATTTCAGAGGCTGGCTTTGAACTCTGATCCTCCTGTCTCAGCCTCCTGAGCCACTGGAATTACAGGCGTGCTTCACCGTGTCCTGCATCTGAGGCATCTTAACAGACGTCTGTCAGTCAGTAGCATCTGTACTGATAGCCAGTCCTCAAGTCCTAGTGTTTTAAAAAGAAGATGAAGGTTCCTTAGCAGCTCAGGATACTTGTGCAGCAGATGGGTCAGGGATGGGGAAAGGGCGCTGCTCAGCTTGGTCACTCGGGTGACAGAGAAGTATAGCTCAGTATAACTGCTTTCTGAGCCAAAGGACAGAGAAAGCTGTGGATGCTCGGAGTTTGAGTGGGAGTGACTTGCTTCTCTTCCCCTGACTCCTCCTTGGCCAGAACTAGTGATGTGGACCTGCCCACCACAAACTGGGAGACCGGGAAGCATCACCTGGTGTGTCCCCAACAGCAGAGAGACTGAAAGAACTGGTGAGTGCTTTGCTGTCCCCCATAAGGATGAGGAGTCCAAGGCTTAGACGTCCAAGTACCTCCATCAGGAGTGTTGGGCTCCAAGTGCCCAGGCTTCCCCTCCCCCTCCAGAATTTTCATCTTTTAATAAATTGTAAAGTCATTCTCTTCCCTTCCATAGAAGCTCTCAGGTTAGCAGGAAAACAAAGAAGAAAATGTATGCAACGGAAGTTGGGCCACTTTAACTGAGAAGAGTCATTTCTCTGTGCAAACTCTGCCTCTGGTTTCCAGTGCATTTTAACGAAGGGTGGCCTGTCCGCTCTTTGGAAGGGCTGAACTGTCATAAGCCCAGGTATGATGGGTCCTTGGGGCCAAGAGTAAATGTACTTAAGGGCTGCATTGGGTTCGGCCGTAGACCGTCCATCTCCGCATCTTATGAAGACTGTGCAGGACCAACATGGGGTGTGAGACCTCCTAGGTCACCTTGCTTGGCTTTGCTCTGCATGGCCCACTCCTTTAATTCTGCCACATGTTTCCCATCTGGTTTTCTTTGATTGGAGATTTTCTTCAGCATAACTTGCAGTCCCTGTGTTCCCCGCACTTCAGTGACCCAAACAGAGACACATGGTCTCACAAAGTGGATTTCTTCTCATTGGTTACTCTTTTCTGGTGCTAGCGATAAATTGGACAAATGCACTTCCTATCCTTTGAGTGATTTTCATTCTCTGGTTATTGTTTTTGTGCTTTTGAGATGGGCACTGAGTGCTTCTGTGGTACGCAGGGTCGATGGAATTTGAAACTTAGCAGCACAAGTCTGAGCACTTGTTAAGTGCCCACGGCACCGTATCTTGGCTGATCTGCATGGCTCGTGTTCATGCCATTTGAAAGTGTCTTGGATCACTCTTATTTTGATGCCCAAGGTTAGAATGATCTTCATGGTGAAGCAGCTCACAGGATAGCAGAGAGCATTATGGTAACAGGCAAAACTGTAATTAAACCTGAGGTCTAGACTGGTGCAGTGAAGCACACTTTTAATCCCTGCAGGTCAGGAGGCCGAGGCAGGAGGATTGCAAGTTCACAGCAACTTAGCAAGACCCTGTCTCTAAATAAAACATTAAAAGGGCTGGGGATGTGGCTCAGTGGTTGAGCACCCCTGGGTTCAATCCCTGGTACCAAAAAATAAAATCTGAGATCTGCTCCTCAGTGGGTCTATGACATGTGACAAGCTGCTTAATCAATACTGAGTCTCTGTCTTTACCTGTAAAATGGCCAAAAGCCCAGAACCCAGTGGAGTTGTACTTTTTAAAAGCCCAATTAACTTGTGGCAGAGTGCTTGCCTAGCACGTGCAAGGCCCTGGTTTGCACAACCCCCTTCCCACCAAATTTCTTTTTTAACTTATACAAATCATCACTACCTCCTCAGAATGAGAATCTAAGTGAATAATTGAATAACAGTTAAACTGTGCGAGTAGTTCCCCGAAATATACAGGTTAAGCGGTGCTCAGAAGCATATTCGAGTCACACAGAGTAACTCCTACATCCTGAGCGTGAATGAATGAATAATAATTAAATGATGAAAGGATTGTAGCCACACACACCTGTGATCACAGCAGCTTGGGAGGCCAAGGCAGGGGGATCGCATGTTCAAGGCCAGCCTCGGCAATTTAGCAAAATCATCTCAAAAATTTTAAAAAAAAGGGGTGGGGGGCCCAAAGGGCTATATACAGGTGTAGCTCATTGGTAACGTATCAGTGGGTGAAATCCCCATTACGAACCCCCCCCCCCAATGGAATGATGAGAGTGGTTTCCCATCATGTATAAATTCAAGAGTGTCCACACTGTGCCTGAGGGATTCTTGCAGATTTTGAACGTGGGCATTTTAATGTTTATGATATGTGATGTTAAACATGTTTCAGGGAATGCTCTGGAGATAAGAATATCTCTGCATGGAGAAAAGCTAAATTTGTTCAGCACTTTATTTAGCAGTATATGGGTAAATCACAGATAAAGGATTGTCTGTTTTCTTACATGAATCCTTCGGAGGGCACGAGGGTTGCCCAGATCTGGATGGTCTTGCGCAAGGGAACTTCAGTTTGAGAGGGGGAAAGAGCCACCAGGTGGTGCCAGCCATTTTCTGATCCAGACAGAACCGCAAACCCAGCCAGGGAGTTTCCAGCCGGGATCCCCTTAACCATTTGGGATTTCGAAGGCATTCAGACATCTGCCTCGTATTTAATGCTATTAAGTACATTAAAATTCTTGAGCTTTAAATCCACATGTCGCAGACCCCGTCCCTGATTTATGATCTGTTCACGCTGCTCTCCTTTAGCCCAGCTGATTTTTTTTGTATTTACAAAGGAGGAGACAGTCGCCTCTGGAGTCGGGTGGTGTGAGTCTGTGGCCGTGTCTAAGTAAGCACCCGCCCTCGGGGTGCTGAGAATTTGGTTCAGGAAATAATTGTCTGAAAATCGATGTGAACGAATGTGCTGGATTCCTTAGCGTGACACTGCTTCTCTTTGTCATCTGTAAGAAAGTCAGTGTTTGCTTCTTTGGATGGGACCCAACACCAGATAATTTTGTTTGTCAACCCTACTTCCTGAGAGGCAGGGTGGTCTCATGGCTGAGGCCTCAGGCCCTAGAACTAGACGGTCTAGATTTGAATCCAGCTCCATCACTGCCTGGCCACCTTGAGTAAGTTATCCACCCGTCAGACATTTAGCAACGTCACCTGTGGTGGAGATGATCATAGCCTGCTTGGGTGATGTTACAGGCTAAAAATGTGAGGCCCATTTTTTAAAAAAATTTTTTCTTTTGTACTATGGATTGAACCCAGGGGTGCTTAACCACTGAGCCCCATCCCCAGCCTATTTATATTTTCTTTACTCACAGGGTCTCGCTGAGTTGCTGAGGACCTCAGTGAATTGCTGAGGCTGGCTTTGAATTCGTGATCCTCCTGCCTCAGCCTCCTGAGCTGCTGGGATGCCAGATGTGTACCACCATGCCCAGCTGATGGACAGAGTTTTATAGAGTCAGTGGGCAAAACATATTGGTGACCCTGAATGTGGATACTTGGAGGTGCTTGCTACTTGGGCTTCATGGAATGGCCCTCATGCAGCCAGAGACCCAGAGGGTCAATGCCTTACTGTGTCCCTGGTGGCAGGGGGTCATGTAACTCTAACTCCTCAGGAGATCTAGACCGTGACCCTCCTCCCACCAGGAAGGTGCTGCTCGGAGGAGTTCCGTGACTTACGAAGGCCAAGCTGCATTGAGAGTCGCAGCCCTGCCTGAGTGTTTGGGTCTTGGGCAGGTTCTGTCTTCCTAGCTGTCATTCACTTGAGACTGCCGCGTATCAGAACTGGCATCCCAAGATGTGACCAGCTCAAAGGGAGACCCTCGCCAACTTTAGGAGTCTGTTCCCGAGATTCTAGCGCTCATCTTGAAAATAAGACTTTTGCATAATCATTGCCTTCTGTCATTGGGGCTGGAGATGCTAGATTTAGAGCCACCTCATCCTGTCCCTGGCATCTGTGTAGGTGCCACCAAGTCACTGGCTACTAATGGCTTCTGAAGTGATCCAATAAAGTGGCCCGGGTGGCAATGAGACTAGTGATTCATAATTCTGGTTCTTGAATCTTACGAAAGGAGGATTTAAACCTCCTGGCTATCTGTCTGCATTTCATCTTCGAGCAAGATAAGAAGGACTTTGCCTCTGACAGGCTTTGCAGATGGACCTGTTTGCTAGATCATAAGGCCAGCAAAATATTCAGTGGCATCATGGATGACCTTAGAAGCAAGGTGTTCTCAGCCTGTGGACTTCTCACTGAGCCACACTTGACTCGACATTCAGGGGAGAGTCACAGAGTGTCCCCGAGACAGAGGACCTGTTCTTCTCACAGTGTTATCTGGAAAGTGACACTTGTCACTTGTTTATATTAGAAGTGAATGCAGAAGTCTGTTCCACTCCCCTGGGGAGAGGAGTATTCAAGGGCAGGAGTACAGGACATTGAGTTCATTGAGAACCGCAAGAAATGTAAAGAATGGAATTTTCTTATTTCTTTTTTGGTACTGGGGATTGAACACAGAGGTGCTCTACCACTGGGCTTCATCCCCTGTCCTTTTTAATTTTATTTATTTTTGTTTAGAGTCAGAGTCTTGCCAAATTGCTGAGGCTGGCCTTGAACTTGCAATCCTCCTGCTTCAGCCTCCTTACTCACTGGGATGACAGGCGGTGCCACCTGGTCAATCAGAGTTTTCTTAGAACAGGAGATATGTTTCAGTTTTCATTAGGAATGAGGGCATCCAGAGGAAGTTATTAGAGAAAATCCAGTGTCCCCTTGTGAGGATCATATTTCATGGTCCAGGAGTCAGCAGAGAAGACTGAGGCTGATCTGGAACTGAGTAAGATCTGATAGGACTCCAGGACTTTGACCCTGTGAGTTCTCAGGCTTGTGAGGATGGAGGAGACAAGACAGGACTTCACAGAGAAGCCTTTTGCTGCAGTTCAGACTGTTCTTTCAGCAGGAACAATTTTAGGTTAGAACTATAGGTTTATAAAATCCAAAAGAACATAGGACTTAAGGAAAAAAAAAGAGAGAGAGAAAACAGGTGTGAATTTCTTCACTTGGATTGAATCACCTTTTATACCTCTTCTCTTACTAGAGTGTAAATTATAGTGTTATAAAAGGTGGTATCGTTTATTTGCTCTCTCTTAAGACACCCAGGGGGTGGAACTCAACTCCTTCCTGCTCTCTAGGAAACAGACCCATCACTCCAGGCTCTGACAGCTGTCATGATGTTGGAGAGATAGCAGTGGGGACCGGATGGAGGGAGGGCGCTTTTTGTGGCAGAGATCCAGAGAAGGAACTGGAAAGATGGAATGATAAAATTTAGAAGAAAAAAAAAGGCTCCAACTGATGCTTAAGCAATTAAATACTTAAATAATTATTTAATAATTGATTTAATAGTAATTTAATTATAATGGTTTAATCATGTCCTTATTTAAATATTTCATTAATGGGATTACCTTCCTCTATGTCTATTATCAAACTAGATAATGATACTATTCTTGGGGAATACTTGACCACTGAGCCACATCCCCAGCCCTATTTTGTATTTTATTTAGAGACAGGGTCTCACTGAGTGGCTTAGGGCCTCACTAAGTTGTGGAGGCTGGCTTTGAACTCGTGATCCTCCTACCTCAGCCTCCCGAGCTGCTGGGATGACGGGCATGTGCCATTGCACCTGGCTAATGATACTATTTTAAAAATGAAACCTCAGGCATTCAGCTTGGCTCACTTCAGGCCAGTTGTAATAGGTCCTTTCTTCTCCAAATTTGGGGGACCCTGTGCCAAGTCAGGTAATATCTATTGAGGTTTATCTGAACACACCTGTAATCCCAGTGGCTCAGGAGGCTGAGGCAGGAGGATCTCGAGTTTAAAGCCAGCCTCAGCAACTCAGCGAGACCGTGACTCAAAATAAATATAAAAAAGGGCTGGGGATGGGGCTCAGTGGTTAAGTGCCCCAGTATCAAAAAAAAAGCAAGTTGGTTCTAAAATTTCTCTGGAAAGCGATTTATATGGAAAGGCCAAGAAACTAGAAAAGCTCAGATTAAAACAAAAAAGGATTTGTTGCAAGCATGGTATAGAGTATCAAGAAATTGTGTGACTACAAACTCAGGTCTGTGTGGTGTCGACTCAAGGTGGCAGAGAGATGACGTAAGGATTCCTGCAGCAGAATGGACAGCACAGGAGTAGACAAGGGTGGCTGGCTGGTTGACCAGGGAGTGCACATACGCAGTGGAGGGAGCTGTTCCCACCAGTGATGTTGATGGACCCTGCAGCAATTGGATGTCCATCCTCCCCACCGCCCCCCCCCCCAAAAAAAACCCCAAACAAAAGGTAACCTCAACCCAAATTCAAACTCTCCTTTCAACCAAAGTGAACTCTAAATGGATCACAGATGTAAATATTAGACTACAGAAGTGTAAGAGAAACAAACAAAACAAAACAAAGAAACACCAGGAGAGATCACGGGGACATGGAGTTCAGAGGAGAGTTCTCAGACGTGGCACCCACAGCAAGCTCCCCGAAGGAGCAAGACTGACAACTGGCCTTTATGGAAATTCAAAATATTTGTTATGCAAAAAGATCTTGTAAAGAGGGTGAGGAATAAAGGGTGCAAAATAAACCGGAATTATTTGCAAACCAAATCTCTGATAAAGGACTGGTCTAGAATTCATAAAGAGTTTTCAAAACTGAACACACACACAAAAAACCTCCAACAATCCGATGATGAAGTAGCCAGAAGACATGAACATACAGATCACCAAAGTCGCTGTGCGGACGGCCAGTAAGCACTCAAAAGACCTTCAGTGCTGCCGTCCATAAATGGGGACCTGCAAATGGAGGGCGCAGTGAATGATCACCATGCACCTGCAGAGGTGGCTGAAATAAAAGGTAGTGTCAATACCACATGGTGCTGAAGCTGCAGGGAACCCATCACATGCTGCTGGGGTTAGGTGGTGACACCACTCTGGGACGTGATTTGTCAATTTCTCCCCCCTTCCCCTCCCCTCCCCTCCCCTCCTCTCCCCTCCCCCCTCTCCTCCCCTCCCCCCTCCCCTCCCCTCCCCCCTCCCCTCTCCTCCCCCCTCCCTTCCCCCTCCCCCTCCCCCTCCTTTCCCTCCCCCTTCTCCCCATCCCCTCTCCTCCTCCTCTTCTGTCAATTGGCCTTTATTTCATTTATTTTTATGTGGTGCTGAGAATCAAACCCAGGGCCTCACACAGGCTAGGCAAGCGCTCTACCACTGAGCCACAGCCCCAGCCTCATGATTTGTCGATTTCTTATTGAACTAAATATATACTTGCAATAGGACCAGACTGACACTTACCTGGGTGGTCAGAGAGAAATGGAAGCAAGTGTGCACAGAGACCTGGAGGGGATGGTTCATAGTGGTCTTCTAAGGAGGAAACAATGGAAATCCAGCTGCAGTAGGGCACACCTGCAATCTTAGTGACTCAGGAGGCTGAGACAGGAGGGTCTCAAGTTTAAGGTCAGCCTGGGCAACTTGGTGAGACCCTGTAATGCAACCATGTTATCGCAGCTCAATGTACAGTTGCTAAGCTATGGAACCAATGTAGGTGTCCTTCAATAGATGAATGGATAAAGAAAATGTGGTCTATGCACACAATGGAATACTACTCAGCCATAAAGAAGAATGAAATGATGGCATTTGCTGGTAAATGAATGGGACTAGAGACTATCATGCCAAGTGAAGTCTGACAGTCTCTAAAATCCAAAGGCTGAATGTTCTGAAATGTGGGTGGTAACACATAATAAGGAGTGGGGAGGGAAGAAAGACACCCCCCAAAAAACAAAAAACAAACAAAACACCCTCCTGTGATTCAAAGGAGGAAAGAGGATAGCAGAATAGAGAAGAAACCAGCAAGTTTGACTGACTTCCTGCTTTTCACTCATACATGATTTCTGTGCCTCAGCTCAGATGCTGTTAGCAGGCAGCAGGCGGTGGCTGCCTGGTGGGTGAGCGGTGGCTGCATGTTTATAGGAAGGACCAGCTCTCCTGGCTGTGGTCTCCCTGTGGTGAGCAGGAGGGATGGAGGCCATGCTGGTCTGATCCTGCAGGTGTGTGGGCGCTGGAGAATGTGGCTGCCAGAAGTCCTAGAGCCGTGAGTCCCCACCCCTCTTCCTGTTTGAATACTCTCCCCTTAGCAGGTGGGACAGCTAGGCTGGAGCTCTTCAGCCAGCTGCAGAGATCGATGGCACTCAGGGCCCAGGGTGGAGGAGGGAAGGGCCAGGGAGGGACACAGCTGCCTGATCAGTTCCCTTTTCCCTGGGGTTCTTTCTAGCAGGAGGTGACTTCCACAGACCACCCGAGTCCCCTCCAGGGTAAGGTCTCGCCGTGCTTCCTAGGAAAGCAGGTGCTCTGGTTTTATTTATTTATTTTTGTTTTGGAGGGGGGGCGTGTACTGGGGATTGAATTAGGGCTACTGACCACTGAGCCACATCTGCAGCCCCTTTTTGTATTTTATTTAGAGAGAGGGTCTTGCTGAGTTGCTTAGGGCTTCGCTGAGTTGCTGAGGCTGGCTTTGAACTTGCCATCCTCCTGCCTCAGCCTCCTAAGCCACTGGGATTATAAGTAGGCACCACTGCATCCAGCATATCCTTATTATTACTTATAGGGAGATAGTTGTGTGACTTCCATTTGGGGGTGTGACAACCTGCCGAATAGGCTGGTAGATGGCACTATAGCATCATACACCTGGGGTCTTTGGATGACATGCCAGAGCCACCAAACTGGAGAGTCCTGGTACTGGGGTCAGACCCAGCAGGCCACACCCAGCTGGCTTGCAGTGCCGAGCTTGCCTGCAGCTCTGTCCTCATCTATTATCCGTGGCACTAACTTCATAATTAAGGCAAGAATAAATAAGCAGCTCAGGGTAATCTGTCAGGGAGAAACAGGACGGTCGAACAGAAGGGCTGTGTTCTGGTCCCCCCACAGAGTGGCAGAGTCTATATACGGCGCCGTGGGTGCTCACACTGTAAATATAAATTCTTAAATCTGCCAAATAATGGTCTATAAATACTTAGCATAAAGTAAGAATGTTCTCATTTACATTTAAATAGTTCAGATTTCTGAGGTTCCACTATCAAAATGTAATACTGATGCAAATATTGTTTGGCCATGGAAGTAAATACACCAGGCACTTATTAATTTCTCATACGCAGTCATCTATTTTCAAACATTGGCTTATCATGAAAGGCCTTTATCATACATATGAGTTCGGCTTGTGAAAATAGCAAGACGCAGAAACCCAGGACACGCAGATGCTCGGGATTACAAATGCGCTGGCTTTGGGTTAAAAGTCAATCTTGGCTCCGGTGGCTCGGTTTGCCATTGCTATTAAATGACCCTTGTGACACTTTTCTTCTGTTTGCCAGATGTATCTGAGCCAATGAATATTTCAATATCTTTATGTTAAAACTGTTGCCTCTTGTTTCCTGGGTGTGAGTGAAATAGTCACATAGTATCTAGCCCATTGAGTCCCTTGATAAGATAAAATAAATATTGTACAAAGAGGCACTTACAAAGACTGGGGACAAACCAAAATGGAATCCTAAAGAAAAAATTGTTCAGTTTATCCACAAGGAGGCAGGAAAAAGAAAAATAGAGAAAATTAAAATAAGGGGACAGATAGAGAATAACAACAGAATATTCAGTTGTAGGTAGGTGAAGACGTACCACATCAGTCATTTTAGTCAGGGGCTGGAGGTAAAGCTCAGCAGTGGAGCACGTGCTTAGCACCAGCTCGGCTCTGGGTTCGACTCCTAACACCAAGGAAAAAAAAAGTTCACTGGTCTCGGTGCACACCCATAATCCCAGCAACTAGGGAGGCTGAGGCAGGAGGATCGCAAGTTCAAGGCCAGCCTCAGCCACTTAGTGAGTTCCTAAGCAATTTAGTGAGACCCTGTCTCAAAATAAAAATGAGAAAGGACTGGGGATGTGGCTCAGGGGTTAAGCGACCCTGGGTTCAATCCCTGGTATGAAAAAAAAAAAAAAAAGTTCAAGTCTACTAGTTTTAAGTCAGAGATTAGCAGAGCACACTAAAGCTATGTCCTCATTATATGTTGTCTTCAAGGAACTCACCTCAAGGTAAATGGTAGAGATTCAGAGTTGGGATTGTGGCTCAGTGGTAGAGTGCTTGCCTAGAACGTGTGGAGCACTGGGTTCGAGTGTCAGCACCACATTTAAAAAATATATAAATAAAATAAAGGTATTGTGTCAATGACAGAGGTTCAAAGTAAAGGGATGCAAAAGTATATAACGCCACCATCCATCCAAAGGAAGCAGGAGTGGCTGTATTTTATTTTCTATGCCCAAAGGGGCATTCCACCCGAGGACCATGGCAATTCTAAATATCTGTGCAGTAAACAACAGAGCTACCAGTGTGTGGAGCAAAAACTGATAGAGAGGAAGGGAGAAATGGATCCCAGTTAGAGTTGGGGAACTCTGCACCCTTCCCTCCACAACCCAGAGAACAGCCAGCAGCAAACCCAGCAAAGATATGGAGGGACTCAACAGCGCCACCAGTGGATGGAATTGGCACTGACGGAGCCCTGGCGGGTAGGATGCTTCTTCTGGAAAAGCCTCCAGAGAACATAGACCAAGACCCGCTGTGTCCTGAGCCAGAGATCCTTGAGAGTGCGTTCTTCCACCCCAGTGCCATCCAGGGAGGACTCACCGAGAGGACGACAGCTCGGCTATGGGCGCCTCCTGTGTGGTTCCCTGAGCATAAGGAGCCATTGGCACTCTTTGAGGTTTCTGTGTGAATGAGCCTCCTTCGTGTTCTTCCCCGGTTTCTCCGTCCTCAGCATTAAATCCATTGCCATCTCAGGACCTGCTGTGATGGGTCCCCGGCACAGCTCCTCTGGCTGTAAACACTTCCTCCCTTGCCAACGCTTTCCTATCACCTGTCATTTTTTTCTGAGCATTTGTTAGTCTCTGAAGTGACGTATTTTTGTTTATGTATTTACCTGCAGATGCGACATACAAGAAGGTCAGCCCTGGACAGGTCAGGATCTACTTTGTTCATTATAGGATCCATGGTATCTGGGGCAGTAGATGCCAGTCAGAATTTGTTACTTGGAGGACAGACTTCTGTTACACAGCCAGTCATGTCGACTAGTAGCCTAAAGCTGTTTTTTATTTTGGGGAGGGGGTACCGTGGATTGAACCCAGGGGTGCTTAACCACTGAGCCCCATCCCCAGCCCTTTTTAATATTTTATTTAGAGACAGAGTTTCACTGAGTTGCTTAGGGCCTTGCTAAGTTGCTGAGGCTAGCTTTGAACTCACGGTCTTCCTGCTGGGATTATAGGCATGCACCACCACGCCCGGCCTAAAGCTTTTCTTACTACCATGAGGGTAGATATGGGAGAGCTGGTAAGCCAACTCTTTCCTGCATTCAAACCAAACAGAGATCCTTAGCTCTCTTTCCCACTAGCCTTCAGTTTCCTATCATTGTGGACCCATCCAAGCAAACTCTTTACCAGAGCCCGGATCGAAATCGGCTGAATATGCTTAAAAGCATTCAGAACCCTGCCGAAGAACTTAAAAACAAAACAACCCAAACTCATACTTCCTTAATTAAGTTGTCATAATAAAAGAGTAATCTCTTCAAGTCTAGAATTTTAAAGGGGATGTTCTCTATTTTACATGGCATATTAAAGATTTGCAAATAAATGATGTCAGTGGTTACCCTGCTGAGCAGGTATCTGAACATCTGTAGGCATGTTTATTAGAAGGGCCGCCTCCAGCCCTTTGTGTGTGTTTGTGGTCTGAGCGATTGATCCCAGGGTCCCGTGCATGCTAGGGAAGCTCTCCACCGCTGAATCACCTTCCTTACCCATCTCAGGTGTTTCTGTCTTTCTGTTTGACAACACAACCAGTTGGACCGGTCCATCAGCATGGGTGCTGGAAGAGTCCAGGGGCTGCATTCCATTCCTGGCTCTTTTGTTTCCTTGTTGGGCAACATTGGAAAATGTCATTTATTTACTCTTCTGAGTCCTTTTCCTCTCCCTCATAAGAGCGAGAATGGTGATTGCACCACTGGAGAGTTCCTACGATGATCTTAATAAAAACAGTGACAATGCACTGGTCACTGGGTACATAAATTAAAGCTCACCCATGCTGCCTGGCAGTAATCAGGCTTCAAACCCAGTGCCTTGTGTGATGGGAGTACCCTGTCCATCAAAGTAGACAGAAACCACCATGGTGACATTTAGGGAAGAAGCTTTGTTTGCTCGGCAGTCATCTCAGTGAATATTGAGGGTCTCTTGTGCATCTCTGCTGGGCCGTGGAAGCTGGGAATGAACTAGAAACTCAGACGGCCCAACAGAGATGATTAGAGAAGCAAATGGCTGCAAACCACGTGGTTGTCAAAACGGAAGCTTTGGGCTGAGTGGTTTTGTGGCACAGAGGAGGCAAAGCAGAGCCTGGCTTTGCACAGGAGTCTTGCACGGGGAGTGGGTGTTCTCTGGCAGGGCTGCAGGAGTCCAGGCTGAGCTGATGGGCGTGGCCAAGCTGGCTGCATTCACAGGACAGCTAGCAGTCCAGCTAGGATGAATGGCCCCTGAGCCTCTTACCCTTTTGTGATTCCGCATCCCTAGCTACAGTGCCTTTAGGTTTCCTGGACAGGCTGAAAGCACCCTGAAAGTCTTTCACTACTGTTTGAAAGAAGCTCTCTCTCGACTCCTTTCTTGTCACCAGTATAACAGGCTTAATCAAATTATAAAGCTCAAGATCCACAAAGGACCAGCTGTCTTTGCAGGGACCGAGATGGGAGATATCAGTTCTGCCAACTCACTGTGGATGGAGGTTGGTGTGTTTTCAGTAGGATTTCTGTGTCTTTTCTTTTCTTTCTTTTTTGGTACCAGGGATTGAACCCAGGGGCACTTAACCACGGAGCCACATCCCCAGCCCTTTTATGTTTTGTTTAGAGACAGGGTCTCGCTGAGTTGCTTGGGGCTTCCCTAAGTGGCTGAGGCTGGCTTTGAACTCGCGATCCTCCTGCCTCAGCCTCTCGAGCCACTGGGAATTACAGGCCTGGCTTCAGTGGGATTTCTGCTGGCTCCTTTTCCATCCAGAAAGAACCCTTTCTGGGAAGACAAGAGAGAGGGGTCTCCAAAAGGAGGGTGACAGGAAGCACCAGAGACCACAAGGTCATGATGCTAAAGACCTGCAGACACACGAGAATCTGAGGCTCTGGAGCGGGTTTTGGCACAGTATTAAAGTCTGGCCCTTCGAGTCAGTACTCGATTTTCTGTAAGCCTGGGAGGGGACAGAGAGTGTCAGCTGCCACTCAGGCAGGGGTCCCACTGGAAACTCATGTCAGTGGGGGCACATGTCCTATTTGCCGTTTTCAGTTTCAATTCTGCAGTCAAGATGGAGCACCTGGCAGCCCCGGCCCCGGAGTGGGTGCAGTCTGCACCAGTACTTCATCTAAAACTCCCATTCACACGAGTAGATTTTCTCCCATAGGTGCTTAAGATATTCTCCCTCACCAAAAAGTATCTTGGTGGAATTTTTTTTGCAGTTACATGGGTCTCCTGCCTGGATCTTAAGGCCAGGAGTCATTGAGTTTGTTCAGAAACTTGGCCTTCTTTATTATGTTGGCAGCCAACTGTTAAACGTTGGAGACCAATCTTCAGATCTCCTTTATGGATTAAGTATTCGATTTTGTGTGCTTTGGAAATCCAGAAAGTGATCCAGTCCAACCCTGTACTTGGTTCCAATGAGCTACTCTGTACTTTGTCCTCCGTGTAGCCCCCCATCTTAAAACAGAGGAATTGGAGCTGCCCGGCTCTGGGTGTCAATCTGTCTTTGTTTTAGATTTTGTAAACAGTCATGCTATTTGGGTCATATGGACACATCCTCCGAGGTGGCCCTGCGCTTCCCCACAATTAGAAGAGGGAGCTCCTAGCAAGGTTTATTGGGGAAAGCATATTTCCTCCAGGTTGTCCATCAAGAGAGGGGCAGGTTCAGAGTCACGCACCATCTTCTAGCTCAGAGTTAAAGTGAGGAACCTCACCGGGCTCTGTGGCGCACGCTGGTAATCTCAGGGGCTCAGGAGGTCGAAGCAGGAGAATCCCAAGTTCAAAGCCAGCCTCTGCAACTTACCCTAAGTAGAGAGACACGATCTCAAAATAAAAGATAAAAAAATGACTCAGGGGCTGGGGCTGGGGCTCAGCGGTAGAGCACTGGCCTAGCACATGTGAGGCCCTGGGTTCCATCCTCAGCACCCCATAAAAATAAATAAATAAAATAAAGGTGTTGTGTCAACTGTAACTAAAAAATACTTTAAAAAGATGACTTGGTGGTTAAGTGTCCCTGAGTTCCATCCCTGATACCCCCTGCACCCCCCCAAAAAAAGTGACAAACGTCACAAACGTCATGATCAGGAATCAAAGGGTCAATAGGAACACTGCTAGTTCCCCAAAGATTCATGGATGTAGAAGGCAGCATCATTCAGGCCGACCAAGGTCTTCATTTCACAAATGGAGGGGAAAAAAGTCAAAGAGGTCCAATCACTTGCCTAAAAGTGTCCAGCGGATGATCGGCAGAGTCTAAATTTCAGGCTAGTGTTAATTTCCTTTTTTACACATAGTTTTTTTTATCCCTCCACATTGTTAAATGGGTGCGTTATAATTGTGCTTAATGGTCGTCACATTTTCACACATGCACACAACCTAACCATATCCTGTGGCCCTTCTGGATGCCACATCCTCCAGTTTTGCTGGCTGCGTTTAAACCCATGAGCTTTTTCATTTCCACCAGCAGATGTCGTAAGGGAGACTCCTGGTAATCAATGCTGGTGACCTCTTCTTTTTATGTTTTATTTAAAGTACTGGGGGTATCCCAGCCTCGCTAAGGTTTGGGCAAGGGTTCCAATGTTTGATCACATGGATGCATGAGATGATTTTTAAAGGATTGCACAGAGTGTATCGCCGTTAATTGTAAAACACACTGAAAATGAATCGCAGACACAGGTTTGCCTTGTTTGCTCATTGAGGGGGCAGCTGCCGGGAGCCAGGAAGATGCATCTGAGGAGTGTGTGGTGGGGAGTCCCTCACCCTTCCTAGAGAGCATTTGTGAACAGTGCCCTTGGCATCTCGGTTCATGGGTGCTGGTTATCTATGCTTCAGAATTGAGAAAAATAATGGAACTTCTTTAATTAAAAAAAAAAAAACTTTTTCCATGACAGCTTTCATTGGAGCCAGGGTTAAGCAGGTCAGTGGTTTGGTGGTCTTTATCTGCAAGTGAACACCTTTTTTTTTTTTTCCATCATTATTTCTTATGCACAAAATTGTTCCCAATTTTTTGTCTTTTTTCTTTTTTGCTCTTGGAGATTTAACCCAGGGGTGCTTTACCACTGAGCCCCATCCCCAGCCCTTTTTTTTGTATTTTATTTAGGGTCTCACTGAGTTGCTTAGCACCTCGATTTTGCTGAGGCTGGCTTTGAACTCACGATCCTCCTGCCTCAGCCTCCCAAGCCGCTGGGATGACAGGCGTGCACCACTGCGCCCAGCTTCATGTCATATTTTTGCTACTATAAAAATCACATGATACTGGAAAAAAAATTGCAGTTACTGTTAAAGTTAGTTGTCTTTGCCTTTCAGAAAAGCCTAGAGTGAGTTAATATCTTTGACAGCGACCCCTGAAAGCCCTTCCCTGGCAGCAGCTGTGTTTGGCCCTGGAGTCCTGTGGCTCTCACCTGTATTAAAGACCCCGTGTAAACAATGCCCCAGGTGTCTTAGTCCACCAGGGCTGCCACAGCAGAATACCTTCGACTGGGTCATTTATAAACAACAGAAATTCATTGCTCCTGCTTCTGGAGGCCGGGAAGTCTGCGATCACGGCAGCAGCAGATCTAATGTCTGAGGGCATGTTCCTCATGGGACACTGCCAGCCTTCTTACTGCTGCCCAAATGGCAGAAGGGACAAGTCCTGGGTCCTTCGTGGCGGTGATGCCCTGTTCAGGAGTAGAGGCCCCCCCTCTCAGTACTGTCCCATCAGACATCAGGTTCCAACCTCAGCATCTTGGACCACAGCAGATGTTTTTTTCCATCTTAAAGACCAAGCCTAGGACGATGATCACAAATGTGCTTCACTGTGTCTGAGCCATGTGCAGCTCCTCTGCTGTAGCTGTGACGGATCCCCCCAGGCCTAGTGGCTGAGACACCGCCCCTGTATTGTTTTATGTTTTCACAGGTCAGATGCCTGACGTGGATCTCACGGGGTTAACATCGAGGTGTTGGCAGGGTCGTGTTTCTCTTTTGGGGGAGACTCTAGGGGAAGATCCATTGCCCATTTGGGTGGTTGGCAAAGCTCCATCCAGTGTGGTTTTAGTACCAAAATCTCCGCTTTCTTGTTGGCTGTCAACTAAAGGCCATTCTTGGCTGCCAGAGGCCACCTGGTGCATTCCTTGACTCGTGGCCCACTTCCTCCATCTGTAGCCGCCCACAGGGCTGGGGTGTAGCTCAGTGGTAGACAGGGCGTGTGGTTATTAGTAGAGTAGGTACCAGGTCCTGGGTTCTACCACCACACACACACACACACACACACACACACACACAGAAATTCCAACAATAGCAGGTTGAAAGATTGAGTTCCTCTTTGCTTTTGGGCTCTCTCCCTTAAGTAGAGGAAAGGTTCTCAATTTCTGGATCAGCCCACCAGACGGGAAAGTCCAGTGTGGTTACAAGGCCTTTATTATGGACACACAGCCCTTGTGCAATGAAAGAACTAAGTATGGGGTCTGGAGGTCGGAACACAGATGTGTATGGTTAGGGGCTGTTATTCCATTCTTTTCTTTTCTTTTCTTTTCTTTCTTTCTTTCTTTCTTTCTTTCTTTCTTTCTTTCTTTCTTTCTTTCTTTCTTTCTTTCTTTCTTTCTTTCTCTCTCTCTCTCTCCCTTTCTTCCTTCCTTTCCTCCCTCCCTCCCTCCTTCCCTTCCTCCCTTCCTTCCCTTCCTTCCTTCCTTCCTTCCTTCCTTCCTTTCTCCCAGGGGCCCTTAACCACTGAGCCACATCCCCAGCCCTATTTTGTATTTTATTTAGAGACAGGGTCTCCCTGAGTTGCTCAGTGCCTTGCTTTTGCTGAGGCTGGCTTTGAACTCACGATCCTCCTGCCTCAGCCTCCCGAGCTGCTGGGATGACAGGTGTGTGCCACTGGGCCCAGCCTCCATCCATTTCTTGACTTGAAGTGGTGTTCATTTGCTTAGACTCGGGCTGCTGAAGGACCTCCAGCCACAGGTTTGACATTGTGCCACCCTGGAGAGCCAGAGCAAGTGGAGACTGCCTTTGGCTTTGGAGAAGTGTTTCCTCTGGGGTGGGTCTTGCCCCTCCTCCTGTCAGCTCCAGCTTTAGCTGGACTTGCTGATGCTTCCTGTTCACTTGGACCTGAACCTCATGACTGAATGGTCCTCTCTGGCCAGGGAGAGAAGTCTGATAAGCCAGTTAGCTGTGAAAGTGGAACTAGATAAGAACTTTCAGCGTCACCACCCCAGGCTCACATCTTTTGGAAGCTGACTTTGAAGACAATCTCTTTTTGGGTGCCCCCAAAACAGATGGGGGCAGAATGTCCCTGCAGAATGAGGCTCTGTGAATTACTGTCTCCTAAAATCCCACTCGAATCCAACATCATGTTTTGTGGGAGGCAGTGGTTGCTGGGTTACCAGGAAGAGGGAGCCCCTGGAAGTTTCTGGATGGACCTCAGTCTTGCTGTGGTCATGATAGACAGGAAGATACTATTTATTTTTATACATGACTGAAAAAAAAATTGCACTGTAGCAGTTAGAACAATTTAATGGGGAAGTAATGTAAATGTTTTATAAATTGTGAATAAAACTGTACTTCTTTGTGCTGAAATGAGAACAGAGAAGGATTATCCTTCTCTGTAATCACCTTGACAATCTTTTCAACTGCTTCTGTGCCCAAAGCATGTCACTTGGGAATTAGAGAAGTGGTGTCTGGTGGAATGAATGTCCGTGAGTAGGGCCTGACCTGGAGGTGCTCCTGTATGTCTGTGACCGACCCTTGGCCCTGACCATCCTAGGTCTAAGGTCCTTAAGGTTTAGGCAACATCCTGGTGGCCAGGAGTCCTTCAGAAAACTGACTCTGGAGCTGGGTGTGGAGACACACACCTGCAACTCCTGAGACTCTGGAGGCTGAGGCAGGAGGATCACGAGTTCAGAGCCAGCCTCAGCAACTTAGCAAGGCCCCAAGCAACTCAGTGAGACTCTGTGTCTAAATAAAATACAAAAATAGAGCTGCGGATGGGGCTCAGTGGTAGAGCACCCGCTACTGCACAGGTGTTGGTGTTGGTGATGGGAAAGCAAGGGAGGGCTTTGGAGCAGGGTGATTTGACTCCATAGTTAACTTGGTGCGTGTGGTTTTAACTTTATCTGTTTTTGTATTAGGGAGAATGGAACAGAGGGGGGAAATGATAAAACCCACCCAGATAGTTCCTGGTGAAGATTTAGGTTTATAGTTAGCAATGGTTTCTTGGATAAAACACATTTACCTTGAAAACCGTTTGATCATGCCGGGTGCAGTGATGCACGCCTGTAATCCCAGAGGCTCAGGAGGCTGAGGCAGGAGGATGGCAAGTTTGAAGCCAGCCTTCATAACTTAATGAAGCCCTGAGCAATTTAGTGACACCCTATCTCCAAACAGAATATTAATAAAAAGGGATGGGGAAGTGTCTCAGTGGTTAAGTGTCCCTGGGTTCAATCCCTGGGTACCAAAAACAAAAACAAAAACTTTTGATCAGGTCATGACCTTGGATTATGAACCCCAGGAGAGATGCTGAGCCTCTTTGAGAAAGAAGAAGCACTGTGAGGGGATGAGGGTTCTGGGGCAACACAACAGCAGTCACGTGAAGTTTGGAGAAATGGAAGTGTTTTGCTATGAACAGTGCTCACAGAGTGGATGAATCGCTTCTTATTTTCAAGTCATTCTTATTCCTCTCACTAATGGTATCATTGATAATATGATTAAAAGTTGTTGGAAAGAACTCATTTGAAATTTCTAATTAATGATGTGTTCCATCTTCAAAACCTACTACAGAGGGTTTCTGGAGGATCTGAGGTGCTTAGAACATCCTAATTGCCATTGTTGACGTCTCAATACAACGCTCTTCATGTAATTAGAGATTTTTCTTTTTTGAAAAAAAAAAAGTATGCGGTATGCTGATAAATGTCAGGTCTGTCTGATCTTCGGAGCTGGGTGCAAACTGAACCACGTGTCGAATGATGTGGACCAGTGTATGTAGTGACAGGAAAGGTCATTAAGAAAAATACGCTTCTCAGTTATACATTAATTATTTCCAAGTTCCATTAGACCAAGTAGCAATACTAAATGAGCTCGGGAATGGATGAAGGCTCACTTAGGCTAAAACAATTGATGAACACTTGCACAGAATACTGATGTAATTCATTTGAGCACACGTTTAATAATACTTTGTTCTTCTCTCTGTCCCCTCCCCGCCATGCTGGAAATGGAACCCAGGGCTTCCCATGTGCTAGTCAAGTGTTCTACCACGGAGCTACCTCCCCAACCCTTTTAAAAATTAATTTTCTCAGTTGCTGGCCTCAAACTGGTGATCCTCCTGCTTCAGCCTCCTACATACCAAGAATTGCCAGGTGGGCCACCACCAAGCCTGGTTTGCCTTCTACTTTTTACCCAATTGTGATCATGTACAAGCAACTCACAGTGCTAACACTGAAATGCATACGCTTATGCTAGTATAGTAAGTGCTGCTTTAGTTCTATTTGAATTTTTATTGTGGCCTCCTACCCATTATGAAGGTTCACTCTGAGACTTGGAAAATTCAGAGAAGCAAAATGAAGAAAATAGCATTCAGTCATAATGACACTGTTCATTGATATATTTGGTGTATGTGTTTCCACATTTCTCCCTCAGATGTCAGGTATGCACACAGATACCTGTACATATAATGTGCATGCATATAGACACACACATCTTCAGTGGAATCCTGCATTCACAAGTACGTATGCGTGTATGTCCATGATTTTTACATGACACATAATTTTGACTCAAGGAGACTGTGGGCATCTTTCCTCATAGATTTATAGTTTTGTAGTACCCGTCAAGAGGTTTTGGAAATTCTTTGAACATTTTGCAATAATTTGTTTCATAAGTCCCTTTCGAAGGGCATTTAACTTCAGTAGTTGCTAGTGAGACAAGGGCAAAGGACAGGTAGCTAATTATCAAAGAAAAGGAAATGTGTAGATAGCACTCCATCACCTGGTTGCTAACCACCTCCAGGGGAGGGGAAAGACCACATTTGCAACACAAGAAATCCACCCCCCCTCCCCGCAGCATAGCTCTCTTCCTGCCCTTTTGGTCATGTAGACAAGATAAGAGACAGGAAGAAAGGAAACCTAAAATCTATACCAGGGGCGAGACACCCCCACTCCCTCCCTCGGCACCAGCTCTGGACCCCCTCCTCTCTGGAAGAATCAATCTCTCTCTCTCTCTCTCTCTCTCTCTCTCTCTCTCTCTCTCTCTCTCTCTCTCTCTCTCTCTCCCCCATGCTCTTGCCTCGGTGTTTCTTGGGTGTTTCTTCAACATGGAGGAGTACAGGGACCTATCCTGATTTCCAAGACCGGCTTCACCAGTGTTCAGCAGTTGGCTCTCTGGGGAAGAACGACACGCGATTGGTCAGACTTGCTGATTTCCACGGCACGGACACGCCCATCCAGGCTGATGTCAAGCCAGCTGCATGATGTCACCTAATGGAGAGAGCTCTGGGGCTCCGCCACTGAGCTGCATGCCCCAGCCCTGGGTTAAAGTTCCTAGATCACTTTCAGGAAGGTTCTTTAAAAGAAGTATTGTGTAAGTGCTAGGCAGATTCTAGAGCTGACAAGAGATCTTCTGTTAGAAAGAAGAAAGAATGTGCCACCGGCCAAAATGTTTAATTGATAAGTTAGAAGTGCTTTTCTTTTCCCTGCCTAATTTAGTTTTCCCAGAAGGAACCCCAGGCTTAGGTTTTCCAAGATGATAAGCTTTTAAAACATCTCAGACCAATCTCTGTTTTAAGAGTGGTTAATACATTTGCCGGGTCTGTGCTTTTGAAGATAAGTTACTCTCTGCTCTCCTCCACTTTTTATGGGTGTCTTACCTTATGCCCTCTGTGGTGGAAAGTGACAGAGAGCAGGGTTCACGCCTCTGTCAGGAGGCGTCTTTAAATACTTAGCATCCATTTAATATCTCTCTCTCTCTCTCTCTCTCTCTCTCTCTCTCTCTCTCTCTCTCTCTCTCTCTCTTTTGGTATTGTGGATTGAACCCAGGGGCATTTAACCACTGAGCCACATCCCCAGCCATTTTTATTTTGTACTTAGAGACAGGGTCTTGCTAAGTTGCTTAGGGCCTCTCTGAATTGATGAGGCTGGCTTTGAACTCATGAACCTCCTGCCTCAGCCTCCCAAGCTGCTGGATTTCAGGCATGCACCACCATGCCTGGCTGGGTCCATTTAATCTTACATAAGAATCATGGCATTTTTCATGAAGGAGATATTTTGTATAACTTGCTAAGAGGTGAAAATATTGATAGATAAAAGCCATAACTTCTAGTGACATTGCCTCCTGGGTAAAACCCTTCGGCTCTGAATGCCACTTTAGATGGGAGGTATATTTAGGCAGCCGGCTTTAGGGAAATGGAGGACAGTCATTTATTTATTTTTTATTTATTTTTTTTAATTCCAATTTATTCTATATGATAGCAGAATGCATTACAATTCATATTACACATATACAGTACAATTCTTATATCTCTGATTGTACACAAAGTCACACCATTTGTGTCTTCATACATGTACTTAGGGTAGTGATGTCCATCTCGTTTCACCATCTTTCCTCCTATACCCCCATACCCCACCCTTTTTCCCTCCCCCCATCCCCTCCCTCCCCTTTGCCCTATCTAGAGTTCATCTAATTCTCCCCTGCCCCCCAATTTCAACCCCATTATGAATCAATATCCTTAAATCAGAGAAAACACTTGGCTTCTGATTCTTTGGGATTGGCTAACTTCACTTAGCATGATATTCTCCAACTTCATCCATTTACTTGCAAATGCCATGATTTTATTCTCTTTTAATGCTGAATAATATCCCACTGGGTATGTGTACCACATATTCTGTATCCATTCATCTCTTGAACCCAAGGGCACTTAACCACTGAGCCACATCCCTAGGCCTTTTTCTTTTTTATTTAGAGACAAGGTGTCACTAAGTGGCTGAGGCTGGCTTTGAACTTGCAATCCTCCTGCTTCAGCCTCCCGAGCCACTGGGATTAGAGGTGTGCACTGCAGCTCCCAGCTTAATCCTCTTTTAATTAAAGAAAGTAACTTAAAAATGTTCCTGGGGAAAATATCAGTACGATAATCATGAGTCACATTGTTGATTGTTTTGTGTTGTGCATAGAAGAACCTTATCTTTAACTCATTTATGACAACCCAGAAAGTAGATTTAAAAATGTCTCCATTTTTTGAAGAGAATGTAAAGAATTCATGCAGCCTCCCAGCACCCAGTAACCAGCCAAATCAAGATTCATGTCCAAGCTCTTGAATTCCAGAGCCCTCTCCTTTGGTGACGCTGGGTAGGGGACATGGCAGGCATCATTCAAAGGCAAGCTTCCTGAAGCATCCTGGCGTCTAGATCATTCCGACACATAGTGTAGGCTCGGTAAATAGCCATTGCAAAAAATCACATCTGTTACTTTGGGTGGAGGTTTTTCTTTTTTTTTTTTTCTTTTTTGTCAAACAAGGGCAGCATAGGCCGGGCACGTCGGTGGAAGCAGGCGTAGGACAGTTCTGTGTAGTGCCATGTGGGGCTCTGCCTTGTTCTCACCAGCCTCGGACTGCAGGAATGGATAAGAAGGGTCCTCGTATTCATGTAATAAATGTCTATCAAGCCCCTGCTCAGCAGCACAGAACCATGTGGCTAAACTTCACCCTTCCTATTTTAGTTCATTTAAATTTTTTTTTTAGTTGTAGATGGACACAATACCATTATTTTCTTTATTTATTTAGATGAGGATCGAATCCAGTGCTTCACACGTACGAGGCGAGTGCTCCACCACTGAGCTGCACCCCCAACCCCCCCTATTTTGTTCTGAAGCAATTCCTAGATGTCCTCTTACTCCATGTATATTTCAACATGTGCTTATGAGAGAGAGAAAGAGATTTTTGGTATTTTTGTGATGCTGAAGATTGAACCTAGGGTTTTGTACATGCAGGGCAATCTCTCAGGCTGAGAGAGGTTTCTTTTTTTTTCTTTTTATTTTTTTTTAAAGAAGTATAACTAAAAAGTTAAAGTGTAAAAATTGACCATAGCTGAGTGTGGTGGCACATGCCTGTCATCCCAGTGGCTCAGGAGACTGAGGCAGGAGGATGGCGAGTTCAAAGCCAGCCTCAGCAACTTAGTGAGACCCTAAGCAACTCAGTGAGACCCTGTCTCTAAATAAAATATTAAAAAGGGATGGAGATGTGGCTCAGTGGTCCAGTGCCCTTGGGTTCAATCCCTGGTAGAAAAAAAAATTACCATAATATTTCAGTCACCAAATATGCACTCAGTGTTCAAACAATTAATTTGTCAATTGTTATGATATATCTTTTTTTTTTTTTTGCTATTTAAATAAGGATGAAAATAAGGTCCACATACTGCAACTTGTTGATTAGTTTTCAGGTATTTTTTTTCTCTGTTCAATTTCCCTTCACCTTCTTCCTCCTTCTCTCCCTTCCTCCCTTTCTCTTGGGGCTGGCTATTGGTCCTATCCTTTACCACAGTATGATTTTGTCATGTGAACATAGACCTTGTATCCAAAGTCTAAGGAGCCCTCAGGGCCTGAAGAGGTTGGTTTGTTTTGTACCAGGGATTGAACCCAGTGTCACTTGACCCCTGAGCCCCATCCCCAGCCCCTTTTTATATCTAATTTAGAGACAGGGTCTCACTGAGTTGCTTAGGGCCTCACTAAGGTGCTGAGGCTGGCTTTGAACTCACGATCCTCCTGCCTCAGTCTCCTGAGCCCCTGGGATGACAGGTGTGCACACCCATGCCAGGCTGTGGTTCACACTTTGAGAACTGCTGCCTTAGATAACTGCAGACAGTGTTTGAGCTCTACAGTTCTGTGATGCTGAGATGCTAGTGCAAAGGGTTACTCTATTCATTACTTGGATCAGGTGTTTGTAGCCAGTGCCTACCTGCCGTCTTCCCGCTGAGAGCTTCCTAAATTTACTGGGAATCATCAACACCCCTTCCCCTGAGGGTTTTGGACCTCCAGCTGTTGGGGTGTCCATGTAGCCCAGGACTGAGCAGACAGAGAATAACACTAACGTTCCCTTGCCTACAGTGATGGGTTCTGGGATCGGCCACTGCCGCTGTGAGTTTGGCTTGTATGGCAGGAAAGGGCACTGGGTCTCCTTCCCCTTGGACTTGGGTGATATTGGCCTTCAGCTGCAGGCTTGTGTTCCTCCCATAGGGATCCTGGGAAAGAATCCCACAGAGATAAAGAGAGAAGCAGTGTTGGTGGTGTAGACTGCACCCGGCTCAGATCGCGTCTGAAGTTAGGTTATTGGCACAAGATATCAGAGTCTTCCGGGAAGAGTGACCTGAGTTAGGGCCTCAGTCCCCTGTGTCTTGCATCTCAGAAGAATCCTGGCGGACACAGATGCTGGAACAGACATTCAAGATTCTGTGATTCTGAGGAGGCTGGGGCCCAGAGACTCAGGATCCTCATAGGTAAAGGACCTTGCTAAATTAGAATAGAAAGAGCGCTCCTTCACCTAAACCAACACACGCAAAGGTCATCCCCATCCCTACCCCTCCTACCCATCAGCCCCCGACACGGGGAGGTTGAGGCTGCTGATGTACCAGTCGCGATGTGATCCCCACACGTTGGCTGTGAACAGCAAGAAATCCTGGCCCAATCTCAAATGGTAATGAGCAGGCTTCTAAAACTGTTTCCTTCTTGGCAGAAGCACCCAAAACTCGTCTCTGAGGATCTCCCAGAAAATGGTAATTTGATGCAGTGTAAGCTAAAAAGTTCTGGGTGGGGTGGGGGGGTGTGTGGAGGCGGGTGTGTGTGGGGGGGTTGTTACAGTAAATAACACTATCTTCAAGTGTGGTGATTTTTAAGTTTTTTTTCCCCCTTCTTGCTTTGAAAGACTTGCTTATGCAGCAGTAGAAAGATGTGTCCTGTTTGGGTGCTGATTGTCAGACAGTCTAGTAGGTCTGTTTGAAGGTCGGTCGAGCGAATCATGAATCCCTGGGACAAAGCCCCGGTGGTCCACGTGGATGAGTTTTGAGAAACACGCCCCTGCCCACGCATCGTATCATCGTATCTGCTCAATGTGCAGTTAAAGAGTTCTGCTCCACGATTTCTGAAAGGGCTGGCTCTGTCATCCTGAGCAGACTTCCTGCGCCAACTCTGCCTTGTGACATCTTCACGCTGGGGTGGACTCGGCATTAAGTCAGCGCAATCAACTTTGTAAAATAAAAATTCTATAAAGTGGGCCCAGGGTGCTGACCCCCACGTGCTCTCTTTTCCAAGAAGCAGTTGACCTGCAGCCCTGCCTGGCCTCCGTGGACAGGACGTGTCACATTCCTCAGCAGATGGCCTGTTCCCTGCAGGAGAAACGCAGGCCCAGGATAATGTCAATGGGAGGAGCCCAGGAGACTTGTGACCAGATCCTGAAACTTTGGACGATAAGGATAGTTCCCCCTAACCACAAACTCTGTAAGAATGCATGGTGAAAAATCCAGTTAGAACCAGTCAGCATGGGCCAAGGTGACCCCGACAGTGGGGACTTGAAACTCTGATGTCACCTTACTGTCGGTCAAAAGTCAAGAGGTGGACCTGGGCAGGACTCTGGGAACTTCTCTGGGATCCCCAATAAAACTGGGGTGCAGGAGAGACGCCTAGTTCCTCTCCTCTCTGAGAGTTCCCCACTGTCTCCCTGAGAGTGTCCCCTCTCCCCTTTCCTATCCCTTTGATAAACTCCTCCCTGTTACTCTGAGCCACATGTCCTGAGCCCCTGGGGTTACAGCTATGAAAGCCTCCTGACTTGATGGCAAGAATTAGGGTTTGAAGGAGGATCTTTGCTCTGCCCCAGCTCCGTGACACTTGGATCACTCAGGTGAACAGCGCAAGGGCGTCTCCGCTGTGAGGTACGGCACGTGAGGCCGAGGGCAAGCGAGTTCAGCAGCTATGAAACAGTTCCAGGTGCTGAGCCAACATGTGCATCATCCTGAAGCAGGAAATACATATAAATTTTCCCGAGGAACAGGTACATGGGTATATGTTCCAGTAAGAATGAGGTTGAACCTACATTATGGATCTTGCAGTGAACCTAGGGCCTCACTTTCAACTTGTGATCCTCCTGCCTTAGCCTCCAGAGCCACTGGGATTACCGGTGTGCGCCACAGTGGCCATTGCCAGGAAGCCTCTTCACTTTCCTGCTGTGTCTGTGGCCACCTGGGATTCACTATCCTCTGGGAGGCTTCCTTTCCCCTCCTGGGGTGTGGACGCCCCTGCTGTGAGTTCTGGGTGCACCTGTGCTAGCTTCCTTTATTACACACATCAACCTTTATTCAGTCAAAAATCCAGCTATTGCTCATCACCCCGGGGAAATTTGATCATCTTTGTTATCAGATCTCCAGCACCTGGCCTGGTGCTTGGCAGATAGAGCCTCAATAAATATTTGCTGAATTCAATTGAAACAGACCATGCAAACTCTCTACAAAACAGTGCAGCTGAATGCTTGGTAGAAAAACGTGGCGGCTCACCCAGAGAGGACGAATTAGCCAACATTTTCTGGCCTGGGACAGTGTTTGAAACACAAACAGAATATTGTGGGTTTATGAAAAAAGGCTACAGTTTGCTTTTCAAATTCTATTTTAAGCTGGGCACGGTGGCGCACACCTGTCATCCCAGTGACTCTGGAGGCTGAGGCAGGAGGATCTTGAGTTCAAACCCAGCCTCAGCAACTTAGGGAAGCCCTAAGCAACTCAGTGAGACCCTGTCTCTAAATAAAATACAAAAAAGGGCTGGGGATGTGGCTCCATGGTGAGAGTGCCCTGGGATTCAATCCCCAGTCTCCAAAATAAATTAATAAATTTTATTTTAAAAAGGTAAATCAGGCCTTGGCAGTGTGGCTCAATGCTCAGCACATGCATGGGTTTGGGTTCAACCCTCAGCACCAGAAATAAATAAATAAACAAACAAATAAATAAATAAATGAAAATTAAAGGAACATCAAGCGACAGGGTGACCCACATAATTTTACTTAGTTGTTTTTTAACTGCCGTTAATTTGCTATGAGTTTTAGTTCTTCCTATATAACTAGAAAGGAATAATTAGGAGCTATCATGGTCTCTTGCATGGGAATTGGCTGTTTTAAGCTATTATCCTACTCCAAATTTCTTTGAGGGTCAGCTTTTCTCTTTTATTAAACCGTTGTGTCCTACTCTGTTCCAGGCAAACTCTTTTTACTACTGTCATAAAAATGGCATGCTCCAAGGCCAGAGCTGTGGGTGTTTACCGAGAGGACACGGCCCAGAAGAGGTGCGTCCTGAGAGCCACTCGGAGCACACAAGTCAGGGCAATTGACAGGTCGGCGGTGTCCTTAATCCCCACAGCCCCTCTCTTTATAAGACCGTTGGATTGTTAATCTAGCTTCGCTTTGGAAATGTGAGGAGGTACGAGTATATCTGGGGGTTAACAAGAAGTAGATCAGTGTTTTTATTTGTTTGTTTTGAAGTTCTGGGATTGAACGCAGGGCTTGGCTCACACTAGGCAAGCATTCTACCACTGACCTACACTCCCAGCCCCCAGTAAAAATTGTTTATTTAAAATTTTTATTTTTAGAAAACTTAATATACCAGCTTTTCTTCAGGGAGCGGGGTACCCGGGATTGAACTCGGTGTCACTTGCCCACTGAGCCACATCCCCAGCCTTATCTGTATTTTGAGACAGGGTCTCACTGGGATTGCAGGTTTGTGCCACTGCGCATGTTTCAGTACACCAGATCAAACTCTCATTTCCTTTCAGTTGGTACCTGCCAGGGTCCATGGAGGATGCATTCCAGGACGCCCAGTGGATGCCTGGAATTCTGGATCATACTGGAACCCATGTTTGTTTCTATACCTACATGCCCATGAGAAAGTTTGACTCATGAATTAGGCAGAGGAAGAGCCTGGCAACCCTAACTAATAGAGCTTATTACGATGATGTTCTGTAGCGAATGTTATGTGAAAGGAGTTTCTCTCTGACTCTTAAAATATCTTATTTTACTGTACTTATCTTTATTTCTCTTTTGATAATCTGAGACGATACGTACCTATGTGAGGAGAAGAAGTGGGATGAAGGATGTAGACATTGTGATGTAGTATTAGGCTTCTACATAAGTCTTACTTGAACACAAGTGACAGGTGATCTAGTAACTCAGACAGCTTCGGAATGACTATTGGGCAGGTGGTGTATACCACATGGATACGTTGAGCAAAGGGAAGATTTACATCCTGGGCAATGGAACAAATTGTCATGAGATTTCGTCACTCAGAACAGTATTCAATTTATTTATGGAATTTTTTATTTAACTTTTCTGGATCATAGTCGATTATAGTTATTTGAAACCTTGGAAAGTGAAAGTATGGATAAGGGGTGTTATAGCATTTTAAAAAAATGTAGAGCCATAGATGGCTGATTCCTTTTGGTGAATTCCATATAGAACATAATAAATGAGTTTTAATGTAAAGACATCCTCACATATAATTAGCTAAATGTGATATGCTGCAAAGCATTTTTAAATGTAATTAAATTCAGATATAAAATATGTCAGTATCTGAAATGCAAAATCCAAATAATCTTTTTTAAAAAAAGCATATCATTTCATGGCAAAATTTAGGAAAATATGCACATCTCTGGAATCACTCAACTGATGTATGTAATCTTATTCAAATTAAGGAATATGTAGTACCCAGGCATTCAGGCTTGCTGTATCCCTAATAATCTAAAAAATTCATATTGAAATAAAAGTGAGATGTGATAATAATTTTGTGGGCTGTAACCTATGCCTAAGCCCTATATTCCTCATATATAATATATGTATTTTCAATATATTCCTTAAGTTGTAGCTAATGTACCTTTATATTGTAGTTAATGTTCTATTAAAAATTTATTGTTAAATTAAGGTACAATATTAAAGATAATGGATAAATACACTATTGATAAATTATTAATTCATCCATTTAACATATATTTAAAATTTTTTTTAGTTGTACATGGACACATACTTTTATTTTATTTACATATTTTTATATGGTGCTGAGAATTGAACCAAGTGCCTCACATATGCCCCTTCATTTAATATATTTAAACACTGGAGTCAGTGCTAATAGTATGAAGATGAAGTAAAATGTTCTTTGTTTGGGGGGAGGGTTCGTAGTGGGTAGCCAGGATGGAACTCAGGGGCACTCAACCACTGAGTCACATCCCCAGCCCTATTTTGTACTTTATTTAGAGACAGGGTCTCACTGAGTTGCTTAGGGCCTCACGTTTGCTGAGGCTGGTTTTGAACTTGTGATCCTCCTGCCTCAGCCTCCTGAGCCACTGGGATTACTGGTGTGCATCACTGCACCTGTCTAAAACATTCTTTTTTTTTTTTTTTTTTTTTTTTTTTTTTTTTTTATTGGTCGTTCATAACATTACATAGTTCTTAATACATCATATTACACGGTTTGATTCAAGTGGATTATGAACTCCCGCTTTTACCCCGTATACAAATTGCTGTATCACATCAGTTACCCTTCCATTGATTGACATATTGCCTTTCTAGTGTCTGATGTATTCTGCTGTCTGTCCTATTGTCTACTATCCCCCCTCCCCTCCCCTCCCCTCCCCTCCCCTTTTCTCTCTCTACCCCTTCTACTGTAAATCATGTCTTCCATTTGTATTCTCTTGACTTACCCCTCCTTACCTCTTATATGACATTTTGTATAACCCTGAGGATCGCCTTCCATTTCCATGCAATTTCCCTTCTCACTCCCTTTCCCTCCCACCTCTCATCCCTGTTTACTGTAAATATTCTTCTCAAGCTCTTCGTCCCTACCCTGTCCTTGTTTACACCCCTTATATCAAAGGAGTCATTTGGTATTTGTTTTTTAAAGATTGACTAGCTTCACTTAGCATAATCTGCTCTAATGCCATCCATTTCCCTCCAAATTCTATAATTTTGTCATTTTTTAATGCAGAGTAATACTCCATAGTGTATAAATGCCACATTTTTTTTATCCATTCATCTATTGAAGGGCATCTAGGCTGGTTCCACAGTCTTGCTATCGTGAATTGAGCTGCTATGAACATCGATGTAGCAGTGTCCCTGTAGCATGCTCTTGTTAGGGCTTTAGGGAATAGACCGAGAAGGGGAATAGCTGGGTCAAATGGTGGTTCCATTCCCAGCTTTCCGAGAAATCTCCATACTGCTTTCCAAATTGGCTGCACCAATTTGCAGTCCCACCAGCAATGAACAAGAGTGCCCTTTTCCCCGCATCCTCTCCAGCACTTATTGTTGTTTGACTTCCTAATGGCTGCCAGTCTTACTGGAGTGAGATGGTATCTTAGGGTAGTTTTGATTTGCATTTCTCTGACTGCTAGCGATGGTGAGCATTTTTTCATGTACTTGTTGATTGATTGTATGTCCTCCTCTGAGAAGTGTCTGTTCAGGTCCTTGGCCCATTTATTGATTGGGTTATTTGTTATCTTATTGTCTAATTTTTTGAGTTCTTTGTATATTCTGGTTATTAGGGCTCTATCTGAAGTGTGTGGAGTAAAGATTTGTTCCCAGGATGTAGGCTCCCTATTTATCTCTCTTATTGTTTCTTTTGCTGAGAAAAAACTTTTTAGTTTGAGTAAGTCCCATTTGTTGATTCTATTTGTTAACTCTAGCGCTATGGGTGTCCTATTGAGGAATTTGGAGCCCGATCCCACAGCGTGTAGATCATAACCAACTTTTTCTTCTATCAGATGCCGTGTCTCTGATTTAATATCAAGCTCCTTGATCCATTTTGAGTTAACTTTTGTGCACGGCGAGAGATAGGGATTCAGATTCATTTTGGTGCAAATGGATTTCCAGTTTTCCCAGCACCATTTGTTGAAGATGCTATCCTTCCTCCATTGCATGCTTTTAGCCCCTTTATCAAAAATAAGATAGTTGTAGTTTTGTGGATTGGTTGCTGTGTCCTCTATTCTGTACCATTGGTCCACCCGCCTGTTTTGGTACCAGTACCATGCTGTTTTTGTTACTATTGCTCTGTAGTATAGTTTGAAGTCTGGTATCGCTATACCGCCTGATTCACACTTCCTGCTTAGTATTGTTTTTGCTATTCTGGGTCTTTTATTATTCCATATGAATTTCATGATTCTTTTATCTATTTCTACAAGATATGCTGTTGGGATTTTGATTGGCATTGCATTGAACTTATAGAGAACTTTTGGTAATATCGCCATTTTGATGATGTTAGTTCTGCCTATCCATGAGCAGGGTATGTTTTTCCATCTTCTAAGGTCTTCTTCTATGTCTTTCTTTAGGGTTCTGTAATTTTCATTGTATAAATCTTTCACCTCTTTTGTTAGGTTGATTCCCAAGTATTTTATTTTTTGGGGGGATATTGTGAATGGAGTAGTTGTCCTCATTTCCGTTTCAGAGGATTTGTCGCTCATATACAGGAACGCCTTTGATTTATGCGTGTTGATCTTATATCCTGCCACTTTGCTGAATTCATTTATTAGCTCTAATAGCTTCTTTGTAGACCCTTTTGGGTCTGCTAGGTATAGAATCATATCATCTGCAAATAGTGATAATTTAAGTTCTTCTTTTCCTATTTTTATGCCTTTAATTTCTTTTGACTGTCTAATTGCTCTGGCCAGTGTTTCGAGGACTATGTTGAACAGAAGTGGTGAGAGAGGGCATCCCTGTCTTGTACCAGATCTTAGAGGGAATGCCTTCAATTTTTCTCCATTCAGAATGATGCTGGCCTGTGGCTTATCATATATTGCTTTTACAATGTTGAGGTATGATCCTGTTATCCCTAATTTTTCTAGCGTTTTGAACATAAAGGGATGCTGTACTTTGTCAAATGCTTTTTCTGCATCTATTGAGATGATCATATGGTTCTTATTTTTAAGTCTATTGATGTGGTGAATAACATTTATTGATTTCCGTATATTAAACCAGCCTTGCATCCCAGGGATGAATCCTACTTGATCATGATGTATAATTTTTTTGATATGTATTTGAATCCGATTCGCCAGAATTTTATTGAGGATTTTTGCGTCAAGGTTCATTAGAGATATTGGTCTGTAGTTTTCCTTCTTTGATGTGTCTTTGTCTGGTTTCGGAATCAGGGTGATGTTGGCCTCGTAGAATGAATTTGGAAGTTCTCCCTCTTTTTCTATTTCCTGAAATAGCTTGAAAAGTATTGGTGTTAGTTCCTCTTTAAAGGTTTTGTAAAACTCTGCTGTATACCCATCCGGTCCTGGGCTTTTCTTAGTTGGTAGTCTTTTGATGGTTTCTTCTATTTCCTCTATTGTTATTGGTCTGTTTAGGTTGTCTATATCCTCCTGGCTCAATCTGGGCAGATCATAGGACTCAAGGAATTTATCTATGCCTTCACTATCTTCTATTTCATTGGAGTATAAGGATTCAAAGTAATTTCTGATTATCTTCTGTATTTCTGAAGTGTCTGTTGTGATATTGTCTTTTTCATCCCGTATGCTAGTAATTTGGGTTCTCTCTCTTCTTCTCTTCGTTAGCATGGCTAAGGGTCTGTCAATTTTATTTATTTTTTCAAAGAACCAGCTTTTAGTTTTGTCAATTTTTTCAATTGTTTCTTTTGTTTCAATTTCATTAATTTCAGCTCTGATTTTAATTATTTCTTGCCTTCTACTTCTTTTGCTGTTGTTTTGCTCTTCTTTTTCTAGGATTTTGAGATGAAGTATGAGATCATTTATTTGTTGGTTTTTTCTTTTTTTGAGGAATGAACTCCAAGCAATGAATTTTCCTCTTAGAACTGCTTTCAATGTGTCCCATAGATTCCGATATGTTGTGTCTGTGTTTTCATTTAACTCTAGGAATTTTTTAATTTCCTCCTTGATGTCTTCTAAAACCCATTGATCACTCAGCAACCTATTGTTCATTCTCCAGGTGATGCTTGCTTTTTCCTTTCTTCTTTTATCATTGATTTTCAGTTTCATTCCATTATGATCAGATAAGATGCATGGTATTATCTCTACCCCTTTGTATTGTCTAAGAGTTGCCCTGTGACATAGTATATGGTCTATTTTTGAGAAGGTTCCATGTGCTGCTGAGAAAAAAGTGTAGCTACTTGATGTTGGGTGGTATAGTCTGTATATGTCAATTAAGTCTAGGTTGTTAATTGTGTTATTGAGTTCTATAGTTTCCTTATTTAACTTTTGTTTGGAAGATCTGTCCAGTGGTGAGAGAGGTGTGTTGAAGTCTCCCATGATTATTGTATGTTGGTCTATTAGACTCTTGAACTTGAGAAGAGTTTGCTTGATGAATACAGCTGCACCATTATTTGGGGCATATATATTTATGATTGTTATGTCTTGTTGGTGTATGGTTCCCTTGAGCAGTATGAAGTGTCCTTCTATATCCCTTTTGATTAGCTTTGGCTTGAAATCTATTTTATTAGATATGAGTATGGACACTCCTGCTTGTTTCCGCGGTCCATATGAGTGATATGATTTTTCCCAACCTTTCACCTTCAGTCTATGTATATCTTTTCCTATCAAATGCGTCTCCTGTAGACAGCATATTGTTGGGTCTTGTTTTTTGATCCATTCTACTAGCCTATGTCTCTTAATTGGTGAGTTTAAGCCATTAACATTTAGGGTTATTATTGAGATATGGTTTGTTCTTCTATCCATATTTGTTTATTGATGTTACTAAACCTGATTTGTTATCCTCTTTGACTACTTTCCCCCCTTTACTGTCCTACCTCCCATTGTTGGTTTTCAATGTTGTTTTCCATTTCCTCTTCCTGTAATGTTTTGCCAAGGATTTTTTGAAGAGATGGTTTTCTAGCTGCGAATTCTTTTAACTTTTGTTTATTGTGGAAGGTTTTAATTTCATCTTCTAACCTGAAGCTTAATTTCGCCGGATACACGATTCTTGGTTGGAGCCCATTGTCTTTCAGTGTTTGAAATATGTTATTCCAGGATCTTCTAGCTTTCAGAGTCTGTGTTGAGAGATCAGCTGTTATCCTGATTGGTTTACCCCTAAATGTAATCTGCTTTCTTTCTCTTGCAGCTTTTAAAATTCTCTCCTTATTCTGTATGTTGGACATCTTCATTATAATGTGTCTAGGTGTGGATCTCTTATGATTTTGCACATTCGGCGTCCTGTAGGCTTCTAGGATTTGGGATTCTGTCTCAATCTTCAATTCTGGGAAGTTTTCTCGTATTATTTCACTGAATAGACTGTTTATTCCTTTGGAATGGAGCTCTGTGCCTTCCTGTATCCCAATGACTCTTAAATTTGGTCTTTTGATATTGTCCCATAATTCTTGGATGTTCTGCTCATGGTTTCTTAGCAGACTTGCTGAGCTGTCTATGTTCTTTTCCAGTTGAAATACTTTGTCTTCATTGTCTGATGTTCTCTCTTCTAAGTGATCTACTCTGCTGGTAGTATTCTCAATTGAGTTTTTAAGTTGGTTTATTGTTTCCTGCATTTCTAGAATTTCAATTTGTTTGTTTTTTATTACCTCTATCTCCCTGTGAAATTGATCTTTTACTTCCTGGATTTGTTTGTCAATGTGATCTTTCATTGTCTGATTTTGCTGTCTCATGTCTTCCTTGAGACTCCAGATCATCTGAAGCATATATATCCTGAACTCTTTATCTGATATTCCATCTGTTGCAGCTATTACCTCTTCTAAAGTTGAGTTGACCTGCATTGCTTGTGGACCTTTCTTTCCTTGTCTTTTCATACTGCTCGCGTTTCTTTCTGCTTGGTGCAACTGTTGTGTTTTGAAATTTACCCCCTATTTATTTATGTTGCTCTTGTATACTTGAAAAGTCTCCCTTGCAGGTGCAGGCGGCGGCTGTGCCCCTACTCCAATTGGGGTGACGTGTCTACCACGCTGGCGGCTCTCTGGGCCTGTTCCGGGAGTGGAAGGCGGCTCTGCTCTGTCCCTATTCCAATTGGGGTGTCGTGACTACAATGCTGGCAGATCGCTGGGCCTGTTCCGGGCGTGGGCGGTGGGCTTGGCTGGCGGGATTCCACCTAATGGCAGTCCCTAACCTCCCTGCTTGCTAATTAATGGCTTCTCTGAGGCGCCACGCCTTCTGTAGCTGCGGGGCAGGCCGCGCGAATCAGTTGGCCTGGATCTCCGGGGTCCTGCTGCTGGCTGTTTTGATGTTGCAAGCTGTTGGAGAGTGGTGGTGTATTCTTCAGCTTTCCCGGATGGTGTCCACTGACTGCCTGGATGGAGTGTCCGCTGTTTTGATGTTGCACTCTGAAGGAGAGTGGCGGTGTATCCTTCAGCTTTCCCGGATGCTGGCCGCTGACTGCCTCGGTGGGGTGTCCGCTGTGGGGGATGGGACTGTACCGCTTCCTTCCCCTTCTGAGAACCCGTGCTCGGCCCAAGGGTCCGTGTGGGCTTGGCTGGTGGGATTCCACCTAATGGCCTTCCCTAACCTCCCTGCTTGCCAATTAATGGCTTCACTGAGGCGCCACGCCTTCTGTAGCCGCAGGGCAGGCCACGCGAATCAGTTGGCCTGGATCTCCGGGGCCCTGCTGCAGGCTGCTGGGATCCCTGGCACTCTATCACTTTGATTTTTTCTGCTTGCCCCTCCCCCAGCGCTGGCTAGCCAGGTTTCCTTTTGGCTGCTACTGGGAGGAGGGGTTGGAGGTCAGGTGTCTCTGGTTTCCCCCTGGCCTGTATGGAGGCTCAGCTTGATACTCCCTCTCCCGGCAAGCCTAGGAGAGATTTTATGCGAATTCCCGCTGTCTGGGGGGTGAGCTGAATGACACCGACCTGTTTTGATGTCGCACTCTGAAGGAGAGTGGCGGTGTATCCTTCAGCTTTCCCGGATGCTGGCCGCTGACTGCCTCGGTGGGGTGTCCGCTGTGGGGGATGGGACTGTACCGCTTCCTTCCCCTTCTGAGAACCCGTGCTCGGCCCAAGGGTCCGTGTGGGCTTGGCTGGTGGGATTCCACCTAATGGCCTTCCCTAACCTCCCTGCTTGCCAATTAATGGCTTCACTGAGGCGCCACGCCTTCTGTAGCCGCAGGGCAGGCCACGCGAATCAGTTGGCCTGGATCTCCGGGGCCCTGCTGCAGGCTGCTGGGATCCCTGGCACTCTATCACTTTGATTTTTTCTGCTTGCCCCTCCCCCCTAAAACATTCTTTCCACCCATTATAAAATGAAAACTGTGCACAGTATCTTAAATCCCTAACTCCTTTTATTTCTTTTGTGTTACTCTGATGGTGTGGTATTTATGATGATTGTGGCTGGCCACTGGTTCTTGTGTGACAGACAGCAAATTAGGAATGAACCTGATGGAGTGTGGCTCAGTGGTAGAGGCTAGCCCAGCCTGTGTGAGGCCCTGGGTTCCATCCGCAGCACCACACGGTGGGTTGTTGGGTACAGATCCCGAAGAGTTGTGTCTTTAGAACATGTGTGAACATATCTGACATATTTTCAATGATGGTGATCATTTTCCTTCCTATTAGTTGTTCAGAGCATCTGAATTCTTAGCAAAGGTCCACCTTGGACAGTCACTCATGTCCACTAATGGATATTGACAATAAGAGCTGATCGGTTTTGCCTCTGTACTTACAGTGAACATCCCACTTAACAAATTTCCAACCAATAATGCTAAGGCATATTGATGGATTTCTATAATTGTGCTGTCTACTATGGTAGCCACTGTCCCCATATGGTTATCAATTTAAATTAAGAGATTAAATGGAATTTTTTTGGAGGCAGGACGGGGATTGAACTCAGGGACACCTGACCACTGTGCCTCATCCCCAGCCCTATTTTGCATTTTATTTAGAGACAGGGCCTCACTGAGTTGCTGAGGCTGGCTTTGAACTTGAGACCCTTTTGCAGTGGGAGTGGGCACTGCTCCTGGCTAATGGAATTTTTAATTTACCTCCTTTGTCACACTATCCATTGTAAACATTGGGATAAAACTTCTTTCGGCTACTTAGCAGTTCTTCCCCCAATCCTTCTAGATGGTGATTTCTTTCCTCATTTTTCCTCCCCCTCTCTCTCCTCCTCCTTTTTAGCAGGACTGGGGATCAAACCTAGGGCTCTTGCTTCTTGCATGCAACAGATGGTAATTCTGGTTTTTTTTTTTTTTTTAGGTACCAGGGATTGAACCCAGGGGTGTATAACCACTGAGCAACACATCCCCAGCCCTATTTTGTATTTTATTTAGAGACAGGGTCTCACTGAGTTGCTTAGGGCCTCACTAAGTTGCTGAGGCTGGCTTTGAACTCATAATCCTTGTGTCTCTGCCCCCAGTTCAGATGGTAATTTCTAACTGTGACTACATTAGAATCATCCATGGGATGTATGAAAATGTCACTGTTCAAGCCAAGGAGAATTAGAATTGGGTGAGGGATGGAAGGGAAGCCCTGGTATCAGAATTAAAATTTTTCCCCCCTCAGTAATTCTAATCAGTGGCCAACATGTACAACCACCATTGTAGATTTTTTTCTTGTGCTGGGGATTTTTTCTTGGCTTTGTGCTTGCTAAGCACACAGTTGACCACTTACAGCTCCAGCCTAACGTTTATAGTTTGTTTATTTTATTGTTTATTGCATCGAACTTGTGATCCTCCTTTTATTGCTTTGAAGCTAGATCTCCCCATGTTACCCAGGCTGGCCTCGAACTTGCAATCCTCCTGCCTCAGGCTCTGGAGTTGCTGAGATTACAAGCCTGTTCCACCTTGCACAACACTTGAAACTGCTGAATTTGAATGCACTTAGCAGGTGTTTTTTTTTTTTTTTTTTTTTTTTTTTTTTTGCGGGGTGGGGGTGGGAGGAGTACTAGGGATTAAACCCAGGGGCACTTAACGGCTGAGCCACATCCCCAGCCTGTTTTATATTTTATTTTGAGACAGGGTCTCATTGAGTTGCTCAATGTCCCACTAAATTGCTGAGGCTGTCTTTGAACTCCCAATCTTCCTGCCTCAGCCTCCTGAGCTGCTGGGATTCAGGTGTGTGCCACTGTGTTGGGCGTAACAGGTGTTTTATCTTCAGAAACAACCACCATAGGTAGTAACTCCCCGTCTCATACTAGGTATGGAACCTGGCACATCTACCACTGAGCTACATCCCCAGCCCTTTTTATGTCTTATTTTGGGACAGGGTTTGGCTAAGTTGCTTAGGACCTCGCTGAGTTGCTAAGGCTGCTCTTGAACTTGTGATCTTCCTGCCTCAATATCCTGAATAGCTGGGATGACAGATAGGAGCCACCACTCTGGCCAGTTCCTCCATTCTTTAAAGGAGTTTTAACAATCAGTTTCAGGCCCCCAGACTGGATTAGGCCAGGCATTCTCATTCCCAGTCCAGGGCCCAGAGTCAGCGCTCCATCTGTTTTTAAGTGGGTGCATCAGAGTTAATAGAATAAGGGGTTTCATGGTAGCATATTCACCCATGCATGTGACAGTGTGATCCACGTCAGACTGTGGAAGAGCCCTTCTGCAGTTCCTTGGATCACTGAGACTTCCCTGGTCCCGGGGTTAGGGAGGAACAGATCTGAAAGCTGCTGGCTTCTGGAACTTTCCTGGCAGCAAGTGGCTGGGAGTTGTCCCTGGTAGGACTTTGGAATCCATCTGTAGACGGTGGTTCCCAAGTGGATGATCTTACCGTGCTCCCAAATCAAAACTAAAATGTCGTTAACTTTTATGAGCTTCATCCATCCTTTCCCTCCCCGTAGACACTTGTATTTTCTTTCAAAAGGTATGTTTTCATAAGCCCCCTATTAAAATGCCAAGACTCTTAGCGACTGGTGATATAAATGAACCATTTTATGTCTGTGTTTTTAAGTGATCAAATCAAATTACTGTAGAAATGAAGCCTGAATTATCATCATCTCTCAGACACATAAAAACACGACAGCCATATATTTCTTCATAAAAGGCTTCTTCTGTGTTATTCGGCGATGCTCCCGGGGTTCTCCGAGCAGTTCCTGTGCTGAGGAGGGGCGACCTTGCAGGGCTGTTACTGTGGCTATGCAGGTGGTGAACGAATGGAGTGTTTGCTTCCTTCACTGAAAAACAAAACAAGACCCCTGGACTGCTATGTTGAAAGGCTGGAGTTCCTGGGCCCAGAGTAGTAGTTGTCTTTTTTGTTTTGGTTTGGTTTGGGTACTGGGAATTGAACTCAGGGGTGCTTCACCACGGGGCCCCATCCCCAGCCCTATTTTGTATTTTATTTAGAGACAGGGTCTCCCTGAGTGGCTTAGCACCTCGATTTCTGAGGCTTACTTTGAACTCGAGATCCTCCTCCCTCAGCCTCCCGAGCCACTGGGATCACAGGTGTGCACCATTGTGCCTGGCTGAGTAGTTCTTTATGGAAGACGTGGTCTCCTGGATGCCTTCTAGGAGGTCTGAGCTGACCAAGGTTTCAAGAGCTGCATAAATGAGCATTGAGAAATAAAAATACTAGTAAAGATGAAATTCTGGGCTTTCATATAAGTCAAAAGACCTATTGTGGATTTGTTTTTGGTACCGGTCATTGAGATAAACGCTATTATAGGTCTCATCCAAATTAGTTTTCACTACTACTTTAAGAATAAGCTCTCCTCTTTATTGCCTTATGCAGACAAAATTAAAAGAAGGTTATACCATTATTAAGAGTTTGTTTGGGCCGGGCAGTGTGGGGGTGGCCCATGCCTGTTATCCCAGCCACAGAGGAGGCTGAGGCAGGAGGATCATGAGTTCAAAGCCAGCCTCAGCAACTAAGAAGTCCCTAAGCAACTCAGTGAGATCCTGTCTCTAAATAAAATATAAAAAGGGCTGGGGGTGGGGCTCAGGGGTTAAGTGACTCTGAATTCAATCCCTGGTACCCCCTATCCCCCCAGAAAAGGAAGGAAGAAGTACCTTGCTTACCCACCCAGCAGCTCCGAGGCAACTCCTTCTTTGCCTTCCACCATCACTGTTTGTCTGAATGTCTGCGAGTTTCCCAGGCCCCCCTATAGAATCTCCTAGTGGATATTTGATTTTTTTTCTGTTTGTCATTAGTGATCACTGTACAAACACCTGAGCTGCTCTTGTGTTTCCCCTTTGCCTCTCTTTTACCTCAAATGGCCTCCCATCAGCTTTGGCGGAGGGTGGTCCTGCTCTAGGGTTTCTTGGAACAGCCAGGTGGGTGGTGAACAGTGGGAGGGACCGAGCTGTCACAGATGTCACCCAGCTCCCATGGACTCATGACGGCACTGGGGCGCTGGGTGTGCTGGGTGCGGTGAGACGGAGGACGGCTTGGAGGCTGGTTCTGCTCCGTGTGTGGAGGCCATGCTCTTGCTCTCTCCTCCTGAACTCTTTTAGAAGCATGAAGATGCTTTTATTTCTGTGAATGTCTTTGGACATTTTATTTTTGTATTACTCTTTAATAACTAAATATATTTAAATAAATATGTAGCATGAATAAATATGAACAGTTTTTTTTTCCTTTTAAAAACCATGCACCAGTTATAAATAGTCAGTTTGTGTCCCCACTTTTATGTGGTTCAGCTTTGCTTGGGAGCATAGAATACCAGGTGCCATGGCTAACTCTTTTTGTTGTTGTTCTGGGAATTGGAACCAGGGGTGCTTAACCACTGAGCCACATCCCCAGCCCTTCACATATTTTATTTATAGACAGAATCTTGCTAGGGTGCTCGGGGTTTCTCCATGTTGCTGAAGCTGGCTTTGAACTTGTGATTCTCCTGCCTCAGCCTCCCAAGCCGCTGGGATGACAGGTGGATTACAGGTGTGCCATGTGCCTGGCCATTGCTGACTCTTGTCATGATCCTGTAACTTTATTTAGTCCTTGCTCAGGGAAGATATTCTTGTAGATTGACGGTCATGGCTATATGTGTCCCCATATCAGCACTCCTGAGAAGCACTGGGGTAGCAGGAGGTAAATGATAATAATGACATTTTTTTGCATTCCTACTGTGATGGTGTGGTGTATATTTCTTCCAAATGGCTGCCAATGTGATAGGCCCCAAACGGAATCCCAGGGTGCGCATGGGATTGCATTTCTAAAATAGCCTTTTGGGCCGTCTTGTATATTGTACGTGTACCAAGTCACCAGTTTCATGTGCATTGTCAGCTGGGTGGCAGTTCTTTCCCCCTTCACTTTTCCCCTTACAGTTAAACAAATTACTTATCATGTGACTAATAGGTAGGGGGAAAAAAATGTTTCCTGGAAGCTATTTAGATAGCTTGGCTTTGATGATAGAAAGACAGAGAGCAGTTTCAGGCTGGATTCATTCAGAAATCATGAGGTTACCTCTCCCCCTCCCCTGAGTGTCTGTGGGGGTTTATACAGAAGAAATAGTTTTGTGTTTATAGATGTGAGTTGTGTACATGGGCATGGTATCGATAAACATCAGGAAGACTTGCATGTTCTCAGGAAATTAGAAAATACATTCAATTATCATCCACAAACTAGCTGTGGGGACTAACCTTAGACACAGCAGCAGAAGAACAAGGAAGCCAGGTGTGGGGGTGCACACCTGTCATCCCAGCAGCTCAGGAGGCTGAGGCAGGAGGACTGCAGTTCAGAGCCAGCATCAGCAACTTAGTGAGGCCCTCAGCAACTCAGTGAGACCCTGTCTCTAAATAAAATAAAAAATAGGGCTGGGGATGGGGCTCAGGGGTCGAGAGCCCCTGAGTTCAATCCTTGGTATACCTCCACCCCCCACCCCACCCCCCCAAAAAATGGGAAGTATGTCTTTATTACAAAGATCCAGGGCTAGCTCCTGCCACACAGGAGCAAGAATGGAGTCCAAACCCGAAAGACTATCAAAGAACCGAGGGATATCATTGTTTCCCTCGGTTTGTCTTCTTTCTTTCTTTCTCTGCAAGTCCGGCTTTCATGTGGAAGAAAACTTGAAGAACCCTTAGTTCCTCCTAAAGTTTCAGCCACCCACAGAGAGGGACGGGTTGGCTCTCTGTCACAGCTTCTCCTTCCCTGGAAAGAGAGGCCTGGTGGCCAGGCTGGGTGAGGTGACGGCTCCTGACCCCTGTGCTGCAGGCTTGGATTCCCAGCCCAGTATGGCCGCCTGGGGCCCCCCATGGAGATCTGGCAGGAAGCTTCCCCAGAGGAGAGGGTTGGCTCCTGGGCTTGGCAGACAATCCCAAAGATGTGTCATAGGAGAAGGAACTTAAGTTTAGGCACTCATCGAGCCCCGTTCCCAGGAAATGTTAGTGAGTGTGGCCTTCCTTGTTGGTCTAAGTCAGCAGGGGCTCAGAGATCTGCTGAGAGAAACCTGTTACCGCAGCAGTTGATGCTCTTCACACGTCCAGGAGCCAAGAGGGGAGAGATGATTCTGTGAAATGGCCCAGAGGGAAATCATGAAGTGTGCATGTCAGTGTTTGGCTTTCCTGTACCCAGACCTTAATATCCTAGGACACTGTCCACAGTTAGTTGCTTGCAGCTAGAATTCACTGATCTTTTCCAAAGGAGCCCCATCTTTCCTCCATCCATGGGTAGCCACTCATTCAGTTATTTTGTTTATTTTATTGGTTCTTTTTAGTTATATATGACCGTCGAGTGTGTTTGGACAGAGTATACACACATGGAGCGTAACTCCCCATTCTTGTGGTTGGACGTGATGTGGAGTTTCCTTTCCTTGGTCGTGTGTTCACATAGGAACCTGGGAAAGTTCTGTCCCATTCATTCCACTGTCTCATTCAATTATTTATCCCTCTTTTGTTTAAAACCAGTGGACGCTTTATCTCAACCAACATGTGTTCAGTGTTCCTTGTATGCCCCGCAGTTGGAAGGTCTTGGAGAGGAAAGCGGAAAGAGCTAAACACACACACAAATCCGATCAACTCCATTATCAAGTGGGCAGGTTCCCTGAAGGACACAGCCGTTGCTGGAGTGGGCAGGCGGGAGGTCTGGGAGGAGATCCACTCTCTGCCTGGCTGACGGACCACAGAGATCCATGAGCTCTCCCTTCATTTTCCTGGAGACATTGACCGGTGGAAACTTGACTGGATCCTTGGGAATGAGAGAAGGGATATGGCTGTCCGTGTATCGAGTTCTCTCCAGGGAGCCATGCTGGAGTTCATTTCCCGTTTGTCGGAGTTTCCCGGGTCTTATCCGCCACCGTTTCTGCCTTGTGTTCCTAATGGACACTCTTAGTGGAATGACTCATGTATGCGTAGCAGTCTGTCTTGAAAGAACCCTTTGGAAACATTGCTTTTCTGGATAGAGGCTGCACTAATTGTCCTTTTTGGTGTATGGGCTGGAGGTCAGAGAGGGGGAGAGAGCGGTGGCTTGAGGGGAAGGAGGATCCTCCTGGTCTCTGAGGGTGCCACAGTGTCTGAAATCCCACCCTTCGCATGCATTCCTTACAGCCAAAATGGCGCTACCAATCTGGGATGTGACAGGCAAGGATGATTTTTTTTGTATACTAAGTACTGAAACCAGGGGTGCTTACTCACTGAGCCCCATCCCCAGCCCTTTTAAATGTTTTATTTAGAGACAGAGGAGCTTGCTAAGTTGCTTAGGGCCTTGCTAAATTGCTGAGGCTGGTTTTGAACTCACAATCCTCCTGCCTCAGCCTCCTGAGCCGCTGGGATGACGGGCAAGCGCCACCGTGCTTGGCGGCAGGGATGATTTTGTTGTTGTTGTTGTTAATATTCTTTTAGTTGTAGTTGAACACAATATCTTTATTTTTTTTTTTTTATGTGGTGCTGAGGATCGGACCCAGTGCCTTCTCACATTTGCAAGGCAAGCGCTCTGCCGCTGCGCCCCAGCCCCAATCCTGGGTAACACTTTTTGATGAATGAATTCATGCATTGGCTCATGTTTCTGCCATGGTTGAAATCCTAAGAGAAGATCTGGAAATGAAGGAAAAAGATAAAGAAGGACGTGTTTAGATGACGTTGGGGGAGAGAGGGAGGGCAGGGTGCGTTCATTGTAGTGAGAGGAGCATTGAACATGGTGTGTGCAGAGGGCTAGAGAGGAAGGGAACCCAGGTGAGTTTGGAAATCTGAGAACCCTTCTGGCAAGAGGAACTGTGCAGGATTCAGTATTATGTGCACTTAAGAAGACTGGATTGAGCCGGATGCAATGACACACACCTGTAATCCCAGAGGTTTAGGAGGCTGAAGGTAGAGGATCACAAGTTCAAAGCCAGCCTCAGCAACTTAGCGAGGCCCTAAGCAACTCAGCGAGACTCTGTCTCTAAATAAAATATAAAAAAGGACTGGGGATGGGGCTCAGTGGGTAAGCACCCTGGGTTCAATCCCCAGTAGCCCCCCCCCCAAAAAAAAAGTAAAATAGAAGAGAAGCTGGGGTTGAGTGCTTGCCTCGCACATGTGAGGCACTGGGTTTGATCCTCAGCACCACATTAAATAAATAAAGATATTTAAAAAAAATACAAAGGCTGAACTGAATGTCCAGGATATGCCTTTTGCTTGTGTAGCATCTTCTCCCTCTGACTTTGGCAATGGCATCTCACACCCTTTCCCAGCTTCTAGAATCTTCCCTGGATTCAGTCCTCTGGTACTAGGTCTGCAAGTCAGTGTCCCTTTCAGTCACAGCTGATTTCTGCAGTCTGGGGACACCTGGCAGAAGCCCAGTAGAAAGTGTTTCTGAAAGACCCAACATTTAACTTGTTCTCTGCACCCTGCTGATTGATGTCTCTCCCCTGTCTTCATTGTCTCCCGTCGTCATCTGGTGGTGTAAGCTGTATTGTTTGCATGTTTTAAAGGAGCTTGAAATGCATGGTGTCTGATTGCTGCATTTCTGTAATAGGTAAAGGTTTATATCAGACCATGTCACCTACCTCCACAACCTCCCCTTGGACACAGTAATAGTTGTTCTCCGTGTTCTGACGGCTTTAAATCATCCACTGCATCTGAGGTGCCGAAGTGTCCAGAAACAAGCTTAGGGTCCCAGTGTGGTCAATTATCCCAGCCATTAGAGCCCATCATCGCTGTCTGCAACGGGCCTGCTGCATGAAGCCTCGGAGCAGTTCTACAACACTCTGGTACAGCTGTGTGCGCACGCAACTGAGTATTTTAATGTGAATGTGTTTCTTAATAACCGGCCGATGGGCCCTCTGGACCCTAATCGTGGGCTCGGTTCTCCTTTGGAATTCCCAATATCCAAATGTTTCCCTCATATTAAATATCTGTACTTTAGATTATTCCCACCCTGGGTATTGCTCTCCTTTTCCCACCATAAATCCCTTTCTTTCCTTTCCCCTTTGGGTTATCCATGAGACACAACATGGCTGTGCCTCACACAGCCCAGTTGAGCTTCAGCCGTGCACTTAATATTCTTATAAAGAGGAGAAAGCACTTTTTAAAAAAAAAAAAAGTCTGGTTTTACTCAAAATGAGATATAAAAATCTGAGACCTTTATGGGTCCCGAGTGAGTCCAGGGAAAGCAAAACAGTCCCCAGTTTTTGAGGTGGTTGGAGCATGAGGCTGGGGGATTGTTGGTTTCGTGAAGGTTTCACCATGCAAGCGGACCCAAGGGTATGCAAACCAGGGCGGTTAGTATTGATTGCATATTGCCTGTTGACATTATTATTGCTCCTCAACCCATGAAAGCATAATGCTCCGAGCGCTCAAGCTCAAAAGTCAGACCGATCTCATTTTAAATCTTGGCTCCATCCGCAAAACCAGCTATGTGACTATTAAAATTTAGATACGAGGTGTTCCCCAAAAGTTCAGAGGTATTTAAGAAACACATTCAGAGGTAATTAGCTTATGAGAGATGTAACCGAATTGATGGATTAATCCACTAATATGGATTAATCAGGTGGTAAATGTAAGCAGATGGGGCGTAGACGGAGGAGGTGGGGGCACTGGGGGCATACCTTTGGGGTTTATACTTTGTCCCTGGTGAGCAGAACTCTCTCTGCTTCCTGGTTGGCCATGTCATTCCACCATGATGTTCTGCCCCACCTTGGGCCCAGATCGATGGAGTTGGCAGACCTTGGACTGAACCTCTGAAACTCTGAGACCCGGATAAACTGTTCCATCTCTAGGTTTTTCTTGTTGGGTCTTTTGGGCACACTGACGCAAAAGCTGACCAAAACAGTGACCTGGAATCATTTGCTTAATCTCTTCATACTCAAGTTTTTGTTGATTTGTCTCTAACTCAAGAATACTGGCACCTTCCTGGAGAGGTTGTTTTGATGACAGTTGCTGAGGTGGTATGTAAAGCACATGTTATTTACAGGAGCCGCCGAAGAGTTCTCAGTCCAGGGGTGACCTGCTTAACTACAACCAGATACCCTCTGTCACACCTTCAGTCACCGTGTTCCGTGTGCACCTCTCTTTGGAATAGCCTGGCACTAGGTTCACAGAGAGTTCGCATGATTCTTCAGGTGGTAGAATTTTTCCCCAAACTGTGGTGAAACTCGATGGCCAATGGGATAGTAGTGAGTGGTAGAATATTGGGGAGACAGTGAAGTCATGAGGTCAGAGCTGTGGGGATTTTGTTTGGTACCCTTATAGAAGAATTTGAGGGAGTGCCCCGGTTCCTTTTTGTCTTCCTCCATGTGAGTCTGGAGCCAGAGGCTGAAGGTGGATCTTCCATGCTGTTGAACTCTTCAGCTTAGGCTTCCCAGCCTCCAGATGGTGAGATTTTACTTCATTTTTTGGCGGTAGTCCAGCTGATTTAACCCAGGACCTCAGGCATCCTAGCAAACTGCTCTTCCCCTGAGCTGCATCCCTCGTTCTTTTTATTTCTTTTTGAGACACATGGTCTCACAAAGTTGCCCAGGTGGGTCTTGAACTTTGATCCTCCTGCCTCAGTTCCCCAAGTAGCTGGGATTACAGGTATGTGCCACTGTGCTTGGCTAAAGAAAGAATTTCCATGATTTACAAACTACTCAGGCAGAGATATTTTGTTAGGGTAGGCACCAACGGTTTCATCCAGCCTCTTCCTACCTGGACACCATTGAATAGGGCATTTAATTTTCCCGAGCTTCGATTTCTTTATAAAGTGTGCAAAATTATATAGTGCCTGCCTCATAGGGTGGTTTTGCAGAATAATGTGCATAGGAAGTACTTAGCCAAACATCTGATTCTGAGTAATGAATAAGTGGAAATGGTTATTATTATTTATTGCTGTTTTTACTATCATCATCATCAATGTAAATCAGTGGTTCTCAGATGAGGATCAGTCATCCCCTACCTCCCTCCTTCCCAGGGAATATCAGGATGCCTGGAGACATTTTTTAAGTCACCCATGATGCACACCACGGAGTGACCACCTTGAAAGACCCCACTTCCTCTCCATCATCTGGGGTGGTCCTGACAAAGCCAGGAGAAACGTTCTGTTGGCAGCATGACACCTTTTGGAGAACTTTCAGCCTTTCTCATCCGTGTCCTGTGCCCAGCAGAGTCTGGGCGGGTCCTGTGGAGGGGCCATTGGCGTGGCACTTCTGTTGACCCGATCAGTGAGACACGGTGGCTTTTCAGACTTCTGGGTGTGATGAGTGAGACTGGAAGACTCAGGGCGAGTTGGAGAGTGGACTCTGAGCTGTCTCAGGTTGTGCTAGATCTGTTTTGGTTTGTCATTCGCATCTTAAAGGTTTAAGTGGTCTTTATGGACCATATGTGTGATCTTGGTTGATGTCGCCCAAGTTATAGTTCTTGGTCTGTAGGTCTCAGAGGTCTCAGTCCACAGACAGCCGGCCCCACACCTCTTGGCCTGAGGTGAGGCAGGACGTCATGGCAGAAGGAAAGCAGCTCAGGACAAGGGAACGGAGAGAACTCGACTCACCAGGGACAAAATGCCCAAAGGCATGTCCCCAGTGACCCACCTTCTCCGGCCACTCTCCCTCTGCCTCCAGTGACTTTCCAATTGATCCATTGTCAGTGGATTAATGCACTCATTAGGTTAAAATCCTCTTAACTCCATCATTTCGTCTCCAGACTTTCTTGCATTGTCTCCTACATGAGCTTTTGGGGGACCCTCATATCTGAAGCGTACCAGGTAACACCGGGGAGACCTGTTGGGGGTACTGGCCATTCCTCTTCACGTGTGAGGTGGTTATACCTCTTCAAAAGGTGGAGGTTAGACGTGAAGTCCACGGTCTTCACCTGGGGTGAGTTGGATGTCACACACACACACACACACACACACACGCACACACACACACACGAGGGCATCTTTCACGGGGCATCTGGGAAGGTGTTTGGAGTCTCCATGGAACAAAAATGGTCAGATGTTCTTCCCTTGAGGTGGGAGACTTCAGTTTCCTGATCATCCCTTCTTTCCGTGGGCCGTTGGTCATTGGCTTCAGTTTTGTGACGTGCCCGTCATTGCTCTTGACCGAGGGCACAAGGATGAAGAAGAGGAAGACTTCTTCCTCGTGCTGGCCCTGACAGGGGTGTGGCCGTCAGTTTCCTGTGGACACCTCTCACGAAAATGCTTCGTTCACCTCTCGTTATTTTTTTGTTTGTTCTTTTTAGTTACACGTGACAGTAGAGTGCGTTTGGACACATGAGACATGCCGTCTAACTCCCCATTCTTGTGGTTGGACATGATGTGGAGTGTCCCTGGTCGTGTGTTCACATAGGAACAGAGGAAAGTTCTGTCCCATTCCCTCCACTGTCTTTCCCATTCCCACCCCCTCCCCCATTATTTTCATTATTATTATTATTATTATCATTATTATTATTAAAATTTGAGACAGGGTCTTGCTAAGTTGCTGAAGGACTTGCTGTCAGACCCGAGCCTATGGGTTCCTCTTTCCTCTGTTGCCATTTGGACTCTGTCTCATCAGAAGCAGCCCTTGCCATGCCTGGATCAGGTTAACCAGGAGGCTCTTGTCCTGGAGTCAGTCCTGGACGCTCAAGGCACCCTGTCCCCACTGGAGCATCCTCAGGCACTTCCTGGAGGTTCCCTGGGCTGTGGTGCCTATGTGTCTCCACTCTTGCTTTGGAAAACCAAAGAGACCATCAAAGCTGGGTGGTTTGTATGATCTACACTAATTAGGCTTTGCTTGTATATGCAAAACCGAGCATTGAAGTTTTCCCCCTAAAGTTCACAAACTATTAGAAGTCAACATTTCAGCTTCATCATGTAATAAATAATCAGAGTTCATGAGGCATGGCCAAGGTTTTGTTTTGTTTTGTTTTGTTTTGTTTTCAGAATAGCAGGTAGTGTTGAGAAAAGATTAAGAAAAAAAAAAATCACACCCTTGATCTTTTTTTTTTTTTTGTACCAGGGATTGAACTTGGGGTTCTCGACCCCGGAGCCACATCCCCAGCCCTATTTTGAATTTTATTTAGAGACAGGATCTCCATAAGTTGCTTAGGGCCTCACTTTTGCTGAGGCTGGCTTTGAACTCACAATCCTCCTGCCTCAGCCTCCTGAGCCACCGAGATTACAGTTATGTGCCACCATGCCCAACTTGCACCCTTGGTCTTGAAAAGAATCAAGGTGAAAGATGAAGGGAAAAATCAAAAAATGTGAAATTTTGTCAGCCACAGTTAGTGGAAGGACCCTTATCCTATGGCCCTCCCCCGGGTCAAATATGGTTCAAAGACTATTTTTATAAATAAACTTTTAGAGGAACAGAGCTGTTCCCATTTGTTATATATAATGTAAGGCTACTTTTTCCACTACAACAGCAGAATTGAGATGGTAGGACAGAGAGCATATAGCTTGTGGTGCCTTCAGTATATAATGTAGTATACAATGCCTTCAGTATACAGTGCTTGTACTTTATTGTATATGAGGTATGTGGTCCCTTGGTTAGAGCATCACCAACCCTGTACCAATTGCTCCAACCTCTTCCAACCTTGTGGTTTAGGACTTATCAGCCACCACAGTCCAGTTTTCTAATTTCTTAAAATAATTTTCAATAGATGCATGCATGGATGGATGGATGGAGGGGGGAGGGATGGAGGGATGGTGGATGGACAGATGACAGATGGATAGATGGATCAATGACAGAAAGATGGGTAAATGGGTGGATGGGTAATCATCTAGAGAAAGAGCGATCGTTATTGTGCATCTACGGTTCAGTCCCTTGCACGGCCGAGCAGCATTCTGGGGTATGGATGAGCACATTTTTTTTTTTTAACTGCTCAGTTACTGAAGGACATCCGTGTTGATTCCAGGTTTTTGCTGTAACCCATCCAGGTGCCTGAGCATGGTAAACAGAGAGCATGCAGGTGACAGAAGAGAAAAGCACAGGCTGCACTTGCTGAGCCTGTGAGAGTTGAATGTGTGACTTTTTTCTTGAGGAACTCCCAAGCTGTCTTCCAGAGCCACTGGACCATTGTCCATTCCCACTAGCCCTGTCTCGGGGACCCCGTTCTCCATGTCCTCACCTGGATTTTTCTGCTGTCACTCTGCCCTCTCTGGTCCACTCGCCTCATTTGCATTTGGGCCACTAGACAGACAGGATGGACATATGTTCTCATGCTGATCTCTGAATAATCTTTCGTGAAATGTGTGTTCACCTCTTTTGTCCATTTCCAACTGGGTGGCTTGCGTTTTTTTTGCTGTGAAGTTTTTTTGTTGTTATTTTATTTAGAGTTGGTCTTTTCACTGAACTTTTCACAAAGGAGATTCCATTGAAAAAGACAAAAGCCTGCGACATCACTGGGATCTCCAGGTATTTTTTTTCTCTGCTCCAACTCTCTCCTCTTCTACTGGGGCAGCAGGATGGGGGACAGTCCTGTCTGCTGGGGTGGCCCATGCCGGTGGGGCAGGTCTTATAGCGCCCCCCCCCCATGGCAGAGGGACTTCCTGGGATAAATATTGGCCGGGGCCTTTGTCAATATGCCAAGCCAGAAAGGTTCCCCACTGACACCAGGTGCTCTATGGAGGACATTGGTCTTTGTCACTCTGGCTGTCCCCTCAGTGGTGCAGAGTGGCTGCAGGTGAGCTCAGGGGCAGAGGCTAGGGTGTGGGCAAGTGCTGGGCATGTGGCTGCTGGGCCCAGTCTCAGGTGCTGGATGGAGAGGGCCAAACCCCAGGGTGGCCTTCATGTCCTCAGGAGGACCAAGCACCTTGACTAAGCTGAGGAAAGGGTATTATTTGAGCTTGCAAAATTTCTTATATATTCTTTTTCTTTGGTGCCGGGGATTGAACTCTGGGGCATTTGACCACTGAGCCCCATCCCCAGCCCTGTTTTGTCTTTTATTTAGAGACAGGGTCTCGCTGAGTTGCTTAGCACCTAACCGTTGCTGAGGCTGCTATCCTCCTCTCATGATCCTCCTGCCTCAGCCTCCTCCCAAGCTGCTGGGATTACAGGTGTGCACCACCATGCCCAGCTTTGGTGGTTTTTTTTTTTTTTTTTTTTTGAGACAATTTCTCACTAAGTTGCTGAGCATCTTGCTATGTTGCTGAGGCAGGATTTGAACTTGCAATTCTCCTGCCTCAGCGTCTTGAGTCACTGGGATTATAGGTGCACCACCACACCCAGTTCTTATATATCCTTGATCCTAGACTTTTTGTTGGGTAAGTGGCTTGCAATTATTCCCTCCCAGACTGTAGCTTATCTTTTTATCCTCATTCCACAAAAGTTTTTAATTGTGATTAGGTTCACTCGGTCATTTTATGGATGGCATTTTAGCCATCCCAGATTGTGTTAGTCAGCTTTCAGTTGCTGTGACAAAATACCTGAGAAAAGCAACTTAAATAAGGAAAGGTTTAATTGGCTTACAGTTTCAGAGGCCTCAGCCCTTCTTATGGCCCCATTGCTATGGGCTTGTGGAGAAGCAGAGTACCAAGGCAGGTGGGTCAGAGCACAGTTATCACCTCAGGGCAACCAGGAAGCATCAGGGATGAGGGGGGAGAGGGATCTCCAGAAAGTGAGAAAGAAGTCCAGGATTAAAATAAGCCCTTCAAATGCATTCTCCTAGTGATCGAACTATAGCACGGATCTTCTGTCATGGTTTCATCTCATCCTTTTTCCTGTTTTGCCATCTTCTAGCCTTTGGGTATAGTCCAGAAAGGAAAGGGCCCACGTGTGTTTTGTATTGTGAAAGTACAATAAATCACAGACGCTGTAGCCATTTTGCTCCAAGAAGGGAAGGGAATGGCTTTGACCTGCAGTCAGCGGGTTCACAGCGGTGAGCCATTGGTCTGCAGAGAAGGCTGAGCAACTCATTCCCCAGCAACCTCAGGCAGCAGCGGGGTCCACCAGGGATCAGCATCAGAGAGCAGAGCATGGAGTTGTTCTGTCTGTACTGTATTAGTGCAGAGATGCATAAATGTATGCATTGTGTGTGTGTGTGTGTGTGTGTGTGTGTGTGTGTGTGTGTGTACAAATTGTCCTTTGGAGTTTATTTATTTTTTTTTTTAAATATTTGAGACAGGGTCTCACTAAGTTGCTTAGGGCCTTGCTAAGTTACTGAAGCTGGCCTTGAATTTGTGATCCTCCTGCCTCAGCCTCCTCAGTCACTGGGATTACAGGCGTATACCTCTGTCTTTGGAGTTCAGAAAGAAGCAAGCAGAGGAGAGGGACTTGGGGACAGCTTCCCTGGAAATACAGTCCTCAGAGAGACGCAGGTGTCCCTAGCTGCTTCGATAGGGTTGGCCAGGCAGCTGCTCATCATGATCTGAACCCAGATCTTAGGCTACAGGTCTGAGGCCAGCTCAGTGGTTATTTGAATTCTCTAATTGGTCCATGGTCTCTTTCACTGCTGGTGTGTACTTTGGACAGCAGGGCTCACCGCTTCACGTCTCAATGAGGCTGTCCTTCCTGTCAATCCAGGGTGGGGGGCTGCAGACCCTCTGGGTTCCCTTGCACCCCCCATGTTCTAGGTCCTAGGATTCCCATTGGAAGGCGGGGGCTTCATTGACCCAGCCTGTGTTCAGGAGAGTTCTTTCTCTAGTACTCTGGTCTATTATTGGTCATTTTCTCCTTTGCCAGGGCCTGAATTATTTTATTAGATAGTCACAGATAGATTCATTTCCTAAGCCATCTTTCCTTGCTAACTTAGCTCCTTCTCCCAGCTTAGCCTCAAGAGTGCCTCTGGGTAGGTCCCGGGGAACATGGTTATTCTGGGCCAGCAGTTGCCACTTGAGTCCCCGTTGGTCCCTTCCAAAGTCCTCCTCTTCCTCAGTCGGGCTTCCTCAGAGACAGTCATTAGAGGGTTTCTTAGCAACAAAAGGAGCCTGTTGCACTTAGTTACCTAAACAAATCGTCACCATCAGAATGTAACCACATAAATAACCAGTTTTTTGAATTCACATGCACTAGTTATGCTACCTCTGTGTCCTTGAGCCTCACCTGGGAGACCAAAAACGCAAAACCCGGGCCCAGCCGAAGAGGTTGTGATTGAAAGGGATGCAGATGGCACCCCAGACCCTGTTTCCAAAAGGCACCTCACTCAGCTCTGTGACCAGTCGTCATAGTCGGCTGTTCTCTGCTGTGACTAAAAGACTGGACCACAACAATTTTAGGAGAGGAAAAGTTTATCTGGGGGCTCAGGGTTTCAGAGGTCCCAGTCCACAGACAGCAGGCTCCATCCCTCGGGGCTTCAGGGGAGGCAGGACATCATGGAGGAAGAGTGTGGAGGAGGGAAGCAGCTCACATGGTGATCAGGAAGCAGAGAGAGACTCCACTCTCCAGAGACAAATAGAGACCCCAAAGCCACGCCCCCAATGCCCCCTCCTCCAGCCACACCCACCTCCTCCAGCCACCACCCAGCTAATCCCATCAGGGGTCCATTCACTGGTTGGGTTAAGGCTCTCACAACCCAGTCATGTCTCCTCTGGACCTTCCTGCACCGTCTGACACGTGAGCTTTGGGGGACACCTCACATCCAAACCGTAACACCAGAGTCCTAGGTTCACCAACCTTACCCATAGAAGCCTACAAATACACACACACACACACACACACACACACACACACACGCACACAGTCAGCCCACATATCTACGGATTATTGATTCCAGGACCCGGGGACATCATCAGGTCCCAACAGGAGGCCTTTCATGTCTAGGGTCGTAAGGGGTTCACTCAGGAAGGCATGCACAAATCAGCATACAGTCTTCTTGTCCTCTTCCAGATGCCACCTGCTCCCCAAGGAGACTGATGTGGCCCAGCGGAAAGGCCATGACGCTAGGTCTAGGCACCCCCTTCCCCAGCTCATTAGCCTGTGTTGGACATGTTTTGTTGTTCTCCGCCAGCTTCTCAGGAGTGAGGAAAGCCGGATCTTCTGGAGACCTGACTCTTGTGTGATTGGAAGAATAGGCCTGTTTCTGCTTCATCACTGCAGGGCATTAACCCTTGACTGGCTGCCCAGTTTGGCTCTGAGTCAACCGAAGGACCATTGCTAGACTTCAAAGGGGTTGAGGTAGAACTGCTGAGTCTCAGGAGACGAAGGCAGGGGGCGCTGTTGGACAGATCCTCTGCCAGGGGCCCTCAGCTCACTTCCTGGCCCCTTTGTTCTGTTCCTCTCAGTCAAGTGAACTGATGTCATTAGCCAGGCAAGAGGATCAAAAGGTCGAACAAAGCCTTTCATCTTTTGTTTCCCTTTTTTCTTATGATGGTCCAATGGTCTTACAGTTTTTTCTTAATTTTAAATATTGGCTCTTTGTTTCTAGGGTTTTTTGGGGGGTAGGGGGGTGAAATGAGAGTAGACTAGGTTAAGTTTGCCAAGGCTCTTAGGAAAGTATAGAACTAGCTTTTCTCTCCAAATGTTTGTTTGCTTTTCAAGAAGAAAATCTTTCTGTGGGTCATTCTTAGGCCTGAAAGTTTTGAAATAAAAGAGTACATTTTTTACATTAATAATGACTACAGACTGGGGATGTGGCTCAAGTGGTCGCGTGCCCGCCTAGCATGCGTGAGGCACTAGGTTTGATTCTCAGCACCACATAAAAATAAAAATATTGTGTCCACCTCAAACTAAAAAATAAATATTAAAAAGTAATAATAATAATAATGATTGCATATGATTGTGTTTACAATAATCCTTTTTTTTTTTTTTTTTGGTACTGGGGACTGAACCCACAGGCAGTTAACCACTGAGCCACATTCTCAGCCCTTTTTATATTTTATTTAGAGACAGGGTCTCGCTGAGTTGCTTAGGGCCTTGCTAAGTTGCTGAGGCTGGCTTTGAACTGGGACCCTCCTGCCTCAGCCTCCCAAGCCTCTGGGATTGCACCTGTGCACCACCGTGCCCAGACAATGAATTTTTTTGCTGTTGTTCTGAGCAATTGGACAAGAAATTCACCTCACAGACCTGAAGGATTCTGTTTATAAGATGCTTCCTTTTAGAACACAACAAAGACAGGAAAATTCATCCATATTCACTGGGATTGTGCATTGTTCAAAGGCTTTTAAAATAAAGCACGCTTTATTATTTCTTGTTTTTTTATATATCTTTGGAATGTACTTCATAAATCCTACCTACTTCTTACTCATTTTCTGTCTTTCATTTAGCAGTTGAACCCTGGGGGAGACAGGTCCTGGCAAAATCAGCCTCTGGAGAAGTCTCTCTCCATCATTTAAAGTTTAATAGGCCTACTGGGTGTTTTCGGAGGCCACCTACGAAGGAGGTTTTTTCTGGAGGCCCAGGGGAGATCAGAACAGAGGCAGTTTTTATTCATAATACCACAAGTGGGTTGCTACGTCCGGGCCCAGAGACTTGAGTTTAAATGCTGGATTTCTCTTAGAATGGCTGGTTGATGAAATGACCCCGCCTCTCCACTAGGCATCTGCCTGAAGTGTGGAATGAGGGCCACTCAGATCCCACAGCGGAAGGACTGAATGATCCTCAGGAATTCTGCAGAAGGGAGGGGCTTTGTAGCCAAGCAGAATGCTCCATGTGTCCTGACTTTAGAATGCAGGAGGGAAATTCAGGAGGTGGGCCAGTCCCTTGGCCACCCTAGCCAGCAGGACCCCTGGCCTGGGAAGGTTAGTGCCCCCTTGGGAACAGCTGGGCAGGAAAAGAGAACTCAGACCTGAAGCAGCCTGCCTCTGCCACCCATCTGCTCCTCTTCCTGCCCACCACCACGACTTTCCCCGTCTTCATTGACTTTTAATTTGTTGCTTGTTTGAGTCTGGTGTCTGGGGACTAAGTATGCTTCTCTGAAGTCTCCTTTCCTTCTCACTGAGCCACCCCCCCCACTTCCCTGTCGACGCCATCTTGAGCTGAGCTCCTTTTCCTTTTGGAAGAAGCCCCGTTTCGCTGAAGGCTGATTTGCTTTCTGAGATGCCTCTGTTTGGTGCGCCTTGCAAGGCAAAAGGAAAAAATAAAAAAAGCACACACTGGAAGTAATTTAGAGAGAGCTACTTTGGAGTTGATTTTACTGCAGCAGCGAGGGGTCTTGAGTGCGAGCCAAGCCGGGGAGTCTGTCTGAGCTGCCCGTAGACCTTGGCGACACAGCTGGCTGTAGGGCTCGTCAGGAGCGAATTTGGGCAGAGCAGAACTGCAAAAGCAAGCTCCTTAAAATAGCTCGCAATGAATTATCTAAGATGCATGGGGAAAAGCAGTCATAACTTATGTACAGACTCGCTTCCAGGGGAAGCAGCTGCTTGTGGTGGCAAATAAATGGTATTTGGAACGAGACTAGAGTCGGAGTCCAAGTTCTGTTACCAAGTTCATGACCTTGGCTAGCCCAGTCTCCTTTTGGAACCTCCGTGAGATTGTCTGCAAAGATGGGGGGAGAACACCTACCTCGTGGGATGGCTGTGGGGCTCCCGGAACCAATTGCATTGAAAACCCTTCTGGTAAAGTGCCTTTAACACACACATGACTTGCCAGGGCCGCCCAAGTGGGTTGGGGAGTTGTTTCTCATGAATGTTTTATGTGAGTTTTCTTGGGCACCATTGAGTGACAGCGTGTGTTCATTCCTCAGTAAGATTTCTGGTTTCACCTCCGGGTAATTTAGAAGGATCTAGAAATGTGGGAGAAAAGGAAAGATGCAACCTATTAGAGGTGCAGGCCATTTTCAGGATGGCTTCCTGAGTATCAAGACTAAGTACACTTTTTTTTAGTGACTGGGCCTCCTTTGCACCTGGTAGTCGCCATATTTGATTTCAGCCATTCTGAACTCCTATTTTCCAAATTGGCTAAGCTGGCTTGATTTTTTTTTGGTTCCCAGTATTGAACCCGGGGGTGATTAACCACAGAGCCCCATCCCCAACCCTTTTTTATATTTTATTTAGAGACAGGATCTTGCTGAGTTGCTTAGGGCCTCGCTAAGTTGCTGAGGCTGGCTTTGAACTCATGATCCTCCTGCCTCAGCCTCCCGAGCTGCTGGGATGACAAGCCACCATGCCCAAATAGCTGACATGCTTTTAACCCCTTGCTCAGAGTGTTCTTTCATTCCAAGATGCTTTCTAATTTTTTTAAACCCATACAATTTCAGTGGCTAATTCCTGCTTTAACTTTCAGCCCTTATCCATCCATTTACAGTTTTATTAACCACCGGAGGGCACGTTAGGTGTTCAACTCCTGTCCTCCATGACACCCCATCCTCACTCCTGACCTCCACTCCTTTTCGTAATTGCACACTTAGCTGTCCATCTGGTCCGCCAGACTGCAGGATCGTGGAGGGCAGCGATGTACCCTGGGCTGGCACGTCTCCGGCACCAGTTACAGCCCTCCGTTGCATGGAATAATTTTTAGGTATGTAAACGCATGATGTGTGAGTTAGTTCCCTTGTCGCTCAAGTGCACTGTGTTTCTTGGCAGGCTATTTAAAGTTTCTGAGCTGCCTAGAACTGGCTAAACATAACATCTTTGTTTTGACAGTCCACGGTTCACTAAAACATGGCAGAGGAAGACTTTTCAAGTTGAGTTTATCGTTCAGGGATCTGGCCTTTTTATTTTCTTTTTTTAAAAGAGTGTGTTTCTGTGAAAATACTCCAGTGGTTTATAAACCTAAGATATCTTTTTTTTTCTTCTTCTTTCTTTTTTTGGTACCAGGGATTGAACTCAGGGGCACTCAACCACTGAGCCCCATCCCCAGCCCTTTTTTATATTTTATTTAGAGACAGGGTCTCCCTGAGTTGCTTAGGTCTCACTAAGTTGTTGAGGCTGGCCTTGAACTCTCAATCCTTCTTCCTCAGCCTCCTGATCCACTGGGATCACAGTGGTGCACCACCATGCCTGGCTCCTAAGGGGTCTTAAAGACACCTAGGCTCCGTCTCTGAATTAGCTCATCCTTCTCCAATTCATTATACCCCAAATCTATCTGAGGTGACTTTCCACGAATTTTTTTGTAACTGAAATGACTTTTGTAAAAGAAATAGGGCCAGTGATTAGTGTGGTTCCAGACAGTATTCTGCTTTCCGGTCACTTGAGCTATGAAACAGAGGAGAATTCCATTTCCTCTAATGAAAGGTTCTGTGTTCCTGGTTCCTGAAGAGGTGCCTTGAAGCTGGGCACAGTGGCACAGGCCTGCAATTCCAGACACCTAGGAGGCCGAGGCAAGAGGATTGCGAGTTCTAGGCCAGCCTGGGCAACTTAGCAACACTCTGTCAAAATGAAATTTTAAAAGGGCTGGGGGTGTCACTCAGCGGTAGAGCGCCCCTGGGTTCAGCCCCCAGTACTGCAAAGGAAAAACAAACAACCCCGCCCCCCAAACCCCAAGAGGCACCTGGACTGAAAAACTTAAAGCAGAAGTACCAAAGGTAATATGGGAAAGTGGTGTGGCCATCAGTATTAAGGATGCTTTGTCCTTGATTATATGTCTCCATGATCTTTGAAACTCAGTGGGGTGATTATCGTGGCTTATGTATTTGGGAACGGATGAAAAGACATATTTGGATTTGGTCTCCAAGGCACAGGAGATACTAAAGCAAGTTGATTTCTCCCATCCGGTGTTCATTCATCTTATTCATTTGATCAATATTTATTAGAGACAAGTGACGGCAGGCATTGTTCCAGGGACTGGAAGGAGAGCACCGGAGATCAAGTGTTTAGTACATTTCATCTCTTATAATGATTCATTCTATCGCCATGGATTAATAAATAACTCTGAATAATCTGTAGTGCAGTTCCTAGAAGGGAAGGAAACGAGAACAACGCCGTGTTGTCTGTAGTTTCTCTGTTATGGACGTTTCGTTTAAATATTTACTTTTTATCCGTGTCTGTCTGATTTCTCAGCCTGTTACCCACTTTGGATACACTGTTGGCTTCAATGCATTGGATGGAATCTACTAACACCCCCTCCACCCTGAGGGCTGCCCAGGTGATTCAGAATCCTTGCCTTTCTGTAGCTGTGAGGATGGCGCCCTCTGGTGGCCGACTGTCTTTCTCTTACCATTGTTTCTCAAATACCTGTCTCCTTAACTAAAAAACAGGTTTGCACAACTATCATTAGTCTCTCGCTCTTTCTCTCTTTCTTTCTTTGCAGTATTGGGACAGAACACAGAACCCCCAGTACCATGGGACACGAGTCAAGCACTCTACAGCTGAGCCACATGCCAAGCCCCACTATATTCTTACTTTAGAACACTTTTATGGACTCTAAAATTAATCCTATATTCATGAATGGTCTCTCCCTTTACCTGTGCCCCCAACCCATGCCTCCTGAGGCCACAGGCAATTGTTTCTATAGATGTGTCTATGGTGAGCATTTCATATAAAGGGATTCCTAGAATCTGTGTCTTTTGTGATTTGCTTCATTTACTTACCTGGTTGTCAGGGTTTATCGATGCTGTGCCATACAGCAGGACTTCAGTTTGGGTTTTTTTGTTGTTGTTGTTGTTAAATAATATTCCATCGCCAGGCTATATTATATATTTTTTAATCCATTCATCAGTTGGTAGACACTGGGTCGTTTGTACTTATTGACTTGTTATGAATAACGCTACTTGCAGTGTTTGTGTATAAGGTTCTGCGTGGACGTAAGTTTTCATTTCTCTCCTGTGTATATCTAGGAGTAGAACTGCTAGGTCACGTGGGAACCCTGCCTTTAACTTTTTGGGAGCTCCAGTCTGTTTTCCAGGATGGCTGCACTGTTTCCCATGTCTACCAACATCATCAACATCATTGGAGGGCTACCATTTCTCCACCTGTTGCCAAAATTTGTTACTGTGATTTTTTTCATGTTGCATGTGGATTTTTTAAAAATATGTTTTTAGTTGTCAATGGACCTTTTATAAAAAAAACTTTTTTATAAATTAAATTAAATATTGTTTTTTAATTGTAGACGGACACAATACCTTTATTTTATTTGTTTATTTTTATATGGTGCTGGGGATCGAACCCAGTGCCTTATGCATGCTAGGCAAGCGCTCTGCCACTGAGCCACAACCTCAGCCTTCCATGTGGTTTTTATTTGCATTTTCCTGGTGTGTAATGTGGAGCCTCCGCTTATGTGCTCACTGGAAACCTGTATATCTTCTTGGACAAAATGCCTGTTAAAGTTCTCGGCCCGGGGCTGGGGTTATGGCTCAGTGGTGGAGCACTTGCCTAGCATGTGTGAGGCACTGGGTTCGATCCTCAGCATCACTTATAAGTAAATGAATACAATAAAGGTCCCTCAAAATTTAAAAAATATATTTTAAAAAATCCTTGGCCCATTCTTTAACTAGACCATCTTTTGTTGTAGAGCTATAAGAGATTTTTAAAAATCATACCTTCTGGGGCTGGGGTGGTGGTTCAGTGGTAGAGCACTTGCCTAGTTTGTGTGAGGCACTGGGTTCCATCTCAGCACATTGAATAAATAAAATAAAGACGGTGTCCAACTACAACTAAAAATATTTTTTAAAATTATACATTCTGAATAACGGACCCCTGTTAGATGTGTGATGCATGTATATTTTTTCCATTCTGGTGGGTTGTCTTTCACTTAATTTTTCTCCTTTTCTTTTCGTTCCCTTCTTTTCCTCTTTCCCTCCCTCCCTTCCTCCTTTTTTCATGTCTTGTCTTTTCTTCTCTTTGTTTCTTCCAGGGATTGAACCCAGGGGCACTTAACCACTGAGCCACATCCCCAGCCCTTTTTACATTTTATTTAGAGACAGGGTCTCACTGAGTTGCTTAGGGATTCGCTAAGTTGCTGAGGCTGGCTTTGAACTTGTGATCCTCCTGCCTCAGCCTCCCAAGCTGCTGGGATGACAGGTGTGCACCACCACGTGAAGCTGCAATAATACTATTTTAAGGTCACCTTAATCAGTGATTGCAATTCCCCTTGCCATGTAACATCTCCACAACTTTTGGGGATTGGGATGTGAACATCTTTGGGGGCCTGCTATACTTCCTAATTTTATTTTCAGCCAAGTATGATTGTAAATTATTTTCCTTTAATAGAGGTTCTAGACTTGGCCCTGTGATGAACGAACCCGAAATAAATACATCCCAATTTCCCCAAACTCCATGAGACAGTGGAACCTGCCTGTGAGACTCCTCTGTCTACCAGCGGCTCTGGGTTCCCTGAACCATCTCATGGTTGCATGGAGGGGCTCTCCAGTCTGGTGCCGGGGTCCCCCTGGCTCAGATTTCAGGAAGGACCCCTGAGCCTTTCTGTTTGTGGTTTCCGAGGGCCAGGGCCCGGAGGATTGTGGAGAGAATGGAGCTTTGCCTTAGCACTTGCCTTCTGCAGGAGTCGCGGCTGATTCTGATATTCCCAGTGTCAGCTTGAAGCTGTTTATGGTCCTGGAAGAGCATCTCAGGCCTGGGGTGATAAGGAATGATCCATAATGTGAGTTTAATGTCACGTCTATTTCATCCATCCTGGGTCTTTGAAAGGTGGCAACTGCTGTATAATTTGTGCAATAATTCTTTTCATGAACCTATTTCTGGGAAATAACCTAGTTTAAAAAAAAAGACGACTCCAATTCTGATCAGGGGAGACGGGGCAGCTGTAAAGATAAAACTGTCAGGTGCTCAGAGGGTCACTTGTGCCTGTCACAGGCAAGTACTCGGTGAGCACCCTAAGATGTCTTGTGGCAGGTCAGGATACTCTGCACACTCGGTGTTCTGTTTCCCTTCCAAACCTGTTAAAAATAAGATGTTGATGGTCCGGAGACAGGAATACTGAAAAAATGAACTGTAGTCATGGTCCTTACAAAGTATAAAACAAACAGCCCAAATATAGTTCCCTGCCCCACATGAGCCAGATTCTTGTTCTCTCCCATCAATCTCCCTCTGCAAATCCTGTTAGTAATTTGCTGCCTTTCTGGCCCTAATTTTCTTCTTCTTTTTTCTTTTTTTGGGGGGTAGGGGGCCCTGGGGCTTGAACTCAGGGACACTGTACCACTGAGCCCCATCCCCAGCCCTATTTTGTATTTTATTTAGAGACAGGGTCTCCCTGAGTTGCTTAAGGCCTCACTAGTTGCTGAGGCTGGCTTTGAACTCAAGATCCTCCTGCTTCAGCCTCCTGAGCGGTTGGGATTACTTGGTGTGCACCACTGCACTGGGCTCTAATTTTCTTAGGTTTTGACAAAATGTCTGTATATGATCTTAAAATATACAGTGGATCAAAAATAGTGATTTATGGGGCTGGGGATGTAGCTCAAGTGGTAGCGCGCTCGCCTGGCATGCGTGCGGCCCGGGTTCAATCCTCAGCACCACATACAAAGATGTTGTGTCTGCCAATAACTATAAAAAATTTAAAAAAAATAGTGATTTATTTTAAAAATAGAATTGTTTTTTCAGAAATGGATTCTGCCTGTGAAGAGGAAGCTATGAATCAGCTGTTGACAGTTTTGGGTCTTTTTTTTTTTTTTTTTTTTGTAGTGGGGATTGAACCCAGGGGTGCTATACCCACTGAGCTACACCTCCAGTCTTTTTATTTTGGATTATGAGACAAAAATTGCCAAGGCTGGCCTTAAACTTGTGATCCTCCTGCCTCAGCCTCCCAGATCACTGGGATTACAGAGACAGGGTCTCCCTGAGTTGCTTAGGGCCTCACTAAGTTGCTGAGGCTGGCTTTGAACTTGCGATCCTCCTGCCTCAGCCTCCTGAGCCGCTGGGATTGCAGGCGTGTGCCACTGAATCCAGCTGGTGCTCCTTTGTGGAAGCCACCTGACCTGCTCTCCACCTTTCCTTAGGACACATGACAGTGTGTTCTCAGCTCTCCCTGCTACCTCGTCTTCAAGTCTGTCCAGCGTATTAGGAAGCAGGATTGTCTTGCAAGCTTGGTCTTTGCTCTCTTGGTGACGTTATTTGCATGGTAACACACGGTCCGTGATATAGAATCAACGGCAGATCTAGCTACTAAGAAAAAGGTTGGAGTTCCTTGCTACCCTCTGTGGCTTAACAGCATACCTGCCACTTCCCAAAGATAGATGTCTTTTGGAGACCTTAAGGGATCCAGATCTGTCCCTCCGTGGTGTGAATAATATTCATTAGACTGTGACTTGGAAAAAGACTCCTGTTCCCGCGAGGGGACCGTCCATCCACGTAGACCCATAAATCTCCTCTTGGATTTTCCTGGGAAGGACAGAGACTATCAAATGGGGATAAATCTATCAAGTGATCATGCAAGAAAGCAGATTCAACTTCACCTTTCTCAACTGCAGTCTTCAATCCATTCCTTCTGCCAGAAAACGTGGGTCAAAGAAAACCGTATTCTTGGCTCAGAGAAGTGTTATCTTTGGAGAAATGTCTAGTGCCTCCGTGAGTAGCCTCTGAAATGCTTGCTCCTGGCTCTCTTTGCCTGGGGCTGAACGAAGGCTGGAAAAATCAATCCGTGTGCTAGAGAGCAGGGCCTGTGCCCGTGAGCTCAGCCGCATGGGGAACAGGGGGGCTCATGGGGCGGAACCCAAGGTAGGATGGAAGAGGTCGCAGGACAGTGACATGTGCTGAACACACACTTACTGTGGAGAAGAAATGACTGAGGCTGACCTGTTATTCCTGTGGAATTCGAGAGCCTGCCTAAGCATGGGACATCATTTTGGAACGTCAAACTGCTTTTATTTGATTGATCACTTTCTTTTTTTCTGAGGAGGTTGAACTTGGGCACTCGACCACTGAGCCCCATCCCCAGCCCTATTTTGTATTTTATGTAGAGACAGGGTCTCCCTGAGTTGCTTAGCACCTCGCTTTTGCTGAGGCTGGCTTTGAACTCGAGACCCTCCTGCCTCAGCCTCCTGAGCTGCTGGGATTTACAGGCATGCACCACCCTGCCCAGCGCTAATACAGGGTTTCTTCCTTTGGCATTGCAGGCATTTTGGCCTGGACGAATCCTTGCTTGACTGTGGGGAAGGCAGCTCTTCTGTGTGGATGTTCAGCAGTACCCCTAGTCTACACTCTTAGGCAGTGTTAGAACCTTCCTTGTGATCTTGACTCTGCATTTTGCCAAACGTCCTGGGGTGGGGATGTTCATGATTATCCCCCAGGTGAGAGTCTCTGGAACACTTTGGAAACTTTGGAACTTTGTCAGTAGGAACCTGACCTGAGGTGAGAGTTGTCTCTTTTTTAAAAGTTACCAAAAATGCAGAAACGTTTTGCCGGGCTTTGCTCCTCTTTGGGTGATGACGATGGCCACTAGCACATATGAAGCAGATGGGCACCAATGTGCAAAGTTATAAGGTCAAGCAATTCCAAGTCTCGGTTCTGGCTCTTGTACTTCAGGGGTCTTGACAGGTTGCTGAGCTGCTGTTTCCCTCACCTGAGCCTCTGGATCAGCGTTCTCTGGCTTCTAGATGCCCGTGAGGACATGGTGGGACTGCACAGGTGGGGTCCTCGGTGGGGCTGGAATGCACTGCCCTTCCCAAAAACACTGGTCTCCTCTGGATCCCTTGCTACGGCTTTCAAAAGGCTAAATGCTACAACCTGTGCCTCCCGTGGCTTTTGTGAGAGTTGGAAGGATGTGGTATCTAAAATTGCCCAACACCATGTAGACACTCATTAAATACTTGAGTCATGAAGAAATGATGGCCAGAGTATAAATCATTGTGCACCTATTTCAGGCTGATGTTAACCAGATTCTCCAAAGGCTTCAGTGATGGTTCAGTGTGTGCCAGGCATCTCTCTCTTTTTTCTTTTGTTCAAATTAGCTCTACATGACAGTAGAATGCACTTTGACACATCCTACATAAATGGAGCATAACTTCTCCTTCTTCTGTTGTTCATGATGTGGACTTATCCTGGTTGTGTAATCATTGATGCACATAGGGTAATGATGTCTGATCCATTCTACTGTCTTTCCTTCTGTCTAATCCAAAGTACCTCTATTCTTCCCTAGTGGCCCCCCACCCCATTGTGAGTCAGCATCCACACATCAGAGAAAGCATTGGGCCTTTGGTTTTTGGGGATTGGCTTATTTCACCTAGCAGGATAGTCTCCAGTTCCATCCATTTACCAGCAAATGCCATCATTTCATTCTTCTGTAAGGCTGAGGAATATTCCACTGTGTAGATGTACCACCTCATCTTTTTCCATTCACTTGTTGGAGGACACCTAGGTTGGTTGCATAGTTTGGCTATGGTGAATTGCCAGGCATCTCACTAAATTCTTTCTGTTTTGTTTTTAAAAACTAGACTTTGTATACTCACGTGGAATTAAATTTTTGAAAGTTTTTCTATGGTTAACCATGCAAAACAAAATAATATAAAATATTATTGAGAAGATGTTTGTGATTATATTTTAATGTATAAGAAATCCACTGGTGGCATTGGTTCATAATTTGGTCATGATTTTAAGTTGTTCTCAATATAATATATAGAAAGCAAGGGATAGTAGAGATCATTAGATCTCATGGCTATTAATTGGCATGTTAGAAAATGAAGTTTTTTTTCCAAAACATGTGTGCTGAGACAATATCCCCTCACTTTTGATTCATAAGATTTGAGATAATGTGTATGTGTCTCACTATGTTCTTTACACATGTTATATAATTTATTCTGCACAAGTAAACCTGTGATAGGCCTGGGTGTAGCTCAGTGGTATAGCAATTACCTAGCATGTGCAAGGGCCCTGGGCATCTCAAAAACAAATATGTGATGGGAACTCTTATTATATGAGTTACTTATGAGTTGTTTACATAGAGCATATCATGTATATTTTTTGCTTATAAAATGTAGAATATTTACTTTTTTTTTTTTTTTTTGCTATACCAGGGCCTCCTGCATGCTGCTGGGTAAACACTCTACCACTGAGTTACATCCCCAGCCCTTTAAATTTTTTTTTTTTTTTTTTTTAGAATTTGAAGACAGGATTTTTCTATATCACTGAGGCCGGCTTCGAACTTGCAATCCTCCTGCTTCAGCCTCCCCGAGTTGCTGGGGTTACAGGTGTGCCCTACTCCGGGCCCAGCAGAATATGTTGCTTTTAGGAGTAACAATCTTACATTCAGGAACATCTTTTTAGTTTTGACATTGGCTTCGTGCATCTGTTCTCGGTGCATTCATCCTGCAATCCACACATTCACAGGGGTTTATGGAGCACCGCTGTTCCGGGTCCCCCATCCTTGAGAAGGTGGAGCCCTGGTTGGAACCTGCAGTGTGGGGATTGGGCTTGTTGTTCAGAGTAGACAGACGACCCCCAGGATGAATGAAGCAGCTAGGGTGGGTGTAAACAGAGCCGCCCAAGTGCACAAAGGCCTGATGGACGAGGTCCAGTGACTCTTTGTTCATGAATCACACAGATGCCTTTCAGCTGCTCCAGGCTGGAGGCCGTGGATTCATGTTTTACATTAAATCCCTGGTTCCTTGGGGTGGGGGGTACTATTTTTTTTGTTGTTGTTGCTGTCATGAATTTTTTTTTTTTCATTACGAAGCCTGAAAGCTGGCATTAATTACTGCATGGTGTGCCTGCCCAGAGAGCCCCTGCCGCTGCCAAGAAAACCAAATATTGGAGGAGAGTCAGCAAATCACCCCAGATGTGTTCCATTATAATTTAGGAATCAGCCTTTACAAAACTGATGTCCCATTTATTATTTAATATGTTTGAAAAGAAGATTTTTTTTTTAATCGTGTGTTTAAATAAGGGTTACCATTCTAGAAAAAAAAAAAATCTACAAATTAGAATAATTTCCTCCTGGGATTCAGAGACCATGAAAAAAAAAAATTGGAAATGATATCTTCCATTCTCTCACCTCATCGTTTTTTTTTTCTTTTTGACATTAGTGTTTCTGTGACCTTTTTTTTTTTTTTAATTGAGAGTACAGTTTAATGAATGCAAGTTAAAACATTCAGAAGCCACAAGAAAACTGAGCTGCCTTCCAGTAGTGCTTCATGCAGCAGGCAGTAAAGAATCCTGCTTGGAGTTCTTTTACCCTTTCTGAACTATATCTAGGGATGAGTAGTTCTTCAAGGGAGCAGCAAAAACATTGCAAACTGAATGAAAGGGTGACACCCCCACCCCTCCACCTGCAGTGTGTTTGACTGGATTTCAAGCACACAGTAAGTCAGGGTTTATGTTTTGCTTCTTTTATTAAGACAAAATTAATCTACTCATTTTACAAGTAATGCAAGTTCATCAAAGAGCAATTTTCAGAGGCCAGGCGCAGTGACGCATGCTTGTAATCCCAGCTTCTCTGAAGGCCAAGGCAGGAGGATCGAAAGTTGGAGGCCAGCCTGGGCAACTTAGCAAGACCCTGTCTCAAAACAAACTGTAAAAAGGGCTGGGACTGGGGCTCAGTGGTAAAGCACCCTGGCTCAATCCCCAGTAACACCAAAAATAAATAAATTATAGACATAAAAATAAAATGTTATGAGCCAGGCATGGTGGTACACGCCTCTAATCCCAGCACCTTGGGCAGCGGAGACCGGAGGATCATAAGTTCGAGGTCAGCCTGGCCAACTCAGCCAGGCCCAGTCTCAAAAAAAATGAAAAGAACTGGGGCTGTGGCTCAGTGATAAAGCACCCCTGGGTTCAGTCCCAAACTGTCACGAAAATTTTGTTGCAGGAAGTCATGAAAGGTAGCGCAGCCTTGGGTTTCAACAACCATCCAAGAGCCAGGACAAAAAAAATTCCGTTCATTTCAATCATGTTTTCAATAAATTGGAGGGTGAAAAAATAAGATCGCAGGGAGACTGTTGAAGCCACAGTCATATTGGGATAAATATCTCCCATGCCTTTGTCAGCAGCATCAAAGATAATAACCACTATTTTGCCCCTCAGGACTCCTGGGCTGGTGAAAAACAGAATTTTGGCTCAGCTGGAATTAGATGTCAGATATCGATATTCATAACAATGATGGGCGAGGTGGCCCACGCCTGTCATCCCAGCAGCTCAGGAGGCTGAGGCAGGAGGATCGAGAGTTCAAAGCCAGCCTCAGCGACTTAGCGAGGCCCTAAGCAACTCCGTGAGACCCTGTCTCTAAATAAAATAATATTTTAGAAAGGGCTGGGGATGGGGCTCTGTGGTTAAATGCCCCTGGGTTCAATCCTGGGTAGGTACCAAAAAAAAAAAAAAAAAATAGTTTCACCCAGTGTTGGAACCAAACTTTCCTATAGCCACTTTTAATTTTTTTAATCAGCTAGAGAATCTGGGGCTATGAGAACAAAATGCCTGCATGCCACTAAATTATTGGGTCAGTGTGCATTACAGGAATCTGGAAGCGAGTCATTTTGGCATCAGAGCTATTTATCCTTTGAAATGCTCTCTCTTCCTGTGAATTCTTTTTTTTCATATTTGCTCTTTGGAAGAAATTATTCTAATTTGTAGCTCATTCAGCAACCTCAAGTAATTTGTATTAGGACGAGAGTACAATGGGATATAAAAAAATTTCTAATCTTTGAATCTAATTACAAAAAGTCATTAAAATGAATGGCTTAAGTATAATTAAGGCAGAGACAGCCTCGTCAAGGCAGTGAGGACCCGAGGGAGACCAGATTAGAATGGAGCCGCAGTTCCCTCTGCATTCTCCACGTTTTCCAGCAGGTGGTTTGTGAACTTCTAGAACCTACCCCGTTCAAAAGCTGTTGGAACTCAGAATTCCAAGGCCTGTGGGCCCTGCGGCCAGCGGAGGCTTGCAAGCCCGTGGCCCTCTTTGAACAGGCACTGTGATGTGGCTAGAGCTGAGGCTGGGATATTCTGAGTACCTCTGTCAGTGATCCTACCTACCCTCCTCTTTACGGTCACCAAGCTCCTGGGGGTATCAGCTATTGTTTGAACATATTATTCCTTGCTCCCATGGTGATTCAGGGCTTGTGAGAACTTGAAAGCTCATTTTGAAATGATTATCCATTTCTAAAAGCAGGAATGGAGCCTCCATTGGACCCAGTTATCCCATTCCTCTGTCTATATCCAGAGGTTTTAAAATCAACCTATTACAGTGATGTCGCCACATCAGTGTTGATAAGCAGCACATTTATAAGCTATAGAACCCATCTAGGTGCCCTTCAACAGATGAATGGATAAAGAAAATGTGATATATAAATACAATGGAATATTACTCAGCCATAAAGAAGAATGAAATGATGGCATTTGCAGGTAAATGGATGGAAGTGGAGACTATCATGCTCAGTGAAATAAGCCAGTCCCAAAAAAACTAAAGAATGGATGTTCTCTCTGATATGCAGATGCTGACACAATAAAGGGACTAGGGAAAACAGATCACATGCAACCAAAAGACTGGGATCCTAATTAGAATAAGATATACCCCATGTTTGTATAATACATCAAAGCGCATTCCACTGTCATGTATGATTAAAAGAAAACAATTATCCATGGGGCTGAGGGTGTGGCTCAGTGGTAGAGCATGACCTAGCACTTTTGAGGCACTGGGTTTGATCCTCAGCACCACATTAAAATAAATGAATAAAGGTAAAAAAATTTTAAAAACCAATTATCCATTTCTGGGGGGAAAACTGATCATAGGTAACATTTTGGGTGAGCCATTGTTCCTCCAAGCATGCTCAGAACAGCACTGGAGATTCATGACTTCAGTCAAAGAAGTATAGAATAACAAAATTAAATCCTTTGAGGTTTTCTTTTATCAAAGTTTCTTAAATATTTAGGCTAAATCTAGTTATTTGCTTTTTGGAGTGGAGGGTCCTGGGGATTGAACCCAGGGGTGCTTTACCACTGAGACCCATCCCAAGTCCTATTTATTTATTTTTTATTTAGAGACAGAATCTCACTGAGTTGCTTAGGGCCTCGCTAAGTCGCTGACGGTGGCTTTGAACTCACCATCCTCCTGCCTCAGCCTCCTGAGCCGCTGGAATTATAGATATGTGCCACCAAGCCGGGCAATGGACAGCTTTTGAAGAGCTCTTTCCTTTTTCAATTCTTCAACCCTAAAGCATATTTGGAGTCGATGTTTTGCAAAATAAAAATAAACATTTCAGGCACTCCTTCCCACCAGGGGAGGTTGGCTTTCTACCTGAACTTTCTCTACTCTAATTACCAAGAGGCTGTTTGTTTGCTGGTTTTAGGTTCCAAGGAGTTCTTAGCACTCAGGGTAGAGAGAAAGGCTCTGCCAGAATCCCAGTGGTCCTCAGTAAGGCCACACTAGAAAGTGTGCTTTGTCCCCGGAGCTTCAAGGGGAAATATTATTCTCTGTTTGGAGCAGTTTTTTATCTTTTAAATATGTTTCTCACATTTTTCCAGGAGATAATGGTTTCTTTCAAGTTATGGCTGCTGTCGTATTTTCTAAAGCCAGAGATATTAAAAATTAAACTCTGGGAAGGTTCCCACAAGGACTCCTGTGTGCTCCACCTGAACAGGAAACCCCGGGCCTTCGTGGCCGCATTTCATCTTGACCATGGATTTCTTGGACGTGAATGAAGTCATCCTACCCCACGGTTGGCCGTTATTGTGCCAGCCCTGCAGGACTGATTAGTTTTTCAGAAAGCATTCTGCCTTTCTGATGTTTGATTTCAGATTTCAATACTTTTTTTTTTCTTTTTCACTTTTGTAAAGCAAAAAGAAAAGAAGAAAGAAGATTTTAAAGACTGGATTGAGGCAAGTGACCCTTACCTTACCCGTTCTTGAATTTGAGACAGGGAAACCAATGCCCTGACATAATTTCTTTGGCAACTTCTTTGAAAAGATCTTTAGGCAGCTTGCCTATCTTGGCTGTGTTTGGGGAAAAAAAAAAAAAAAAAAAACTCTGTGAATGCAGTTCAAAGAGCTAATGGAGTTTTGTAAGTAGTTCATGAATTGGGGAACATCTTATCTAAGAACTTAAAAGTGGTATTCCCTATTGGAGATGGAGACTAGGCCCCTCTACACACTTTTTATTTTCTTTTGGGAGGACTAGGGATTGAATCTAGGGTCTTCTTCACTGAGCCACGTCCTACCCCTTTTTATTTTTATTTTTGAGATAGGGTCTTGCTAAGTTCTCAAGGCTAGCCTTGGTCTCTTCTTACTGGAATTACAGGTGTGCACCACTGCTCCCAGCAAAATCGATTTGTTTTTTTTTTGTACCAAGGATTGAACCCAGGGGTATACAACGATTTTATTTAGAGATAGGGTCTTGCTGAATTGCTTAGGGCCTTGCTGTGAGTTGCTGAGGCTGGCTTTCAACTTGTGATCCTCCTGCCTCAGCCTCCCGAGCTGCTGGGATGACAGGTGTGCACCACTGCATCTGGTTAGCAAAATAGTTTTTATTAGGTAGCTTGAACAGATGAGGACACAGCAAAATATTTTTAAAAAAAAATGGATTGGGTACCATCAAGCTGGTACAGGTTTCTTTCCCTTTGTAAGAGAAAAGTAGAGGATTTCTTATTATGCCTGCTCAGACGAGGCCCTTTGGAGATTTAACTATTCTCTCCTGGTTTCTAGATGTCAGATAAACAACTGACTTTCAGTTCAGTGATATGAAACTTCACTTCGTTTTGATTTGTTCCCATCTTTTGAGGGTAGTAGAGCAGTTCATGCCAAAATGATGGTTTTTGGTAAATTTCTTTTAACGGTTGTCAGAACTTCTCTTTGTCGACGTTCTTTCCTGGGTGCTAGCACTGGTTGGCTTTGAGCTTCCTGAATGCCGGAAACCCATTCTCCAATTGGGGATCACGAGAATTTCAAAGATGCTTTGAGTCCAGTGTTGATTAAAAAAGAAAACTCTGGCCAGTCACGGTAGCTCATGCGGTAATCCCAGTGGCTTAGAAGGCTGAGGCAAGAGGATCATGAGTTCAAAGCCAGCCTCAGCAACTTAGCAAGGCTCTAAAGCAACTCAGGGAGACCCTGTCTCTAAATAAAATATAAAAAAGGGCTGGGGATGGGGCTCAGTGGTCGAGTGCCCCTGGGTTCAATCTCTGGTACCAAAAACAAACAAACGAACAAAAAAACCCTCTGCTGCTGATGAGCAGTAGCCAACTCTGATGTAACTGTGACTAGACATAGATATCTAGATAAGGTCAAGCATAGTCCCTAGAATACTGGTTGTTTTTTTGGTTTTGTTTTTTGGTTCTGGGGATTGAACCCAGGGGTGCTTTACCACTGAGCTATATCCCCAGCCCTTTTTATTTATTTCTTTTTAATTTTTCGATAGCATCTCACTGATTTCTGAAGCTGGTGTTGAATTTATGATCCTCCTGCCTCAGCCTCCCAAGTTGCTGTAACAAGCATGTACCGTTGCTCCCAGCCACTAGTATTTTTTTTAAAAAAACTCCAAAAGGAAAACATGATGTGTAACTAACTCATCCTTTCAAACTATTCGACAGTAAACTTCTCCATCTGTTCTGTGGGGAGGAAACATCCCGTTAAACTCAGGTTTGGGGTTCATTGAAGAATACTGCTTTAGATACCTAACGTCTACTACCTGAAGCAGCCCTGGACACTCTGGCAACCTGGTTTCAGGTCTCATGCATCCACATCTCCCTCCTGAGAGTCTGGGTGTATTCTATTGCCCACCAGCTCAGGGCCCTCTCAACTTGTTCAAGATGATAAACTCAACCGAATGCCAACGGAGGTGAATAAAATACCCGTTTCTGAGTTGAAGCACGCATCATCCACTTATCCAAAGGAAGTTTTCTGAAGATTAATTTGTCAATTTTGGGCTGAGCCTTGTAGAAAGAGCTGTGCTGAATCTGTGAGGTTTAATTAGAACTAAATATGTTAGGAAGGCAAATGTAAATATCCATAGCTGTTAATTAAATAAGCAGTGAAATGTTAGGCATAATTGAGTCCTGCCTGTTCATCTCAGTCTATTAAGTAATGAGAAGAAAGTCAGAGATGTGGGACCCAGGGTTGCAATGGTCAGAATAAATTATCTAGTTCGGGGGAGCAAATGTTTTGATTATATTAAGCAGGTTTTACATATGTATTAATGATTTAGGCAGATATTGCAGAAATATCAATGTTGTACAAGAAGAATCATGGCCTCTTATAGAAACAATATTGAGAAGGTCAGAGAAATCTGAAAATGGCCACCATCTTGAAGGTTGTCCATTGTCTTGCTAATGGAACAAATGAACTGACTTGTAGGGAAGGGATCACTGACATTCCCTAAACAGTGATTAACTTCTGTCCACAAAATAAGTCCTGAAAGGCTCTTCAGACTCTGAGTGCATGTTTCTAAAGACCAGAAAATCACTACCTATATTTATAATCCCAGTGGCTCAGGAGGCTGAGACAGGAGGATCACGAGTTCAAAGCCAGCCTCAGCAACTTAGCAAGGCCCCAAGCAACTCAGGGAGACTCTGTCTCTAAATAAAATCTAAAAAAGGGCTGGGGATGTGGTTCAGTGGTCAAGCACCCCTGGGTTCAATCCTGAGTACCAATAGTAGATAAATAGATGGATAGATCAGTAGATAAATCCATAGATCAATAGATCAATAAATAAACACCCAGAAGTTTAAAACTCCACAAGGAAACTTAAGAATGGAGAAGAAAGAAAATAAAGTTCCCTAATAAATCCTGTTATAACAGCCTTTTCCTTTGGGGTCCATCCATCCCGTGCACCAGAGCTGTAAATAAGTCACTCTAATTACCGAAGGTTTTTTTATTCCACAGGAGCTGATAGCATATGCTATAGTTTTAATGGGAACAGGTAAATCAGAGAATGTCACTCAATTCTGTGGCACAGAGGACACCCCATGGGAGGGCCATCCATTGACTTGCAGGATGGAAAATGTCCATGGCATATGAGGATACTTGTCAACTTAAGAGAGCCAGTGTCACTATTTGGCTGACTTAATTGAATTTCTGTAATTTCCTTGATGACTTAAGTGACCAATGTTCTGCCTTATGCCCCAAGGAAATGGTTCACTCTATGAACCAAAGGAAAAGGACCAAATAAAACAAAAGGTACCAAAATGTTTATTAGAAATCAACCAACCCCAGGCATGCGCTGAGTCTGTGCAACTGCGCCTATGCTTATTCTACTTTTTACTTTATTTTTTGTTTGTATCAGGGATTGAACTCAGGGGCATTTAACCACTGAGCCCCATCCCCAGCCCTTTTTATATTTTGTTTAGAGACAGGGTCTCGCTGAGTTGCTTTGGGTCTCGCTGAGTTGCTGAGGCTGGCTTTGAACTCTCGATCCTCCTGCCTCAGCCTCCTGAGCAGCTGGGATGACAGGTGTGCCCCACCACACCTGGCCTCTGCTTATTCTAGACAGTTAATTTCTTCAATTCCTTCCAAAGAATCATATTAAATGATACTATTTTCTCACAGTACTCTAAAGAGAATCTTTAAAACTAAAAAGAGAGCAAGCTGATGCACCATAGATGTTTGCTATCTGCACAATGTTGGCCTTTTGCCTTTTGATGAGTTTCCCTCCTAAGCATCCTTCGGAGCCAGGTGATCTTTGTAAAAGGCCTCCATTGTCAGGCCTTTTGAAAACCTTCAAGGTAGATTGAACTCTGATTTAGAGTAAAAAGCTAAGCACCGAATTAAATAAGCGGGTGTTTTCTGTCTTTTCTTTAAATGTTGGTTATCTGGAAAGCTTAATGAGTAAATTTGAATGTAAGCCACCCATTCAATATCAAAGCTAGGAATTCAAGTTTTTTATTTATTTATTTTTTAAAATTTTTAATAGGGAGGGAGAAGGGAAAGAAGGAGAAGCACAGAAAGAATAAACCATAACAATTAGTAATTTTTACTGGCATGCTTCACATTTCACAAGATAATTTTTTTTTTAAGATGGGGTTACTGTTGCTTAGAATCTTTTGATAATGTATTATCATGTCCTTGTACATCTACGTTCTTCTTTTAGGGTGAGGAGACCCAGAACTTCCAACTAACTATTTTTTAAATTAAATTATTTATTTATTCTAATTTGTTATACATGATGGCAGAATGTAATTCACTTCATATTACACCCATACAGCACAATTTTTCAAGGTAGATTGAACTCTGATTTACAGTAAAAAGCTAAGCACCAAATTAAATAAACGGGTGTTTTCTGTCTTCTCTTTTTCTTTTTTTTAAGGAGAGAGCGAGAGAGAGAATTTTTTAATATTTATTTTTTAGTTCTTGGCGGACACAACATCTTTGTTTGTATGTGGTGCTGAGGATTGAACCCGGGCCACACACATGCCAGGCGAGCGCGCTACCGCTTGAGCCACATCCCCAGCCCCTCTGTCTTCTCTTTAAATGTTGGTTGTTTGGGAAGCTTGGTTATACACAAAGTATTTTCACACCATTCGTGTCTTCACACATGTACTTAGGGTCATGATGACTATGACTCCTTTCACTGTCTTATAACTATTTTTGCATTTTATGTTTATCATAAAAGGAAAAGAAAGAGCCCCCTTAATAGCAAAGTATAATCCTTGTTGACAACCAGAGAAGGTTTTTTTTAACATAAAGCATATTTATATGAAATATCTACACACTGAAAACAAGGAGATTGTGATGTTCTTCTAGTGTTTGTGAAGAATAATGCTAACCAGCATGTACTTTGAAGCCAGCCAGCCTGGGTTGAAATCCCAGTTCTGAGCGAGGCATGGCGGTGCACGCCTGTCATTCCAGCAGCTCCGGAGGCTGAGACAGGAGGATCACCAGTTCAGAGCCAGCCTCAGCAACTTAGGGAAGCCTTAAACAACTCAGTGAGTTCCTGTCTCTAAATAAAAGACAAAACAGGGATGGAATGTGGCTCAGTGGTTAAGTGCCCCTGGGTTAAAAAAAATATATATATCTCAGTTCTGGCACTTGGCAGTCAGGCAGTTTGATTGTTACTTTACATCTATGCCTCAATTTGGAGGGATTAAATGAGTTACTATAATCAAAAGTACTAAGGAGGTAAAGAGTCCTACGTAGATATTGTAGGGTAGGTAAATTTTTTAACCTTTCCCCTCTTAGAGTTTTCCAACTAGGCCTGAGAATTAAACGGATGTAAAACAAAACAAGAGAGGGGCCAGGGTGGTGGCTCAGTGGTAGAGTGCTTACCTAGCATGCGTGAGGCACTGGGTTCGATCCCCAGAACCGCATAAAAATAAATAAAGGTATTGTGTTCATCTACAACTAAAAAAAAAACACAAGAGAGAAGACACAGATTTAAGTTTATGTGGTACAAGATGCAGCTCAAGGGTGGAGCACTTGTGTGGCATGCCCAGGGCCCTGGGTTACTGGCATGCACAAGACTAAAAGACAGGGTCTCACTGAGTTGCTTAGGACCTCACTAAGTTGCTGAGGCTGGCTTTGAACCTGCGATCCTCCTGCCTCAGCCTCCCGAGCTGCTGGGAGGCTGCGTGCATCACTGTGTGCGGATCGTTACTTTCCTTCTGCACAGGAAGGAGATGGTTTTTTTTTGTATCTCCCACTTTCAGGAAGAAAAAGGAGGGTCCTTCTTTCACCTCCAGTTTCTTTAATGGCTTTATGTCCATGATCCTTTAGCCGAGATGGTGCAGAGAAGGCTGGGGATTCTTCATTCCTCCCTCACCTCCCTGTGCCCGCCTTTATCCATTCAGCTCCATGGATGCTCCATCACTGACTGAATTTCCCTGCTCTAGGAAATTGAGTTGTTTCCATTCTTGGGTCCCAAACTGTGCTGCCCTGAATGTCCTCGTACATCTAGTTATGCCAGCACTGAGGCCACATCGTAGAAGTGGCGGAGCCGCGTACACTAAGGGCTGGGTGCAGAATGCTGCTCTTTTTCATTTTCTAAGAACAGACCAGGGTTTTAGTCACAGCGGTGCCACTTAATAGCTGTGTGATCCGTGTGCAAAATATTTCAGTATCTCAAGATACTTAGTATCTTCCTTTCCTCATCTGCAAAGTGGAAGGAACAGCAACTAGTTCCTACTGTATCTGAGTTTGGTATTTATTAAATGAGAAAAGTAGATGAAGCACCTCTAGTAACTGGCCCATAATAACAGCATGTGATGTAACTAAAGAAAAAAAAAATAAAAGCAAAGGACCTGTTACAACAGAAAAAAAAACTGTGTAATTATTGGTGACATATTGGAATGTTCTTGGTAACATTCCTGCTTCCCCAGGGCCCTCCCTACCCTTGATTCTCCAGGGAATGAATACATGAACAGTGTGTGGTTCATTCTTTTTTTAAAAATTATCATTATTTTATTTTGAGTTTTTTATTCTTCTTGATACACATGACAGCAGAGTGCATTTTGACGTATTAAACACACATGCAGTATAGCTTATTCTAATGAGGATCCCTTTCTTGTGGTTGTAAATGATAAGGAGTTTCACTGGTTCATTTTTCCCTGGATCATTGTAAAGTAAAATGATGAGAGTATCCTGAGAACTGTGCATATTTGCTCTCTATACTTCATGTGAGATTCTGAAGAGAGGCCAGTTTGGGGGCGTGAATAGGTGCCCCACCTTTTTCTCTCCATCACCTCCACCACCATCATCACCATCAGCAGCAGCAGCAGGAGCAGCAGCCTCCAGCCATCCCCCAGAGTTTCACATTCTAAGAAAGCAGATGATCACCCAAGGAGCCATCAGGAGAGCCCCCTCCCAGGATGCACTCCTGATTGTTTTTTTTTCCTAGAGAGGGAAACAGGAGCCACTTGACCTGTGACTTCCCATGCCCTGCTTTCCTGAGAGGCCCTGACGTGGAAGTGGCTTTTACCTGTCAAATGCAATCATTCTGTCTCCCTTGTGAGCCCTGGGTAGAGGGAAGGGAAAGACAAAGAAGAGTTTCTAGCACCTTTGGATTGATCTCCCAGAAACCTCCCGGGCTTGTATCCAGACCCGCAGTGTGTACTGATGTCTGGGTCCCCAAGGGTTAAGCTGTCCACGTTTTGTGTCTGTCTTGCTTAAAAACAAGATGGACCCTACCGCTCTTGGTCATTTTTCATCTCTGAGAGCGCTGTCTGCGCACCTGACTTGCTTGCACAAGCTCTTGGGAGCTCAGCTGTCTTGGAGGGGAGGGTGGGGATGGGGCTGATCGCCTTCCCCACCAAGTGGGATTCAGAGGCAAATCCAATCAGTGTTCAGCCAGGACCAGGAAATTGTGCATTCCGGCCTCACTCTGGATGGCTAATGAGCAGCCTGGCGGACAGAATAAAAGACTTCTTTCGCGGCATTGTGCATTCTGTGTGCGGCTTGTTGGAAACCGAGTGCTCCCTCCTCTTAACCTCCCTGCCTCTGCCACTAGAAGAGCGACGGACATAAAAGCGTTTTGAGAGGTTGGAAACGAAATCTCCTGTAATTACTCCAGGAAATGGCTTAACAATGTTGGAATTTGGTGTTTTGCTGTAGTTCTGAAGAGCCCTCGCTTGGTGAGCTAGTCACAGCGGGTCCATTGGAAACAGGGTTTATTCTTCATCAAAATGTCCAACGCTCTTCTCCCTTTGACTCCACTTACCTTCCCTGGAGGCTCAGGAGTGCTTCGTCGGCATCCTGTTCCTCTGTAACTGAGCTTGCCATCCGATGGTGAGCTTGCTGGAGGGGGAAGTTAAAATGCCTAAAGGCTGTTTCCCTAAGAGAATGCCACCTTTTGCTTCTACCTCCCTGGGGCCATTCAGCACTGGACCTGGGGAGAATGAAGACAGTGTAAGAGCCTCGCATCATCTGGAGGATTTGGCTGGTCTGTCCCAGGAAAGCGCCCAGTCTTTCATCCTTAAATATCAGCCTATTTCTTTTTTAATTTTTATTTAAAATGTGGCATATATACACAATGGAATATTACTCAGCAATAAAAGAGAATAAAATCATGGCATGTGCAGGTAAATGGATGGAGTTGGAGAAGATAATGATAAGTGAAGTTAGCCAATCCCCAAAAACAAATGCCCAATGTTTTCTGTGATATAAGGTGATTGACTCATAGTGGGGTAGGGAGGGGGAGCATGGGAGGAATAGATGAGCTCTAGATAGGGCAGAGGGACGGGAGGGGAAGGGAGGGGGAGGGGATCAGCAAGGATGGTGGAATGTGATGGGCATCATCATCCAAAGTACAATACGATACGAATTGGGTGTCAACATACTTTATATACAACCAGGGATATGAAAAATCGTGGTATATATGTGTAATAAGAATTGTAATGCATTCCGCTGTTATTTTTTTAAATCAATAAAAAATTTTGTTTTAGTTGTAGATGGGCACATACCTTTATTTCATTTATTTACTTTTATGTGGTGCTGAGGATCCAACGCAGCACCTCCCACATGCTAGGCGAGCCACAACCCCAGCCCCAGGTGTCATCCTGTGTCTATGATGGACCCCGTTTCTGTCTTCAGGTCACCTGTTGACCTACACTGAATGTGATTGGAATGGCAAGCTCCCTGTCCCCAGACACCATTTCCTACCCATCTCCACCCCGGGTTTTATTTATTTATTTGGTACCAGGGATTGAGCCCAGGGGCCCTTAACCGCTGAACCCCATCCCCAGCCCTTTTTTTGTGTTTTATTTAGAGTCAGGGTCTCGCTGAGTTGCTCAGGGCCTAAGTTGCTAAGGGATCACAGGCGTGTGCCACCGTGTCTGGTCCACCCTTGGTTTTAAAGAAGCATTTCCGGGAAGCTTCTGTCTGACAGTCCGTCTGTGGCATGAGGTTTCATTTCTGGATTTCAAGGTGGATCTCTTACGTTCAGATTATGTGTTTATGAGACGTTTACTCACCCCCCCTCCCCCACTCACTTTTCCTCCAGTCTATGGCAGTATTGTGTGGCAGCTGGGGACAGTGGCTCTGCTAATTCTTAGGTGTGTCACGGTGGGCAAGTTTCTTAATTTGGCTGGTCGCCAGATCCTTTCTCTTATAAATGGGATTATAATAGTAGCTACTTTGAAGAAGAGTGCCTGGCACATGGTAGACCGTGGGCAGACAGTTCTTGTGACTTAGCTAGACCTGGGGCTGTACGTTAGAGAGGAGTGGGAAAACACGGTAATCAGAGCGACGGCTGACACTTAGTCTACATGGGCAGCATGCTGGTCCCATCGTTGAGAGCGAGAACTAACGTGGGGTACAGTGATGTGCATCTGTAATCCCAGCTACTTGGGATCCTGAGGCAGGAGGATGACGAGTTTGAGGTTGCTCTGAGTAGCACAGTGAGAACCTATCTCCAAATACGGAGAGGGCGCTGGGGATCGATTTCGGAGGTAGGGCACTTGCCCAGCATGAGTGACGCCTTCAGTTTGATCCCCAGCACCAGGAAAGGAGAAAAAAGAAAAAGAGTTTGACAGGTATATATTGTTTGACTCTGAACACAATTCTTTGAAGGTGGCACTGCTATGATCTCCAATTTTGCCAAGGGAAGTGAAGGTCAGAAAGGTTATGTAGCTTTCTACTAAAGCAAAGACAGTCCATTGTAAGCCAGGGTTTGAATCTAGAGCTCTGCATTTTATTGATTAATTTATTTTTTGGACCAGGGATGTAATCCAAGTGTGCTTTAATACTGAGCCCATTCCCCAGCCCTTTTAAATATTTTATTTAGAGACAGGGTCTCACTGAGTTGCTTAGGGCCTCGCTAAGTTGCTGAATCTGGCCTCCAACTTGTGATCCTCCTGCCTCAGCCTTCCGAGCCCCTGGGGATTACAGGCATGTGCCACCATGCCCGGCTCAGCTTCCTTATTCATGCAGAAATGGGCACAACTTCTTCCCACCTGGCCATACTTCCCCAGGGGAACGCAGACACCATTTTAATTAAACTCCTGAAGTCCACGAAGCTCCATACATGGACTGTTTTAACTTCATGGATATTCTATGGTTGTGCCCAGGTAGAGATTCCCCTTGGAGTCCTTCTTTGTCAAAAGGGAATTCACTGTAAGGACACACAGGGAGAGCTGATTCAGAAGGGGAGAGGTGAGAATGAAACAAACTAAAGAAGTTTGAAATGGAAGAGACCAGAAATGACAGGTTTTGAATAATCTAAGACCAGATTATTCAGCGTTTGCATTACAGCGTGATCATGCACAAAGGTGCCTCGAGGGGGACGTTTTTCTCAAGTTGGTGCCATCTGAAGAAAATTGACACAGGGTGAATGAGATTTTTCTTTGAGTAATTATGGCAACTTTGCTGGAAGAGTCATTGGTTCCATATTTTTTAAGATGACCCAGCTGTGGGCAAGTAGGAATTTCATTATTTGCATTGAAAAACTTAGAGCATTCTTCCTACCTTCCTGAAGACAGTGAATGAATGAATGAATGAATGCTTGGGCATCATTCACGTTTTCTTAGAAGTCATATTCCAAGAAAATTCCATATTCATTGTATATGCCTGAATGTAAATTCTTAGCACCTCACACTGAATCCCATCACAGACTGTCTAGAAGAAAGGAATTAATTACCACCCATATTCTTTCCCAGCCTCCTGCACCATTCTGTACAAAATGGTGTTTTTTTTTTTTTTAATTGGAAATAGACCCTCACACGCCTGATCCAGTATGCGGATGACAGAGGCCACATATGTCGAGCAAAGAGTGTGAGTGAATTGGACCAAGTCAGATATGACCTTGAACCCAGCCAAGTTCCTTACACTTTCTCTCTGATGGTCAAAAGGAGGTGACTGGCCAGACACAATGTCTCAAGCCTGTCATCCCAGCTGCTCGGGAGGCTGAGGCAGGAGGATCACCAGTTCAAAGTTAGCCTCAGCAACTCAGTGAGACCCTGTCTCTAAATAAAATGCAAAATAGGGCTGAGTGTGGGGCTCAGTGGTCCAGTGCCCCTGAGTTCAATCCCTGGTACCAAAAAAAAAAAAAAGAGAGATGACTATGTGACTGTGTCCTTGGTGAATTGTAAGCATTAATTGATATCGTGTAAACACACTGTTTAGGGCACAAGAGTTTTAGACTGCTTAGTTCTTCTTCCACCTCTCTTCATATGGAAGATATTTCCTTTTCGATGCGGAAATCAGCAGTAACTCATAGGCACTTACATCCAAATTGGTTGGCTAAGAAGTTTCCACCAAGCTTATATATGCTTATGAATATATTGGCATATTTGGTTTGAAATAATGGTTACAGTATCTGTGAAACTTAATGAGGCTTGTCCAGAGATTGGATTCTTTTAGCTGCCTAAAAGGAACACTGTCGTTTCCTTTTTTTGGTACCAAGGATTGAACTCAGGGGCATTTGACCACTGAGCCCCATCCCCAGCCCTATTTTGTATTTTATTTAGAGACAGGGTCTCGCCGAGTTGCTTGGTTGTAGATGGACACAATACTTTTGTTTTATTTGTTCATTTTTATATGGTCTCAGGGATCAGACCCAGTGCCTCACGCATGCTAGGCAAGCACTCTACCACTGAGCCACAACCCCGGCCCCAGCGCCTCAATTTTGCTGAGGCTGGCTTTGAACAAGATCCTCCTGCCTCAGCCTCCCAAGTTGCTGGGATTAGAGGCTTGCACCACCGTGCCTGGCCAGGAACACTGTCTTTAAGGACAAAACTCAGTATTCATGCAGCTAATTCTCGGGAAGACAATGCTTTTCAGAGTGGTCCTGGTAACCAGACCAGCTCATGAACATCAAAAAGTGCATCATGAAATATTTCTAAGAAAATGCTTGTTTCAGAGGTTTATGAATAACTTTATTGGTGTGTGTGTGTGTGTGTGTGTGTGTGTGTGTGTTGCTGGAAATTGAGCCCTCCCACATGGTAGACCAGGGACTCTATCACTGAGCTACATCTCCAGCCCACTTTATTGCTCTTGATAAATGAAAATTTTTTAATAAAAACCTAGGACCAAAACAAGTGAGTAAGCTTAAAATTGAGTGAAAGAGTTTTCCTGTGCCCTATAAGTCCTGGATTAGATGTCTGCCGTCGTTCATTTCTTTTCCATTCCTCCACTCATTAGCTCTTTATTTTTTTTTCCCCTCTTGCAACGGTCACCTGCATGGGGGTGGGAATTCACCTCGAATGTGCCTTTGGTTTTGGGTCCAATCCTCGCCTATTTGCTGGATTCACTCTTTCTGGTAGTGATCAGAATGTGGATTCATGGGTAGTAGGTCATAGTTGAGAAAGAAGATGTGGTGTTCTCTAGAGTAGGGTGGCTATTGATAAGGACCATGGACTGTTTATTTAAAAAACAAAACTAGGTCCTGAGGCTGAGGCGGCGGAGGACACAGGGCTCTGTGGGGGTGGGGGTGGGGGAGGGGAGCCCTGCCTTTCTTTGATGGGCCAGAAAGGAAGGGCATTGACATGGATCACCACTGGATAACTGAAAGTGGTGGGCAGCCCCAGGAGATTCCTGCTAGACGCCAGGCTTTCAGAAAAGAATGGACAGGGCCAGGCGCCGTGGCGCACACCTGTCATCCCCGAGGCTCTGGAGGCTGAGGCAGGAGGATCGGGAGTTCAAAGCCAGCCTCAGCAATAGCGAGGCCCTCAGCAACTCAGGGAGACCCTGTCTCTAAATAAAGTACAAAACAGGGCTGGGGATGGGGCTCAGTGGTTAAGCGCCCCTGAGTTCAATCCCTAGTGCCCCCCATCCCCCACTCCTCAAAATGGAAAGAATGTGCACATGGAATTGGAAATATCCAGGCACAGAAAGAGTTCAGTCTAGAATATGATGCGTTCCTGGCCTGTTTACATTCAGAAACTGCCTTTGTCCGCTTTCTTTCCTAAGGCTACTCTTAAAATGACATGGTCCTAATCTTGTCCCCTGGGTGAGAAGGATGGTTAGCGACTGGGAAGTGCTTTCAGAAAGCAGCTTATCAGAACTGTGTAGAGCAGTGCCCCTGCTTGAAGGTCAGCGCGACATCATAATCTCAGATTCAAAGGAGACATCAAAGTGGACAAAGCAGGACACTGTTTGCTCTTTGAAGCTGACCCTGCAGGGCCAGGGGAAACCGCCTGGCCGCCTGGCCTTTCTCTCTTCTTTCTCTCTGCGGATACGCCTTTGCCCAGCAGGGGGCAGGACTGGTTCTTCCTTCCTGAGAAGCCACCAGCAGAAGGATCCTTCCATTTCTGTCAGAGCCTCTGAGCTGGAGTCAGGGTAGATTTAAGGGCAGAAATGTAATCTACCGTCAGGCAGCGGCACTCGTCTGTCATCCCAGCGGCTTGGGAGGCTGAGGCAGGAGGATTGCTAGTTCAAAGCCAGCCTCAGCAACTTAGTGAGGCCCTAAGCAACTCAGCGAGACCCTGTCTCTAAATAAAATACAGAAAATGGGCTTGGGATGTGGCTCAGTGATTGAGCACCCTTGGGTTCATTCCCCAGTACAAACAATAAACCAAACAACAACAACAAAATTTGTAATCTACAGTCTCCTGCTCTTTTCTTCCTTTTTTTTTTAAGAGAGAGAATTTTTTTTTTTTTAAAGAGAGAGTGAGAGAGGAGAGAGAGAGAGAGAGAGACAGAGAATTTTTAATATTTATTTTTTAGTTCTCGGCGGACACAACATCTTTGTTGGTATGTGGTGCTGAGGATCGAACCCAGACCGCACGCATGCCAGGCGAGCACACTACCGCTTGAGCCACATCCCCAGCCCTCTCCTGCTCTTTTCAATGAATAGAGGACAGGTTAAACCATTTTAATTGGCTTTAGGTACTGGGGATTGAACTCAGGGATGCTCTATCGCTGAGCTATATCCCCAGCCCTTTTTATTTTGAGACAGGGTCTCTAACTTGCCCAGGCTGGCCTTGAACTTGTGATCCCTCCTGTGTCTGATTCCTGAGTGGCTGGAATTACAGTTATGCACCTTCACACCTGGACTGAATTTCCATGTTAAACATGAGCAAACTGTGGCTCCAGGAGGTTAATAACTTGAGCTTTGCCTCTTGTGCAGACGAAGATTTAGAGATTTTTACAACCTTCTTTAGTTGCTGTTTTTCGTTCCTGATTTCTTTGGCTATATGTCACATGATGCCTCCCACTGGAATATTCTTATTTTTTTCTACAGAAATTCCAAGTAGCCTGTGTTTCTTGTACTGGGGACAGATTGACCGTGAGAGAGCCATTCCTTCCGGGTCTACGAGTTTTTCCTGGTGTGTGTCTCAGCTTTTTATCACTGGGATGGATACCTGAGAAAAACAACTTAGTTAAGAGGAAAGATTGATTTGGGCTCACAGTTTCAGAGGTTCAGTCCCTGGGGGGTTGACGCCACAGCTCTGGCCTCGAGGTGAGACAGAACATCATGGCAGAAGGGTGTGGTGGACGGAAGTCATTGAGCTCATGGCACTGGGGAGAGACAGAGAGAGAGAGAGAGAGAGAGAGAGAGAGAGAGAGAGAGAGAGAGAGAGAGAGAGAGAGAAAGGGAAGGGACCAGGTGCAAGGTATAGTCCCCCAAAGCATGCCTATTTCCTCCAAAAATGCCCTGTCTGCAGTTGCCACCACCTCCCTGTAAATCCACTGAAATTATTAATCCATCAAATGGATTAATCCACTGTCGCAGTTAGAGCTGTCAGGATCTAATGGTTTCCTAAAAGCCCTCCCTCTGGACATTGCAGCATTAGAATCCACGCCTTTAACCTATGAGTCTTTGGGGAAATTCCAGACCCACATATGAACACTCAGTAACGTTCATGTTTCAGTGTGTGTGAAACATTTTGAGTGGGGAGGGACTCGTGAAAAGTGCGCATTCCCCAAACCCAAGATTCTAATGGGATAGATCTGGAATTGGTCCCTACACGATGCATTTTTAGCTCACATGAGGGAGATGCACGTTATCTGTCGATCCCATTTGGAAAATTCCGATGTCCCCAGCAATTTTTGAATGGATGCTGATTCTCATGCTCCCTGATATCCTTGGATTTATGTCTAAAATGCACAGTCTGTGTTAAATAAAACGCATCACAATTTAGGGGAATGATACTGTAAGGTCTTTTATAAGCTTTATGAACTCATCCTAGAGTTCATCCAGTTGATTGATCTGGTCGTTGCGTATTTTGTCTTGGAGATGTGTCCTGAACAGAAGAGCAAGGTTAAAGATCCCTGTCTCACTTCTGTATTTATAAATCTGCTTGTTTATACTGGAGATTAAACCAAGGGGCAGTTAACATCGTCAGCTCTTTTTATATTTTATTTAGAGACAGGGTCTCACTGAGTTGCTTAGGGCCTCTCTAAGTTGCTGAGGCTGGCTTTGAACTCACCATCCTCCTGCCTCAGCCTCCCGAGCTGCTGGGATGACAGGCCTGCCCACTGCGCCTGGCTAAATCTTGACTTTACAAGCTCATTTCCACACCCGCCTCATAAAGCCAGGAAGCCCTTTGAGTCTTTCAGATTTTTGTCCCTGCCTCCATCCACACACTGACCAGAATTACAGGGAGGTTTCTTTGTGGTCCCCAATTGTCACTTTACTGATGACACAACCAACTTGTGGTAGAGCCTGTGGACGTCTTCTGGTTTTAATTTGTGACCTTCACCCCAGCCTCGGTGACCACGAGAATCCCTTCGCACTCTGTCTGCCCCTAACCAGAGTGTGGGTCACCGGGACATTGGGTCTCCCCCTTCACTGAGCTGACCCAGTCTTGAAATGTGTCATTATTTGGGGTGTGCATGTTCCTCCAGGCAACAGACAAGTGGAAAGAATGTGCTCTGTGTCTCCTTCCCCAAAGGCTGAGACAAAGCTTTTATTTTATTTTATTTTTTCTTTGCAGATATACATGACAGTAGAGTGCATTTTGACATATCATGGAGTCTAACTTCCCATTCTTGTGGTTGGACCTGATGTGGGGTTTCCCTGGTCGTGTGCTCACGCAGGAACACGGGAAAGTTCTGTTCCATCACTCCACTGTCTTTCCCATTCCCCTCCCGCTCCCTTCCTCCACTCACTCTGTCCAGCCTGGTGAACCTCTCCTCCTACTCATTGTAAGTCACCATCCACCCATCAGAGAGGACATTCCACTTTTGGTTTTTTGGAATTGGCTTATTTCACTTAGCATGATAGTCTACAGTTCTATATGTTCACCGGCAAATGCCATAGTTTCATTTTTCTTTATAGCTGAGTAATATTCCATTGTGTATATAGACCACATTTTCTTTATCCACTCATCTGTTGAAGGGCACCTGGGTTGGTTCCATAGCTTAGCTATTGTGAATTGAGCTGCTATAAACATTGATGCGGCTGTGTCACTGTAGTGTGCTGATATTAAGTGCTTTTGATCATATGCTGAGGAATGGGATAACTGGGTCAAATGGTGGGTTCTGGTCCAAGTTTTCTAAGGAATCTCCCTACTACTTTCCAGATGGTTTGCACCAATTTGAAGTTCCACCAGCAATGTAGGAGTGTACCTTTTACCCACATCCTCGCCAGCTTTTATTGTTACTTGTATTCTTGAGAATTGCCATTCTGACTGAGTGAGATGGAATCTCAGTGTAGCCTTATTTGGCATTTCTTTAATTGCTAGTGAGGTTGAACATTTTTTCATGTATTTTTGACCATTCTTATTTCTTCTCCTGTGAAGCGCCTATTCAGTGCCTTTGCCAATTTATTAATTGGGTTATTTGTGTTTTTTTGGTGTTAAGCTTTTTGAGTTCTTTATGTATCTTGGAAATTAATCAAAGCTTCTATTTTAAAAATAAGGATTCTGGAACCTAACTCGAGCCTCCTCCGTCGTCCGCTTGGCCAATGTGTGATCAGTCATGTCAGCTGGTCCTAGTGAGGACACTTTCCCCACTCCCAGAAGGGGTGACTGGCTCGCGGCACTGTTTTGGCACTGATTTGCGTTATGATTTTCACAGAATAGAATCAAATGCATCTTATGTGTTTGGCTGGATGTTCAGTTGCAGTGGTAGTTATTGTAGTAGTAGTGGCAACAGCTGTTGTGAATCACACTGACGGGCACTGGGTGTTTTCTGATCGATCCTTCACCGTGGCCTTCTCTGGGGTTTCTGATTGCCACCACGCACCTTCCACTCTTTCATGACTTTTTGTTTTTTGGTCCCAGGGATTGAACCAGGGGCGCTTAGCCACTGAGCCCCATCCCCAGCCCCCTTTATATTTTATTTAGAGACAGGGTCTCACTGAGATGCTTAGGGCCTCACTAAGTTGTTGAGGCTGGCTTTGAACCGGGGATCCTCCTGCCTCAGCCTCCTGAGCCACTGGGATGACAGACGTGGGCCACCGTGCCCGCAGGCTCACTCATTCTTTGACAGGAGTTTTTGTGTTAATTGATATGACTTGCCCGAATGCCTGACCTGAGAGCTGCGACCACTCCTCACCCACAACCACAGGCCTTCGGGCACTGCTAGGTCTTCCAACTGCTGAGAAGCAGAGAACAAAGATTCTATCTGGGTGGCTCGGTAGTAGCTAGCGTCACATCACCAAGGCCAGGTAAGTCATGCCAATTTAGGACCAACAAAAGGTTCTGATGGAGGACGCCAGATCATTCAGATTTCACCTAATCAAAAAGTCACTCTAGTTACAAAATGACTTGGAGGGAAGGGGAAGTCTGAAGTTTCACCTAACCAATTACTGAGAAAACACACACACACACACACACACACACACACACACACACACACACACACCATTAGCCCATGAAACCAGCCTCAGCGGGCTGCCAAAATTTAGTTTCTGCATTTCCTTATAGTTTCTAACAACCACCTGAATTCCGATAGCCCCGACCAGAGCAAACTTCAGTGGTCTTGGTGGCTGCCTGCCTCCTTTGCTGGTGGCCTGGGTGTCTCTGAGACACTTGGACGTTCTTTGTCTTTCACTGTGTCCTTTTAGGAACCTGGAGCGGTCCTGTTGGTGGCAGTCCATGTTTACAGCCACCCCCTCGTCCCACCTCTCATCTCGGTCCCCCACATTCTGCCCCCGGGTTCCTCTGCCCCTGTCCCCGTCATCTCACTGCCAGCTAAAGTTCTTTTCCATAGGTCAGCGGTTCCTGGGCATTTTGGCTGAGGCTTATTCTATTTTATTTCATGGTTTTCTGTGGTGCTGGGGATCCAACCCAGGGCCTCCTGCTCCTGGGTCAAGCACCCTGCCTCTGAGTTCTGCCCCAGGCCTTGGTTTTCTTTATACACTCTCTCTTTAAAAATATCCTTTAGTTTTAATTTAAGAGTAGCTCTAGGTGTATAGGAAAATGGCATTGAGGACACAGAGTTTTCGTGCCCTCTTCCTCCCCTGCCCCGCAGTTCCTCTTGTTGGCTACCCGTGTCCACGTGGCCTGTTGGCTGCACACGATGAACGATATCAATGCATTATTCAACCGAAGTCCGTAGTTTCCTACTTTACATTCTTAAATATATTTGAGGATAACTGAGAGCCTTTGTTTCTTATATATTTACCCCTTTACAAATTAAAACTGAGAAATCAAAAAAAAAACATATGAACTCATTTTTATAAAAAATAAGATACATGTTAACATAAATGAAAAATTTCCCCCTGTTTGGGGCTAATGCTGGGTATCAAACACAGGACCAGCCGGGCACAGTGGCACACACCTGTGCTCCCAGTGGCTTGGTAGACTGAGGCAGGAGGATCACGAGTTCAAAGCCAGCCTCAGCAACTCAGTGAGGCCCCAAGCAATTTAGCAAGATCCTGTCTCTAAATAAAATATTAAAAAGGCCTGGGAATGCGGCTCGGTGGTTGAGCATCCCTGGGTTCAATCCCTGGTACCAAAAAATAAATAAACCCAGGACCTTGCACATGCCAGGATTGTGCTCTACCGCTGAGTGACATTCCCAGTGTTTTTTTTTTTTTTTTTTTTTTTTTTTTAATTTTTGAGACCGGTTCTACGTTGCCCAGTCTGGCCTCAAAATTCAATCCCCTTGCCTCAGCCTGTCTAGTAGCTAGGATGACAGGCCGGTACCACTGCACTGGGCAATAACATTAATTTTTTAAAAATTTCTTTTTTTGTGATATACTACATTGCCAGCCCACAATAATTTTTTTTTGGACAAAATATTGAGTGAGATAGTGGCTTTTCTTCCTTTTTTTTTTTTTTAACATATCTTCCAATCTCTTGAAGATCAGCGTTAGTGGAAGGCTGCTGGATTCCCGTACCTGCTTTTGCCTTCAGCGGACTGTGATACCCTGCTATTCACAGTGCGTGGAAGTCACAGCTGTAGACTCCTGAGAAGACGTGACCACGAGGGGCCATAGACATCTTCACATCACCAGGAGGCTGTTCTGGGCTTAGGGAGCCCATGAAAAGAGTCTCACGAATCTTCAGGGTTCCCCGGGCCACTCTTGGAGAACCACTTCCACATCCCTAAGTGATATTTCCTGCCCTGGGGTGCATCCTTTAGGTCCCAGGGTAAATGTGCGTCATCAAGAGGCCTGCACTGAAGCCAGACTAGCTTTCCCTGGGCCACCCTCTCGTCCACCTGGGAACACCAGAACCTCGGTATTGGCTAGTGGACTGGACCAAGGGCAGGGCCCGGGGCTGTGGGAACTGCCCGTCACATGTTCCTAGCACAGAGAGACGCCCTGAGCATACTTACTGATGCGTTGGCTGAGTAGGAAGACCAAGTGCATATTAGTGTAATTATTTTCCAGGACTTCCCTGGTCAAGAGGAAAGAGGCTTCCACACGGTTGAATTTTTTGCACTGGGGTGTGAAGTCCTTGATGGTTGGAGCCCCGTCTTTTTCCTCTGTTAACATCAGCAATGACCATTTGTGCTGGGTAGCTGCGCTGAGTGAATGGATGGACATTCAACAAGGGAGTGGACGGGTTCAGGGCCTGGATGCGATTCCAAGTGGAAGCTGAGTGACTTATCTGCTGATGTGATTATTGTGTGGTGGAAATGGCTAATTACACGGTTAGCAGTGCTGTTCGCTCTCAGTTGTGTTTGATACCACAGTTTTATAGACGTGTATTAGGAATGATATTCAACATACATCCTTGACAGGAATGTTGACGTGGAAACCGTCTGGAATCAGGGAGAAGCGTGTGTTAAGATTCAGTATCCACTTGGCCCTGCCCGCCTGCTGCAGGAAGAAATAATTGACTTAACATGAGGCTTAAACTAGTAAGAAAGACATAGAATGATGCCATTTGAATGCTAATTTGTGTTCCGTGTTTCTGTTTTCCAGGTAAGGAATTACACGGGGTTCTTGCTGGTTTCCTAAGGGAGCTGACAGATGCTGTCTTCCTGTGTTCATTTGTAACCTGCCAAAGCATGCCAAATGCGCTCGCCCGCACAGTTAGGGCCTCCAATTGTAAGTAACGGGCTCCGTGTTTCTCCCAGTGGAGTGGATCTTGTGGTAAGGACTATGCATTTTGCTCTGGATGAGATCTCACATGTTCAATCTCAGGCAATTTCAAAGTCATATCTGCCTTACTGTTGGCTGATCATTAGCCTTGCCTGTGCCATTTTGAGGCTGTCCCCGTGCTAAGCCCTCTGATGAGTTGCTTAGGGCCTCGCTAAGTTGCTGAGGCTGGTTTTGAACTCACCATCCTCCTGCCTCAGCCTCCTGAGCTGCTAGGATTACAGGTGTGCACCCAAAGCAACATAGTGAGCCCCTGTCTCTAAAAGGGCTGGGGATGGGGCTCAGTGGTTGAGCACCCTGGGTTCAATTCCTGGTACTTAAAAAAAAAAGAAAAGAAAAGAAAAGAAAAGAAAAGAAAAGAAAAGAAAAGAAAAGAAAAGAAAGAAAGAAAGAAAGAAGTGATGTTTGCACCTTGTGAATATAATTAATCCTATTAACTTATACACTTACAATGGTTAAAATGTCACCTATATTTTGTATCTTTTAACACAACAACAAAAAAAGGAAAAAGAGTCAAGTTATCTATAAGTCTGTTCCTCAGAGATTTCACGGATAATATTTGGGCAACATTTTTCCTACTTTTATTAAGAAACATGTTTCCTTTATTATTGACATGTCTTCTTTATTATTGAAGTCAAGATCACGTCGTCGAATACATTCTACATCATATTTTCTTTGCTTCGACCTTCTTTCTTAAGCATTTTTCTAAACCACTGGACCCTTGGCATAACTGTGGTTAGATACTTATGATTTTATTCTGATTGGACTCAGGCATTAGAGACCAGGTGCCTCAGCTGACTTCTCTGATTTATATAGCATTTACTTACTGAGCACGTACTATGTGCCAATCATTCTTCTGGGCTCTCTGAGGGAGCTAGACTCCAGTAGTTGCGGTGAAGTAGTGGAGTCACATCATTTAACTTATTTAACTAGTTCCATATGGTGAGTTTTGGGAGACACTGGGCTGCGTGATCTGCAGACTCTCTCCTATTGTTCTGTTCTTCACTTTCTCTGATGCAGAGTGACTGGTTCTAATACCCAGAAACTATGTGAAAGTCACCTGGCAAAGAACAAACTTGTACAAACATTTTCCAAATATGGCCCTTCTTCTCTCCTTTGTCAGTGAGATACCTAATGCTTTTGGCTTGTCTTCAAAACTAATATGCAATATAATGAACAATTTGAAGGTCACTGTAAGAACACTCAAGTCGTGTCCCCTTATAATTCTGACGAAGGTCTGTCTCTGTCTGTCTGTCTCTTAATAGAAGGACAAAACCCACATACAGAATGAAAGTATCCTGGTGAATGCATATCTTCCTTACAAGTAAATTAATTCTTCCCAGATTTTCTTTTCTTATTTTAAAACATATCCTACTTAAAATTTGAGAATCCTCACTAAAAGGTATTCATGTAATATTATGTCATATAAAATAAACAAAACATAAATATATACAAAATCTACCCTAGATACAGAAAAAAATTGCTTATTTGAACAAAAGCATTGGTGAAGCTTGTAGGGAACTTTTAATATATTAAAATATATTAAATTAATATATTGATATGTTAATTCAATCAATATATTGTATTAACTTAATTAATGTATTGTATTAATATATGTTTGTAGGAAATTTTAATATCTAAAAATATATTAAATTAATGTCAATCTATTAATTTAATGTATTAATATATATTAAATTTAAATACCAGAAGAGACAAGGACTGCTTCAGAGAGATTTTTTCCTGCTTGATTTAGAAGGAGGTGGTACTATATAAAGAACTGGGTGGACAAACTCTTATGAATCTTCTAAACTTTCCTCTCATTTTATAGTACCAGGTACATAATGAAAACTTGATATGTCGTTGAATGAATGTTTTTGAAAGGACAGAACTTTCTAGAATTGCAATGACTATTACTACCATGGGTCTGATGACACTTGTTTAACCCAGGATCTTAAGAACCCCTGATGGGAAATGGTGTGCTCTGTGTCCCTGTGTGCCTGGCTCCAGGAGAATGTGCAGATGCAGAATCTTTTGTTCTCAGCAGTTGGCAATAAGAACCTTATATTAGGGCTGGGGCTGGGGCTCAGTGGTAGAGCCCTTGCCTAGCCCGTGTGAGGCTCTGGATTCTATCGTCAGCACCACATAAAAATAAACAAAATAAAATAAAGATATTGTGTCCATCTACAACTAAAAAATTCTGAAAAAAAAAAAACCAATGACTTTTTTAAAAAAGGAAAGAAGCAGCAGTTTATTTTCCCATGTCTCCCATTCGCCCCCTTTTTGAAAAAAAAAAAAAAAGCCGCATTTCGTATCTCTTTTTAGGCTTTTGTTTGGCCAGATGTTTCCCAGTTTGTGTACAAACATTTCCCAGACATATTGTCGATCAGCAGGTTTCTCCAATTAACAGCAGCTTCTCGGGCGGGTTTTGCACATCCTGATTGACAGGATGACAAATTCTGTGGGTTTTCGTGGCTGCAGGGATAGAGGAGTTCACCAGCTCAGCAGAATCCAGTGGAAATCAGAGGATGAGCCTTAGGATCTTTTGTCCAAAATGGAACTCAGTGAGATCAGAAAGACCACATGAAACAGTGCCCTTCCAGGTCACCTCTCCGTCTTGCTGGACACCGGGCAGCACACACACTCACTCACACCTGGTGCCGTTTTCTGTCCTGGGGAGAGCTCTGGGAAGATACACGGTGTCTCCGTTCCAGGGAGGAAGACAGGTTGAGCAGCCCTGGCACTTGCCAAGGTCCACATGGCAGATGACAGCAGAGCCACAAGTCACGCCCAGCTCCACACAGCCTTTACTTGCTCTGCATAGAGTGTGTTGAAATGAGAAGTCTCCTCTGAGATTTGTTGGGTCAGGGGGAAATCCCTGCACACATTGTCTCCAAACAGGGGACACAGTGTTTCTGGGAATCATCTCTTAAAACTGTATGAGATTGCGTTTGAGCTTTTTCACTGCAGTGAATAAAAGGCTCGACAAAAACAATTTTAGAGGCGGAAACGTTTGTTTGGGGGCTCAGGGTTTCCGAGGTCTCAGTCCACAGACAGCAGGCTCCATTCCTCAGGGCTCGAGGGGAGGCAGGACATCATGGAGGAAGAGTGTGGTGGAGGGAAGCAGCTCACATGGTGATCAGGAAGCAGAGAGAGACTCCACTCTCCAGAGACAAATAGAGACCCCAAAGCCATGTCCCCAATGCCCCCTCCTCCAGCCACACCCACCTGCCTCCAGCCACCACCCAGTTAATCCCATCAGGGATTTATTCACTGGTTGGGTTAAGGCTCTCACAACCCAGTCATTTCTGCCCTAAACCTTCTTGCATTGTCTCACACAGGAGCTTTTGGGGGACACCTCCCAACCACACCAGAACAGACAGATAGCCGGGCATAGTGGTGCATGTCCCCAACCCAGCAATTCAAGAGGCTTAGGCTGGAGGATAGCAAGTTCAAAGCTAACCTGGGCCACTTAGTGAGATCTTGTCACAAAATAAATATTTTAAAAAGCTGGGGGTAGAGGTAAGTTAAGTGTTGGAGCACTTGCCTAGCATGCATGAGCCCTAGGTTCACTTCCCAGTACTGCGAAATGGATGAATAAGAATCCAGTGAGAGTGTGATGTGCATTTTTGGCTTGGTTCCTGATGTGTTAGAAGAGCTCTGTAAGTCATTTCTGTGGTTGCTTTTGTTTTAGTTATTGTGTGTAGCAACAGAAGACTTTGAAGAACAGCCTTTGTTCTTCTCGTACTTAACAAAGTAGTAAATGTTGAGCCGCATCGTATGATCCCAAGATCCATTTAAGATTTTATTCTAGTAGATTCTGAACATCCCTCTCGGTCAGGCACCTCCTCTCTGCTGTATCATTATTCTATATCCAGTTCAGGCCCTGGCCCTTCATAGATATTAGTTGGCTGAAAGATTGGTTGAAGTCAGTCCAGGGCATTAATCACCCACCGCCTGGATGTTGTCTCTGTGGTTGTAGAGTTTGTGGAATGTGAGTTCTTGTGGAAGGCTTTCTGTCTATGTGTAGTAAGTTCCTTTCCCACATGAAATATGTCTGCTGATGACCATGACTGAGGGATGATCCTGGGGTGTATTCCCAGCATTAAAACCATGAAATTCCTCAGCACTGAGGCTCTGTTTCAAATGTGTCCTCTCAACATGTCTTATTCATTCATTCATTCATCTATCTCTCTCTCTCTATCTATCTACCTACCTATCTATTTATTTATTTATTGGCATCAGGGATTGAACTCAGGGGTACTTTACCATGGAGCCACATCTCCAGCCCTTTTTTTGATTTTATTTAGAGACAGGATCTCACTGAATTGCTGAGGGCCTCCTCTAAGTTGCTGAGGCTGGCGTTGAACCCACAATCCTCCTGCCTCAGCCTCCTGAGCTGCTGGGATTGTGGGTGCACTCCATCACGCGCCTGGCTCCACATGCCTTCTTTAAAACTCCTCCAGCTGCATTTCAAGGAAGATGTAGCTCCACAGGAGGCTTTTCTGAGTTCTTTTTGAACTATAAATATCTGCAGGATAGCCAAAGGTGTTGGTGATTTATACAGACCTCATCAAATGGGCTCCTCCGGTGTTGTGGCTCAGCAAATGAAGTAGAGAGCAATGCCTTGTGTTTTGGAAGAACTGGGGGTTCTGCAGTTGATGAAGAAGACAGTGGCTCTCTGGTCATATCCATCATGTTTGATTTTGTTTGCATCCTTACAGAGGGGACTTCAAAACTGCATTTCATAAACAGCCTGACTACTAGCAAACTCCCTGCTGTGCCCCCAAAACTGCCTTGAAAATGTGCTTCCCCGTTATCAAAGAGGTAAATCAGGAACACTTAGGAAAGACAGAACTCTTCGCCATAATGACCGTACAGTCTGTGTATGTTTCTAGTGTTTATGTACGTTCACACATGCAAAAATGGAGTGACATGTTTGTAAGTGGATTTTTAATTAGCCTATCCCTAAATTGACTGCAGGGGTTGATAGCAGTGGTTTTAGAGAAGCACGGGTTTACTGACGTTTTCAAAGTATCTGTTGGTCCTGGTCTAGATGAGATGTTTCTGTGGGTATGTGAACTAATGGCTGTCAGCAATGACTTTTGCACCAATGCACTGGGGACAGAGATTGGACTAACTTCCTAGGAGTCCTGTGAGAATTATATGGGGCAATGGAGATAGGGTACCTTGCACAATGTCAGCCCTCAGAAAATATTATTAGCATGGTTATCAATCCAGGTATCACGATGAAACCAAAATGTCATCTCCAGTGGGAGCCAATCCATGGCATTTCCTGGCAGAAATACAAATATAGCTTGTTCTTTCTCTGTGTGTGTGTGGGGGGGGGAGGGGAGTACTATGTGAGCTGCAGGCACATTCCTATCAGCGGCTTTAGATAAACTAGTGCATGAAAGTCTTTGTCTTTTTTGAGGATGTCCATGGGATGTGTACTTCATTGGAGGAAGTAGGTCACTGGAGGCATGTTCTTAAAGAGTATATTTTGATATTCACCCCCCAAAGCCCCTGCTTTCTGGCCATCATGAGGTGAGCCACAGCTTTGCTCCTCCATATACTATCTTCCATGATGTTCTGCTTTATCACAGACATTAAAGCGATGGGGCCAGCAGACCATGGACCAAAACCTCTAAAACCGTAAGCCAAAAATAAACCTTTTCTCCTTTAAGTTGACTTATGTCAGGTATTTTGTGATAGCGACGAAAAGCTGACTAACACATAAAGTTGGTACTGAGAGTGTGGGGTAATTGTTCTGACCATACATACCATGTGGTTCAGAAGTCCTTGGAACAGTTTTGCCAGAGGAATTTGGAAAAGTTTGGAGAAGCAGGCTAGAGAATGCTTAGAATGTTGTAAATGGAGCTTAATGGGCATTTCTGAAATGAAGCTCAGAAGACCAAATGCTAATTGGAATGCAGACCATAAAGACTGTGCTCAAGAGTTTTCAGATGGAAATGAGAACTCCCTTGGGAATTGGATTAGAGGCCATTTGTTTTATATTCAGGAAAGAATTTGTATACATTTTGTCTGTGCCTTAAGCCTTTTGTGTGCGGCTGAATTTAGATATGATGAACTCATTCATCTGGTGGATGAAATTTCAAGGTAAGCACAGCATTCTGGCTGTGGCATGGGTTTTGCTAGCTACTTTTTGCCAGATTTACAGTGAGAATCAAGAGCCAAAAATAGAGTACAAAGAGTTGAATAAGCTGCCTTCTGGTCAGAAAAGATGTCCATGTAAACTTGGGGCCAGGGAGGGTATGATTGCTGAAGAGGTGAGCGCCGTAAGAAGAAGCCAACACTTTGCAGTGGGACAACAGGAAAGAGAGGGCATCTCAGGAGCAGGCTAGACCCCATCTATTCCAAGCTCAAGGGAGGAAAAGTGTAGGCTTTTGCTTTGCTCCCAAAGGACTGCCTGGGAAGTTGTTTCTGCAGGATTCTGTTCACTGTGCAGAGCTGTCCAGGTGCTCAGAGGTCACTGCAACTGTGGTCCAAGTGGACCCAGCCACTTGTTCTGCTGGTGACAGACCTTTGTGCGTGGTCCACATGGTGCTATGTTAGAGGCGTGCGGAATGCAGAGAGTGGTGGGTTGCAGAGGTTTCCACCCAAATTTCTAAGGAAGCCCTGGGAAGTGTGTCCCAGGATCAGAATTCTTGCCAGAAGCTGCTGAGAGGCTGAGGCATGAAGTTGTAAGAGTGAGCCCAAGGTCGCAAAATAGACCCCAGGGTGCCAGGGGTGTGTCACACTCACCAAGGAAAACTAGAGCCAGTGAGCAGAGCCAGCCCAAGAGAGCGGCCATGTGGGCTGCACCCAGTCAGGCCATATAGGGACGGGGCTGCCCAAATTCTTTGAAACTCACATTGTGCCACCGTGTACCCTGGATGCTGGACGTGGGCTGTAGGATTTAAGGGTTACCCTGAGGGGTAAACACTGCTTTCGTCGGACTCTTTCTTGTTAGTTTGCTATTCTTCCTTTATGAATTGGGTGTGTGTACTGTGTGCCATTGTATATTAGAAATATGCACACACTGATGGTCCGCCTCACCACAGGTAGGTGTAAGATCCCTATGAAACTGTCAGGCAAAATGAACTTTGGCTCCTTTAAGTTGATTTTTGTCAAGTATTTTGTCACAGTGGCAAAAAGCTGATGAACCCATTGAGTTTTCCCTTTAATGTTAGAAAACTATATGGAAATGCAGAATCTAAATTTAGGCAGCCTAATGAGTCTGGTTTCACCAGCTAATGGTGTGTGTGTGTGTGTGTGTGTGTGTGTTCTCAGTAATCGGTTAAACGAAACTTCAGACTTCCCCTCCCCTCCCTTCCAAGCCATTTTTCACAGGTAACTAGAGTGACGTGGATCAGGTGAAATCTGAATGATCTGGCGTCCTCCATCAGAACCTTTTGCTGGTCCTAAATTGGCATGACTCACCTGGCCTTGGTGATGTGACGCTAGCTACCTACCCAGCCACCCAGATAAACTCTTTGTTCTCTGCCTCTCAGCAGAGTCGGAAGACCTGGCAGTACCTGGCGGCCTGTGGTCGTGGGTGAGGAGTGGTCACAGCCCCCAGGCCAGGCGTTCAGGTCCTCTGGATCATTGGCGTGATTTGCCTGGTTCTGTCACCATTTTACTTCCACGAAGGACGGTGTCCTTGCTGTCTTCAGGATGGTTCTAGAGCCTCCCTTGATGCACTTCCACAAGATCAGAGCAATACGACATGATTGTCTTACTCCTCAGGGTTTCCCCAGGGTTTAGCACAGGGCTGGCTTTTGTTTGTTTGTTTGGTACCAGGGATGGAACTCAGGGGCACTCAACCCCTGAGCCCCCTCCCCAGCCCTATTTTGTATTTTATTTAGAGACAGGGTCTCACTGAGTTGCTGAGGGCCTCACTAAGTGGCTGAGGCTGGCTTTGAACTGGCGATCCTCCTGCCTCAGCATCCCGAGCCGCTGGGGTGACAGGTGTGTGCCACTGTGCCTAGCTCTGTTTTTCTTTTCTTTTTTAAAAATGTTTTTATTTGTTCTCTGTAGGTAGACATGACAGTAGAGTGTATCTTGACATATTGTACGTACTTGGAGTGTCATCTCCCGTACGTGGCTGGTTTTTTGGTCAGCTTGTTTTGCTGCTGTGTCCTGAAGACCTGAAAAGGACATTTTTAGAGGAGGAAAAGTTTATTTGGGGGCTCACGCACGGTTTCAGAGGTCTCAGTCCTTAGACAGTTGGTTCCCTTGCCCTGGGCCCTAGGTGAGCACATCATGGCAGAAGTGGGTGGCGGAGGAAATTGGCTGGGGATGTGGCACCAGGAAACAGAGAGCTCTGCTTCACAATGACAAAATATAAACCCCCAAGGCACCACCCCACGGAGCCACCTCCTGCAGTCTTACCTGGCTGCCTACAGTCACCCCAAGTTAATCCTCACCAGGGGATCAGTGCACTGATGAGGGTGAACTTCTTATAACGCCATCATTTCACCTCTCCACTTTCTTGCATTGTCTCACACACGAGCTTCTGGGGGACTCTTACCCTAGACCATAACAGCTGGGCTCCAACTCCAGGTACACAAGGTGGATAAATGAATCAGTTCCAAACATTCACTTATCTCTTGCTTGAGGAAGGTACCTTTTAAAATTGACTTTATTTTTTTTACTTGTTCTAATTAATTATACGCGACAGAAGAATGCATGTGGACACATCATACTTAGATGGAGTAGAACTTCTCCTTCTTCTGGTTCTGCATGACATAGAGATGCTCAGCGCCTCTGTAAGTTGCTGAGGCTGGCTTTGAACTCATGATCCTCTTGTCTCAGCCTCCTGAGCCTCTGGGATCACAGGTCTGCACCACTGCGTCTGGCAAGAGTGGTTAATGGTGGAGTCTCCTTGGTCAGTATACGTTGCTTTTTGTTTGTTTCTAGTAGGATATTGATAGTAGCCATCATTAATATGTTCTTTGGAGCCATGGGAATTGCAGTGATCCTTAGCAAGAGCCATGGGTACCGAATTCTGTGTTGTCTGACCCTCGGTGGAGTCTTCAGGTGGCCCTTGACCTGCTAACAAAGCTGCTGCTTACTGAGATTTATAATGTCCCTGTGGTTTGGCGAGTTTGCAGAGCCCCCAACCCTACGCTTCCTGGTCCTTGGTTGGTCTCACCGTCTTAGGCAACCTGAAGCATCACTTCCGACATTCATATTTTCTATTGATCTTCTGTCTGTTCTCTCTCCCCCTCTCGCCCCGCCCCTACAGTTTTTAAGATGGGTTTTTATCCAAGAGAAGCCAAAATGACACATAAATTCTGCTTATGTTTGTCTTGCAGGCAGCGATTTATGAGGGGGAAGGGAAATTTCAGATGAAGGCGTCTGCGTGGCCCACTTTTCTTGTCAAGGAAGAAATGAGGTGTTAGGAATACAGGCATCTGTCGAAAGTCTTGGGAGGTTAAATAACATTCATAGATCTTTAAATCAGCTTGGTGTCTTTTTCAGGAATGATCATTAAATAATCAACAGACATGGGGGCGGGAATTTTTCATGTAACTTAGTTGTACACAACTGTACATTCTTTTCCTTTTTCTTGCTTTTTTTTTTTTTTTTTTTTTTGGTACCAGGGATTAAACCCAGGGATACTTGACCACTGAGCCCCATCCCCAGCCCTTTTTATATTTAGAGACAGGGTCTTCCTGAGTTGCTTAGGGCCTCATTAAGTTGCTGAGGCTGGCTTTGAACTGTGATCCTCCTGCCTCAGCCTCCCGAGCTGCTGGGATGACAAGCATGTGCCACCTTGCCTGACTATACTTTTTAAAAGTTATGTATAGGGAAGTTTTTATGTGAATTACAATCATTAGGATAAGTTTTAAAATCCTCTCTCTCTCTCTCTCTCTTTCTCCTTTCATTTCTGGTGTTCTTGATCTAAATATGGCCCTGGGTATATCCTTCCTGGAAATTTCTAATAAATACGTTCCAATATTCAAGAGGATTGGGTCCTTTTATTGAATTTTAGGGACTCTGCTTCCTTTGGGAATCTTCATGGGTCCAATGTCTGAATCAGACACGATCACTGCAGACTTTTCTTTGCTGCTGAAATACAGGTTTGACTAATGATAGTAAAGGTCAGACAGATCAGACAATGTACTTAACCTGCAAATGAAAAGGAGCTGGCATCTCACCAGCTCATGTTCGTCTGCTAAATCTGTTCTCCATCCCTTGCTCTGTCAGCTACGAAGGAAATGAGCTGAGAGTACGTCCTTATTTTTGCAAAAGATAAACGGACCTAAGGAGATCATTATACCAACGGGAAGAGGAGATTGGAGTCTAAATCAGACCTGAGATGGGGGGGAAGCTCTTGGATTTCGGCAAGGGCCTTCTGTGCTAGGTGGCCCCCCTGCACCAGGACAAGGTTGACAGCACAGAACAGACCCTCCTGGGGGAAGATGGACAGCCTCTGTCATTGCCTCTGTCCCCTAGTTAGTCCACCTGGCCATCCGTCTCCTGTGCTTAAGGACCCAGCAGGCAGTGATTTGTTTATTCTCTAATCTGCTGTAGAAAGACACTTTGTTTCAAAATTAAGATGAAACACCCAAGGAACGCACTGGCTGAAGATTTAAGTAGTCTTCAAATTACCACATCTGCGGCATCTGTCCCCATACACCAGATGGTTTTCTGAGAGGACGAGTCTCGTTGTGGGAGAGATGGATGGGGTGGCCGTCTTCGGGTTCTCTTGGATCCCCGTTGCTGCGCACGAGCCCTCAGCAGGAAGGTCTGGTCGGGTGGCCTGACGGCAGCTGCGTCTCACCGTGACCTCCTTCTCCCACTCTGCATTTTGAGGTCATTCAGACATCTGGAATATGGAGATATGACATAAAATTATGTTTCTGGATTATCTTCTTTTTTGAAATTTATTTTTTTATGTCTTTATTTTTATGTGGTGCTGAGGATCGAACCCAATGCCTCATATGTGTGAAGCAAGTGCTCTACCACTGAGCTACAGCCCCAGCCCTTAATAATAATAATAATAATAATAATAATTATTATTATTATTATTATTATTATTATTATTAGTTTGATACTGGGAATTAAACCCAGGGGCCCAGGGGCACTGTACTACTGAGCTACATCCCCAGCCTCCTGGCACCCGCCTTTTTTTTTTTTTTTTTTAAATTTTGAGAGAGGGTCCTGCTAAATTTCTGGGACTGACCTGGAACTTGAGATCCTCCTGCCTCAGCCTCCAAAGTAGCTGGGATTACAGGTGTGCACCACTGTGCCTGGTTCTTGATTCTCTTTTTATTTTTTGAGTACTGGGGATTGAACTCAGGGCCACTTGACCTCTGAGCCCCATCCCCAGCTCTATTTTGTAATTTATTTAGAGACAGGGTCTCACTGATTGCATAGTGCCTCATTGTTGTTGAGGCTGGCTTTGAACTCTTGATTCTCCTGTCTCAGCCTCCCGAGCTGCTGGGATCGATCACAGGCGTAAGCCACAGTGCCTTGCTTGATTATCTTTGAAAAGAAAACACACACACACACACACACCTCAAAACAGGTAATCTTGCAACCTCTCTAATCAATGAATTCAAGAATCACAGTCATAGTTGTTTTTTTTTAATATTGGTAATTGAACCCAGAGATACTGTACCACTGAGCCACATCCCCAGCCCTTATTATATTTTATTTTGAGTCAGGTTTTGGCTAAGTTGCTTAGGGCCTCACTAAGTCACTGAGGCTGGCCTTGAACTTGTGATCCTCTTGCCTCAGCCTCCCAAGTCACTAGGATTACAGGTGTGCACCACACCCCACCTGGAATATATATATATATTTTAACTTAAAGACACTTATTTGTATGTAATCTAATGGCGTTAGTGAGTGGATGTGTAAACTCTAGGAAGTTCACCAGACCTGGGGAGTTGTAGTGAGGTATTTGTTAATGATGCTTAATTGTGATGAATAATCTCTGGCAAGATTTTTTAAATTATTGTATTTATTTATATATGACAGCAGAATTCATTACCATTCTTATTACACATATAGAGCACATTTTAAAAAAAAAAATCTCTGGTTGTATACAAAGTATATTCTCACCAATTCGTGTCTTCATACTTGTACTTTGGATAATGATGTCCATCACGTTCCACCATCATTCATAACCCTATGCCCCCTCCCTTCCCCTCTCACCCTCTGCCCTGTCTAGAATTTGACTATTCCTCCCATGCTCCCTCTCCCTACCCCACTATGAATTAGCTTCCTTATATCAAAGAAAACATTGAGCATTTGGTATTTTGGGATTGGTCAACTTCACTTAGCACTATATTCTCCAACTCCATCCATTTACCTGCAAATGCCATGAGTTTATTCTCTTTTATTGCTGAGTAATATTCCATTGTGTATATAGGCCACATTTTTTTTAATCCATTTATCTACTGAAGGGCATCTAGATTGGCTCCACAGTTTAGCTATTGTAAAATGTGCCGCTATAAACATTGATGTGGCTGTGTCCTTGTAGTATGCTGTTTTTAAGTCCTTTGGGTATAGACCGAGGAGAGGGATAGCTGCCCAAATGGTGGTTGCATTTCCAGTTTTCCAAGAAATCGCCATACTGCTTTCCATATTGGCTGCACCAATTTGCAGTCCCACCTCTGGCAAGATTTTTGTCTAATATCTTTTGATAATTGAAACGTAAAATACAAATCTCCAAAGAGTTCTCAATGCTATTTGGAAGACACCTGCTTCGGAGATCAATCCCATGTTCTCCTGTTGTAACAAGTGAGTCCTAAGGTTGAGATGACGTCAGGCTTGGGTTTGGGTTTCTTCTTTCCCGGCTGTAATACGGAGATCCTCTAGAGGGCAATACAGAGCAGTTTGCCGCTCCCTAGTCTGGGGCAGGGATGCTCCTGGCTGGGAATGACTGAGAAACCTTTTTCCTGTCTTCCTGAGAGCACAGGGAGCCCGATGTGGGAGGAATGTTGAAAGTTACACTCTCTACAGGTTTCTCCTTATCAGTCTCCCCAGGAATGAGTCAATGGGAAGTATGTGTGTATACAAAGTCTTTGCAAATTGTGCCTTAAGTCAGAAGCCATCCAAATTTGTTTGGCTGCTGAGTTCCCTGCAGCTGGTTTGCAATCCTAGCACAGGCGCATGGCAAAGAGAAGCAGGAGCTGTCCCTACCTAGATCCTATTGTCTCTCCACGGTCTATGGCCTTTCCTTCCAGAGGCCAAGATCAAATTCATTTTATTCCCGAACCAGTTCGACGGAGCCAATTTGCTAATCGAATTTACATGGATATTTTCTGCCAGGAAGTAGAGAAATACTTTAAGGGGGAAAAGATTTCACAAGACTTGTTTCACCGTGACCTTTTAATATCTTAATATTATAGCTAAACCACAAATAATCCCTGCCAACCGCACTGCATTTGGCTGTTTCTAAAAGGTTAGAGCCTCATTCTGCTGTCTGCTAGTAAACTTGGTGGGAATGGAATGGAGATCACATCACGCTTGGCACCCCAACGGTGGCTGCTGTCACCCTTTCACATCCGACTTGGTGTCAGTCCTTGAAATCCTGGGGATCAATAGGCACGGTTTGCTTGTTGACTGAATTTTAAGAAGTACTCTTTTGCTATTTAAAGCACTAAAAATTGCTAATGTATGCATGATAATGTACATTTCTTTATAGGCTGCTAGAATTCAGTTAGAGCCACCTTGTAGCCAACTGGGCCATGTGATGGTGTTTTTAGCCAGAACATGGAAATGGCTGGTATATGTGGGTTCGACTTGGCAAACAAACATGCTCATATTGCTCTGAAGGGTTTCTTTCCTGAACGTATTTGTAAATTCTCCCTCCTCTCTCTCTCTTGTATTTTTTAGGGGGTGGGATGGGGTGGAGGTCGGGGTTGGCTCTCTCTTGTTTTTATTTGGGGCGGGCAGTGGGTATCAGTATTGGGGGTTGAACCCTGGGGTGCTCTACCACTGAACGACATCCGCAGCCCCTTTATGTGTTTCATTTGGAGACAAGGTCTCTCTGAGTTGCCAGTCGTGACCTCAGACTTTCGATCCTCCTGCCTCAGCCTCCTGAGTAGCTGGAATTACCGGAGTGTACCATCACCCATGGCTGGTTTTGTTTCAAATGGACATTTAAATCTCCTTCCAGGAAAACAGAACCAAATGCCCTAGTTTTGTAGAGTGCACCTTTTGAGTGATCCAGTCACTGAAGTTTGAGGCTGGAGGAGCTTTCCAGAAGTTTCTTGATTCTTCTTGTTTCTTTTCATGGCATGTGATCAAAGTTAGAGTGGAGGGGACGTTGTAAGGGAGATGATGACACTTGGCCCTCCTGCGCTCTTCAGCCTTAAGAGGAAACAGACAGTGTGCTATTGCTTGTCCATAGGTCCTCCTACTCTTGGGATGCTCTGCTGTCCCCGTGGACTCAGCAGCTATGTCCCCCTTTTTCCTACTAACAGAACCCTCATTCTGTGTTAGCAAAGTGGCTTGATGGCAGGGACACCACATCTGTCCCTGGTTGCACTTGAATCTCAATTTGGTCAGACTCAACAGGGATTGCATGTGACCCAATCCTGGCCGAGGATAAGGGGTTGTAGAAGAGATTTCCTGCCTGACCGAAACTGACAGATACCCAGGGAGAGAAATCATTTTAACCCTGTGTCCTGATCCCTGCTTCAAATGAGGATATGTTGCTTAGACATACAGCAGCCATCTTGTGAAAATGAGGCACAGGTGTGAGGCAGTAAACTGAGACCCGGGAATGTTGCAGTAGGAGGCAGCTGTGACTTTCACAGCATTGTGGAAAAGCTGGATCAACTCTAAAAACTGCCTCCCTCTAGATGTCTATGAGAAAAATAAGCCACTCGCAGCTTACCCCACTTTAATTCAGGGTTTTCTTATTTGCAGCCCAAAGCATTCCTAACCAACGAACACCTAAAGGCAAATGATATAATGATGCTCACCAATTGAACTCGACGAAAAGAAGCAGTATATTTGGTCTCAGTCTGCTATTCTGTAAATATTATTTTATTTTGGCCTGAAAAGAGAGACAGATGTGAAGAAATATAATTAGACTCTCGGTATATGTGGCCAAGTTTTAATTTTCAATTGAATGTGAGGCCCCAAAGTGTTTGGTAACAGAAATAAATGAATTTGGCATATCATATTTAATGAAATCTTTCAGAACTATGGTATCACCAAAGATCAGAAGTAGCAAGAGTGGGCTGGGGGTGGTGGTGCATGCCTGTCATCCCAGCAGCTCAGGAGGCTAAGGCAGGAGGATCGAGAGTTCAAAGCCAGCCTCAGCAACTTAACAAGGCCCTAAGCAACTCAGAGAGACCCCGTCTCTAAATAAAATACAAAATAGGGCTGGGGATATGGCTCAGTCGTTAAGCACCCCTGGGTTCAATCCCCAGTACACACACACACACAAGAAATAGCAAGAGTACATCACCTGGACATTTTAGGGTTGCTATCTGCCCCCACTCTTTTGCTGCTGGTTTTAAAATCTAGTCCAGTCTGCCGCTTAGACTGCAGTACTGTTCACAGTAGACCGATTCAGAGACTCTTTCAGCACACACTGGTTGTGGCTTGATTCTCAGAGTAGCTGAAATGGGGGGGAAGGTAAATTCTCTTTGCTTAGTGTTGGGGAGCCTCCAGGACAGGTCCAAAGAGTGTGAGCACAGGTATGCTCAAGGACTTTGGCCCTGCTGGGTAACAGCTCTAATGTTCAACCTCATACCTACGCCCTTGGCTGGAGGCCAGTGCATTTGTACTTCCAGATGTATAAAGGCCTGTTGTAATTGTCTTTGATGCACAGTGTTATCCCTAGAATAGTAGTGGATTGTGATGTCCCCGTATGTGAACCTGAAACCTTAGCACTGGCTCCATGATAATGCTAGCTGGCATCCCTGCAAAAATGTCAACAAGGCGATATTTTTAAACGAGTGGAGCTTGTTAATTAATATAAAAGCAGGCAGCTTCAAAAGGTAGCTAACAGAAGGTAATAGAGATCTTTGAGTGACCTGCTCTAAGAAGGAGCTCAGCCGTTTGTAATCGGTGTTTGTTTCTGTAGAAATGAATTTCTACATAGCTGGTTCCCTTTTGGAGTGAAGGCTGTCCTCCTCACCCTGCTTTTTGTTAAGTGCTAATTTGCAAGACAGATTTTTTTTTTTTTTAAATGGGATAGAGCAGAACACAGGATCAGACCACCACAGGTCCAGATTTTGATAAAATCTGATTTAATCGGGTCAGAATTAATCAGATTTTACTGCCTGCCATTTCTTTTTCATCTTAAGAGTTATTAAACGTGGTAAGTTATTTTACGAGGAGATGTCATAGGAGTATTGATTAGGAATCAAGGTAGGGACTTGCTATTTTAAAAAAATAATTGGCTTCCATGTACACACAAGTTCTACTAGAAAAATTATGCTTAGGCAGGTAAAAAGTTTTTCTGCTTAAACTCACTTTTCCCTTCAAGAGTCAAAAGAAGTTGAGTGTGTGTGTGTGTGTGTGTGTGTGTGTGTGATTGAGAAGAATGGGCAAAATAATAATAAAACAAATTGGTTCGTTCTTTGCATTATCATTATTATTATCTTTTGAGATGATTGTATCTCTCTCAATAATGCTGTTTGAAGGGGAAAAGTGAAACCGGGCATCTGAGCGTGTGTTGGTCGCTAAGCTGAGTGGCTGTCTGGTTTGAGGAGGTGACTGGTCAGGTTTAGGTGGGACTTTGTCCTCCTTTCTCTTCAGCCATATTAACAACACAGTCACGCCATGATATTCACCTGCTCATCCCCTTTCTTACCATCACCCCATTTCTCTTCTCCCCTCCCCCAGGTCTTTGTGGTCTCAAAGGACTTGCACTTGCCACTTACTTAGCATGGCTCCTGAGGGTCACATGTGTCGCCTCCATAGAGCAGCCCTCTACTTTCACCCAATCCCCACCCACAACTACCCTCTATCATGTCACCCAGTTGGGGGTAGATCAGACTTCAAAATAAAATGTGACTTCACTTCTGGATGTCTTTGATACAGCCCCATTTTGGTTGTCTGTCGGCCTCTGTAAGAGTAGAAGCCCTGCCTTGCCTCACTTAGTTATCCATCTCTTGGTTTGCATCTTGGTTATCCATCTTGGAGGCTGGATGTTCCAGTTGTTACAGCACACAGTAGTCACTCGTACTCACTCCTGAAGTGAAATGAAAGGTGACCATGGGTGAATCTATCTGAAATATTTTACAAATGGTAGAATGAATTTAGATCATTCCACGTATATTATTCACTTTTTCCAGTACTCATTCAAGTCTTAAAAAAAAAACATGGTGCTGGGGGGGGCGGTCATCAACCTGGAGCCTTATCCGTTCATCTGTTGAAGGGCACCTAGGTCGGTCATAGCTTAGCTATTGTGAATTGTGCTGCTGTCAACACTGGTGTGGCTGTGTCCGGGCAGTATGCTGATTTTAAGTCCTTTGGGTATCAACCAAGGAGTGGGATAACTGGGTCAAATGGAGGTTTCAGCCCAAGTTCTTTAAGGACTCTCCATCCTGCTTTCCAGACTGGTTACACCAGTTTGCAGTCCCACCAGCAATGGAGGAGTCTACCTCTATCCCCACGTCCTTCCAGCTTTTATTGTTTCTTGTATTCTTGATAATTGCCACTCTGACTGGAGTGACACTCTTTTTTATCATAAAACATCTACCTGATTGTAAACTCCATTTGGAATAAATTCCCTTCCCTTCCCTTTCTGCCTGTCCCTCCCTCCCTCCCTCCCTTCCTTCTGTCCTTCCTTCCCACCGCCCTTCCTTTCTGCATCCCTCCTTGTATTCCACCCTTCCTTCCTTCTTTCTTTCTGTTCACATGTAGCTCAAATGTTTATTGGAGTCCCTTCCTTGGGCCACACAAATTAAATGTCCAAAGCAGTGGCTCCCAAACTCTGTTCTATGAATTGTTAACTCAGATGAATCTCCATTAATAGGTGTGTGTGTGTGTGTGTGTGTGTGTGTGTGTGTGTGCGTGCCCTGAGTTCCACCCAGAACCCAGGGGCGGGAGCCATCTGCTCTTCTGGAATCTCTGGTTGAGAAGTTGTGCTAACAGTATACCCACAGGTCTAGAGAATTTATGGTCTTCTTTCAGATCCGTGTTCATAAAAGAATAGCTCTCTCTCTAATCATTTTCACAGCATCATCTATAAAGGGAGGATGACATTAATCAGAGATTGAAGGCTTTGTAAATCCTGCAGAAGCTTGGTTTCCTGACCAAGTTTCCAGACAAACAAAAAAATAAAGCAGCCAGGTATGGTAGTGCAGGCCTGTCATCCCAGCTGCTTGGGAGGCTGAGGCAGGAGGATCAGGAGTTCAAGGCCAGCCTCAGCAATTTAGCGAGGCCCTAAGCAATTCACCGAGACCCTGTCTCTAAATAAAATATAAAAAAGGGCTGGGGACGTGGCTGAGGAGTTAAGAGGCCCTAAGATCAATCCCTAGTACCAAAACAAACAAACAACCCAAAATAAACCCTCCCCAAAAACCAAAATTGAATGAAACAAACAAAATCTATGCCTACTTGTAGTACGATCTTCCATATATTTATATATTTGATATAGCTCCTAAATCCACCTCGCTGTTGTAGGGAAATTTGCATTGAGATAGTTACTCACTGTCAGAGGCTCAGTATCTTTACCAGATTGAATGGTTAATGTCCTCCACACTGAATCTTTTATTCGCTTAAACTTCAATTTTCGCATAATTCAACTCAAAAGCAAGATTCCTTATTGTGAAATATTAAGCCATGGTGTTTTATATAAGAAAGCATTGAATTATCTTATTCTCCAGGTTTGCATAGTTTAAATAAGATGGAAGTGTAAATCTAATCAACTACAAGACGATGTCTATTTTATACCATATAGCTTTTTTAAAAAAAGACTGATTCATATGCAGCAGTAATTCATTTAATCTCAACAAGACTTTGCATAATTTTATATTTCTTTACTATACTCCCTTTGCCAAGAATATGTTCATGTAAATCACATCTCTCCTGCTAAACTGGCTTCAGAAAAATGTCCGAGAAGCAAGTAGATCGTCAACCCTTTACATAATAATTTCTTGTTTTTTCCTTTCCTCTTATGGTTTCTTTTGTTTCCTTTTATTGTTAAATAAATGACTTGAAATCAGGGTTTTTCGAGAGGTGGGGTTTACACATGGTTCCTGTTATCTGTGGACTTTCCTAACATTGGAGTGAAGGTTTGGAGACCCAGGGAGACCCAGGGAGACCCAGGGAGGCCTAGCTTCCAGATCTTCTGTCTTTCATCCTTGGCCACGCGGGGCTGCTCCAGTGGTAAATTGGCCAGAATGAAACGTGCAGCTGGGCCTTCCTGGTGGGCAGAGAGTGAAGAAGATCCACGAGCCCTGTCAGCATGTGGCTGGAGGCAGGTGGGTGTGGCTGGAGGAGGGGGCATTGGGGCGTGGCTTTGGGGTCTCTATTTGTCTCTGGAGAGTGGAGTCTCTCTCTGCTTCCTGGTCACCATGTCAGCTGCTTCCCTCCACCACACTCTTCCTCCATGATGTCCTGCCTCCCCTTGAGCCCCGAGGGATGGAGCCTGCTGTCTGTGGACCTTGGAAACTGTGAGCCCCCAGATCAACTTTTCCTCCTCTGTAATTGTGCTGGTTGGGACTCTTGGTCACAGCTGACTAATGTAGCTGTGACATTCCAGAGAGGATCCCAAGGCCACTCACGTGCCTGCTTCCCAGTCTTAGTTTCTGAATCGCCACGTTGTCACCCCCTACCACCAGGGTTGGAAGTGCAGGCGGTGGAAGGTTATCTGACGACTGTCCTTGTGCTGACTTGTCATGATACGCATTGTCCTGTGAGGTTATAATAAGACCTTATGCATAAGACCTTAATGATGTTTTATTCCTCTCTTCGAGTATAGTATGTGCTCAGTTGTAATATCTACCATTGGAGGTGGGTCCTATTCCTCTCCCTGTCTTTCAGATAGAAACAGGGGCACACAGAGGTTAAGGATCCCTTTCAAGGTCACTCCGTGATAGAGCCAAGTGTCAAACCCAAGCCCCACGGTTCTAGAGTCTGGGTGTGTAACCATTGTACTTTCTTGTCTCACTTGATTGACTTAACAATAACCGAAAGGGTAAAGAATCCACCTGTGAGCCAGGTGCAGTGGTGCACACCTGTAATCTCAGCGGCTTAGATGGCTGAGGCAGGAGAATGGCGAATTCAAAACCAGCCTCAGGAATTCAGCAAGGCCCTGAGTAACTTAGCAAGACCCTGCTCAAAATAAAAAAAAAAAAAAAAATCAAAAGGGCTGGGGGGGGGTGTGGCTCAGTAGTGGTTCAATCAGTGGTACCAAAACAAAACAAAACAAAACCTTGTTTGCATTGGAATAATATTTGAAGTTTTTCCCTTCTGAGAATGCTAAAAAAATTTGAATTCTTTGAACCCAAATGCTCGGCTTTGCAATTTTAATACTGTGTCAGAAGATTTGAGCTCAGGTAGCCATTCATACTGTTTTTCCTGATGACAATTCCTTTGCTTATTTAACAGATATTTATTGAGCACTTATTACGTTCTAGACATTATCTTAGGTAATGGGGATATCTCATTGAACAAAAAACAAAAAGTCCCTCTTGTCAATTAGCGCCCATCAGGTGACTTTCTGGTGAACTGAATCAGGAATGGGGTATAATTTCCTACCCACAGACTTTAGAGTGAAGGCCGTTCCCAGGTGATTCAGAACTACGGGCATCTTGAGCCTGAAGGTCCTTCCTCTGGGTGGCCGAAGGATAACTGGAGCAAGTCATCTTGATGAGGACCTGAGAGACGAGACAGAATCATTCACGTGTCTTCTGGTGGTGGTGGTGGTTTTCGGTTACCATGGCAACCGCTTCCCTTAGCATCACAGTTTGGACCAGATGATGTGGATGTGCGTCCCCCCCCCCCCACCTCTACATCATAATTTGGACAAGATGGCTTGAGTGTATGTACAAACACATGTGCTTTCGGAAAGTCTGGTTGGGGTGGAAGAAAACCAATGTGTAATATATAGGATCCTTTTGAAGAGATGCAGTGCTTGGGCGCATTCAACCTGTCCGGGCAGACTTATCCTGGGGCCTGTGCTGCAAAACATTTATTTCTTGGGAGTATCAGAGTGCTTTGTTTGAAAGGATGGTGCACGTGCCGTGGATGGTATTTTAAAAAATATATACGTTCGCAAGGCACATCGAGCAAATTCTCATTTTTTTTTTAAATCCAGAAATACATGTTAATTTTCACCCAGTTAATTTTTTCAGTTCTCGCAAGGCGTCTCACTAACAATTAAATACTCGGGACCTTAATGAGACCTCCTCTGCGATTAAGATTTCATGACTCTCACTTTAGCATAAGTTCTCCACCCAAACTGTGATTACCGTGTGCGTTTCTCATGTCAGAGGGACTCCTTTTGTCATTCCTCATTGTCGTTTTTCCCCCCTTCCTGAAATCAATAAGGAAGTTCTGTTTTAAAAAGCACAGGGTTGGTGCTGGGTGTCTTGGCGCACGCCTGTCATCCCAGCCGCTTGGGAGGCTGAGGCAGGAGGATCACGAGTTCAAAGCCAGCCTCAGCAAGTTAGCGAGGCCCTAAGCAGCTCAGTGAGACCCTGTTTCTAAATAAAATAGAAACTAGGGCTGGGGATGTGGCTCCGTGGTTGAGCACCTGGGTTTAATCCCTGGTACAAAAAAAAAAAAAAAAAAAAAAGAGAGGAGGGTATTACCTGTGTTTGGTTGAGGTGGCTGGATCTGTTCCAGATAGAACATCTGTGGTTAAAATGCAGGCCCCTTGGCAAGAATCCCTCAGTGCAAAAAAGACTTGATAGAAGGGTCCTGAAATTCGAAAACTGTTGTACAAGAGATTCAACAACCAGGGGGACCTGAATCTAGCTCCTGCTGTTGATTTTGCTTCTAGAGATTCTCACCTGCCTTTCAGAGCCACCTTGGGGGTCAGGGAACTCCTAACACTTTCTATATGCTGGATGGCCTTTGCAGAAAGTCATGTTAAAAAAAAAAAAAGAGCTCTGGGCTGGGTGTAGTGGTGCACACCTGTAATCCCAGCAGCTCAGGAGGCTGAGGAGGGAGGATCCCAAGTTGGAGGCCAGCCTCTGCAACTTCATGGGACCCTAAGCAACTAAATAAAATCTAAAAAAGGGCTGGGGATGTGGTTCAGTAGTTAAGGGCTCCTTGGTCCAATCCTGGTACCAAAAAAAATAATAATAATAAAAAATAAATAAAATAAAATGAAAAAGAGAAGAAAGAGTGAAAGCTCTTTGGTAATATAGTCTTTGTAACACACCCACCCCTCCAGGTATTCTTAGAGCACCACAGAGGGTGGTGCTACTGGGCTGTCCTGGGTTGCCCTTCTTCTCAGTTCCTCCAGGGTCGGTGAGCAAACACTAAGACAGGTTTCCCTTGGGGCCTCCTGACCACCTTTTCTTACTGTGACCACAGCTCAGGTAACCTCAGTGCCCGAGGGATGTCCTGGTGTCCTTGCTCAGTGGTATTTGAACTGTGAATTCTCAGGGACCACATTCCTTTAGAAATCTGGATGCCTACTTCTCCTATCTACCGAAATCCAAGATACCAGTCCAGGTTGTCTTTCCCCCCTAAATACCCACTTTTAAAAGCACCTGAAGACTCACATGGGGATACTTTGTTCTTTTCCAGAATTAGGGACTCGCGGAGGACTGGTGTGGGTTGCTCACGTGAGACTGTGTTCAGAGGTCCCTTGAGGCTTTCACGTGACAGTCAAGTTTGGTCATTTGGATAAAATCTAGTCATTGTCAGCAGAGAGTTGAATATCCAAAGAAGATGGACCACAGAGTCGTTCCTTATATGGTCCAATTTCACTCTTTCCGTCTTCCTGTTCGCGACGCTGCCTAATCCTGAAACACAGGCGGGAAGGTGGACGGTGATGATCACGTCTTGGCTGGAGTGGGTTCCACAACTCTCATGATCTGCAAAACAGGGATATCCCACCTAGCCACCAAGATCATGGCCCTCATCAACCTGGGAAGTCACCTCCAGGATGTCGTATATCTGAGATCACCTCGGAGACACACAGCAGGGGACCCTGGTGGGAGGGAGGAGCGTGGAGGACAGTCAGCAGTGACTTCCTCTCATCTCTCAGCTGCGGCCGTGAATTCAGGGATAGACCCCGGATGAGGGGTGATGGCAGTGGTGGCCTTCAGAATGGACCCTGCTACCCCAGGTTTAAGTCCGGTCTCTGTAACCCTACCTGGGGAGAGGAAGGGACGCAAGAACATGACCAAGGCATGTGTGGGGTTATTCTCTAGACGTTCACTGCTACTTTGGAATAGAGGAACTAGGAGGGTAATCGGTTCTGAGTGTGATGTGCTTTTCTCTTTTACGTTTCTGGCTCTGTGACCTTCTTTCCCATCACCCAGAGGCCTCCGTTCTCCTCAAGAGATGAGGATTCTGAAAGCAGGAAGGCAAGAAAGAATCACTGTTCAGCTTTTGTCTACCGAAATAAGATTCTGAAATCCCTTAAGCCTCGTTAGCATAGGCGGAAGGAGGCCGGTGCACTCCCCAGTGTCAAGTTGAATATCACTAGGGTGACCACAGTTCCTGGCTCGCCCTGGATGGCTCCCATTCCCACATGTGGCCCTGACCTGATGACCAGTGGGGTTCTTTTGACTTTCCAGAGCCTCTGGGTTTGGATGGTAAGTCACAGAGGAAGAGAGGAGATGGAACCCAGCCCTTCAGGCCCAGTCAAGTGTGGGAAAGGAGAAGGGAGGTGGGTGGGGTGTGTGGCTAAGTTGGGGGTCGGTTGGAAGGCAGGTTTGTGGTTCCGAGGGTTCATGAAGACTCTGAGAAGTTCAAAAAGGATGGGATTGGGAAAGACTCAACCTGGGCCTGGAGAACAGAGCGCAGTCATCCAGGGGAGTGGGGGACAGTACTGGGGACTGAACACAGGGGTGCTTCAAACCATTGAGCCACATCCCCAGATCTTTTCTGTATCTTATTTAGTGACAGGGTCTTGCTAAGTTGCTCAGGGCCTTGCTAAGTTGCTGAGGCTGGCTTTGAACTTGTGACCCTCCTGCCTCAGCCTCCCGAGCAGCAGGGATGATAGGTGTTTGCCACCGCACCCCACCAGGGCAGAGTTTGGTGTCTGTGTGCTTTTATGCATCTGGCTGTCATCTTGGGGAATAGCTAGAATAGGGGAATAAGGAGGGTGGGGGACTTGGCTGACATGACAGAGATGACTTCTTCCATTTTAAACATTTATTAAGCACTTCTCTAGTGCCAGGGACTGCTCTAGGTCCTGGAGATACAGCAGATATTAAAATGGAACAAAAAAAATCCCTTGCTTTTGTGGGAGTTTCACTCCAGTGACTTTACCAAGAACCCCTGTAAGCGCAAGAGGCTGAGACGCTCTGAGCCATTGAGTTGATGCTCCTCAGACACAGGTGTGCGTGAGCGCTCTTAACGAGGGTGAAATCAGCTGTAGGAAGTTAAGAAGCTGCAGGGCTGGGGATGGGGCTCAGTGCAAGTTGTGCCGGGCATCATGGCCCACTCTGTAATCCCAGCTGCTTGGAGGCTGAGGCAGGAGGATTGCGAGTTCAAAGTCAGCCTCAAATTAGCAAGGCCCCAAGCAACTCAGCAAAACCCTGTCTCTAAATAAAATAAAGGAGTTGGGGATGTTGCTTGGTGGTTAAGTGCCCCTGAGTTCAATCCCTGGTACAAACAAAACAAAACAAAAAAACAACAACAACAATAAAACAAAACTGCAATTAGCTTTGGTCATCTGAAGAGCAGCATTTCAAAAACCTGAAACTGTTATCATGAAATTAGCATAAACTCAAAAGTACAAAATTAGGGATTGAGTATGCAAATTGTGATACTTCCTTAATAAATTAGTATGTCTTAACAGGCGGTCATAGATGAATATTAATTGGTTCACATAACATAAGTTGCAAAAAGCTAGCTGTAAAACTTGCACACAATATTCCATTTTAATTAAAATATATAATATGTATTAAAAGTAGGACAAATCCATGTTGCACAAAAACAAAGTTATCTATGTAGTAAGCCCTGATGTGTATGTGTGTGCTCTACGCACACTGCACACCGTCTATAGCAATGTGTCTATATTGGTTCGCTGTATGTGAATAGACTGGTATTTGTGGGTCTCCTTGTAGTGGTGCTATTAATGTTTTTAGGAGTATAATTTAGGACATTGACTTCCCATCCTTTTCTTCAAAGGGCAGAATGTCTGAAAACCTAACATTTAGAATAGCGAGAGGAGGAGGGAGAGGGCAGGCGGAGGGCACTGATGAGATCTGTTGGCGCTGGGAGGAGGGAAAAAATGGAAAATGCGTTGGAAACTCGGATCCCATTGTGACCATCTGTGGTTTCTGGAAGGTTCCTAGGGAAACAAATGAGGATTTTACTTCTCTGAATGTTTAGGTTGTCCTGCCGATGCCTGATCCATTCCTGGGTTCGTCTCCCGTATTTGTATGTGAATCCTGTAACGATCTGACTCCGAACAGACTCAGGGATCTATGGCGTCTTTCCTCAGAGGTCACGTTGGTCCTTTAGACCAGAGTTTTGAAAAGGTGGACCTCTAATGTGTGACTAAAGGGAACCGCCCGTGTTGGGCAGGAAAAATAAAGAAGTTGATTGATAGGAGAGGTAGATTGCAAGAGAGGGCGCCCAGATCCCCATGGCAGGGTTGGACGGGGGCCTCGAGGTCACTTCTGTTTCTCCTGGCTACTGATACGACCCATCAAAGGGTGCCTCATCTCTCTCTTGTTCTGGGAGAACGAACTGTGAAGAGAAATGCATCAGGTTCTAACCGTGACCCTCTTTTTCATTATCTTTGGAAGCTGGCTGTCACATCTAGCCAGGATGTTTCCAGCAAGGTCGCTAAACTTGCTTCTGTCCTTGGAGTGCCTGATCCCAGCTTTCTTTGAAGGCGGTGTGTGTGTGTGGGGGGGGGAGTTTGTGTTGATCAACGTGATGTCACATGAACCACAGACAACAGAGCCTGCTATGTGTCTGTCATTGTGTGAGTTTACATTCACAAAACAGCCAGTTCTGAAGCCCAGAGAGTCGTGCACGGAAGGTGTTGCTGTATAATGTTCGTAAACCTCCTCCGCAGTAACTGGGTTAGACAGGATCTGCTTAGGGGAGCAGACACCTGAAAAAAAAAAAATCTTGCTTCCTTGGGGTGGTCATTTTCTGCTATTGCATTATGGTTTATGCAATCACCACAGGCGACCATAGTGCAGTGTGGTTGAGGGTTCGTTACTCAGTCCGTTTGGCCCTAGGGGAGGACATGTGATCAAATGTGGCCCCCCAGGATGGTGCCCATCCTTACTCAGGGTCATTGCGATCAGTTCAGGAATCAGAGATTGATCCCAGCTGGATCAGTCAAATCGACTCAACGACTTTTGGTTGAGGGATTTCAGGGATTGAAAGTTGAGGGGTTGAGGCTAGCTCATGGGGCTATCTCAGGCACTCTAGGGTATTTGACGGCATCTCTGGCCTCTACCTACTGGATGCCGGGAGAACCTCCCCACTCCGGTTGTGAAAAACCACACACGTTTCTCTCAGGATGGTCAAATGTCCCCCAGGGCACAGAACTGTTTCTGGAAGCAACTGTTTCTCACTGGGTTTGAACACGGTGCCTTGACTTGGTTATTTGGAGTGTATTGATTTTCCATCACTGTCATTGCTGTGACCTCACTTCCATCATCATATCTATCTTTGACTAAAGCCAAGAAAGATGGTTCTTTTCTCAAGATTCATCTCATCAGACTCATCTCCAAAGTCCAGGCTGGTCTCCTCATCTCAAGGCCCTTTACTTAAGCACATCTACAAGGTCCGTTTCACCTTATGACACATCTACAAGGTCCAACAAGTAGAACTTGAACAAAATTTGGGGGAGCTGTAGTTCTTTTCTTTTTCTTTTTTAATAGTTTTAGTTGTAGATGGACACAATACCTCTGTTTTATTTACTTATTTTTATGTGGTGCTGAGACTTGAACCCAGTGCCTCAGCCTGGGCTGTTATTCTTTCTCCCACATTTGACAATGTATGGCTTTTTGGCTGGAGCCGGTTGACTTCAGTGACTGCATCTAAGAGTTAACATTTTCGTGTTTGTGATGTAGTTTGGAAAACCTCTTTTAAAGTCATGCTACACCTCATGGAATCAGAATTTTTTTTTAACACAATCACAAAGCCCAGGACAGTGTAGGGCCCCCTGTGTACACTCCAAGTGCAGTTCTGGGTCTTTCCATTTATCTTGGGTCACATGAAGAAGAGTTACTAGGAATTGGGAGAGAGAATGCAGAGAAAGCAAGTAAACATTCCCTGAAAAGAGATACAATTAAGTGGTTTTAAAGAGCCAAGGAGTTCAGAGTCAGGTAGCAAGGGAGAAATGGTGTGCCCGCTGTTCCTAACACTCTTGTGAAGAAAGATTCTCTTAGCATGATATTCTCCAACTCCATCCATTTACCTGCCATGATTATATTCTTTTTGATTGCTGAGTAATATTCCATTGTATATACCAAATGCTGAATGTTTTCTCTGATATAAGGAGGCTGGTTCCTAGTGGGGTTGGGAGGGGGAGCATGGGAGAAACAGACGAACTACTCTGGATAGGGCAGAAGGGTGGAAGGGTAAGGGAGGGGGCATGGGGGTAAAAAAGATGGTGGAACAGAATGGATATCATTACCCTAAGTGCATGTATGGAGACGACAATGGTATGAATATACTTTGTGTACAACCAGAGATATGAAAAATTATATACTCTATATGTGTGATGTGAATTGGAATACATTCTGCTGTCATATATAATAAATTAGAATTAAAAATTTTAAAAATTAAAAAAATGATAATCTAAAGGCAAAAACCAAAAAGTCAACGAATCTTTGACAAACAGCAAAGGAAATTCAATGAAGAATTTTTCGATATTAAAAAAAAAGATACTCTGTCTTTGCAATGGTCTAATTGCTGTTTGCCTCTCCCTTCTTGTCTGTACATCGCACATTAAGGTAAGTGACTGGTAAATCAATCCTGGGTGGAGCAGAATTTATTTTTTTTTATTTTCCTTCTTAGAGCAGTTTCTCAAGATGAGATATGTTTATGTTCTCTGCCTTGTGTGTGTGCTGTGGGTTTTCAAACAGGGAGATTACATAAATCCCTTGGGGATTACAATTCAGTGGCCTGGAGCATATCTTTACCCTCTATGTCCTCAGCAACCATCTCAAATTCTCAGGCTAGTCTACACCTGGTAGACAGTGTCTGCTACTCTAGCTCCAAAGATAAAGGCAAGAGGATTCCTTTAACTTAAAACAATCCAAAGGAGCTTGAGTAGTTTAGTAAATGTTTTTTTGCAACCATCTTTTTTTTTTTGGGGGGGGGTACTGGGAATTGAAACCAGGGGTGCTTAACCAACGAGCCACATCCCCAGCCCCTTTTTTGTATTTTATTTAAAGACAGGATCTCGCTGAGTTGCTTAAGGTCTCACCAAGTTGCTGAGGCTGGCCTTGAATCTGCTTTCCTCCTGCCTCAGCCTCCCGAGCCACTGGGATTACAGGCGTGCCCCATGGCATCTGGCTAGAATCAACTTTTGTTTTGTCTTATTTTATTCTCAGAATCCAATTTCAGAGAGCCTTGACTCTCACATACCTCCAATAGGAACATGAGATTTTTGAAAGCTCTGCTCTTAACAAACAGCTTCTAACATCTGGTTGCTCAAAGGGACATGTCTGCTGGAGATGGGCAGCTGTTTCAATTCTGCTTTACTAAATTTACAAATCCCACACAGAAAGAATTCTACAGCTAACCTCTTCCTGCCTTTTTCATTTTTTCCCCCTTTAGTGGCACAAAATCTTGGTTCCAAAATGAAGCATTTTCATATAATGAGTGCACATAAATATTTCATTGATGCAATTATCTTTGACATGAAATAATTCCACAGCATGGCTGGTGCCTGAGAGAAGTGATAAATCTGCTTCTTTCCCCCCCGCCAAGTGATTTCTTTTTAAAACAACAAACAAAATGTGTGTCTGAAACCAGGGCTCTTGCTTGTGGGTCTGTCGGTCCCTAGAATGTGCCCAGGACCCTAGAAGTAAGCAGTAATGAGCTACAAAACCAGAGTTGCTTTCTTCAGTCAGGATGAAATAGGCACATGCTGTTCCAATTGGAATTTTCCTACTAACAAAAGGGAGGAGAAAAAAAAAAGAAAAGAATAAACATGCCTGGAGAGAAGAAAGGATGCTGTAAGGAGACCACACACACACACACACACACAAAAAAAAAAAAATCTTTTAGACTGCAAGATTATAACTGAGGCTGAGGCAGGAGGATGGTGAGTTCAAAGCCGGCCTCAGCCACCTAGCAAGGCCCTAAGCAACTCAGGGAGACCCTGTCTCTAAATAAAATAATAGAAGGAATGGGGATGGGGCTCAATGGTTGAGCACCTCTGGGTTCCATCCCTGGTACCAAAAATAAGTTATAATTGAATGTGCATTTTTTATTTTAACTTGGGTTATAGAAAATTGTTACATACTTTCTTTTTTTTTTTACCATATAATAGATATCTATAAACTGTACCATATTTGCAGATTTCCCACTTTCTTTGTTCTGTGATTGTTTGACTTTGTCTCTCACTTTCTCTCTGTTATCTTATGTCTTCCACCAACTCGTGTGTGCTGATCCTAAAGCTGAGTCTGTGGTTACTTCTGAGTTTCTGGGTGAAGGAAACATTGTAGTATTTCTCCAGGGTTGAAGAACAGAAGATCCGGTTAGGCTCAGTAGTAATGGTAAACTGGCATTCGGGATAGTATGGACTGGTGTTTGGGAGAGGGTGGTGTACGCATGGGTGTGAATATGTGGGTATTCCATGATGATTGCACCTAAGAGTGGTCATTAAAAGAATCCGCATTGTCAGAAAAGAAATGAAGGGTGACTGATCTATCTGTAGTCAATGAAGTTGAAGATCTGGTGCTTCTGGAGGGCTGCTGTCAAGATCTGGCATTTGCCCAACTAATAGTTGTGCCTACTCCCGTTTCATGCATACCAGCAGGAAACATGAAACTCTTGGGTCAGAGATAAAGAACTTGATCTCTTTTTCATAGCAAGTAGCATGAGCATGATGCTTTTGTAGGCTCATAGTTCCACACAAATTCTAAGGGGTGATTAAAAGGGGCCCAGGTAGGGGATTTGGCTCAGTAGTTAAGCATCCCTGGGTTCAATCCCTGGTACAAAAAAAAAAAAAAAAAAAAAAAGGAAAATTGGATTCATGAAGATTAATTTGAAAAACACTTTAGTCAACACAGTTTGTAATCTGGAATCTCATGATGTAGCAGATGCCAGGCTTCAGGGATGGGCTTTTTCCACTGTCCACTCTGTGAAGAGTTTTGAGTTTCTAGGCCTTCAGTGACAAACTACCAGGTCTATCATGGCTAATGACTTATTTTTGAAGGACCTGGGCTTTGACCTCATTACAGAAAGCTTCTGTCTTTAGGCAAATCTTAGTAAAGGCAAGAATCATTTTTGCTTTACCCAAATTTACAGATAAGACACCAATCAAATTTTTTTTAACTATTTATTTTTTAGTTATAGGTGGACACAATATCTTTATTTTTATGTGGTGTTGAGGATCAGTGCCTCACGCATGCCAGGAGAGCACGCTACCCCTTGAGCCACATCCCCAGCCCAATATCTTTATTTTTATGTGGTGATGGGGATCAAACCCCCTGCCTCATGGATGCCAGGCAAGTGCTCTACCTCTGAGCCACAACCCCAGCCCCGGTCAAGATTTTTTTAATGAAGTTTTTTCAAGGTAACTGTAGATTTCCAGGTAATTTTAAGAAATACTATAGAAATACTACAAAATGAGTAAAGTACACTAGATGCATGAATGAATATGCTACAATGAAACCCATTATGCTGAATAATTCATAGACACTATTAAAAAATTCCCCCACTGTTAAAAAGGGTGGGGGGCAGGTGGATAAGATACCTGGTGAGTTTGCTGCACAGCCCAGGAACCCTGAGCTTGAGAATCTGCCTCATTTATGGCAAGCTTGGTCTGGGTGGAGATACTATTCTGTGTCTCAAGATCATTCCCTGCAAGCCCAGTCCTGAGCAGTGGTCCAGTAAAAGGCATTCAGGAGGCTTAGTGTTCCCTTCAGGATGCTCAGGGGTCAGGGTCCATTTCCTCTGCCGAGAGGAGTCACCCAGGCTACTTTATGTGTCATGTTAATAAAAATAGCTGTATCCAAGTGTGTGACGACTGCTAATATATTTTCACAGAAAAAAAATTAGCTGCCATTTCCTGTACAACTCTGCATGCAAGCGCTGCATGCATGCTTCTTCCCAACCACCCCGTCTGATGCGCCTGTCCTCCAGACAGAGAAACTAAGACTGACGGAGTCCAAACAGCTCTGATCTTGGCCCTAAAATGAGACCATGTATTTAATTTGTATTTGTCTTTGAGACGTTTGGTTTTAGTCAGCTTTTTTTGCTGCTGTTACTTAAAGACCCATCTAGCACAACTATAGAGGAGGAAAATTTAGTTGGGAGCTCACAGTTTCCGAGGTTTCAGTCCACAGACAGCAGCCTCCACTCCGCGGGACTCGAGGGGAGGCAGGACATCATGGAGGAAGAGTGTGGTGGAGGGAAGCAGCTCACATGGTGATCAGGAAGCAGAGAGAGACTCCACTCTCCAGAGACAAATAGAGACCCCAAAGCCACGCCCCCAGTGCCCCCTCCTCCAGCCACACCCACCTGCCTCCAGCCCCCACCCAGTTAATCCCATCAGGGTCCATTCACTGGTTGGGTTAAGGCTCTCACCACCCAGTCATGTCTCCTCTGGACCTTCCTGCACCGTCTCACACTTGAGCTTATGGGGGCACCTCACATCCCAACCATAACACCCTTCTATGTGTATTTTGTGACTTTCATGATGATCTCATTTTATTTAAATGTTTTTTCCCCTCATTTATAGTACTACTGTAGACTAAAAGCTCTTTAAAATCAAGGACTTTGTTTTCCCAGCAACTAGATTAGTGCTTGATGGTGTCCATTAGGTACATGGTCAGTGTTTAGGGACCGTGTCTGTTTTGTTCCCAAGTGTCCCTGGGTGTTTTAGCAAAGTGCCTAAACGTAGGTACACACAAAATGTTTTTTGAATGGATAGGTAAATGGATGAGCTTGCCCAGGTACTGTGCAATGGAGTCGGGACTGGGATTGAGGTCCCTCTGGCCCTCGGTCTTCCTATTTAGTGACTATTCATCGCTGCCCTTCTCTGTTAATAGTAGAATTAACCCAATGCTCAAAACCTCTTGGGGCTTTAGTGTTCTGCCTGATTCATTTCAGTGATCCCCACAAAGTAGGCAGTTGGTGTTATTTTGGAAGCAGTTAGAAATGAAAGTGTTCCCTTTATTTTTATTTATTTATTTTTTTGAATCTCCCTTGCAGCTTGATAGGGAGAAAACAATGGGTCTCTCCCAGAACCTGAAACAACCATTTTTACTTAAATACAAGGCTCTTTCTAAAACCGCCTGTGGGTGACAGTATAGAAGGTTTGACCAAGAAGGTTAAATTTCTTCCTTGGGCTGGTTTCCATGGTAATGGCTGCGGCTCTGATAAGTAGGGATGGCAGGGAGAGAAAGCAGAACACAGGGTGGTGGTGTGTCACTCAAGCAGTCAGAATCTTTTATGACCACAAATGCCAAGCTCTGCTGCAAGTGACAGTGGACAGACCTTGGTTCCTAAGTGGAAGGAATGGACCCCCAAAATCTCAGGTGTCCATGGAATTTTCTCTCTTTATTGCATTTTTTGAAAGATTGCCCTGTATTTGAGGTTAAAAAAAAATGAACAATAAGGGCTGGGTGTGGTGGCACACATGCATGTCATCCCAGTGGCTCAGGAGGCTGAGGCAGGAGGATCCCGAGTTCAAAACCAACCTCAGCAACAGCGTGGTGCTAAGCAACTCAGTGAGACCCTGTCTCTGAATAAAATTCAAAAAAAAGGGCTGGGGATGGGCTCAATCCCCATTACTCCCCATCCCCCCCCCCAAAAAAAAAATGAACAATGAGATTCTTTTTCCAACATGTTGTTCCTGAGTGCATATTTGGAGAACCTCCTAGGGAGCAAATGAAGATAGAATGGTGCTCACTCACTATGTTTCCTAGCGATACCCCCAAAGTATCTAGGGGCAAAATTTATAGGAATAGCTGAGAAAGCAGATCATAAACAAATATTTATATGCTTAGGTAATCTATTGTATAACAGCCCCCAAACATAGTGGCTTCATATAACAATTTTATCATGATTTAAATCGTCTTAAATTTTATTATGTTTTCTTGTGGTTTGACATGGGGTTGCAGTCAGATGGATGGTGGCTGCACTTGGATTCATCTTGAAGGATTCCCAAGTCTGGCCGTTGTTCCTGGCCGTGGATCAGAACCTCGTCCACAGACAGACACATGGCCTCTCTGGCCTGGTTTCCTCACAGCATGTGAGAAGTCTCCTGAGCCCTTGACCTGGAGACTGGTGAAGCGTCCCTTCTCCCATATTGTACTGGTCGAGTCCAAGAGCCCAGATTAGAGAGGACAGTGAGAATTTGCAGGCTCTTCCACCAACCCCAGAGCTAGCCATGTGCTGGGCCCTTTGGAGAAACACATCTTGTTTGGGGTCCTCCTGGGAGATAACTTCACTCTAAAATCCTACAAATAAAAGGTAAAGTGCAAGATAGTAAGGGCCATGATAGGTGTGTTCTGAGAGTCTGCCATATGAGGGTCTTATGAGTCTGCCCTTACTGCGGTCCAAAGTACCGAGTGGCTGGAGTAACAGAAATTAATGTTCTCTGACTCGTGGAGACTAGAAGTCCAAGATCAGGAACGTGTGATATTGGAGTTGGGGGGTATAGATCTGAACCAAACATTTGGGGAACCATCTACACAGAAGCAATGAAAATGGGTGGGGACATCAAATGGAATGACTCTTAAGAATAAAGGGCAAAAATCAGAAGGTCCGTAGTTAGGGGCTACAGCCAGGAGAGTGAGCCAAGAGAAGGAGCACCCACAGAAATGTCGAGGCGGCAAGACTCCAAAGAAGTCCAGTGGGCATCACGTTCAAGGTGGAGCCTATGGTCAAGAAGTGCCCACTGGACACTCAAAGACCTTTGTTCAAGTTTGCATGTTTGGTGGGTTGTTTGACCTTGGGCAAATTTATCTCCTTGAAAATCAGTTTCTTCATATGTGAAAGGAGAATAATTATATTTGTATACAGTGGGTACCTTAAGGGTGTGGGAGCTTCAAAAGACTTAACAGTGTTGAAGCAAATTTAGAAACTGCTACGAGGTCTCGCAGTGGAAGGGTGGAAACGATTCCCCAGCTGAATCAAGCATCTTCTCAATTGATGGGCTTAAAGCCTGTGTCTGTCAGCTATCTATTATCTATCCATGCATGCTTGCATGCATCCATCCATCCATCTGTCCATCTATCCTTCTAACCTTTTATCCATTGTTCTATTTATCTATCTATTCATTCATCCATCCATCTAGCTAGATATCTGTCTATCCACCCATCCCTCTGAACATTCATCTGTCCATCCGTCCTTCTTTCTGTCTATCCATCCATCCATCCATCCATCCATCCATCCATCCATCCATCTACCTATCTACTTACCTTTGGTGCTGGGGATTGAACCTAGAACTATGCACCTGCAGTGCACACACTCCACCCCTGAGCCACACCCCACCAGCCCACCTGTGTCTTCTAAATGACACCTGGTCTCCCTTACCTTTTGCCATAGTACCATAATTTAGTTTTGGAAACCAAGCTTCAGAGGCTTGTGAGGTCTTGGAGAATGACCTCTTAGCATACCCCCTCCCTCCCTTCCTTCCTTCCTTCCTTCTTCCAGGGTGTTCTACAAACAACAGTCTCATAAGTCAAGAGCTTGGGCTTTTAGAGGCCCGCAGTTCAGTTTTTCCTCATCAGCAGGCCCTTCTGGAGGAGAATTGGATTGTCAGGCCACTGGTTCTGGATGAGTGTGTCTGAAAACTTAACTCAGGTACTTCTAGGCAAGAGTAAATCAAGCATCCCTTGATTGGTACCAGTTACAGCTTATGTTTCAGTTAATACAGGGGCGAGTGCCATCTGCAAATTAGAGCCCTTCAACTTCTTTTCAGATTGCTTGACAAAAGCATGTCTTGAATTTTTAACCTGTCAGTTGTAACATGTTAAATAAACACTTGTCATATGCCAACCGGGTGCCAGCATGCTTAAACATTCACCACAGGAAGCAGGGGTTCTGTGAGCAAAGCAATGCCCAAACAGTTGACACTTTCACGTAGCCTCTAATTATCCATATTTGGTTTCCCAAAACTCACCTATGATGTTTCTAAAAGAGGTTTAACTATTTTGTGCTCTGGTTGAGGCTCTTGCAATGGCTTTTAAAGATGGAGATCAAAAGCCAGGCATGGTGGCTCACGCCTGTAATCCCAGTGGCTCAGGAGGCTGAGGCAGGAGGATCGAAAGTTCAAGGCCAGCCTCAGCAAAAGTGAGACCCTAAGCCAGACTCAGCAAAAAGCAAGACCTTAAGCAACTCAGTGAGACCCTGTCTCTAAATAAAGTACAAAATAGGGCTGGGATGTGGCTCAGTGGTCCAGTGCCCTTGGATTCAATCCCTGCTGGTACAAAAAAAAAAAAAAAAAGATGGAGATTGACCTTGAAAATATTGATAGAAGTGGGTGACTCAGCTCACTTTTAACAACAGCATTAGCACAAGACACGGCTTCAGAGATATATTTTCTGAAAACTTTTGAGGTCTCTGTAATCCAGTGTGCTAAGCACTGGACCGGAGACAAAGAGATAGAGGGTTTTCATTTCTGCTCTGTCACTAGCTGCCTCTGCTTTGGAGATTGGTTTAAGAAATATGACAGGCTGCACAGTTTTGTCTTTGCCTCTTTACATGTTGGGGAAAAAAATCAAAGCAAGTGGTGTGTCTGCAGAGTGCATTTCTATCACACAAAAGAGAACAGAGGCACCTTCTATCCATCTCTTCACCTTTGTTTGAAAATGACTAGTTTTAAGCTTCATCTTAATGATGCTAAAACCTGGGTGTGGGAGTCTGTTGGGACACAATTTGTTAATCCTAATGAAACCTTGAATCACCTCCACCCCCTACCTCTCTCATTGTTTTGGGGGTACCAGGGATTGAATTCAGGGACCCTCAACCACGGAGCCCCATCCTCAGCCCTATTTTGTGTTTTATTTAGAGACAGGGTCTCACTGAGTTGCTGAGGGCCTCGCTAAGTTGCTGAGGCTGGCCTTGAATTCACGATCCTCCTGCCTCAGCCTCCTGATCCACGGGGATTACAGGTGTGCGCCATCACGCCTGTCATGAAATGCTTTATAAAAAAACATGCTGACATCGCTGCTCTATCAAATGATGCTTCACTGTTTGTATCCATTCAGTTTTACATTTTCACACCATCGCAGCCCTGGGTTGGAGGGGCATGACCATGACTTTGGGTTTTCAAAGTCCTCCTAATGGTCAATATTTTATCCAGTTGCTTTCCTGTGTTGATGTAATTCAAAGGCTTTACCATTAAAGAATCCTGAGAGATGAAGTTGGAAATCCATGGCCTTTCACCTCTCTTCTCCAGAGAAGCTTTGCCGTCTTGATTGCATATTTTGGTTCTCTTAATGAGGTATAGCACCAACCCTGGAGCACATGAGGAATGGGATATTTAATCTGGAACTGTGAAATGGCAGATTGAGTTTTTAAGTTACATTTAGGAGCCCTGACTGTCCCTGGGGAAGAAAATCTGCCTACATCGAAGGTTCCAGCAGGCTCTGGAGACGGGGTCCCCCGCCATCCACTGAACCCAAGACGTACCCAGTCACGTGTGGTGAGTGAGCTGTCGTCCCTCACCTCCTTTGCCAAGTCGTCAGTTCCTCCTACAGCCATGCCGCGACAGCGATTCACTGAAAGTGATCAATGAAACCCAAAGGTGGTTTTGATATGGAAATTTTTTGTTTATGCCTCACAAAGATGGGATTATAGGGCTAGATTTAAAGCAAACCCAGCCCCTGGGGGGAGGGCCTTCATTGTCTTCCTGTTGCAATTAAAATAAAATGCTGAGATGCTTTCCCGTGGCCAAGAGGGTCCTGGGTATCTGGCCCCTGCCTGCTTTTCCAGACCTTCTGGGGTTACCCCCACCCACTGCCCCGTAGCCCATAGGAGAGCAGTGGTGCTTTCAGTTCTGCTCAATTTCCATTTCCCCACCTCCCTTCCCGTGCGTGGATCTCTGCAAACTTCACTCCAGTGCAGGGTATTCCTGGTTCCTAACATGTCAGGTTCCCCTTCCTCCTTTTTTTGATGCTATTTGCTAATTCATTGAAAGAGAGAGAGATTTTTTTGGGGGGGGGCGGGTACTGGGGATTGAACTCAGGGGCACTCGACCACTGAGCCCCATCCCCAGCCCTGTTTTATATTTTATTTAGAGACAGGGTCTCTCTGAGTTGCTGAGGGCCTCACTAAGTTGCTGAGGCTGGCTTTGAATTTGCAATCCTCCTGCCTCAGCCTCCTGAGCTGCTGGGATGACAGGTGTGCACCACTGAGCCCAGCCTCGTCTCTTTTTTATTTTATTTATTTATTTTTGATGTGCTTATTTTTGACAATTTCCCCATCCTTAGTACCGTGCGTGGCACCGTGGAGGTACTCAGCATCTGTCAGGTCCTTGCATAGAACTTCAATAAATTTAGGGAAGACAAAAAAATTTTTTTTTCCAGTGAGGCTTTTAAATGTCATTTGCTCAATCATGTCCACAAATGTCACGATGTGCTCTTTCCGAGCTCCTTCGTTGTTTGAAACGTTCATTTTGGTCCTTTTGGACAGAGGCATCAATTTTATGGAGCTAGATTTCTTTTCTTTTAAATCCCATTGGCAAAGTCAAGTGAAATCTAAACTTGCCTGCGTACCATCTGCTAATGGTTTGCCAGGCAACACCGAACAAAAACGCAGGAATTTTCATTATGTTGATTAGAAAAAAAAAATAATCAGAGAACTTGCCATCCCTTTTGAATTGAAAGTTGGGAGGCTTATTCTTGTAAACACAGAGTTCGTCCTTTTAGAGCAGGATTTGTAACTCATGGACTCAGGGTAGACGTTTATGCAAAATCACATTTTATCTTCAGAAATATGCTGCAGATAAAGAAATATCCCTAAGAATTTTCCTTGGTTAACCTGTAAGCACACGAGTGCTAATACCCCATTGGATTCTCTGTTGAGACAGTATGTAGCCCCGGACCCATACATTAGTCCTGTCTGCATAAAAATCTTGACGATTTGTTTCACATCAGTGAACCCAGAGTTCAGTAGTCATTTGATTTTGAAATTTCTTTTCCACACTCAAGTAATCTTTGGAATAGGGCATGTTAGGGTTTTATCATCTACGACTCTGTGAAGTTGTCGGACATCTATTATGATTTAGCTTTTGAAAACTATTCAAGGCCATACATTGGAGGTTTGCAATTGGCTATGCTAGTCATGGGCTTATTCCCATGTGAATGCGAAAGCATTATTTTTAGAAGGTTTTTTTTTTTTTTAAGTCTACCTGGTTATCACAATTGCTTTTTATAAAAGTCGGGATGAAATTTTTAATATGGTTTAGGTAGGAGATGTTCCCCCAGAAGCTCAAGTGTGAGTCAATGCAAAAGGATTTAGAGGTGACATGATTGGGTTATGAGAGCCTTAACCTAATTACCATGTGAATCTACTGATCGGGATGAACTGGGTGGTAACTGTAGGCAGATAGTAGGTGGCTGCAGGTGATAGGTCCGTGGAGGTGTCTTGGGGTCTATAATTTGTCCTGTGGGGCAGAGCTTTCTCTGCTTCTTGGTGGCCTGAGCTGTTTTCCTCCACCGTGAGCCCTGAAGAATGGAGTCTATGGACTAGGACCTCTGAAACCAAGAGCCCCAAATAAACTTTTCCTCCTTTAACTATTCTTATCAGATCGTTTGGTCACAGCAGTGAGAGAGCTGATTAAAACAATTTGCAAAACATAAAATCAACTATTTTCAGGTATACAGTTCAGTGTCTACGCCTTAACTACATCTTCAGGGGCAAGGTGTGTTGTTGGAGTTTTAGGAGTTGACGAAGACACTCTCTGTTTAATTAGAATTTCAGTAAATTTCAAAAGCAGGTTATAGCGTGCCACTAAATGCTAACCGCTCTATGAAATTTTATAGGGCAAAGGAAATACTGAGTTACAGTCACACACTCTGAAAATATTAAATGACTTAAAATAATACTTTATCATCCAAATGTAAGCTTAGAAATCATTTTTTTCTTATATCAAATAGACCTTGAGAAGAACATAGCTTGAGTTAAAACCATGAGAATGAGAGGTTTTAGAAAATCTCCTGAAATTCTCTCCATCACTGCCCTACCTAGTATTTGTGTGAAAGCAATATAAGATGAATCGTGACTGATCCTGAACTTCAACAAAGGTCTCCAAAAATCTCAGCCAGGCAGAGCCATTTTTAATTGATTGGGGATTTGGAAAAGCCACGGAGGAGTTTGTTCAGCCAGAGAGAGCTATGTTTTGAGTCTGGCAGGAAAATAGGGATTATTGGAAGGGTAGGTAAATACGAGCAGTAGCTCACAGTGCAGAACGGAGTGAGATGGGTCCAGCAGGTGACCGCGACTCTTCAGATAGGCAGTATTTCTACAAAACACTGGCTGTGATCTGCACATTCTTGGTGACAAGTCAGGTGAGAGGGAAAAAAAAAATCTGATTTGAAAGAATCCATTTGGATAGAGATCATCAGAAATAGAGAAGATCAAGGTCAGGGGCAACCTTGCAAGTCGTAGGATGCAAAAAAAAAAAAAAAAATCCACAGGAAGAGGTTTAGAGATGATCCAGTGTAGGATGACCCATCTGATCTGGACTCCCCACTGGGGAGGTTGGGCTGTTTTTATACCTGAGGTTGGTGCTGCTTTTTTTTTTGGTAACAACTGTGTCTAAGAAAATTGGAATGAGCTGGGGCTTGGAAACAAACTGCAAATGAGGGTCTCCTTAGGACATCAGATCTCCATTCAGGGATGGGAGTAACTAACCCTAGTGATGTCGATGAAAGCATAAAAGAAATGAGGCAGAACAGACAGCCAGCTGGACTTGCAGAACTTGGTGCATGAAATGGAATTTTCCTGTGAGGATTATTAAAAGAGAACAGTGAGTGGGGGACCCCCTTCTTTCCTCCACCTCTCTTCCCTCCCTGTGCTAGGAAATACTTCATTAACTGAGACCTTTAGAAAGCAAAGTAAGCAATAAAAAGCACTGTTCAGATTAAACCTGCTTCTCCAAAAACCCACTGAATTCCAGGTACATGAATTTCTCAAGAACAAACCAAACCAATCCAAAACAAAAACTTGAAGCCCATCCGTTGTCTAAGAAATCCCCAGCTAACACTGAAGTTAGCACAGGGCTAATGGGAAGTTGGGCTTTTTTTTTGTGGGGGAGGCTGAGGATTGAACCCAGAGGCACTTAACCACTGAGCCCCATCCCCAGCCCTTTTTTATATTTTATTTAGAGACTGGGTCTTGCTGAGTTGCTTAGGGCCTCGCTAAGTGGCTGAGGCTGGCTTTGATCTTGTGTGATCCTCTTGCCTCAGCCTCCCGAGCCGCTGGGATTACAGGTGTGCAGCACCCTGCCTGGCAGGCAGCATCTTATTGACAATCTTCATTGTCATTACTGCTCTGGAAGCCATTTTCCTGGGGTTCATTTGTAGGAGCATCGGTACAGTAGCACCCTCCTGTCGCCACATGCCCCTCAGGAATCCCTATCAACGACGGGAGGCAGGCAGTCTGCACACTGGGAAGCCTGTGTATTTTCTTTGGGGTCATCTAAACCTGAAATTATGCTGCCATTTTCTATCAGTGTGGTCTTAGGCAAGTTTCGTGCATTTTGAGTTTGAAGATATCTGAGTTGCTGTGTCCAAGATTTGTAGGAAAAGCTCCGAAGAAATGTCCAAGCTAGAAGACTTCATCAGCACAGAGACAGTAATTAAAGCCTTGGGCTTGGATAGAGTCCCCTAAGGGCATGCATGGAATAAATGAGAAAGGGGGCCTGGAGTGGACTTCAATTTCCTTTGGCAAGTTGTTTTTTTGGGGGGGTTATCAGGGATTGAATTTAGAGGCACTTGACCACTGAGCCCCATCCCCAGCCCTATTTTTTATTTTATTTAGAGACAGGGTCTCACTGAGTTGCTTAGCCTCTTGCTTTTTGCTGAGGCTGGCTTTGACCTCGTGATCCTCCAGCCTCAGCCTCCCGAGTCACTGGGATTACAGGTGTTAGCCACAGCACCCACCTCTGGCAAGTTTTTATTGGATTTTTATTCTAATCAGTGGGAAAAGTTGTCCAGGACAGTCTTGCCGGCACATAGGTAATTGGCTCCCCAGTCCTGGATCCTCACACCCCACTGCTGGGTCCAGCCATGACCTCCTGATGTTCAGGAGTCTTGTTCAAGTCACTCAGCATTGGCACACTTGTCAGAATTGCTCATCTTCTGGTAAGTATGCCCCATGTGTAGCAGGGAAGCCTGAAAGCCAGTCACGCCCTGCTGAAACTCGAGGGAGATGCATAGCTTGCCTGAACGGCCAACTGAGGCAGGTCATGGTCCAGTGCAGCAAGGAGCTCCTGAACTTGGAGGGGGGCTGCTTCTCCGGGGCTGCTCCTCTTCACGTCTTTGGCTCCCAGATTCTGCCCCCAAGTGTTCTTTGAAGGCAGGTGCCTTCCATCATTCTTAGCAGGTTGGTCCTGCCTCTGAGAGAGCTTAGGATCCAGAATTTCTCAACACTGTGTATTGAGCCCAAGCTTTTAGGAGTGGCGATTTTAAAAGAGGAGATGCCTCTGGGCTGGGATGGGCTGGGCTGGGGCTCAGCGGTAGAGTGCTCACCTAGCACGGGCAAGGCCCTGGGTTCCATCCTCAGCACCACATAAAAATAAATAAACAAAATAAAGGTATGGTGTCCAACTACAACTAAAAAAATATAAATATTAAAAGAAAGAGGAGCTGCTTATTTATTCATTATTTGATAAATTGCGTTTTAAGGAGGACCCAGGCATTGAGAGATACCCGGATTGCCAGGGCAAAGAGAGTCTCTGCCTTCAAGGACATCTGATTCTGGAAGAGATAAGTAAATAAAATACATCATTCCACGTGGTTCAGGCACTCTGAGGGAAACTAATGGAGTTACCATCTTTAGGTGGGGAAGGCCTCTTAGAGGAGGGGATCTTCCAGTTGAATCCTTTCAGTTGAAGGATGCATGAGGGAGGGGATGATGTGCAGAGGGAGAAGCAAGGAAAGGTCAAGGTGAAAGGTCAGAATCGGAGAGGGACCCCTAATTCTAGGAAGCAAGAGCAGAATAGTAAGGCCACTGACAGCTTCCAGCCAGGATCCTGCATGCATTTTCTAAAATTTATGCCTTACAACCGGGCGAGGTGGTGCACACCTGTCATCCCAGCAGCTCAGGAGGCTGAGGCAGGAGGATGGTGAGTTCAAAGCCAGCCTCAGCAACTTAGCAAGGCCCCAAGCAACTCAGTGAGACCCTGTCTCTAAATAAAATATATATAAAAAAAAAAAGGCTAGGGATGTGGCTCAGGGGTTTCAGTCCCTGTGTTCAATCCCTGGTATCAAAAAAAAAAAAAAAAAAAAAAAAAAGCCCTACTGCCATGTCTCACCTGTGCCATGTGAGAGATGTTGTCTCTTGGGGGCAGCCTGCAAATTGCTCTGTGATAGGTGTCAGCATTGACCCCAAAGGTTACAGTGGCGTCGGGCTCAACTGTGAGCTGACTGCCTAATGCTGTGTCCAGGATGCTGGTTCGTCATTGGTGCTTTGGTTGGTTCAAGAAGTTGGGTGGCAAAAGATGGCTGAGGCATTCTAAGTGGGCACGAAAAAAATATGTGTACACAAATTCTTCTTGACGTTTGGATTCAATGCTGCCGCTGTCGGAGACCAGTGGGGCTCACTTGTGAGAGTGTGAGGAATACTGATGGGGAACCTGCGTCAGAGTTGTCCCCTATGCTGCAGGGAACGTTCCAGCCCCAGCCAAAGGGCGATCGTAGGCAGCTCCCTTGTTTCTGTTTGGATTTCCCAAGGGCCGGGTCCTGGGGAGAACAAACAAAATAGCAGGCTTGGGGGGATGCAGGCCTTCTGTGGGATTTACATATGATTTGCATAGTGCTCGATAAGCTGAAATCTGTTCTCACAACATGTTCAAGTTCATATTTGATCGCAGCTCCCAGGGCAGCCAACTCTCGGTATTTTCCCTGGTATTATCCTTTTGCTCATATGGACTGATACTCACACCCTATTGTTAGATGGGTACCTCTGTGATCCTGAGCACCAGTGACGAAGAAGGAAATCGGAGTCCACCAGGAACCATTGCTTGGCAAATGAAATTCTCTCTGTTTTCAAGGACTCATTGGTTTTGTTTTTTAAAATTTTTAAATTTGTTCTTTTTTTATATATATACAATGCAGTAGAGTGTGCTTTGACACACTATACATACATGGTCTAACTTATTCTAATTAGGATCCCGTTCTTGTGGTTGGACATGATGTGGAGTTTCCCTGGTCGTGTGTTCATATATGAACACAGGAAAGTTCTGTCCCATTCACTCCACTGTCTTTCCTGTTCCCATCCCCCTCCCTTCCCATGATTCCCTTTTGTCTAATCCAATGAATTTATATTCTCCCTTCCCCCTTTATTTCATATCAGAGAAAACATTTGGCCTTTGATTTTGGGGGTACTGGTTTATTTCACTTAGCATATTCTCCAGTTTCATCCATTTACTGGCAAATGCCATAATTTCATTCTTCTTTATGGCTGCATATAATTTCATTGTGTATATATACCACATTTTCTCTATCCATTCATCTGTTGAAGGGCACCTAGGTTGGTCCCCTAGCTTAGCTCTTGTGAATTGAGTTGCTATAAACATTCATGCAGTCGCATCACTATAGTATGCTGGTGAATGAAAGTCTTATCCAAGTCCTTCCTAGTTGCATCTTTCTCAGTCCTAGAGTAAATGTACCTTTATTCAGGGCTTGTCTGGGAAACTCCAGGGAGCCATAGGTGTGATGGGGGTGGTGGTGAGAGGGCATGAACCTGGCATTGAAAGTTGCTTGGATTCAAGTTTGGGCATTATTCTTCTGAAGTGTACAGTTTCAGATAAATTAGTTGATCCACTGGGACCTTAGTTGTTTTTTTTTTTTCTTCTTTCATTTGCAAATTGGGGATAAATGAAAACCTCATAGGGCTACTATGGAAATTAGATAATCTATGAACAACACTACGCATAGGGTCAGCCATTGATATTGCTGTCCTGTTTGTATTAAGCCATTTTTAAGCCATTTGGTGGACACGATTTCTCTCTCTTCAGATTGGTAAGGAGCCCGTGATGGTGGCTCTGGGCATTAAGGAGGGCTGTTGACCCAGTGATTTGGGGGTCCCGGCCCTCATGTTCTGCAGGGATGGGGCTGACTCGTGCTCTCTGGTGTTCTGAAGAGCTGTGCTGCGGCTTAGGAGTACTCACACTTGCACTTAATATTTAATTAACACAGGCATTGACTTCATTAGAAGCAATTAGAGAGACGGCTCCAGGTAAAGACGCTTTGTGAAGTTTCTGGACGGGAGTCTGTTAGACAGTCACGTTCTCTCTCCTTCCAGGGTTTTCTCCTAAGACGTTTTACAGTCGTTTTTTAATTTGCCAATTCTTGCTAATTATCAGAACTGCAAGCCGAAACAGTCTCAGCATTGGGATGAGATCAGAGGGGGTTGTTCAGCTTTATTTATATGTAGATCCGGGGCAGCCACGGAATACCAAGCTTGATTTAGAAAAATATTAAAAACGTAAGATTGATTCATGTACTGTTGTTTTTAAGATGATAATTAAAATGATAGCATGAAATCTGCTGTGTGTGGTTGTTATTATCATTATTATTATTTTGGTACCAGGGATTGAACCCAAGAGCTCTTAAGCACTGAGCCACACCCCCAGCCCTTCGTTATATTTTATTCAGAGTTGCTTAGAGCCTCGCTAAGTTGCTGAGGCTGGCTTTGAACTCTTGATCCTCCTGTCTCAGCCTCCTGAGCCACTGGGATTGCAGATGTGCACCACCACACCCACCTGCTGTTTGTTATTAAAGACTATCTCAGCAGTCTTTTTAGGAATCCTATTTTTATTTTACAAAGGATCAGTGTTGTTCCTAGTTAAAATAAATTTCTGGTTGTGGTGCACACCTGGAGTCCAGCTGCTCGGGAAGCTGAGGCATGAGGATCACTGGAGCCCAAGAGTTGGAGACCAGCTTGGGGAACAGAGCAAGGTCCTGTCTTAAGGGTGGGGTGGGGCGTACTAGAATACACATCTTTATTTGGGGCAGTGGTTATCAAACTTGAGCATAGAGCACCATTTGTTGGAGAACTAATAAAAACATATCTCCGAGGTCTCGACCTTCAGAGTGTCGGTTAAGGAGGTCTGGGATAGGGCCTAAAAATTGGCATTTGGGGGCAGGCATGGCCACTTGGGGCAGTGAGGCAGGAGGATTGGATAGATAGATAGACAAATAGATAGATATAGATAGACAGATAGATAGGGCAGGCTTGGGATGTAGCTCAGTGGTACAGTGCTTCTGGGTTGATCCCCAGTATTGCCAAAAAAAAAAAAAAAAACCCACAAATAAACAAACAAGAAAATAAAAAACATTCTGGCAAGTGCCCAGGGGTCCTGATGCTAAACCCCGGGATCACACTTAGAGAACAACTTGAGGGAAGATTTATACGGAATGAATGTGGCGAGGCTTTCTTTGCCCTCTTCTGGTTTCCTCCCTGCACGTATTTCATGGTGAGATCCTTTGGTCTTTGTCGAGAATTCAAATGTGCGCTTCTCTTTGGTTTTTACCATATTTGCTTCTCAGCATGAAGGATCGACTTATGGTAGCTGTCAGGAGGGAAGGAAAATGGGAAGCTCATGGACATCTGGTTTTCAGGGTGGATCCGCTGTGCTTTGGATGGAAATGGCCCGAGTCATTTCCATGAACAGTAGGAATTCCTTTGTCATCCTGCCAATGAGTATTTATTAGGGATCCCTTTGGGTATCAAGTTCTAGTCTAGGTGTCTGGGATGCTGCTCCATGAGTGGAAAGAAAGAATAAAATTCCTTCCCAGGGGAGTTTAGGGATTGGGGAGGGGCTGGGAAGGGGCAGAAAGAGCAAACAGAGAATGAGGAATGTCCGTGAAGTAGGACGTGGTATAGCACAAAGCTGGGCCAGATGATGGAAGGCGCTGGGGCTGTTCCCAGAGCTGAGCAAGGGGCTTCCCTGGTACCGAGCTGAGCAGGATCCTGCAGAGGGTGGAAGCGCAGTGAGTGTGTGCTGTTTGTGGGGAGGATGCATTTCTGGTGGAGGAAAATGCTTCTAAGACAGGGAGGCAGATTGGGCTTGTTGTATTGGAAAAAGAGCCAAGAGGCCAAGTATGGGGTTGGAACCCACTGGGTGGGAGAGGAGGTTGATGGTGATTGGCTGTTGGATTTTACTCTGAATGAAAAATGGAGGGTTTCAGAAGTGCAGCCATAGGTCTTCCCTTTCCTTCAGAAGCGCCCCACTTGCTGCTTTTGGAGAATAAAATACTGATCCTCCAGGTGGCATCCGTGCAGACATCACAGATCAATCACAGATGTCTTTATTGGTAGCTTGGCTTTTGATTGGGATGACTTCCCAACAGTGCATTTATCAAAGGCTTTCAATAGCTCTAGGTACCCTTACAAGAGGTCTAGGTAGCTGCTTCAGATTCATTCATTCATTCATTCATTAACAAAACATACTAAATATTAATAAATGAACCTGATCATATCAGATTGTAAATTCTGTGCCAAAAGTGATGCCGTTAGAACCAGGAAAGTGAGGAGTCAGCACTTTGTATAACAGGGAAGGGCATCCTCAGCGGGAGAGCGGGTTCCAGGTCATAGCAGCTGGAGGGACGGGAGAAGGTGTCCCATGCGCTTTCTCATGGCCTTCTCTCAGGGTGTGTCCTGCAGCTCATCTTCCGGTGACAGGGTTGGTGGGACACTGCATCATTTGGGGGCCATGTCAGGACCCGTCCTGGGCTCTCTCCACCCTCTCCCACCCCAGATACCTCTCTTCTCCTGTACTCCTTTCCATTCTGTCTTTCTTCCTCTGATTCTGTGTCAGCTTTGCATCGCGGTTACCAAAATACCAGAACAACTTAGAGGAGGAAAAGTCACCCTTTAAAAAAAATTTCATTTGTTCTGATTAGTTATACATGACAGTGGACTGCACGTGGACCCGTCCTGCATAAATGGAGGGTGATTGCTCATTCTCCTGGTTGTTCCTGGTCGTGGCCTGGAAGTTGGAGGGGAGATCATTGTCTCAGGAATTAAAAGTACACTGCAGGAGGCTGTGGCTGGGGCTCAGGGGTAGAGCCCTTGCCTCCCATGTGAGGCCCTGGGTTCAAATCTCAGCACCACAGATAAATAAACAAGTCAATAAAGGTATTGTGTCCATCTACAACTGAAAATATGTTTTTAAAAAAAGGCATATAGCAGTTATTAGAAGAGGGAAAGGAGAGGGAGTCAAGGTGTCACTGTTGGAAGACATTTAAAGTCCAGGGGAAGCCAAAAGAAGATTATTTTGTTGGAGAAAATATAAAGAGCAGTGACTGTCATGATAAAAGATCACTTTGGACAAGAGATTTAGGGAGCTGGTTCAGGATGTCTCCAGAATTAAAAATTCCCATTTTACAGATGATAAGAAAGTTTTGGAGACATTAAGTTACTACTTATCCCCAGTGATAATTGCTATCAAGTCTTCTTAAGGTCAAGGTAAAACAGGGATCTTCAGGATTTTTAACCCTCCTGTGCCTGGACCCTTTGGGCATCTGAAATCTAAGGGAACATCTCAGATAAGAAATGAGATATCCTGCTGGGTGCGGTGGCACACACACTGTCATCCCAGTGGCTCAGGAGGCTGAGGCAGGAGGACCACAAGTTCAAAGCCAGCCTCAGCAACTTAGTGAGGCCCTAAGCAACTCAGTGAGACCCTGTCTCTAAATAAAATACAAAATAGGGCTGGGGATGGGGCTCAGTAGTTGAGTGCCCCTGAGTTCAATCCCAGGTACCCCCCACCCCCCCACACACACACACAAAAAGAAATAAATAAGATATCCTGTCACCAAATTATAAATCATGGCTACACAGATGTTCGCCTGTCATCATCTATAACCATATTTCTCTTATTTTTATTCTCTCTCCCGTTTCTTCCCTCCTCCCTGGGTTTCTCCGTTAATGCCATCTGTAGCGCTGTGTCCCCAGTGTCTAGCACAGTGTCAGTACTCAACAAGTGTGTCTGGGTAGATGAGTGCATCTCTGCAGCCCAACATGCAGGCAGGTTGAGACACGGAGGATCCTCCGATCCCTGAGAACCTGGTGTTGCTTCACGGTTTGGGTGGTTTCTGAATCGCCTCTCGAGGGATGACTGCACAGATTCCAAATTGTAGATTTGGGAGTGTTTCCTCTTTGTAGATTTCAGTCTTTGTAGATTCAGGAGTATTTTTTTTTTTTTCTGAGTGTTGGGTTTGATTTTCTGGGAAAGGAGAGGGATGGGGAGCTGTGGGGACTGCGGGGGCTGTCACACGGCTTCTGCCCGGATGGCTGGGCTTTTATCTGATTTATGTGTCTGGATTTTGCCTAAGATTTGATTTGAAGAATTGCTTCCATTGTAAGGGGGGGTCCGGCGGAGCGTCGGAGGGAGAGACCACACACAAGAGACTTACTCCATGAAATTGGCAAAAGGGGATTTATTGGGGATCCATTCCAGCGCGCTGGGACTCTGTGCCCACTCAAGAAGGGAGCGCAGCTCAGAGCCCAGAGCAAAGGTCAAGCAGAGCTTAAGTACACTTTTTGGGGAGGGCGGGAGTCTTTGCATACATCAGAACAAATCATCATGAGGCGCGGGGAAATTGAACAACAACTCTGAGATGTGATTGGCACATTCATTGGCGGGCGAGGGTGATTGGTCATTCGTAAGCGGGTTACACATTCAAACTGATTGGTCCAGGCCCTGTGACGAACTGCACAGGGCCCTAGGCTAAATGGCCAGTAGGGTGTTGTCTTAACTATCTCAGGAATCTGGGTGTAACAGAGGAACTTAATAATACCTAATCTTTTATATTCAAGCTTTCCAGCTTAGAAACTTTACCCTTTCACCATGACTAAGAAGTTTAGTATTGGATGAGAAAACGGTTCAGAGGAAGCATTGCTATGGTGTCCTATTTCCACCTCTTCTCCGACCTTTTCTAGTGTTCTCTGTGTTTGATCCAGAATGATCTGTCCAAGTACAGACCTGGCAATCACGTCACTCCGGCCTCTGGAAACACCAGAGTGGCTGCTCCTCGGTGATCATAGGAATACTGCCATGTCCTAGGCTCACTCTAAGCACTTTCCACATATTGACTTATTTCATCCTATTTTATATGCATTGTAAATCCCCATTTTACAGATGATAAGAGAGAGGCTTGGAGACACTCAGTAACTTGCTCCAGTGATAACTGCTAGCAGGTCATCCGCGAATAAAGAAAAACCAGGGATCTTCAGGATTCCTAAACTTTTTGTGCCTGGACTGTTTGGCTGTCTGGTGAAATCTAAGGGAACATCTCAGAATCCCATTTTTTTAAATTTATTTTTTGGTGGGGGAGGGCACCAGGGACTGAACCCAGGGGCACTCGACCACTGAGCCCCATCCCCAGCCCTATTTTGCATTTTATTTAGAGACAGGGTCTCCCTGAGTTGCTTAGGGCCTCGCTTTTGCTGAGGCTGGCTTTGAACTCACGATCCTCCTGCCTCAGCCTCCTGAGCTGCTGGGATGACAGGTGTGGGCCGCTGTATCTGGCCTGATCTCCTTTTCTTATTAGGCCACTCGACATCATCTTAACTCAGTTACCCCTGTAAAGAACCCTTCTCTAAATACAGTCCTGTTGTGAGGTACTGGAATTAGGGGGAGGTGGGTGGTGTCACATTTCTGTCAGTGACAGGAGAGCAGGAAAGAAGTCTGGTTTTGCTTATTACACTGTCCTATCACCTCGCATAGCATTTAGCCCAGGATATGCCATCAGGAGATGGAGACCAAATGAATGAATTTGCTGAGAGCCATTACCAAGTAGGTATGACGCATCGTAATCCTTGCCAGAGTACCCCATGTTAAATGGACTTGCCTTGGAAATTTGCTGCGACCTTGCTTGTGTGTTTGAGAAAGGTGACCCTGCTCAATCACCAGGGTGGATCCAGGATTAGGGTGTATTCCTGCAGGAAGTATCCCCATCCTTGGGTTTAGGGCGTGACAATAGGAGTTTTAGGGAAGTTAGAGGTTGAAGATTATGGCTGCTGGGATTAGGGTGTTCCTGCTGCTTGTTCCCGTTGAGTTCTCATGAGATTAAAATGGGATTTGGAAAAAGCCTCGTGGAGTAGGATTGGGGGATTGTCCCTGGACGTGTGTGGAGGCTGGTGTGAGATCGGGAATAAAGAATTGCTGTTTGAACCTACAAAGCTGTGTGGTGGCTCGTGATTCGGTGCCAAGCCGAGACATTGGCTTTCGGCATGAATTGATTCATGCAAACAAGAAATAAGTGAATAAATAATGAAGGAGTGATACTGCACATTGTCAACCATCAAAACCTTTAAAGCATGCATTTATATCATATGTTCTAACCTTGAGGACTTTAATAATTGCTTATTCCTTGAGTTGTGTTTTTCACAGTACCTGAGTTAGTGCATCTGAACTAGAAATGTCTAGATCACATAAAAAAAAAATTATGTACCTGTACTTGTCTGATTTGTCTCAAGTCGTGTTAGGAGTCATGTAGTTAAATCACAAATACAGAGAATAAAGTTTTGACCCTGGAGTGATCAGCTACAACTGGTATTCTGCTCTGAAATGTTGCATTTTGCTTTCGATTTTTTAAATGGTCTCTTTTTTTTTTTATTGGTCCTTTTTACTTACAAATGACAGAGGATTCATTCTGACATAAGTATAAGAGCAAGGAACATGATTTGTTCTAATTCAGCCCCCGGTGCCTCCCCTTCTCCTCTCCTCCTCTGTCTGATCCCTTTCCTCTGCTCTACTGATCTTTCTGCTCTTAATGTATAGTTTTTTTGTTTGCTTGTTTTTTGATACCAGGGATTGAACCCAGGGGTGTTTAACCAGTGAACCAAATCCCCAGCCCTTTTTATTTATTTATTATTTCGAGACAGGTCTTACTAAGTTGCTTAGGACTTCACTACATGGCTGAGGCTGGCTTTGAACTTGCAATCCTCCTGCCTCAGCCTCCCAAGCCTCTGTGTTGACTGGTGTAAGCCACACCGGGCCAGTAGTTTTTGTTTTTGATTAGTGTCTTGTGGAGATACGTGATGGTGAGATTCATTGTGGTGTATTCACATATGTACATAGGAAAGGTCAGATTCATTCCATTGTCTTTCCCTACCCTACCCACCCTCCCTTCCCTTCATTTCCCTTTAATAGAAAATAGGGAAAGCAGGTTTCTTAAATGCAGAACAGAACATCACGGGAGCCCTTAACATGCATATTCGTTTCCAAGGGGCAATATGCTCTTCAGAATTTTATTATACACATTTGCTGTTGACACTCTTTGTTTCTTGAGGCACTGATATCCCAAGAAACACTCTCAGAATGGTTGCTCTGGAGAATCTCAGATTAGTTCACACATTTTGCTGGTTTAGTAAATGGGGCTTATTTGTCAGAATTTTTTTTATTTGTTTTAATTAGTTACACATGACAGTACAATGATCTTGACCTATCATACCTTTGATCAGATGGGATATAATTTCTCATTTTTCTGAGTGTACAGGTTGCAGAATTACATTGGTCATACAGTCACATATATACCCACAGCCATAATAATGTCTATTTTATTCTGCCAGAATTTTATGTCTTTCTTTTCCTGAACATGCATTTCATAAACTTCATTCTAAACACCAATTTTTTTTTTAAATTTTTTGGTACCAGGAATCAATGCAGGGGCATTTAACCACTGAGTCACATCCACAGCCCCTTTTTTTGAGACAGGGCCTTACTAAATTGCTGGGGCTGGCCTTGAACTTGCCATCCTCCTGCCTTAGCCTTCTGAGTCACAAGGCTTACAGAACGGCACCACTCCCAGCCTAGAAACCAATTTGTTACACAGATCATTGTAGCGGTTAAGTCTTGCAGATATGGTATATATAATACAAAGCTCAGAAATTGAAAAAAAAAAAAAAAAGCTCAAAGTGTCCATGTTAAGGCTTTGTGTGCAAGGGTCAGAAAGTCAACTGCAAATGGTCTTAAAACACAGAGTGCAGGTGTGTCAGGAAAGGGGTATCTTAACACCGGGTGTCCCCAGCACTCAGTCTGCTCTCTCTCTGCATCTTGACTGCTTCTGTATTCATTTGGTTCTCAAGGAAAGGTCTTTGCCTGTGTCAGCAAATCGACTCCAGCTGGTCCACTTCACATCTGCAGTGGACACTGGGCTTCTCCGTTCTTCCTACAAATTCCAGACTGAAGAGTCCCTGGCTGGGTGGGGTCTGTGCCTCTTCTCCCACCCCGTCTTCTTACTGTGCTAGGCAAAGCGAGGTTGGGTATAGTAAGCCAGGGGACAGGGTCCGCTTCATCAGATGCCTATGCTCTGAGCCAGGGAAGGGTCCTAGCGGAAGAATTCACTAGAAGAAAATGGAGCTGCAGAATCGTACACTGTGACAGTTAAAAGCAGCAGGTACCTCATACACCTGTCCTTGGTTTGTCAGCTTGTGAAAACCGCTTTCCCTGTAAATCGAATGAAGATTTCCGTTAATTGAGCTTCTAGTTACTTAAGCTGCAGCTAATTAAGTTTGGTAGATAATTAGGTGCTGGTGAGGTAAACAACTGTGTGTCACAGAAATGAATTCGACAGTGAGCCTGTGGAGTGCAGGGATTCAAGGATGACCTTGAGTGATCTATACTGTAGGTCACACCACTGTGGTGCCTTGTCTGTGAGTTTTTCTGCCCGGGGGCAGCTTTTATCTTAGAGTCACCATGGCTTGGCACATGGTTAAATGTCATTTTTTTTTTAATTGTAGAATTAGGAGATTGTGGTTTGGGGTGGGATGTGGGGAGAGGTGACAGCTCACTGACTTAAATAATGGAGCAAAGGGGGAAAAAAAGAAAAGCGGATTTGGGACAGAAGCCTCCGAGGGTCACCCTCTGGTAAAAATTGGCATGGGGGCCCATTGAACCCAGGTCCCTTGAATCATATCCTTCAATCTTGCCTTCAGTTCCAAATGAATCTTTCTTTGACAGAAGTGAAGACGTGCTTCATTGGGAGAGGCAGGTGAAAAGATGGTTCTGAGGAGTGTTCTGGGAACATTTGTTTTCTCTTGTAGACACTGATATCTGGGTCTCAGAGGGATTATGTTTCCAGATGTTTCCATCTGTGACTGGTAAATTGCATTAGATGCCACATTTTCACTGACACGACACATTGCCTCCATAAGGATAATTTGGGGCACAAAAAATACATAGTAGAGGAAACTTTCACGTTTCTTTGAAATCATTTGCAGATCAACGATTTTTCCAGGGCCAGGGATAGTGTAGGAAAACACAAGTTCATACAGATAGAGCTGGCAACGTGTGGATAGTTCTGGATTTTGTAAAATGTTTTTGTGTTCTCATTCTTGTCCTAGAATAAAATTAATAAAGTATGCATCCTCTTGCTGGGCGGGGTGGCACACCCCTGTAATCCCAGCAGCTCAGGAGTCTGAGGCAGGGGGATTGCAAATTCAAAGCCAGCCTTGGCAAAAGCGAGGCGCTAAGCAATTCAGGGAGACCCTGTCTCTAAATAAAATTCAAAAAAAAAAAAAAATAGGGCTGGAGATGTGGCTCAGTGGTCGAGTGCCCCTGATTTCAGTTCCTGGTACTCTCCCGCCCTCACCATACCCACCGCCGCCAAAAAAAAAAAAAAAAAAAACAGAATGCATCTTCTTAATGTACCTAATTCTTAAAATTACTCAGGAGCTCAACAGTTTATAGAAAATAAAAATAGAAGGAAAGTGAATTATAATAAAGGAGGCATTTGCATATGTGTAAGGCCTGCTGGGGTGCAAGCTCAATGAGAGCACTATTCCCATGGATTCTGCAGCTCAAGCACAGCGCCTAAGAATCCGCATTCCAAACCAATCAGCAATTCCAAACCAAGGCCAGTACTGCAATTCTGGGACCATAGTTTGAATAGCGATGCTCTAGACCACAGTGTGGAGCTACGCGTTTACAGGCGTGTACAGAATTGCTGTGAATGTGTCAGCTATAAAACTGACTGAGAATCTGCATTTAGATGCAACAATACCATCCGTGGTGCAGTTTTCTGAAATGGTAAACAACCTTCCTGTCAAGTGGCAAGCAAAACAATGTAGCAATTACCTCTCAGTTCACACAGTTTTGCACACAGGGAGACTCTAAAACTATACTGTGCATTTCTATATGCAAGAAGACAAAGCTCAGGTGCTTGGCAACATTTACTGGCTCCTGGGTCAGTCCTCAGTGGTGCCTCCACAGGACAGTTCCCTGAGATACCCCATCTACCAAATCCCAGTTTTCCCTCCGGATGGCCGTGACAATGACAATTCTCAGCATTGGGAAAACTCTTCCTCAGCTTTGCAGAATGCCCACAGGAGGGAGCACCATCTCTTGAAGACCCCTGAACCCAAAGTTCAATAGATGGGAGCGGACCCCAGGATGGTCCATTGTGTGGTGCAGCTGCAGTCCTAGTTAATTCAGGCAGATGGCTCCAGGAACCCTGGCCCCAAGCAGATCACGCCGAGGACTGCAGTCCTTGCACATTCGCACACCACGTGACGGCAGAGCAGTACATTCTTTTCGGAGGTGTTTTGTCTACTGCTCATTTGGTTGCCCTAGTAATTGGGGGAAAAGTCGCTGTGGCCATATTTTCAGCTGACAGATTTGTTTTTGCACCGTGCTTGGAGAAGGTGTGAAACGGAGGATCGTGGAGAATCTTAAGCAAATGGAGATGGTTCTGTGAGGGAGAAAAGAGCATGTAACTTCCTAGTAACCACGTTCCAGAAAAGTATTTTTCCAGCTGAATTCCACAGCTCCCCGTAGCTCTGGAGCTCCAATGTCAAGACCTCAGGCATCGTCTCAACATTGCCAAGGCCAGTGAGCATCACCAGGGCCATTTAATCCTCCAAAGGGCTTTGGTAGAACCTCATATTTCTACATTTTTTTTCCTTTTTCTTCCTTTTTTTGGTGGTGTTGTTCGTACTGGGGAACCCAAGCTTGCTCTACTGCTGAGCTACATCCCCAGCCCTTACCCTTATTTTGTATTTCAAGACAGGGCCTTGCTAAGTTGCCCAAGCTAGCCTTGAACTTCAGATTCTCCTGCTTCAGCCTCCCAAGTCTCTAGGATTACAGTGTGTGCCACCACTCCTGGTCACAGTACTACTTTTTCTTGATACTGGGGATTGAATCTGGGGTGCTTAACCACGGAGCCCCATCCCCAGCCCTATTTTGTATTTTATTTAGAGACAGGGTCTCACTGAGGTGCTTAGGAAGCCTCACTAAGTTGCTGAGGCTGGCTTTGAACTGGCGATCCTCCTGCCTCAGCCTCCCAAGCCACTGGGATGACAGGTGTGCCCCACCATGCCCGGCCACGGCCACAGTTCTACTTTTGAAAACATTATTGTTGTGAAAGTAAAAATGATGGCATCGACTGAATGAAAATAGCAATATGTGGAGTCAGTTTCATTAGTTGTGTCAAAGAAGGTATTTATTTCTATTCAAGGGATTATCACTTCTAATTCAACTTACTGGCTCAGATTTTCTTCACTGACAATTTTTTTACCCTCCCATGAGCAGCATTCTTTGACATGGTGCTGGATGTGCAGTGTGGATGTAAAGGGTTTCCCCTGTGGTGTTGAGCAAGTTTGATAACACCAGGATATGGAAACAATGGATTCACTACAGACTATTTGAAAAATAAATTAGAAACTTGAGAAAAAATTAAAAAGCAAATAAGGACAGGCAGTCCCACCACCCAGAAGTGACAACCGTTGACAGGAATTTCTTCTTAATCTGTTTTTTTTTTTTTTTTTTTTGTTTAATGCACAAACGCACAGGCACATGCTTCCATTTTAACAAGATTACTGTGATTCTGTGTAGTATTTTCACCACGCATCTTAATGGTACTTACTTTTTCAGTTAGTGAATTGTTTAAATTGAACCTTTTAATTGGTTGTTTTTAGATATACGTGACTGTAGAGTACATTTTGACATATCTACATACATGGAGTACAACTTCCCGTTCTTGTGGCTAGACATGAAGTGGAGTTTCCCTGGTCGTGTGCTCACATATGAACACAGAAAAGTTCTGTCCAGGTCATGCCACGAACTTTCCCATTCCCATCCCCCTCCCTCCCCTTCATTCCTCCTTGTGTATCCAGTGAACTTCTTTTCTTCCCTCCCTGCTTATCTTTGTTATCATTCACATATCAGTGAGAACAGCTGGCCTTTGGTTTTTTGAGAATAGCTTGTTTCACTTAGCATGATACTCTCCAGTTCCATCCGTTTATTGGCAGATGCCATAATTTCATTCGAATTTATGGCTGAGTAATATTCCATTGTGTATCTAGACCACATTTTCTTTATCCATTCATCTGTTGAAGGATACTTAGGTTGGTTCCATAGCTTAGCTATTGTGAACTGAGCTGCTATGAACATTGAGGTGGCTGCCTCACTATAGTATGCTGATTTTAAGTCCTTTTTGGGTATATGCCAAGGAGTGGAATAACTGGGTGAAATGGTGGTTGCATTCCAAGTTTTTCTGAGGAATCTCCTCTGTACTGCTTTCCAGAGTGGTTGCAACAATTTGCAGTCCCACCAGCAAATGTGTGAGCGTAGGCTTTTCCCCTACCTTCCTGCCAACATTTATCGTTATTCGTATTCATGATAATTAAATGGCACTCACTTTAAGCATGTATTTTCCTAATTGGAAATTCTTGAGGAAGTCACAGATTCACATGCAGCTGTATGAAGTAACCATGAGATTCCTTCTACCCTTAGCCTGGCATGTCCAACAGGACCGGTTTGCAAACTATAGTGTGACGTTGTTGACCTTTAAGAGCTAGTTTTTTTTTCGCCTAAGTGATTTGAAATTTTTTTTAATCTATGTATTTTTTAGAAGTTTTTTTTTTTTTTTTTTTTGTATGAGGAATTGAACCCAGGGGCACTTAACTTCTGAGCCACATCCCCAGCCCCTTCTTATATTTTATTTAGAGACTGAGTGGCTGAGGCTGGCCTCAAACTGAAGATCCTCCTGCCTCAGCCTCTTGAGCTGCTGGGATGACAGGCATGAGCTACCATGTCTGGCTTAAAAGAATTTTTTAAAAACATCTTTTTTCTTTTTTTTTTTTTTTTTAAGAAAAATTGGGGCTCACAGCAAAACTGAGAGAAACATATAGAGAATTCCCATATACTTCCTGCCCGGCCTTCCCATGGCCTCCCCCAGGATCAACATTCCCCAGCAGAAGTGACATTTGTTATGAATGATTGACACATTGTCATAGCCGTGGTTTACATTAAGGTTTTCTCTTGGTGACCACCTTCTGTGGGTTTAGATGGATGCCTACTGACATCTCCCCTCCACGTTAGAGTCAGACATTATTTTCACTGCCCCCCAAGAGCTCTGCTTCTTAGCTTGTCCTTTTCGGTTTCTTCATATGGGCTTCCAAGGGGCACAGATTTTAAATTTTCATGAGGTTTGTGTTATCCCTGTATCCTTTAATGGGTCATAATCATCATTGTGTCACACCTCGTCATTTTTTCTCTTGACCCAAATCCTGAAGACTTTTCCTTCCAAATTTTATGGTTTTACATTGAAGTCTGTGACCTGCTCCAGGGGTGAGGTGTGAGGGTGTGGCCAGTGGTCATCTTTTGACCTGTGTATGTCCAGTTGCTCTGGAATGTTGGCTGGGAGATTATCTTCCCTTCAGTGAGTCAATTTTGTATCATTGCCAAAAACTAGTGGGGCGTACCTTGCGTAGGTCTACTTCTAGATTCCGTATTCTGTCCCCTTGATCTGTCCAATCCCCGGCCCATACCACACCTTCTTAATGATTCTAACTCTAGAATGAGCACTAATTCTGGGGAGAGTCATTCCCCAATTTATGTCCCAAGGCCTGGGCTTTTTATGGTCACTGGGTCCCATTTTCTGTTTTGTTTTGTTTTTGTACTAGGACTTGAACTCAGGGGTACTAACCACTGAGCCCCATCCCCAGCCCTTTTCTCTATTTTATTTAGAGACAGGGTCTCACTGAACTGCTCAGAGCCTTGCTAAGTGGCTGAGGCTGGCTTTGAACTCGAGATCCTCCTGCCTCGGCCTCCTGGGCTGCTGGGATGACAGGTGTGCACCCCCCCGTCTTCTGATTTTACTTGCCCACTCATGATGCTAATTTTTAAACCTAAACTCATTTTTTCAGTTTTCTCTCCAGAGGGTATTTTATTTTATGAAAAGAACAGTTTCTCCTTTTCTCGGGGAATCTTGTTCTTTTTTCCTTCACTGAGTGCCCTGAAAATTAAAATTGTGCATGTGGTTGATCTATGTTCCGTGCAACCTGCCAGACTCATGAGCAGCTTGGTATCAACTCACTCTCCTTTTTATACCTGCTGCTCTTTTGGAGGTGGAGTTCCTAAGCTCTTTTCTTTTTGTTCAGACTGGGCTCCCTGTTTGGGAAGGGGATTGAAGGGATGGCAGTTACTTAGTTGTGACCCGTCAGTGCTCTGGTCAGAAGCAGGATGGCTGTGCAGTGGATCTCAGTCAACTCGAGCATAAATCTAAGTGCCGGGCTCTGCTGGTGTTTATTTAAACAGAAAGTTTTTTTTTTTGGGGGGGAGTTATCTTTGGAAAAACGTTCCTAAACTTTATCACAGGCAAAACCCTAGTATAAATTGTAATGTCTATCCCAGTTGGAACATAAACAGAAGAAGAGGGTTTTTTCCCCTCAAGAATGTTTAGGTTGTTCATTTAAAATAAAACAATATAACTCACATTTTTAAATAATGGCAGGACAAAGTAATGACACTATCTTTCAGTGTCCGGTAGGTTCTTTGATACTCTTTAGGGACTGCGGTGGGAAAGCTGAGGGCAGGGTTGGTTTGGAGTTCATGTGGGTGGATCCTGGTCTATGAAGGAGACCCAGTCCTTGGCGTAGAGAGGGGAACATACTCAGAGAGGAAGGATTGAGAGCTGTGTCTTCATGCCACCAACAAAGGAGTGGATGTTCTTAAGCATCTCTCATGGTGTCACAGCGAGCTGACCAAGGACCACCTCAGCCCTGTCCTCCAACTCCCTGAGGGTCTTGGGGACAGATGAGAAGGCGAGGTACCTGGGAGTAGGTCCCGTGTCCCCCCACCCCACTGCAGATCTGTGAACACCTGGCGCACACCTCTGCCAGAATGGCTGAGAAGTGAAAGCCGACTGCCACCAATCCTTCCTGCTCCCCAAAGTCCAGACCCCCAAGATCTAGCCCTGCCATGGCATGAGGAGGGAACTCAGACCTCTCCTGGTCTGCCTGGGACACTCCTAGTATCCGGTGTCCCACTGTCATCGTCATCGTCATCAATATGACTTTAGTGGTCCCGACAGTGTTGTGTTACAGTGTTCTCCCTTTCCTTCCCAAGAGAGTCCCTCTGTGACTACCAAGTGATAAGGTCACCATGATCTGTGTCATACTCCGTCCAGACAGATTATCAGGAGGAACTGGAGGACAGCTTGAGACGACCTGACCTCGGGTGACGTCCTTTTGCACGGCTTGGCCAAAGTGAGGACGGGTAGGGTGTGGGAGCCCAAGGGACATGCTCCAGCTGTAGGACCCAAGTTCCTGGGAAAGGGGGCAGTGTCCAGGGGGACAGTGGGAGATGGAGGGCGGTTTTCTGCAGGGGGCTGTCCTGGCTTCCCTACCTGCAGACTTAGGAGGGACAAAAGGTCGTGAGCCCTTCTAAGTGAGGGCTCAGCCTGCCTCCTTCCTCCTTGGTCAAGAGAAGAAACTCCAAGGTGGGAGCTGTGTGCACGCCCTCCTCCCAAGCCGTCTCCATGGCAACCAGAGAGCCTGGGCCCTTCTCCCTGCACCTGGACTCCTCCCTTCTCAGGAGCAGAATGAAGCCCTGCTCACTGACAGACAGACAGACAGCCAGCACTACCTCGTCCTGCGCTCCGGCCAGCCACAGCCACACTCTTCTTTCTGGGGTGTGGGATAAAGTGAGGAAAGTATATAAAATTTTTTTTTGATTGTTTTATTTGTTCTTTTTAGTTATACATGACAGTGGAGTGTATTTGGACCTATGGAGTCTAACTTGCCATTCTTGTGGTTGGACATGATGTGGAGTGTCCCTGGTCGTGTGTTCATATATGAACATAGGAAAGTTCTGTCCCATTCACTCCACTGTCTTTCCTGTTCCATCCCCCTCCCTTCCCTTCATTCCCCTTTGTCTCATCCAGTGAGCTTCTATCCCCACCCCACCCACCCCGCCATTGTGTGTTAGCATCTGCACATCAGAGAGAACATTTGATCTTTGGTCAATAAATGGGAAAAGGAACTAAATAGACACTTCGCAAAAGAAGAAAAACCAACAGTCAACAAATATATGAGAAAAATGTTCAGCATCTCTAGCAATGAGAGAAATTCAAATGAAAAGTATACCAAGATTTCCCCTCACTCCAGTCACAATGGGGATTATCAAGAATACAAATAATAATAAAGATTGGCTAAGATGTAAGGAAAAGAGTACACTCAAGCTAGTGGAACTGCAAATTGGTGCGACCCCTGTGGAAAGCGGTATGGAGATTCCTCAGAAAACTAGAAACGGAACCACCATTTGACCCAGTTATCCCACTCCTCCACATATACCCAATGGACTTAAAATCAGCATCCTACAGTGATGGAGCCACATCAATGTTTATAGCAGCTCAATTCACAACAGCTGAGCTATGGAACCAACCTAGCTGTCCTTCAACAGATGAATGGATGAAGAAAATGTGGTCTATATATACAATGAAATATTACTCAGCCGAAAACAAGAATTGCTTTATTACACTTGCTGGTAAATGGATGGAACTGGAGACTATCATGCTAACCGACAAAAGCCAATCCCAAAAAACCAGAGGAGTTTTCTCAAAAGACATGCTTAGCTCCTGTTTGTGGTGAAATGTCCCACGGCTATAGTCATTCTGCTGCCTTTAAGGAATGTGTGATATAATGACACATTTCCAGGGCCAACAAGATTAAGGTAGCATCATTGCCCTGGTTTTGGTAGAGATTTTTTTCATTAGTCTTTAATCAGATAAGTAATGACACTAGCGATGTAAATATGTCAAAAATATTATCATAGAAGCAAAAAATTAAGTTATTAATGATATTTTGAAAATTTCATTTGGAAGTGTTGGTTGCTTTTTGTTCCTGCATCATCATAAGGGCTCTACGTGATATTTGAAATCTCTCATTTACTCAGATAGCCTTCCCTTCATTCCCCTTTGTCTCATTAGCACCCACGTCTGAGAGTTACCTTTGTTTTTGGTAAACATGCCCCAAGTTAATTTGAGTTTATAAGGAAATGGAAGATAATTTGGAATTCACAATGCGTGATTAGATCATATCTTGTGGTATTTTCCCACCCTTGTAGAAGGATGGCGCATTTGAGAACCAAGACAGTAGACATTGCTCAGTGGTGGGCCTGGAGTTTCCAGGAGCTTCCAGAACCTTCTGGAGGAAGGTCCCTCTCCATGGTCCTGTGCTCTGGGCCTGCTCTTCCTTCTTCTCCTTGGCTTTCCAATTGGCCATGGGAAGGCCCAGAGGAGCAGACAGTTCCCCATGCCAGGTTGCCTGCAAAGGAGTGGTCCTAGGGTGAACAACAGCCTGCCCTTCAGATCTGTGCGTTCTGCAGCCACAGATCCACCCTGCCCCAGACTGAAAACATTCAGAAAACAGTTTCATCTGCCCTCAACATTTTCATCCTTTTTTTTCATGATTCTCTCAATCATATGTTAACAACTATATTAGATATGATCCAGGTGCGGTGGCACATGCCTGGCATCTCAGAGGCTCAGGAGGCTGAGGCAGGAGGATCGTGAGTTCCAAGCCAGCCTCAGCAAGTTAGGGAGGTCCTGAGCAACTCAGACCTTTTCTGAAACTAAAAACTTCAAAGAGGGTTGGGAGTGTTGCTTAGTGGTTAAGTATCCCTGGGCTCAATCCCTGGCACCCACAAACCAACCAACAAACCAAACCCCTGATATTAGGTATTTTAGGGAATCCAGAGATGATATAAAATGTGCTCAGATTATATACAAATATTAACTCAAGAGACTAAGCACCCATGGACTTTGGCACCAGGGTGGCTCGGGCACCCATCTCCCGCAGGTGTCAGGGGGTGACTGTGGTCACTCAGTGCAGGTTTTGGCCCCGGGCTCGCTCCGCGTGGTTCATGTGTCAGACACGATGAGGATGCAGAACACTTGCAGCCATTGGGTGTGGTTCCTTCCTGGGTCTGAGCTGAGGGTGTGGGCAGGAACCAGACCCCCTCTCCCGCAGAAGTGGCACGCTCTAGGGGAAGACTGCTCTGTGACTCCAGAGACACGCTCCGCTGAGAAATTACACAGCACGCAGGAGGAGGGGAATCTGAGCAAGAGGAACGTTGAATTAAAAATGGGTTCTGTCGCTGCTTAGGACCATTATTCAAGTTTGAAGATCGGGTGACACTTCATTATTCATTTGAGTGTCGATGAGGAGGGAGAATCACTATCTTAGAAGTACAAAGGGGGCTGGGGCCGGGGCTCAGAGGTAGAGCGCCTGCCGCTCACATGGGAGGCACTGGGTTCCATCCTCAGCCCCACAGAGAAATAAATAAAGATACTGCGTCCATCCACAATTTTAAAAATATTTTAAAAAATAAGTAAAAAGGACAAACTGCAGTGGCACACGCCTGTAATTTTAGTGGCTTGGGAGGCTGAGGCAGGAGGATCACAAGTTCAAAGCCAGCCTCAGCAACTTGGAGAGGCCCTAAGCAACTCAGTGAGACCCTGTCTCTAAGTAACACACAAAATAGGGCTGGGGCTCAGTGGTTGAGTGCCCCTGGGTTCAATCTCCATCCAAAAAAAAAAATGCAGTTAAAAGGACAAATGGAAATAAGAAATTCTCAAAGTTCCCAGAAGGTGTGGAGTTCTGCAGATCTGCAGGGGCCTGCTGTGTCTCCGTGTAGGAGAGAGAGATGTGCAGCCAGCTGACAGTTTTCTTGTTCAAGCAGTGTGAGCATGCCGGCTGACAGCGTCTGAAAAGAACAGTGTGATGAGAGGAAAAAACAAAAAGTGGAAGAAAAGATGTCTCTGGGCTTCCTGTGTTTAGCAACGCAGGCCAGGGGTTAGGGTCAGCATAACCCACTCTGAGCATGCTCCCTGGAGTCTTCACCACCTTCAAGATCGGAGAGTAGCTGGGCACGGTGGTGCACACCTGAGATCCCAGCAGCTCAGGAGGCTGAGGCAGGAGGACCATGAGTTCAAAGCCAGCCTCAGCAAAAGTGAGGCCCTAAGCAACTCAGTGAGACCCTGTCTCTAAATAAAATACAAAATAGGGCTGGGGATGGGGCTCAGTGGTCGAGTGCCCCTGGGTTCAATCCCTGTTACTCCCCAACTCCAAAAAAAAAAAAAAAAAAAAAAGAAGGTAGAGTGGACCCCAGGCAGTGTCAGTGCCCTGGTCTCCAGCATGATCTATTCCCTCTACTTAGGACCAAGGGGTGCTGGCATGTCCCCTCTGATCCCGTTGTGTCCTCCCTTGACCCTGTTCTGTTTGTCCTTGTTTTGTTAGCAGGGAAGATCAGGTTGATTTCTTTGCCTGCCAAGTACCTACTTAAGAAAAATGCCAAATAGACGATGGCTTTGCCGTCCCAAGGAGCTGATTTTGTAACAGAGAGGGAATCCGCACCGGCCACCCCTGGTGGGAATGGTGTGGGGTTGGGGTCCTGGGTCCTGGCGTGTGCCCCAAGGTCTGAACTCAGTGCATCTCTCTGGGGACTGGGAATGGGCAGGGCTGGCTGTCACTTGGCCTGTGATGTTCACCCTTGTCGTGGGTGTCAGAGAATGAGGGAAAAGCTAGAGAGAGTGCTGTCAGGCTGTCCTCCCATGGCGCTGTGAGGAGCAGGGACAGAGGAGACAACACAGAGCCGCCTCCTCCCTCCCTCCAACACGAGGACCTGGATCCGATTTTCACCTTCTTAAGCTTCTCTCCTGATTTTTTTTTTTTTTTTTTTTTTTTGGTACTCGGGATTGAACCCAGGGGCACTGAACCACTGAGCCACATCCCCAGCCCTATTTTGTATTTTATTTAGAGACAGGGTCTCCCTGAGCTGCTTAGGGCCTTGCTAAGTTGCTGAGGCTGGCTTTGAACTCGCGATCCTCCTGTCTCAGCCTCCTGAGCTGCTGGGATCTCAGGTGTGTGCCAGCCAGAGGTCAAGCACCCCTGGGTTCAATCCTCACTATACTCCCAAAAGAAAAAAATAAAATAAAAAAAAAAATCCAGTGCATTCTTGCAGCTAATCCTAAACTCACCCGAGTTCTTTGTCTTTTCCTTATCATTTATCTGTGTTTTTATTGTGAGCTTTTATATTTCTTAGGACCTTCCACAGCTCCTATCTAAATACCACGCACATGGGCAACATCGGATTAATACTTGTTGAATTAAATTAAATACATCTGTTAAAATCCCTCGGCTCGCCTCATTAGTAAGGCAGTCGGGTGTGTTCGTGCGTAAGAAGCAAACTGGGACGTGTCATTCTGTATTGTTGAACACAATATTGTCCCTCCAGAAAAACACCGTTGGTTTTGTGTGATTCGTTGACAAATTCAAAGGATGGTGGGGCCATCTGTTCTCTGTAGCTCCCGAGGAAAGAACAAAAGGATTGTGCTTGGGGCTGAGAATGAGGAGAACAGAGGGCACAGCAGGAAGGGTGTTTGCTCTGCTAGGGTGGCTTAGCATCAGGAGCTCTGCGTCTCCTTCCTTGGAGTCTGGGAGCATCCCCTTGGATGGACATGAACATGGACATGGTGGCTGTGGTCTGTCCCTGATGACCTCTGTGACTTGGACCAATTCTCTATTCATATTCAGAACTCTCCCCCCCCCTTAGCCTCCAGATTAACTCCATTTATTTTTTAAATTACAAAAGAAGTACACCCAGCCTTCCGTGTATCCATGGGTTCCTCATCCGCAGGTTCAACCAACTTTCAACCAGAAACATTCAGAAGCCAGGTGCGGTGACTCACGCCTGTCATTCCAGCAGCTCCGGAGGCTGAGGCGGGAGGATCATGAGTTCAAAGCCAGCCTCAGTGACTCAGGAGGCCCTAAGCAACTCAGGGAGACCCTGTCTCTAAATAAAATACAAAAATATAAAATAGGGTTGGGGATGTGGCTCAGTGGTTAAGCACCCCTGAGTTCAATCCCCAGTACAAAAAAAAAAAAAAAAAAAAAAAATTCAGGAAGCAAAAATTCCAGAAACCTCCAAAAAGCAAAACTTGAAATGACTGCATGCCATATAACATGCTAAATCCACACAAATGAAGGATTGTGTAGGCACTGTACTGGATGTTTTATAAGTGATCTGGAGAGGATTTAAAGTATATGGGAGGAGGTAAGTAGGTTCTATACAAATTCTACCCCATTTTATAGAGTGTTGAGCTTCCCCAGATATTGGGTTAGGAGGGTCATGGAACCAACTGTCCACAGATACTGAGAGACACCTTATGTTCTTTCAAAGAAAATCTGATATTTCAGAAACGCAGAGAGTCCCAAGCAGAAGACCTCCTCCATTCTGATTGAGCACGTTATGTACCTCTTTTCCTAAGTTTTGCTCTAAGTATAGAAATATGTATGCGTACATGTCTTGGCTTTTCTAAAAATATATTTATAGTTTCTATCTCGTCCTTCCTTTTGCATCTTTCTTTATCATGATTGTGACTGTGTGTGAATGCGTATGAGTCTCATTTCTTTCTCTCTGTTTTTGATACTGGGGATTGAACTTGTTTAACCACGGAGCCCCATCCCCAGCCCCTTTTAAAATTTTATTTAGAGACAGGGTCTCCCTGAGTTGCATAGGGCCTCTCTAAGTTGCTGAGGCTGGCTTTGAACTCCTGATCCTCCTGCCTCAGCCTCCTGAGCAGCTGGGATGACAGACAGGTACCTTTTTAATGGTTATGTAGAATTTCTGCATGTGGATGTGCCATAATTTTGTGATTGGTATCCTACAGATGAATATTTGGGTTATTTCCCAAATTTACTATTACATATCACAGTACACACTCTCTGCTGAGGGTTTAACTGGGTCAAATGGTGGTTGCATTCCAAGTTTTCTGAGGAACCTTCATATTGCTTTCCAGAGTGGCTGCACCCATCCAAATTGATTTATCCTAAGCAAGCGTCTTCCAATGACCTTGAAGTTTAGAGGCACAGGGTTCTGATTCCAGGGATGTCATGCCGCTGTTTAAAATTATTGTTGAAACTCCAGATATGTGTAGCTTTTCCCCCACCCTCCCCCCGCCCCCACAGGTGAATGAATATCACACTATCTGGCCCTCAGGATCTCCAGTGCCCAGACATGTCTGCAGCTGATGCAGGGTTGAAGTTGGTGACAGAGATCAGACAGCACGGGCTCAGAATGTTTCTCCCCTCCTCATTTCTGATCCTTTTATCTTTGGAGATGGAGCCCAGCAGGCTGCTTGGATCCTTAGGTAGGGTGACCCTGGAATATCAGTGGCATTCCTTCTCCTCTCCATTAGGAACCAAGAGCAAAAAAGCAAACTGAGAGCACACTTTATAGCCTCTGCAGGAAGTCTGAAGTTGGTGCGCATCTGTTGGGCTGCAGTGATGAGGTGGATCCTCGTTGTTAATATCTGGTTTGCAACTTGAAGCCTCCACTGTAGTGTGAATGTTCCCGAGGCACACCAGTCCCTGCATCATACAGCGGGTCGCTCTGTGGGCAGCCTTTCAGCCAGAGGACACACGGAAAGGAGCCGTTCTTTTGGCGGTGACTGTAGGGAATGGCCGAGTTGAAACCCGGCTGATTCCAGAAGCCTTAGAAGTAGCTGCTGCTTAAAACGAGAGCCCACTCAAGTGTGTCAGTGCAAGAGGAAGAAGGGAACCGCTCTTGTAACACGCACTCCAGTACCTTGACCCCTCTCCTAAAAATATAGTTCCCAGTAGACGCGGTGGTGCAAACCTGTCATCCCAGAGGCTCAGGAGGCTGAGGCAGGAGGACTGCAAGTTCAAAGCCAGCCTCAGCAAAAGCCAGGCCCTAAGCAACTCAGGGAGACCCTGTCTCTAAATAAAATATGAAAAAGAGCTGGGGATGGGGCTCAGTGGTTAAGTGTCCCTGGGTTCAATCCCCTGTAACCCCCCCCCCCCACACACACACACACACAAAAGAAAAATTGGGGGATTTTTTTGGTGTATGCTAATTATACAGAATAGTGGGTTTCCTTGTGGTATATTTCAATGTGCATATAACATAACTGTAGGGTAGAGAAAGGGGTCAGAGGGAGAGAGGAAGGAGTGCAAGGGGAGGTACCCTGATTGAAATTGATCAATCAGGGTGTCTTGAATCCTATAGAGAAAGAAACTTTCAAGCCCACCACAGAACTACGACTCCGCCTACCACCAACAGATGGCGCTAGGGGGCGCTGATGTCGTGCCCCTTTGGCTTGGAAAGAAAGATTTCTTAATACCTTTTCAGAACCCAACACATAAACTGAGACTGGAGTAGAAGAACTTATTAGACTTGATCAAGGCCTGCTGGCATACCGCTTAAGATCGATTGATTCCCTTCTTCTCTAATCCCATAGTCATCAGGAAAATTGGAATCATTTTGTTAACAACTTGAATGCTAGGTAGGGCCCGCCCTGGAGAGAATGTTCCGGAAGTCTGTGCCTCCAAGGAGTGGAGTGGAGTTACAGCCACACACCTGTTCCCTCTGAAAGCCGTTTCTAGTAAATTGTTTTCACACTATCTGAGCATCTCTTCATTAATTGATAAAATTAATTTCAGAGCAGAATGGTTCTGTGGTCTGATAAGCCAGAAAATCCCCTCCTACTCTACCCGTCACAAACACTCTGTTTGGCATTCTTACAAGGATTCTCCTGCCTTCCTAGCTGAAGAATGATTGTGCTTTTATTTTACCAACCCAGATTGTTAAACAAGTTTTTTTTTTTTTTTTTCTGTTTTGTTTTGTACCCGAAATTGAACCCAGGAGCGCTTAACCATTGAGCACCATCCTCAGCCCTTTATATTTTATTCAGAGACAGGGTCTCACTGAGTTGCTCAGGGCCTCACTAAGTGGCTGAGGCTGGCTTTGAACTCGCGATCCTCCTGCCTCAGCCTCCTGAGCTGCTGGGATGACAGGCCTGCACCACTGCGCCCAGCTAAACATAACTTTTTAATTCCATTTCTCCACATGGGTGTATAAAGTCAACGTGACCTCAACTGATGTAACCTGCAGATTAGCCATCGAATGGTAAAAGCAAACAACATTGGTGTCTTTTTAAGCAAATGGTTTGACAGGTCAGCACTTTTCACAGTTTGGCCTTGATTAGCATATACAGATTCAGCAAGGATCTTGCAGTTTCTGATGTAATTTCTTGCCATGAAATTTTTCCCCCCCTGGGGGACAGGGCTAGGAGCTGGGATTTTCACACTGAAGCCTACTGTCTGTAGTGTGGATAATCCCCACTTTTTTTTCTTTTGCATTTGACTGTACAAATGACATGAAAGCATTTTGTGAATCTGAAAATATGATCACATTCTTCCTTCTCAGGTTGCTTTGAGGCACAGATTCCTAGTAAATCTAGTTTATGCCTGCACTGGTTTGGGAGGGAAGGTATTTTTGCCCTGAGGGATGCTACAGCCACTTTGCAAATGGGGGGGAAATCATCTCCCCCTAAGAAGAGGGGAGTTAGAAACCTGCCTTTATCTTTTTCTTCCTTTATTTTCTTCTTTTTTTTTTTTATTTTTTTTGGTACCTGGGATTGAACTCAGGGGCACTCAACTCTGAGCCACATCCCCGCCCTTTTATATATATATTATTTAGAGACAGGGTCTCACTGAGTTGCTTAGGGTCTCACTAAGTTGCTGAGGCTGGCTGTGAACTCATGATCCTCCTGCCTCAGCCTCTGAGCTGCTGGGATTACAGGTGTGCCCAGCTAGGGAGCAATTTTGAATCACAGAGGCAGCATATTTGGGTGAGTTAAGTTCTCACTGGAGACATTTTTTTAAAATATTTTTATTTTAGTTGTAGGTGAACACCATACCTTTATCTTGTTTATGTATTTTTGTGTGGTGCTGAGGATTGAACCCAGTGCCTCACACGTGCTCGGCTAGCGCCCTACCGCTGAGCCCCAGCTCCAGCCTGCAAATTAACTTCTTAGAGCTCAGCTTTTCCGCCTGTCAAGTGGGAATATTACCAACATACTTCACAGGGTTGCAAAGAGGAGTTGGGCAAAGTGCTTAGAAGAATGCATTCTCCATAATCCTTCGCTGTTGTGATTAATTGTCATGACTATGCACGATCTCAAGCAGGTTACATCATAAGATGCAGCTAAAAAGGGTGCAATGAACATCCCCCAGTGGTAGAAAGTTAGAAAAAGCACTTTGGCACATTCTGGAGGCCTGATACATTCTTACTCAGTTGAAGATGGTGAATGTGGTTCTGTGTGCCCCTCCTACCTCTGAGGGTTTTGCTATGTGTGGGCAGAGCAGCAGATGAAGCAGCCTCAGGCCAGGCTGTATTGAGCCACATTAGCTGGGGAGAGACCTGTGGTTCCCGGGGGAGGAAACAGTAGCTGAGAAACTTTGGTGGCACTAAGCATGATTCCAGAGAAAGCAATGCTCCCCGGCTAGCTGGTGACAGATTCCTGCTTGCTCTTCCTGTAATCTAAAAGGTGAGCAGAATCGGATGGGCAGGGAGTGGGAGTGAGTTTGATTCTTCCTGGTGGCTTTATCTTTTTGAAATAGGTTAGGGAGGTTGTAAATGGGATCTTTGTGATATTTCTGTAGCCCATAATGAGTGAGTTCAGGCTAGACAGATTGATGGCACTCCAAAGTACAGATGGCCCCCAGCTACGCGCCTCACATGTGCTAGTGCTCTACCGCTGAGCCTCAGCTCCGCAAATTAATTTCTTAAAGCTCAGCTTTTCCACCTGTCAAGTGGGAATATTACCAACAAACATAAAATATTTCAACTTTACAGTGATGTGAGAGCAGATCCTGGCAACCACTCTGTTTTTGCACTTTGAGTTCAATGTTCAGTGAATTCCATGAGTTATTCTACACTGTGTTATAAAATGAGCTTGGTGCTGGGCTCAGGGGCCCAGGTCTGCACCTGTAATCCTAGCAGTTTGAGAGGCTGAGGCAGGAGGATCACAAGTTCATGGCCAGCCTCAGCAACTTAGCAAGGCCCTAAACAACTCAGTGAACCCTGTCTCTAAACAAAGTACAAAATAGGGCTGGGGATGGGGCTCAGTGGTTGAGCACCCCTGAATTCAATCCTTGGTACCTCCCCAAAAAAAGGGTGTGATGTTGGGGATTTTGCTCTGCTGTGGACTCACACCATTGGAGTTTGCTTAAGGCAAGCTAGGCTGAGCCTTGCTATTTGGTGGGTTAAGTGTATTGAATGCATTTTCAATACAATGTTTTTAACTTCCTGTGGGCTTCCCTTTATTATAAGTTGAAGAGCTCAAATATTGGTTGGTGGGTTGAGGATTGGGGGACAACCTCTAAATTTTCACGTCACCTATAGAAAAGCAAAGAATTGAAATAAACCAGTCTGTGCTTTAGTAACATGTTAAAAAATATTGATGAGGATAATGATGACAATTAACGTGTGTACATATTTCTGTATGCATATGCACATACTCATGGATATGCACATGCATAGCACATGTATCTGTCTATACACATACAGACATCCATCTCTGGTATATATGTGCCATATCTTGGTAAGCATATAACAAATGACTGCTGTAATGACTGATATCACTCAGTTTGGACTTGGGAAGACATGTTAGCATTTGACTCTTAGGAGCCAGTACAAGCTAATAAGCTCACACAACTATTTAATACCAATTGTGTGCTGGGTACTGTGCTAAGTGCTTTAGGTATATTTGTTCATTTAAACATCACAGTACTCAGGAGGATAGTGAGTTCAAAGCCAGCCTCAGCAAAAGTTTCTTTCTTTCTTTCTTTTTTTTTTTTGGTACTAGGGATTGAACCCCCGGGTGCTTAACCACAGAGCCACATCCTCAGCTCTCTTTTTTTTTTTTTAAATATATTTTATTTAAAGACAGGGTCTTGCTAGTTGCTGAGGGCCTCACTAAGTTGCTGAGACTGGCTTTGAACTCGTGATCCTCTTGCCTCAGCCTCCAGAGCTGCTGGGATGACAGGCGTGCACCACCGTGCCTGACATAGCACCTCTTTTAAAAGGAGAAAACAGAGGTTCAGAGAGTTTAAGCAGCTAGCCCAAGGTCACATGAGTTGTAAGTGACAGAGTTGCCATGAGGACCCACGCAGTCTGGCTTCAGGGTTCATGCATGGACTCAACACTCCACTGTCACCTCTCAGCAAAATCTCAATGTGGCTGATTTGAAGTCTCCTTAAGTTAGAAAAAGTCACACAAGAGCCGAGTCTACATCAGAGCTAAACTGGAGTCAGATCTCTGCTCTGTCCGATTGCAGGTAGGTGCGGCTGTAGGTGGGGAGATGGGTTCCTCCTGTGAGAGTCCAGAATCACCCCTAGAAGCCGTGCACTCCTCCTAGCTCCATCTTCCCTCCCACACGCATCCCTCCTTCCCCCGGGTGGCAGCATACATCATGCTCCTCACGCGGGAGTCTCCAATGGCCTCCAAAAGCATAATTAAGTCTTACCTTCTGGCTGCTTCTCTCCCTGGAATCAGCCACTGTGGACTTCTGAGGAACCAAACACTTGGCTTCATCACATGCTTCACTCTACATAAGCCATTTTATTTTATTTTGGTACCAGAGATGGAACCCAACGGTGTTTAACCACTGAGCCCCCTTCCCAGCCCTATTTTAAATTTTGTTTTATTTAGAGACAGGGTCTCACTGAGTTGCTTAAGGCCTCACTAAGTGGCTGAGACTGGCCTCAAACTTACCATCCTCCTGCCTCAGCCTCCTGAGCTGCAGGGATGACAGGTGTGCACCCCAGGTGGCATGTCCCCAGCCCCCTCTGTCACACAGACCCCCATACTCTACCCCCACTGTCCGCTTTTGAGTTATTTCTCAAGCACCCCCCCACCCGAGCCTCCTTCTTTATAGGAGTCCTCCTTTTGTCCCCAAATAATGTAGATGACTGCCTTTTGAAAATGAAAATGTCTGAATTTGAAGATTATTTCTCCCTTTTGTCATTCTAGACAAAGAAATGCCATTTCTTTTTCACTGTGAACCATCAGGACCCTGCCGTTTTCCTTGTGGAACATTCTTTGTTGATGTTCTGTTCTCTCAGTGGGGTCATTGTAGGTGTTTCTGCCATGTCAATCTGGGATCCACTAAGGATGGACATGGTCAGGAAGAAAAGGGGTGGTGCCCAGGGCTCATCTCTGCCTAATGGCGGACCTTCAGGGTGGCCTGAAGCAGAGTGTAGAGCTGTTGCACCTCTGAAGAATACACAGCTGCCCTCGGATTACCTGTGACGGGTTCTTAAGAGTACAGGGAAGAGCAGGTGCAGTGGCCCACGCCTGTCATCCCAGTGGCTCAGGAGGCTGAGGCAGGAGGATCGTGAGTTCAAAGCCAGCCTCAGCAACAGTGAGGCCCTCAGCAACTCAGTGAGACACTGTCTCTAAATAATTTAAAAAGGGCTGGGGATGTGGCTCAGTGGTCAAGTGCCCCTGAGTTCAATCCTGGGTTACCCCTGCCCCTCAAAAATAAATAAATAAATAAATAAGCCGCTGGGAAGGGTTTGGCATCTTCCTGACTCTGGGTCACTTGTCTGTCAGTGCGTTAGCCTCACGACACTGAGGCCCAGGCAGCTTTATCTATTGATGGTCATCCTGCCTGTCCCCAATTGCAGCCTGTCTCTGTCTTTTGCATAGCTCAGTCCTGCACCATCCACGCTGCTGGATGTTGATAGTGACCACGAAATAAAAAGAAGGCCAGGCATGATCTAGGTGGGTACATGCACACTTGGTGGCTAAAAGTTTCCATGGCTCTGTGTGTATCCATAAAGGGCACTGAAAGTGTCAGGAGCATTGATTTTGAGGTTAGAAATAAAATCTGGTGGGTTGGAAAATTTGCACCCATTAATAATGCGATTGACTGTGTCTGTCTGTCCCTGTGCCTGCGGCTGGATGGAGGGACCACTTGTGTGATGCCGTTGAAAATCCCTCACCTACCAAGTCCTAGCACTGCGGCTCTGGAGGAACCTCCAATTTCTCTTAGCCTCAGTGTTTCTTCTGTAAAACGGGATGGTAGCACAGGATCATCCACTGTAGCTGATACATGCACGTGTTCCCTGCATACACAGTGTGACTTTGGTGGTGGTGGTGGGTGGTGGTAGTGGTGGTGACGTGAGCCTTGGAGACAGTAAGCCAGTGCACCCTGCTCACCTCGGCATCTGATATGAATGGAGTAATTTTTCTGGGTCTCCTGGTTTCTCTTCCACTCAGTGCACACTAGAGTAACTATTTGGCAGCCCTGTTGTGAGAATTCCATGACATTTCTGGTTGACAGATTTTGGAGCCCAATACGGTTGGGAGCTGTGGCACTGTCATGCACTACAGATGTAGCCTATCATTTTCCTCCTGATTATAAGTATCACCTAGGGTATGTAATTTTTTTTTTCAGTATTGAGGATGGAGTCCAGGCCCTTTGCATGCATCCCTAGCCTTTTATTATTATTATTATTATTATTGTTATTATTATTAATTTTGAGACGTGGTCTTGCTAAGTTGCTGAGGCTGGCCTCAAACTGGTCATCCTCTTGCCTCAGCCTCTCCAGATGCTAGGATTATAGGTATGTGCCACTGTGACCAGCAGGAAATACAAGTTTGTTTTATTTTTTGGTTCCAGGGATTGAACCCAGGGGGGCATTTAACCACTGAACCACATCCCCAGTCCTTTTTTATATTTTATTGGCTAAATTGCTTCAGGTCTCACTAAGTGGATGAGGCTGGCTTCAAAACTTGCAATCCTCCTCCCTCAGCCTCCCACACTGCTGGGGCTGCAGGTGTCAGCCACTGTGCCTGGCAGGATATAGAAGTTTCCGTGGATATTATCTTTCCATGAGGGTTTTACAATTGAGGGTTAAAGCCCCATCCCTACTACTTGGCATATTACAGTTCCTGTTAACAGTAATCATCAATATTTTGATTTATGCCAGTCATTCACGATAGAGTTGATGTTGGTTTTGGGGAGACACTTGGCAATGTTTTGGTTGTCACAGCTGTGCACAGGCGCTCCTGGCATCTAGTGGGCAGGTGCCAGGGACACTGCTATAAACCCCCCCCAGATATCCACAGTGCCAGGGCTACAGCACTCTGCACTCACTGAATGCTCCTTGCAAGCAGCACTGTGACCTGCTGGACCTGGCATGGATCCCCACCGGATCAACCTGGGGTCTTCAGGCACCTCCTGAGTGATGTAGTCTACAAATACACTTAGCCCCTTGGTTTAGCATTTCTGCCGATTAACCTTGTGACTTCTAGATTTCAGGATTCAATCTGACATCTCTCCTCCCCTCTTTTTATTTTGGTGCCAGGGATTGAACCTAGAGGTGCGTGCCTCCTGAGCACATCCCCAGCCATTCTTAATATTTTATTCAGAGATAGAGTCTCACCGAATTGCCGAGGGCCTCACTAAATTGCTGAGGCTGGCTTTGAACTTGCGATCCTCCTGCCTCAGCCTCCTGAGCGGCTGGTATGACAGGTGTGTGCCACCAAGCCCGGCTCGCCTCTGTTTTTATTTTATCTTTTTGGTGCAGGGGATTGAAACCAGGGCCTTGGACATACACACATAGCACACACTATACATTTAACTTTATCCTTTTAAAAATGTTAATCACATAATATCACAAATATTAGGGGGGAAAAACAGTATAAGCAGATCTCCAAGCGCTGTCCGTGGACTGGCCTCGCTCTCAAAACTGTCGGTCCCCAGGGAAGCCAGGACAGAAAGTAAGAGTGGGTTCAGAAACTCTGGAAGCCATTCTTGGTGCTTGCTGGTTTCTGTTCTCTGTGGGTATCTGTCTTCAGCACAATGAATTTCTTTTACAGTGTATGACCTTTGAATATTTAAACCTTTGCATAATGGTTATAATTGTTGGATAATTCATAGACACATTGTTTCCAACTTTTTGTCATGAAAAATCTTAAAAGTTACAGAGAAGCGGAGGGAATCCTACAGCGAACAGCTGAACAACTACGAACAACGTGAATCGAACAACGTGAATCGGGTTGGCACTGCAGCCCGCTGCCCCGCCAGTGTGGAAATGAAGCCTGTGTTTGGAAGTGAACTTCTTCTGGAACAGAGCCCTGCCCCTTATTTCATGTACCCACTCTGCCTGCTGCCACACCCCCCAATCAGGGCTGTGTAGTTCCTACAGAGAACTTAAGGCCCTGCTCCTCCACCCAGGAGCAATGCAGTGCTAGTTTCAGCAGCACAGAGAGCCCACATTTGGACCCCCAGTTCCAAAGTAGAGGCCAGCACCCTACCACTGAACCACAACCTGTGCTCTGCCCCACTTTTAAATCTAAACACAGATAGATACTTCCTTAGAACAGATTTCTCGTTGCCCTGACCATCGCCCACCATCTCCCCATCTCCTGCTCTGCAGGTCAAGGTGGAATCACAAGACCTGGACTGGAGCATTGGCTTGGAAAGCAGTTTACACAGAGGTATCAATGCTGGGTGTGGTGGTGCATGCCTATAATCCCAGAGGCTTGGGAGGCTGAGACAGGAGGATTGAAAGCTCAAAGCCAGCCTCAGTAACTTTGTGAGGCCCTAAGCAACTCAGTGAGATCCTGTCTCTAAGTAAAATATACAAAAGAGCTGGGGATGTGGCTCAGTGGTTAAGTACCCCTCGGTTCAATTCTGGTACCCCCCCCAAAAAAAAGTATCTGCAAATTGGTTAGGTTACTACAACCCTTCAGAGGTTGGGGGGATGAGGAGATGTGGGTCAGAGAGTGCAATATGGTAGCAATGAGGAGGTTGGAAGGCCTATTGTACTGCATAAGGACTGAGTCACTGTGTGCATGCATTGCCTCACATCCAGGCTCCTTTCTGAGAAATATGTTGTCAGACGATTTCGTGGTTGTGCAAACATTTGAGTGCGTTTACACAAACTGAAGTCAGAGACAATGGCACTGCTTGATAGAGTCTTGTGGGACTGCCATAGTGCATGCTTTTCCGTCCTTGATAGAAACGTCACTATCGTGTGCATGACAGTATTGTAATATATATTCTGGAAATTTGTTAAGAGAATAGATGAGGCATTCTTGCTATAAAGCAAAAGAAGATAATTATATAACCATGTGAGATGATGGGTATGTTGATTTGCTTGCTAGGAGTAATTGCTTCATTTGTATGAGTAGATCAAAACATCACGCTGTTACCTTATATTTATACAATAAAGCCAGGCACCCCGGTATGTGTCTGCAATCCTTGTGACTTGGGAGACTGAGAGAGGAGGATTGCAAGTTCAAGGTCAGCCTCAGCAAGACCTTGTCTCAAAATTAAAAAAAAAAAAAAAACTAAAAAACTAAAAAGGACTGGTGATGTAGCTCAGTGGTCCAGCACCCCTGGATTCAATACCACGTTACTCCCCTCCCAGATTATAAGAAAGAAACATCATTAGAAAATGCGAACATGTCTACCATACTGACCTTGCAGACTCCCCTTTAGCCCAGCCACTATACGCTCCACCTGTTTGAGGAGTCGTATTGGAACACAGCCCTGCCAGTCAGCCACTGATGTCCCAAGCCGCTTTCACGGAACTGGCAGAATCAAGCAGTGGCTACAGGGAGCTGTGTAGTCCACAAAGCCTAAAATAATTAGGGTCTGGCATTTTACAGAAGAGATTTGCTGATTCCTAATTTAGAGGAGTACCTTTCATGTAAAACTAGGCCAGGCTGCTCACTTCCATGTCCCATGTAAACAATTTGACTTTTCCGCAGACTGAATAGGTCTGACTTGTTAATTGGGAGGGTGAGCCAGGGTGACAGAATGGACTCAAGTCTCCTGCTTATTTACGGTTTTCTCCTTTCATTCACCTTTTGCTTTATTCTGATCCAACCTCTTTCTTAAATTTATTAGTAGAATTATTTTTTTTGTCTTTGTGTGTGTTATGGGCTTTTGTTTTTTTAATTTATTTTATTTTGGTGACAATAATAAAGATATCCTGAGATAATTATAAAAAATAGTAAAACAGGAACTCTAATGAGGAGTGCCAGATGCTTAACTGCTGAGCCACATCCCTAGACCTTTTTTTTTTTTTTTTTTTTTTTTGGTACCAGGGATTGAACCCAGGGGCACTCAACCACTGAGCCCCATCCCCAGCCCTATTTTCTATTTTATTTAGAGACAGGGTCTCACCGAGTTGCTTAGGGCCTCCCTCAGTTGCTGAGGCTGGCTTTGAACTCGGGATCCTCCTGCCTCAGCCTCCCGAGCCTCTGGGATGACAGGTGCACGTGTTAGTGCCCAGCTGGGGCCCCCTATTTTCAAATGAGGAAACTTAGAAATGAGACGTAGTTTGCCCACGGTGTTCTCATTTAGAAGGATCAGGGCCAGGGTTCATGTTTCGACTCTGGGTCTAGTTTTCATGCTGTAGTGGGGCTTATTAATTATTGATGTGTTGCTGTGGTCTGTTTGGACCCTGTATTTTAGAATGTTTATTTTTGGCTCCCCCCCCCACTCCCCAGCAACTCAGAAGATGTCATTTTAAATGGCTTCTTCCTTTCAATTTGTTCTGGTTTAATTACGAAGATGACTCCCATGTTTAATAAGATGCCATTTCTAGAACATACAGAATTCGTTCTGTTGACAGGAAATCATTTATTCTGTAATTTACATATGATAATGGAAGTATTGCTTGACATTTGCTTTTCTCTCCTCTCATTCTACATTCTAGACTAGAAATCCAAAAAGCCTCGTTCTACCCCTAGGGGAATAGAGGATCACAATTAATCTGGTTGTAGACCATCCGAGGAGCAAATACGTGTAAGAATATATGTTCCGGACTTTCAGTTTGTCTTTTTACTTTCTGGAGGTCTAAGCTGATGTCAGGAGAGACGGCTGTGTGTCTTGGAGGGTGCCTAATTTACTTCGGAAAATGCATTCTCATGTTGGAATCCTAGGGTGTGCTTTAGTGTTGGGTTTGATGTGCCTGCGAGGTTTGTTGAGTTTGATGAGTGTATTTTTGTTTGAACTTGATGCTTTTTTCCCCCCTCTTACCAATCTCTTCCCCAGAATGAAGATTCTAGCCATAATTGGTCCTTTGGCATCATATAGATGATTCCGAAGTGCCCTAACAGCTTATTATAGGAGACTAGACATTGTGACCTCCCACGGAGATCCTGTTCCCTCTTGATCTTGTTTCATTACAGCAAAATTTGTTTAATCTGAAAGTGGAAAGAATCATGAGGAGACAGATGTCAGGGAACTTTCTGGCACTCTGGCTTTCCATGATTTTATCCCCGGTTTGAAGTAATCATATGATAAGAACAGAATCTGGCCCATTTTCCTCTAATGAGATCTGGAAACTTTTTCAAAAGACAATATCTTTTTTGTGGTTGTTGTTCACAAAGAACGCATTGATTTGAGAGTTGTCAGAGAACAGTCACTTTATGTAGTTAGAACAAAAAAAAAATGAAAAAAAAATAGGTTAATAAATGTGGGTGTTTGCAGATTCATTTTAACCTTGTCTTATTTTCAAGGATGTGCCGTCTGGGCCGCTAGACGAGACTGAGTCTCCAGAGCGTCTTGAACTTGTCCCTGATAGCACTCAGCACCACTCTGATTATTTGTTGTAAGGGTGCAGTTAACGTCTGGCTCCACTGTTGGAGTGTAAACTTAGAGAGGGCGGAACCCCGGTCTGACATCCTCACCTTCATAGCTGCTTTGGTTTGGATGTGAGGTGTCCCCAAAAGCTCACGTGTGAGACGGTGCAGGAAGGTCCAGAGGAGACATGACTGGGTGGTGAGAGCCTTAACCCAACCAGTGAATGGATCCCTGATGGGATTAACTGGGTGGTGGCTGGAGGAGGTGGGTGTGGCTGGAGGAGGGGGCATTGGGGGCGTGGCTTTGGGGTCTCTATTTGTCTCTGGAGAGTGGAGTCTCTCTCTGCTTCCTGGTCACCATGTGAGCTGCTTCCCTCCCCCACACTCTTCCTCCATGATGTCCTGCCTCCCCTCGAGCCCCGAGGAGTGGAGCCTGCTGTCTAGGGACTGAGACCTCTGAAACTCTGAGCCCCAGATAAACTCTTCCTCCTCTGCAGTTGTGCTGGTTGGGTGTTTCAGTCTCAGCATTGAAGAAGCTGACTAAAACAGTGGCCTTAGGACCCTACAGAATGGATGGCCTGGAATCGTCAATTTCCGAATATTTGTGGGAAAGATGACTCAATAAATCAATGAATTCTTTGCTCACTGACAATATTGGGTTCTGCTGGAGATTGACACCATCCCTTCTCTTGTATTTGATAGCTAGATGTTAGCTAGATGGTGGAATCATTGTGGAAATGCCAGATAAACTAAATAGATGAGTGCTTTCTCTGTGGCCAACTTACTATTTTTGTTTCTTTTTTCAGTATGGGTGTGGGTATACTATAAACCACAATGAATTTGATCAAGTGCAGGGGGATTGTGACCAAATTCTGAGAACCTCCTCCTCCCTCCTCCATCCACTTCCTCAGAGATTCCAGGATAAACACCGCAGGACACAGGGCCAGCAGCACTGTGAACCGGGGAGTGGCTTGGTGCCCCTTTTCCTCCAGATCTAGAGTTTCAAGTTCTGGATCATGGTCACCATGACATAGTAGTGCAGGTGTGAATTCAGCGGTCAGACCGCCTGGCCCATCTGGATGACCTTGGACAAGTTACTTCATCGCATCAAGCCTTACTTTCTCTTCAATAAAACAGGAATAAAAATGGGGCCCACTTGGCCGTTATTGGCATGAAATGTACTCAAAAGACTGGCATAAAGCATGCAAGAAAAGAAAAGGTAGCAGTTGATTCATAGGCAAAGGAGGTATGGATACAAGTTCTAGTTGGTGCTTTGTAGATTTTCTGGGCTTTATTTCATCCTCCTGTAGGTCTATCTGAATGCAGGGCATGAGAATCTTCAGATCTAGGCCTGGCACAATATTGTCCTTTGCAGGTATTTTATTTGGCTTTGGTGATGCACCAAAACTTCCACTGAAGGAAGACGGCAGAATGTAGCTTGTCAGGCTGGATCGTAGCTCAGTGGTGGAATACTGGCCCAGCGCATGAGAGGCCCTGGGTCTGATCCTCTGCACCACATAAGAAATAAATAAATAAAGGTATTGTGTCCATCTACAACTAAAAATATTTTTTTAAAAAATTAGCTTGTGAGCGGATGAAAAATTCAAATTTGCGTTGAGAGGCGTGGAGTGGGATTCATGCCCCACAGCCTTGCTACTCAGAGTCACCTCCGCGGACCAGCAGCATTGTCGTGACCTGGAAGCTTGTTAGAAATGCAGAGTCTCAGGTCTTACCTGTTGCTACTGAATCAGAACCAAAATTTTAACCAAATCCTAGGGGACGGAGATGCACGCTGACATTTGAGAAAAACTGTGCCGGATAATTCATCTTAATTTGGTTATGAGCACCTGGATCTTGGTAACCATTACATTGTTTTAGAAAACAGAGCACCCAAAAATCTTTACAAAAGTAAACTGGACTGTTAAAATAGCACCATTTGGCCCCATTATTAGGTTTTCATTAAATAGCAAACTGGAGCTTTGGTTCCTAGGGGGACACATGGATATGTGTCAACATCCACCATGTTCCCTAATTAAGTTCATGATGATGTTAATAAAGAGAACTGTAAAATTTACTGGAGCCTAAGGAGGAGGATTTTCAGGCAGTTTTGAGCCTCAAACAAAATCATTCAATGTTGATATTCACCTCATTCCCTCCTCTTAATTCAAAGTTTTTTTGTTAGCATTAAATCTCTTTCCCCAAGAATCATATGATCCACTGTGATTTCCGCTGGTAGGACTCAGACATCATTGAGAAGTCCCAGCATACTGCACTAACATTAAACCCCAAATTGGCAATTACCGCACAAGCCACTTCATGTGGGTTATTTCGGTTAACAAGGACCCCCTTAGGAAGGTATCGTCCATGTAGTTTGACAGATGAGAAGATGACAATACACTCAGCTTTTAACTGACCTTCCCAGTATCTTCGAGCTATTCAATAACAGGCTCAGGATTTAGGGGGGAGGGGGATTAAGCACCAACACTTCTATAGGGGGGTGATTGATTTTTTTATTGGCCTTTGCCTCCAAACTTGGGAACAACTTTCATTGCTTCCAGACTTGGGCTGCAAAAGGCCCAGGCCAATTAGAGATTTTAATAGAAACCAAAGTTCAGCCAGGCTGGGGGAGCAGGGTGGTGCGTTCATTGTCATTCCCCAATTGCTTGAGGATTCCAATTACCCCTTTAAGAGAGGCGCTAAGTACAGTGGACTCCTTGAGTCGGTAGCTCCCTAGGCTTTGGTTTTATAAGTTGCTGAACTCAGAAGGCAATGTTCCATTCATTCTGCTGGGAGGCAATATCATTGCAGAGTGTGGAGTTTGATGGAATCCCTGTGCCAAAGTACTCTCTTTGGGCAAGATTCTTGGCCTGCATCTCCCTCTACTTCCTTTGCTTTAAATTGGGGATAAGAATAGTATGCAGGCCCTGTAGACTTGGGGGGATTCAAGGTAGGGACATGATACAGTTTTTTTTTTTTGGATTGGGTGTTGAACCCAGGGGCATTTAACCACTGAGCCCCATCCCCAGCCCTTTTTACATTTTATTTACAGACAGGGTCTCCCTGAGTCACTCAGGGCCTTGCTAAATTGCTAAGGCTGGCTTTGAACTCACTATCCTCATGCCTCAGCCTCCAGAGTTGCTGGGATGACAGGTGTGCACCACTGTACCCGTGGGTAACCCTTGGTCCATACTAGGCATTTCATAAATATTCACTGTTAATATCTTTATCCTTACTTTCATTATTATCAATGTTTTCTGTTTTGTCTCTTCTTGACTCCTCCTAAGCTTTTATGATATATCCTATGCTTTCTTTGATGTACCATCAAGATTCCTTCTTTCTTCTATTTTTCCTGTACTCATCAAACCCAGGGACTGAGGCATACGAGGCACACAGGCTACCCTCAGAATATAACTGACCTTCCCAGTGTCTTCTAGCTATTCAATAACAGGCTCAGGATTTAAAGTGGGAGGGGGTATCTAAGCACTCACACTGCTATTGGGGGTGATTATTGGTGGTTACCTCCGCCCTGATAACCTTTCATTTAATTCCCATGTTTGTTAGATGGCCTTTCTTCATGCTCTTCCCAATAAAAGGAGTTTGTCATGAAAGAGTCAAATGTCCTTTCTCTTTTGATGAGTATCTTAATTTGCTTACCTCCTTTATATTCTACAGTATTTTATAGGCATGAGATTTGGAATTTTTAAAAAAATGCATAAAAGGTGTATATTGTTCTCTGGGCTACAGGATTTGGCTTCCTTTGAATCCAAGATACAACTTTGAATACTGACTGTAGATTTCACCGATTTTCAATGGGAAGTCTGGGAGGCCAACGGGAAGACACAAATGGATCAGACCCCAATCCATTAGTGTCACGGGCAGTTTAAGAAATGTAAACTGCTTCAGAGGCAAAGGGCGTGGTGGTGCATGCTGGTGCATGCCTGTCATTCCAGAGGCTTGAGAGGCTGAGGCAGGAGGTTTGTGAGTTCAAAGCCAGCCTCAGTGACTTAGTGAGGCCCTAAGCAACTCAGGGAGACCCTGTCTCTAAATAGAATATAAAATGGACTAGGGATGTGGCTCAGTGGTTGAGTGCCCCTGGGTTTCATCCCTGGTACAAGGAAAAAAAAAAAAAAAAACTGCTTTCTAGGCAAAGGGCTTTGAGACTGATGTAATTCTCTAAGTTTGGATTAAGAAGAATGAATTTTCCCACTATATGGCCTAGAAATTCCTTGGTGAGTTTTTCGTTAAATTTAGCACTTCTGAAACTTGGTTTGTCTTCCCCTGATACAGACTCAGTGATATTAGAGGATTATATTTTTATTAGAAAACTGCAATCTGCAATGGTTCTCGAAGAACCTCCTCATTTCTGCATAGATGGCACCAAGAGCTTTTGTTAGTGAACCCAAGGTGTGGCCAGTATTGGAGAAGAGACTAAAAAACCAAAATAAAATAAAATAAGTTATTTTACTTATAATTAGCATGACTTTTCATTAAAAAAATATGAAAGAGGCTGGGAATTAAAATTCAGTTGCCCAAGTGCAAATTTTATTTTTATTTATTTATTTTTTCTAAGTAATGAGTACTTGGGGCAATTTTCTGGATTTGTCTGGGCTTCCATTGCTTGTCTCTAAGACACAGAAAATGTTAGTTCCCAGTTCAAAAAGTGGTGAGCATTGGTTTAAATAACGTACAGGAGCACTTAGCACAGCCCTGTAATAAATCGTAGCAGCATGGTGACCGAGAGTGACAACTCAGAATCCTCTTCTGCTTGTCCAATTGAGCAAAATGAAGAAAACAACAAAAAACAACAACAAAAGCCCCTCTTCCAAATCATCTGCATGAGTCCCCTGTACTATCGTGGACGAGGGAACTGAAGGGCTCTTGATCTTGTGTCTGTGTTTTGCTGGAGCTTGGCTGGTTATATTTCAGAAGTCACAGTTGACTGTGAAGTAATGTGTACTGTAGCTGTGTGGAGCTGGATGTAGACTTTTTCCCTTTTAATTAGTGTATGGCTCTTTTTTTTTTTTTTTTTTTTTTTTTTGAAGCCTTTATGTATTTCCAGTGAAGTGTCTTCCAGGGCCGTCTGGCACTACGGGTGGTGAGCCGTGGTTCCCTCTGCCCACCCCCTGTTCCCAGTCCTCATGCTGCTTAAAATGCTGGGGAGTTGGATAAGAGGCCCACCCCACCCTCTGGCTTTGCATTGGTAGGAAGGTGTACCGCACTGGTAGGAAGGTGTACCGTGAACCTGGCAGCCTGGCATGATGGTGTACGTCTGTAATCTCAGGGACTGAAGAGGCTGAGGCAGGAGGATCACAAGTTTGAGGCCAGCCTCAGCAATTTATGAAGATCCTGAATCACAGTAAAAAAAATAAAAAGGGCTGTGGATAGCTCAGTGGTAGATTGCCCATGGATTCAATCTCTGGTACCGTCAAGAAAAGAAAAGAAAAACTGATATGACAGAAATAGGGTAATGGCAAGAGGCATTTAAATGCTTAAATTATTTCAGAATTACAAAATACAAAAAATCAGCTGGGTGCGGCAGCACAATCCTGCAATCCCAGTGGCTCGGGAGGCTGAGGCAGGAGGATTGTGAGTTCAAAGCCAGCCTCAACAATTTAGTGAGGCCCTAAGCAACTCAGCAAGATCCTGTTTCACAACAAAATATTTAAAAAGGACTAGAAATGTGGCTCAGTGGTGAAGTGCCCCTGGGTTCAAAATTCGGTACCAAAAAACAAACAAACAAACAAAACCAAATAAATCATTCTATAGGCAATATTGTCAATATAGCTTATGTTTTTATATTTGAGGCCCAGCAGTTAGAAATCTAGAAAGAATTGCAGTGGGAAGAGGGAGACAGGGCCTGGGGGGGGGGGGAGTCTGTGCAAATATTTATTTCGTTTCCTAACTGAGGTTCATGCTGTAGATTGGGCTGTGATACAGGACAGAGTAGCCAACATTTGTGGAATTGCTATGTAACCACACCCATCAGGTCACACCTCTAATGGAAAAGATGTTGTTCGATGCACAAAAGTAGTCGTCCCTCGCACAGGGAGACGCGGTCGTGTGTACTGAATGAAGATTTGGATTGGAGGCTTGTAATAGTCATGGAACTTTTAATCAGCAAGTGCCGGCAGGGCACCCTCTGCATGGATGATTGCAGGACTGCAGCACCCGATCACGGTCCCTCTCCTTGTGCATTCAAGACGGTGCCACTCCACGGGGCTGCACACACACCCCAGGTGTGCCTGCGGCCATTCAGCAGCCCTACTGGAGACCCGCATGACCTCCCCTGTGTATCCTGCTCTGTGTGTGTGTGTGTGTGTGTGTGTGTGTGTGTGTGTCCTTAGGGATGATCGATTGTGGGGATAACTGTGACAGCAGCAAATGACAACCATTTCCATCCTGGGGCTGCTATCTGGGTGCAAAGATCTGCAACTTCAAAGATCAAGGGCAGGTGATCAATCTTCCCATTCTAAAGCAATCTGATGCTACCTTTGCCTTCTGTCCAGGCCTAGAATAGTTTTGTTGTTAAAAAAAAAAAAAAAGCAACCTTTTTAGAGTTCTAAAAAATTTCATTCTTGATCGTGGGAAATACGTGAAAGTATTGGCAATCAAATTAACTGTGTCTGAGCTCCCCATCCTGAGACGTCCCTCTTCACATATGGCTGTATTTCTGGGTTAGTTGCCTTGCGTCCATCACTGAACGGAACAATGCTGTCATGGAAATGTAACACACACACCCTCAGGTGCGCCTGCTGCCATTCAGCAGCCCTCCTGGAAACGCCCATGACCTCCCCTGTGTATGTGTGCGTGCGTGTGCATGTGTGTACGTGTGTGTGTGTGTTGACAGTCAGTAGAGTTGTGTTTTGCACATGGAGTCGCATCATGAGTGCCATTAGACTCCACCACATGTAACTAAAACACTTTATGAAAAGGAGAAGTGAAAATTCTTTTGATATCTCTTCTTTCCCAGCCCCCTCCTCTGCTCGAAAAATCCAGCATGATAGCAATGCAGAGAAAACTATTGGTTGGTTTTTTACCTTTGAGCTTCCCAAAGTCCAGGTCCTAGCAGTTTAGGAATCTATTTTATTTTATTTTTGGTAGTGGGGATGGAATCCAGGGGCACTTCACCACTGAGCCACATCCCCGCCCCCTTTTTATTTTTTGAGATGAAGTCTCTCTCAGTTGCTTGGAGCCTTGCTAAATTGCTGAGGCTGGCTTTGAACTTGTGATCCTCCTGCCTTGACCTCCCAAGTCTTGGGATTACAGGTGTGCACCACGGTGCCTGGCAAGTTTTTAGACCTCATTAGTATTATTTGGACTTCTTAAAGCCCCTTTAGTACCCAAGCCTGCGTAGGTGCAGTTGCACCTGATATTTGCTCCATGTCCCCTGCTCCGAGCACCCTTACATTCAAGCATCGTTGACATGACACCAGAGCTTGCAGGTGTTTGGATTTCACACTAAGCACTTGGGTAGCTCGTGAAGGGATATGGGCTGGAGAAAAGGCCATCAGATTTGTGCTTTAAACAGATTGCTTTGTGCCCAGTGGAAGAAGCCCAAGTACAAGGTAGGGACTGAAGATGGGGGCTGCTCCTGAAGTCCCCCAGTGAAACTGGGAGGAGGAGGATCCAGTCCAGGGTGCAGTGAGCTGCTGTAAACATGGATGTCACTGTAGTGTGCTGATTTTAAGTCCTTTGGAAATACACCAAGGAGTGGGATACCTGGGTCAAATGTGGTTCCATTCCCAGTTTTCTGAGGAATCTCCATACTGCTTTCCAGAGTGGTTGTGCCAATTTGCAGTCCCACCAGCAATGGATTAGTATACCTTTTCCCCTACATCCTCACCAACATTTATTGTTGCCTGTATTCTTGATGATTGCCATTCTGATAGGAGTGAGATGGAATCTTAGTGCAGTTTGGATTTGCGTTTCTCCAATTGCTACAGATGTTGAACACTTTTTCATGTATTTCTTGATTGGTCGTATTTCTTCTTCTGTGAAGTGTCTGTTCAGTTCCTTAGCCCATTTATTGACTGGGTTATTTCTTTATATATTCTGGCATTAAGGTTTTTGAGTTCTTCACATATCCTGGAGATGAATGCTCTATCTGAGGTTCAATAATGACACTCACCATACACTTAGGAGTGAAAGCAGATTTTCTTAGAGGAGAGTTACTTAGCATAGCAACCTAGCACTGGTGGGACAGGTCTAGAAACAATAATAAAACTCACTTGAACAACTTTCCATTTAGTTTTTGATTTAGATAGCATGTCTATAGATAATCATTGAAGTTTGGAGGTGGATATTGTTTGGTTAACTGGTCTCCTCATTATCCTTTTAATTGGAGTAGTTTATTTGTTTCTTCCTCAGTATGATAGCTAAGGAGGATAGGTTTTTAGATGTTTACATATAAATATTCCTAGAGCATTGGTTTTAGCCCAATGGATACAGAGAAACAGGAAACACAGTGAATGTCTAAACTGGTTCTCTAAAGATGAGCCGGGGAGTTTGTCTAAAATGTAGTCACTTTGACATCAGAACAAAAAATTGGCTTATGGTACAAATCATTTGAAAACTGAACTTTGGGGTTGAGGGAAGCATCTTGTTGCTTTTCGAGATGTGAGAAAGATTATCTCTGAGATCCTCTGAAAAATCTGGTGGTGTTCTCCTGGTGCTGTTTGCGAGGGTGGCAGGCGTGGGCAAGAGGAGGAAGCAAAAAAAATTAACCATTGACTCATTTGAAGTCAGCTGATGTCACTGTGTGGGGTTTGCTGGTCCCGTGTGTCTGGACAGGTGGGCTAATGTATAGGTGCACCCACTCAGAGCTCAGTGTCACCACCATGGCAGAGTGTCTCCTGGGGCTCTAAAGCCTGATCTGCATCTTGCAGCAAATATGGAGACTAACTGCTGTGACAATGTCTATGCTGGTCACTTGGCTCTATTGCAGATATACTTTAGCTACAGTGAAAGAGTATCCTCTGCCCACTCTTGTGTTTGTTGATGGTTGAATGGGCTAATACCAAGCAGGATCCATGAATACCTCATTGCTAATGAGGCTGGGTGAGCCCATCATAGGGGATTACATTCCAGCAGGTGATTCATGGTCCTGGGAGAACAGGGTACAAACGGCATCAAAACACCACCAAATGTTGAACCCCAGGGAAGCCTCGGCTGGCCCTAAAGGTTTTAGATTTCCATAAAATAACAGAAGCAGAGAAAATTAAATAGGAGCAAGAGAGGGAAGACAATTACAGTGCCTGGCCCCCATGCCTGTCATCCCAGCAGCTCGAGAGGCTGAGGCAGGAGGATCGTGAGTTCAAAGCCAGCCTCAGCAAAAGTGAAGTGCTAAGCAACTGAGTGAGACCCTGTCTCTAAATAAAATACAAAAAAAAAAAAGGTATTTTTCTTTTGTTTATTTCTATGCAGATACAGAATGCACCTACACACACACACTAAGTGCACATTTTCAGATGTGTACCCTACTCTACTCATTCCATCTAAGTTGAGAATCACAAAAGCCTTCTGGCCAGGCAGAGAGGCCTCACTCTGAACTGCGAGACCTGCACTGGGCTTTATACCAGTGCTTCTCAGACCTTCCCAAGGCTCTCATCACCACCTGGGAATGTTATTTAAATGCTGGCTCTGATCCAGGGTATCTGGTTAGGACCTGAGGACCTGGATCCTCCACACGGTCCCCTAGGTTCTGACCTGGCTGGGTACCTGTTTCCTGTGGCTGCTGTAACAAATGGCCCCCAACGTGGTGGCTCAGAACCATAGCACTTTATTGTCTCATGGTTCAGAAAACCAGTAGTTGGAAATCAAGCTGCCAGCAAAAATGTGCTCTGTTCAGAGCCTACGTTCTTTGCATTTGTCTGCCTCTTGATGAAGAAAGTTACAAAAATAGAACCATATAGAAAATAACCCCTTTAAATTGGGTGCAGTGACTGCACACCTTAATCCCAGCTCAGGAGGCTGAGGCAGGAGGATTGCAAGTTCAAAGCCAGCCTCAGAAACTTAGTGAGACCCTGTCTCTAAATAAAAAAATAAAATAAAATGGCTGGGGATGTGATCCAGTGGTTAAGCACCCCTGTGTTCAATTCCTGGTACAAGGAAGGAAGGAAAGGAGGGAGGGAGGGAGGAAGGAAGGAAGGAAGGAAATAAATAACCATTTGGCATTTTTTTTTTCCTCAGTATAATTTTCTGAAAATTCATCTAGACTCTGGCATGGGTTGCTTGTTCCTTTTTACTGCTGTGTAGTATTCCACAATGTAGATATATCACAGTTTGCTTAATCTACCCACTAAAGGACATCTGGGTTGTTGCCATTCTTTGGCTGTTTCAAGTAGTGTTGCTGAAAACATTTGTCCACAGGTTTTTGTGTGAGCCTGATTTTTCATTGTTTTGGAATTGGTATCTAGGGGTACCATGGGTGGGTCATCTGGTAGTTTTGGTATTTAAGAAACTGTTGACCTTCTTCAGGGTGGTTGCACCTGGTCACATTTCCACCAGCAGCATGAGTGGTCCAGCCTCTCTGTCTCCCAGCCAGCGTCCCAGGTATTGTGATTGATTGGGCTGTTCTGGTGGATGTGTAGTGGTATACACTTTGCTTTGAATTTGCATTTCCCAAATCCTAGTGATGCTGGATGTCTTTTCATGTAGTAATTTGCCTTTTTTTTTTTTTTTGTAAAATGGCCATTATTTGGCATCTGGTCTACCTTATGCCTATTTTCAAATGTATTGTTGTCATTTTACAATTGCATATCTAGAGACCTTTGCATACCCCTTTGTCAGAGATGGAGCTGGCAAGTATTTTCTCCCCATATTTTTGCCCCTTGTACACCTTCTTTTGCAGGAAAAAAATTGTTTGTTTTCATAACGCCAAGTGTATCAGTTTTGCTTTTAGTGGATTATGGATTTAATATCAACTCTGAGAACACTTTGCTTGGGTCTGGTTACCAAAGACTTTACACATTCCACAGCTTTTCATTTGCATTTAATTCCATTATCTATTTTGAGTTATTTGGGGGTGGGGAAACCAGGGATTGAACCCAGGGGCACTTAACCACTAAGCCATGTCTCCCAGCCTAAGTTGCTCAGGGCCTGGCTAAATTGCTGAGGCTGGCTTGGAACTTGCAATCCTCCTGCCTCAGCCTCCCGAGTCACTGGGATTACAGGCATGTGCCCCCACACCTGGCTTGGAGTTAATTTTTGAATAAGATATCATGGTGGGGCTGGGGATGTGGCTCAAGCGGCATGCCTGGGGCGCTGGGTTCGATCCTCAACACCAAATAAAATAAAGATGTTGTGTCCACCGAAAACTGAAAAATAAAATATTTTTTAAAAATTCTCTCTCTCTCTCTCTCTCTCTCTCTCTCTCTTTAAAAAAAAAAGGTATCATGGTGTAAGTCAAAGTTTTTTTTTTTTTTACTTTGAATGTCCAGTTGTTCCAATACCATCTATTGAAAAGTTGATTTTTTTTTCCCTACTGAATTTCCTTTGTTCCTTTGTGTAAAATCAGTTGGGCATAAAGTCTGATCTGATTTTGGTTCTGTGTTCTGTTCCAATGATTTATGTCTAGTCCCCCATCAACATCATAGAGCCTCATATACTGCAGCTATCGAGAAGTTGTACATCAAGTAAGCTAATCCCTACAACTTTTTTCTTTAACTAAATCTTTTTTTCTTATCACAGTTTCTTTGCCTTTCTTCCCATATAAATTTTGACATAATTTTTCCTCTGTCTACATAAAAAGTGTTCATGGGATTTTGATAGCATTTGCATTCAGCTGGTATAGCAGTTTGAAAAGAATTGATATATTTACTTTGTGGCCTCTTTCAATCCATGAATATGGTATACATCTGCGTTTCTTTAGGCATTCTTTGGTTTACTTTGCCACCATTTTCTGGCTTTCAGCATTCTAGTCCTGCCTGTGTAAAACATGCACCTAAAGGTCCTATCATTTTTGAGCAATTGTAAACAGCCTTTGTTTTTAATGTAGTTTTCAATGTGTTTAAGGTTAATGCATATTTAGATGTATGTCTCAGATCCTGTGACCATTCTGAACTCAATCTAGGAGGTGTCTTTTTTTTTAATGGATTCCTTATAGTATCTATGTAGATAAAATTCACATTATTTGCAAATGAAATGATTATTATTTCCTTTCTGACTGGTACGTCTTTTTTAAATTTGTTTTTTAGTTGTAGATGGGTACATTTTATTTGTCTTTATGTGGTGCTGAGGATGGAACCCAGCCCTCACCCATGCTAGGCAAGCGCTCTACCACTGAGCCACACCCCCAGCCCCTGATTGACATGTCTTTTGTTTCCTTCTCTGGCCTCTTTATGCCAGAACTTTCAGCACGTTGTTAAATAAGAATGGTAAGAGCTGGCACTGTTTCCAGTCTTAGAAGAGAAAGTATTCCATTTTTTTTTTTACACCAAGAAATATAATATCATCTGTAGGTTCTAGTATGTGTGTATTGTCAGCTTGAAGAAGTTCCCTTCTATTCATATTTTTTAAAAAGTCTTTCTTTTTAAACTATGAATGAGTGTTGCATCTTATCAGCCTTGAATCAGTTGATACAATCTTGTGACTTTGATTTTGAAACATTGAAACAAACTTGCATACATATAACAAACCCACTTGGTCCTGGTACATAATTTTTTTGTTTTGTTTTAAGAATTGTGTATCTAAGTTCATGGGAGATACTGATCTACAGATTTTTTTTTTCCAGAAATCTTTGGTTTTGGTATAAAGGTAATGCTAGCTTTATAAAATAAATTGGGAAATGTTCCTTTCTATTCATTTCTCTGTGTGTTAATTCTCCCTTAAACCCTTGTTGGGGTTCTCCACTGAAACATTGGTGCAGGAGATTTCCTTTTTCTGTTTTTATCTGAGAGATTCAGTTTTACTAATAGTTCTAGGGGCTTCCCAAATTATGTCACCGTGGTGAAACTGCTGTAGCTGTGTTTGTCCAACTATTAATCCATTTCATCCAAGTCGTCAAATGTAGGTCTGAGGATTTCCAACACTTGAACCTATTTAGAAAACTGAAGAGGAGGAGAAAGCCTCTAAGTATTCACCTATATATTTTTGCTTTTTCTCTTAAAGATTTTCCCTCATTTTTTCCCCAGAATTTCTACATTTTAAATTCCTTTTCTGTTCAATAAACGTCTTTAGCCATCATTTTAGAATAGGTCTGCTATCGACAGCATCTGTTCACTTTCCTTCATCTGAGAACATCTTGACTTCTTCTTCATTCCTGAAGAATATTTTCACTGGATGATGAGTTCTCAGCTGACAGTTCTTTTCTTCCAATACCTGAAAAATGTTGTGCACCTTTCTTACCGGTTTCCATGGTTTTTGATGAGAAAGACACAGTTAGCCCATTTTGCTCCTCTATAAAAAGTGTCATTTACCTCACTGATTTCCATTTTTTTCTTTTCCTTTATCATACATTTGATCATGGTATACTTTGGTATGAATTTTTTAAAAAATGTATCCTGTTTTGAGTTTTCTTACCTTCTTGAGTCTATAGATTTATCTTTTGCTAAATTTGAGAAATTCTCAGTCATTATGTGTTCAAGTATATTTTTAGTTCTCATCTCTTTCTTCTTTCCTTTGGAACTCCAGGGACAGAGATGATACATCTTTCACTATTGTTCCACAGTTACCTGAGTGTCTATTTCTTTTTTTCTTTTTTTTTTCCAATTTTTTTTTCCTTTGCTGTTCAGGTTGGATAATTTTTAACATTTTATCTTCAAGTTGGCTGGTGTTGATGCTTCCAATTCATCCTTTCCTCATACTCCTCCATTAGGCTGCTGAGCCCATCTATTGATTTTTAATTTTATTGATCATAATTTATAGTTGCATGGTTTCTATTTGTTTTTTCTTGTGTGTGTGTGTGTGTGTGTGTGTGTGTGTGTATTTGTGGTGCTGCTGATTGAACCCAGGGCTTTGTGCATGCAAGACAAGCACTCTACCAACTGAGCTATATCCCCAGCCCCAGGCTTTATATTTCTTCATTTGTTTCAAGTGTATTTACTATTGCTTCTTTAATCATGGTTACAATGACTGTTTTAAAATCTTTGTCAGATACTTCTGATCTCTCTATCATCTCAGACTTGAAGTATCTTGTCTTTTTCATTATGGTTGAAGTGTTTCTCATTCTTGATGAGATGGGTAGTTCTCAATTAAAATCCGGACATTTAGCTACCAGGAGAACTCTCTTAATTTAAGCCTATTGTTTTTTTAAAATTTTTATATTTTCTTTAGTTGTAGATGGACACAATACCTTCATGTTTTTTTATTTTTATGTGTGGCTGAGGATCCAACCTGGTGCCCTCCACATGCGAGAGGAGTGCTCTACCACTGAGCCCCAGCCCCAGCCCTGAGCCTTCTGATTTGGGTGGTTTTGTCTGGGGAAGAGGAGAGGGATACCTTGTTACTACACCTTTTTGGTGTCAAAACCCAGGTTTCCCACTCCTATTCTACTGACATTCCATGGGGTAGAGGATTCTTATCACTGCTGGGTGGGGTAGGAGTTCTGGGTTCCCAGGTGTCTTCACAGAGGGAGGAAGTGGAGAGAACAGGGGTTTCTACCTAGTGGGCTTGAACATTCTCTCAGTCTTCTCTGATGTTATCCTGGATCGGGGACCAGAGTTGGGGGTACCCCATTACACCTGGACGTCTAGACTGTCTACTGGGTCATGGCTAACGTGATGGTGTCACCGTACGATTGTTGTTCTTTTTCTTTTTCCCTGTAGTATTTGGGTGAAGTAGAACAGTTTCATTTTCCTCTGAAAACTTTCTGTTTTGCCAGTCTGCATCTCTCCTGGTACTTTTGCTGGAGAGTAAAGGCTTTCTTTCCCTGCCCCTTTTCCCCAGTGGTTTTATTTTTGGGAGAGAGGTACCAGGGATTGAACTCAGGGCACTCAACCTCTGAGCCACATCCTCAGCCCTACTCTGTACTTTATTTAGAGACAGGGTCTCACTGAGTTGCTTTGGGCCTCACTTTTGCTGAGGTTGGCTTTAAACTTGCAATCCTCTTGCCTCAGCCTCCCTAACCTCTGGGATTGTAGGAGCCCAACTCCAATTTTTTTTTTATTTTTTTTTTTTACCAGTTGCCTCCTTCTTCAGTTCCACTGCTGGATTTTTAAATTAGATTTTTCATTGCTGTGACCAAAACACCCAAAAATGATGACTTAGAAGAGGGAAAGTTTATTTGGGGCTCACAGTTTTGGAGGTCTCACTCCATAGACATCCAACTTCATTGCTTGGGATCAAAGGTGACACAGCACACCTGGGGGGAGGGCCCAGCAGAGGAGAGGTGCTCAGTTTGTGCAGGGTCAGGAAGCCAAGAGAGAGGGAGAGAGGAGAAGGACCCACAGGAAGGTGCACCTTCCCAGGGCCCCCAGTGACCCTCCCCCTTGAGCCACAGCCACCTTTCTGCAGACCCCACCCTGCCAGTCCATTCATGCTAGGATGGACGATGAGGTCACAGCTCTCACAATCCAGTCATTTCACCTCTGAATATCCCTGCCTTCACAGGAGCTTTGGGGAGAGGCTCGCACCCTGAGGTCTGTGCCCGGGTCCCTCCCAGCTCTGCCTTCTCTTTTCATTACAGAGTCTTCTTGTTTCCTTTATAGGTGATATCCAGGTCTGTGGTTTTTATCTAATGGGAGAGACAGGGGATGTACATGGGCCCTATCTTCCCAAAGGGAAGATCACCTCTACTTTTATCAGACAGAAGCTGCAACATTGACTTGGCTATGTGATCCAGAGCCAATAAGAACATGAGCCGTTGAGTTGGCCTGGTGTTTCACTCCTCATATGATTTTAAAGGAGATCGTAATATCGATAATATTGAGGAAGTGGGTCTATGCATTTATCTAGTTCTCGTATTTCCTGTTATTATTATTATTATTATTATTATTATTACATTATTATTATTTGTGGTACCGAGAATTGAAGCCAGGGGTACTTAACCACTGAGCCACATCCCCAGCCATACATATATATATATACACACACACACACACACACACACACACACACACACACACACATACACACATACATATATATGTGTGTGTGTGTGTGTAATTTAGAGACAGGGTCTCCCTGAGTTGCTTAGGGCCTCCCTAAGTGGCTGAGGCTGTCTCTGAACTCACGATCCTCCTGCCTCAGCCTCCTGAGCCACGGGATGACGGGTGTGCACCACCATGCCTGGCCTTTCCAACCCTCTTAAAGAACCCTGGACTAGGAAATCAGCCATGGAAGGGCAAAAGGAGGTGAGAAGCTGAGAAATGAATAACCAGCCCCACCATCTGGCCTCCTGCAGTTCCGAAAGTCACATGACACCCCCCCCCCTTCCCCACCAGCTCAAGCTGTGTCTCTTGTGTTTGCTTGAGGTGCCAAATGCTATATTTAAGCCAAGAACCGATTTTGAAAATATTTTTCTACTTCTGTTTTGTCAAACGCGTTCCTTGGCATATTCTGTTAGGGCTTGTTCTGCTAAAGCTCAACAGAGCCTTCTGTTTCCCGAGGCTGGTTTGGCATGCCCAACTCAAACACTAGACCCTAGTGTGGGAACCGAGCCTTCTCTAGCGGTAGCACAAAGTCCTTCTCCGCAGGTAAGAGCCACCAGATGGGAGACGGAGGGAGCGCCTGTCCCTTGACTGTTCTTCTTTTATACCTGAGACTTATTTTGAAAGCTATTTTTTGGCTCAAGTCTGTTGGACGACGTCTTCTCTTTGCAGAACCTTTCTAATTATGGGAAGAAAAGCGAATGTTAAGCTGGTCTTCTCTCGTGGAGAAAAACGGGAACAAGTGTAACTGGCTTTCTTTCATAATTTGGTTTTGCTTGAACTTTTAAGATAACCCGTGTGACTTCAGTACGTATAAATAGAGCTCACATGTCAGGGTAGATGTCTAGGTAAGCCAGAGTAAAGGCATTTTGCAAGATTTTAGTGTCCATAAGAAGAATGATATATTTTTTTTCCTTCTCTTATGGGGCTTATGTAGGTTTAGTGGGTTGGTGGAATGTTCTGGAAGCTTTTGTGTTCTCAGGAGCCTTTTAGACGGAGGGCATGATGGTACTTTTGACCAGTGGTAGAAGACTGTTGTCTTAAGGGGAGCTGGCTGTTCCTGTGAGCACTTGATCCAGAAGTGGATGCACCTGTTAAGTGGTGGCTGAGCGGCCCTTGTGAGGTAGCAGGTTGGCACTGTTAACCTGAGCATAGAATCTGTCACCACAATGATCACTAGGTAGCAGCGGTCACAATGAGTTGTGTTTAATTTGGAGGAGCCTTCTATTCTTTCATTTTCTGTAGTTCATTCAACAAATAAGTCCATTCTTGGTGTGTGGCTTCAGAATTTATCTCACGACATTTTTTTTTTTTTTTTTTTTTTGGCACTGGGAATCAAATCCAAGGGCACTTAAGCACTGATCCACATGCCCAGCCCTTCTTATTTTTTTTCACTTTGAGACGGAGTCTTGCAGAGTTGCTCAGGGCCTTTCTAAATTACTGAGGCCGGCCTCAAACTTGCAATCCTCCTGCCTCAGCCTCCTGAGCTGCTGGGATTATGGGCATGCACCACCACACCCGGCTTCTCATGCAACTTTCAAGGCAGGGTCCCTGTGACTTCAGAGTTGGAGACCCCCCCCCCCGCCACTTCAGCCCTCAGTGAGCCCCTTTCCCTCCTGACTCTTTGTCACTCATCACAGCCACATGGAAACCTGGGTCCCTCTAGCCCCTGGGCCACCCTCTATGCTAGCAGAGTCTGTTCTTGGGACTACACGTCAACTCTCTCAAGTCGAAAAGTGTGGCTGAGCCACCATGAGACACATCAAAGTACAGGTCACTCGGAGTCCCCTGATCCTTTGAGATAAAATTTCTACCCAGTTCATTGAGTTTTCTTCCCTAGTCAAGCAGAAACCCAATTTAAATTCCCAGAGCTGTGAGTCGAAGAGCGTTCGATTCTTCCACTTCCTCCTCTCCTTGATGTTCTCCACTCCTCCGGCCCCCTCCGCACCTGGTGCTGGGTGACGCCTGGTGTTTGAAGTGAAGGGCACTTCAGTCTTAGATGGTGCCGGACGCTCTATAAACACACGCTTCTGCCTGGACATTCTGACGACGAGGGAATCCAATGTGACTCCAGCACTGGGAAACTGGGCAGGCTGAGCACCCTGGCCACACATTTCCACAACCAGGGGGACTTTTTAAAAGAACTGATTTAACTTATTTAAAAAATACTGTTACTGAGCCACACCACCAGCCCTCCCAGAGAGTCTTACTTAGTTTAGGTTTTAAGTGGTATTGCTTTTATTTTATTCATTTAAGTTTTTTTTTTTTTTTTGGGAGTGGGGATTGAACCCAGGGGTGCTTAACCACTGAGCCGCATCCCCAGACTTTTTTTTTTTTTAAGAGACAAGTTCTCACTGAGTTGCTTAGGGCCTCGCTAAGTTGCTGAGGCTGGTCTTGAACTTGTGATCCTCCTGCCTCAGCCTCCAGAGCTGCTGAGATTATAGGCTTGAGCCATCACACCCAGCAAGTGGTATTCCTTTAGACAAGTCCCAGGTGAGGTTCAGCACTCTCTCACGGTAACGACCATTACCACTTCCTTGATGGGTAGGCCCCGCGGGTGCAGGGGTCTTAGAGTGCTGCAGGACTGCAGCTCCCTGCTGTTCCTGTTAGAGCCGGGTGGGAAGCCTATTGCTCCAAATTCCTGAGGCTGCTCACCCCTACTCTCTGGCACTGTCACCTTGATGAGCTTAGTATAATGCAAAAATTCCCATTTGTGGTTTGGATTCTCCCCAAAGTGTGGGTCGATCCCCAAAGGCATGACATTAAATCACTTTAATTTTAAGGTCAATTTTTCTCTCCCAATTCTGGAAATCCTGTAGTTAAACAGAAGGTGTCCCCTCGCCCCAGGGCAGTGGTGTTGAAGTGCTTCGGTGGTTCCTCTGGCGATGTTGGATCTCCTTGGTACCAAAAGTATTTAGGACTTGCTCTCCTAACAGGAGCACTTAGAAACTGGGTGGACCGGCTCCTCTGACGTCATTTCTTGTTTTTTGTTATTTTGGGGGGATGGTTCTGGGGATTGAACTCAGGGCCTCACGCATGCTAGACAAGCACTCTACCACCAAACCACATCCCCAGCCCATCTCTGGCATCCCCAGTGCCTATTTAAAATGATGTTTTAAGGGGCTGAGTTGGTGGCTCAGTGGTAGAGCACTTGCCTAGCATGTGTGAGGCACCGAGTTCAATCCTCCGCACCACATATAAACAAATAAGAAATAAAGGCCCATCAACAACTAAAGACAAAAACATTTTTAAAAAAAATGAAAAACAAATGATGTTTTAAGTCGGGCGCGGTGGCCCACGCCTATGATCCCAGAGGCTCAGGAGGCTGAGGCAGGAGGATCATGAGTTCAAAGCCAGCCTCAGCATAAGTGAGGCCCTAAGCAACTCAGGGAGACCCTGTCTCTAAATAAAATACGAATTAGGGAATAGACCGAGAAGGGGAATAGCTGGGTCAAATGGTGGTTCCATTCCCAGCTTTCCGAGAAATCTCCATACTGCTTTCCAAATTGGCTGCACCAATTTGCAGTCCCACCAGCAATGAACAAGAGTGCCCTTTTCCCCGCATCCTCGCCAGCACTTATTGTTGTCTGACTTCCTAATGGCTGCCAGTCTTACTGGAGTGAGATGGTATCTTAGGGTAGTTTTGATTTGCATTTCTCTGACTGCTAGCGATGGTGAGCATTTTTTCATGTACTTGTTGATTGATTGTATGTCCTCCTCTGAGAAGTGTCTGTTCAGGTCCTTGGCCCATTTATTGATTGGGTTATTTGTTATCTTATTGTCTAATTTTTTGAGTTCTTTGTATATTCTGGTTATTAGGGCTCACGAATTAGGGCTGGGGATGGGGCTCCTTGGTCGAGTGCCCCAGAGTTCAATCCCTGGTACCAATAAATAAATAAGTCAATAAATACCAATGCTGGTTTTGACTGGTGTGACTATGTCTGCATATAAGCAATACAGTCCGGGGAGGAGCTGACGGGATTCCACTGCTGCACCCTGAGTTTCTGGCACTTTGTGCTGTGGCCTCCAGAAAGTCCTGGACAAGTGAGCCAGCCAGAGTTCTGTGCCGCAGGGCCTGTTGGGAGCACGTTCCCACTGGCTAGCTAGAAGGGCACTCTGTCCCCTTCTCTGAGAGCCACAGCTGGATTAATTCAGGGAGAGGACACCCGAGGGAAAAGCCTTCTTTGGAAGGGAAAGGGGAGACCAGGAGGAGGACGGGAGGGATTTAGAGTGGGAGCGGCCTCCAGGGTGGCTGGATCCCACCTGTTCCACTTTATAGACGTGCGAAATGGGGCCGGTTTATTAGACATTCCAGAAACATCCATCAGGCAGCGAGTACAATACTGCACGCTGCGTTGGAACTGACAGAGGCAGATGATGTATTAGCCAGGGTCCTCCAGAGGAACAGAATCCACAGGGTGTGTGGGGGGTGTATTTAAGGGATGTGTGTGTGTGTGTGTGTGTACATATGGAGAAAGAGAGAGAAAGATGGCTAGGGATAGAGAGAGAGAGAGAGGAGGAAGGTTTGTTATAAGGCATTGGCTCGTGCGACTGCGGAGGCTAGCACATCATGAGAACCGAGGGTGACAGCCGGAGATGAGCCAGGTGTGGTGGCCCATGCCTGTCATCCCAGCTCACCTGTCAGAATGCTGTGTGCCGTGACACTCAGGAATGCTCCTGTTTCAGTTCTAGACTGAAGGCAGGGAAAAGATGCTTGGCAGCTCAGAGTAGCCCCAGATGGAAGGAAGTTCCTTTAATTGAGGGAATGATCAGACTTTTGCTTTGTTTTGTTCACGCCTTCCACTGGTTCCATCAGGCCCACCCCTACTGGGGGAGGCAACCCACTTTCCTCCGTGTATCCATGACAGTGTTAAAGTCATCCACAAACACCCACAATGACGTCTGATCCAACAACTGGGCACTTCGTGGCCCAGTCAAGTCAAGACAGGAAGTTAAACCCCACAGATGACTTTCCACGCAGATTGAGATATCCCATTCATGCCTGCTGACCTTCGGCTACAGTTCTGTGTTTTATTATGCTTTTTCTGACTCATCTATTAAAAAAAGGAAGCCTAGAAAATAACCATAAAAATGGGTACATTACCCACGCATGGTGGCACATACTTGTAATCCCAGCAGCTCCAGGGCGGTGAGGGGGGGCGGCACTGAAGCAGGAGGATCGTGAGTTCAAAGCCAGCCTCAGCCAAAGTGAGACACTAAGCAAGTCAGAGAAACCCTGTCTCTAAATAAAATTCAAAATAGGGCTGGGGATGGGGCTCAGTGGCCGATTTCCTCTGAGTTCGATCCCCAGTACTTAAAAAAAAAAAAAAAAAGAAAAGAAAAAAAGGGTGGATTCGACTTCATGAACATTAACTTATAAAAAAGATACCATGGCCAGGTATATAGGAGCATACCTCTCATCCCAGCAATTTGGGAGGCTGAGGAAGGAGGATTGCAAAGTTGAGGGCAACCTCAGCAATTTAGTGAGACACTGTCTCCAAATATAAAAATAAAAAGGACTGCGGGTGGTGTAGCTCAGTGGTGAAATGCCCCTGAATTCCATCCCCAGTACCAGAATAAGAGAAAACAGAAAGAAAGAAAGAATGAAAGAAAGAGAGAGGACCAGGCAAAAACAGATTGGGAGAGAATATTTGCAAACTCTATTCCTGCAAGGGACTGGTATGCACAGTGTACAAGCCAATATTAAGAGGACAACCTAATAAAATGGGCAAACAGCTTGAATAGATGCTTCATAATGAAAAGACACATTCATTAGCACATGACAAGATGTTTAGCATGGTAGTCATCAGGGGAATGCAATTGAAAATAATGCATAAGCAATATAATACATATATAAAGAAGATGTAAATACCTGGGGAGCTAGCGAAGGAGTCCAGACCTTGCTGCCTGGGCCGGGCTGCAGGGAGGGGTCCTCGATGGAGGCTGAGCCTCCTTCCTACCGTGTGCACAGAAGCAGCTCCGTCTCTTGGCTTGTGCACCTTTGGCCACACGGTGTTCTTCCAACACAAGTGGGTGTGTGAAAGCAATCTGGAGATCACACATCGGATTTAATTAGTTTGCAGTCTGGAGATATGGCAAGGCTGGCTGGCTCCACTCGTTTGTTTTAGACATTGTCATAGTCGTGAGTCGAGAAAGAGAATTCTCTCCTTGGCGAAGAGGAATCCCGTGAAAGGTGTTTTTGAAACACACACGACTTTCAAATCCAACGGTGAGCGGGAGGGAAGGCAGGCTTCGTGTTCTCCTTGCAGTCTCCGTGACAATCCGTGACAGCCCTGTCCTGTAGGGTCTGTCTCCCCCACTTAGGGAGGGGGGTATTGAGAATCAGTGTGGTGCAGAAATTCACCCAGGAGCAAACACAGGAAGCGAAGGACCAGGTCAGGACGGGAACACAGGACCACCTGGCTCTGCTGCAGGCACTGCGGGTTGATTTGCTCACTTCTCCTGGTGCTGGGGCCTGGACCAGGGCTTCTTGCCTGCAAGCAAGCCCTCTACCACCAAGCTACACCCCAGCCCTGCTCAGGTTGGTTTTTACTATCTATCTATCTATCTATCTATCTATCTATCTATCTATCTATCTATCTATTTTTGCTGGGAATTAACCCGGGGGTGCTTAACCACTGAGCCCCATCCCCACCCTTTTTTAATATTTTATTTAGAGACAGGGTCTCGCTGAGTTGCTTAGAGCCTCACTCAGTGGCTGAGGCTGGCTTTGAACTCGCGATCCTCCTGCCTCAGCCTCCCAAGCCACTGGGATGACAGGCGTGCACCATGCTGCCCGTCTCTTGCGATGTTCTTTAGGGATGGGCTCTTGAGTCTCACGGAAGACGTAAGAAAATCCACCGTCTGGTTGAGAAGGGCTGGGAAGCATCCGCACCCTGGTGGCTGTGTTCACCTACCTCTGGGGGAGGGGCTGCCCCACTCTGGTTGTCACAGTGCCTGGGGACACTTCCTGTGTTCACTTGGGAGCTGAAAAAAAACATGGATGTTGTCCGTCCGGTGTCATAAGACAGATGCCCAGCCAAGAAGAATCGTTCCAGCCACGGTGCCAGTGGTCCCCGTGTTGGGGGACACTGGGCGGGAGCCTGCAGTGGCCTTCCGTGCCTGCTTCTCAAAGCTTCTTAGGCAGAGGATGATGAGATTTGGAGAGCAAGGTCCTGATTTTTTTTTTTTTTTTTTTTGTCTTTGGATTTCATTGAGGTCTTTGCCTTTCTGGTGACAAAAGCTAAAAGACTTCAGCCTGATCTAGTTTGTATCATTATGTTCCTTGCTTTTTACAAGGCAGAAAGTGGCTTCTTGGGCTTGTTTTTCTTCTTCTTTTTTCCTTTCCTTGTATCAAGTTTTCAAAGCTGTAGCCCGCTGGCTCGCCGGGCTGCGCTCTAGTAAAATAAATAAATAAATAAAATGAATACAGAGGGCCACTGAGAGCCAAGGCTCATCTGCGCCCAGAGAGCCCAGGAAAACCAGGCTGGCAGATGTGACAGGTCGTCTTATAAATCACCTTTGATGGTCGGAGTTGGCATATGGCCAGTGAGTGTCTTAATTACTGAATGGCTTTTATAGCCCCATTATTTATAATCACTTTCGGATAGCAGCTGGAAGACCACAGTGTGGGGTTAGGAAAACAGGAGCCTGGGAAACACGAGGATCGCTTGTGCAGTTTTGGAGACTGGAAATAGCTGAAGATGGGCGTCGTCGGCAGGAAGAACTGTCTCCCCTCAATGTTTCTGAAGCAGGGACACTAATCTCCACTCCCTTTAAAAACGAGAGCTGTGGGCAGTCCAGAGGGATGAATCTGCATGAGTTTTGATTTTTTTTCTGGGGGGTACCGGGGTTTGAACTCAGGGGCATTCGACCACTGAGCCCCATCCCCAGACCTATTTTGTATTTGATTTAGAGACAGGGTCTCACTGAGTTGCTTAGGGCCTCACTAAGTGGCTGAGGCTGGTTTTGAACTCTCGATCCTCCTGCCTCAGCCTCCTGAGCCCCTGGGATTCCCGGTGTGCACCACTGCACCCAGCATGAGTTAAGAATTTTGAACCTCATGGTTTGCAATGTAAGAAATAACTGGAAAACCCTGCCCTGAGCCATCTTCACCCAATAAATTCTCCTTCCCTCCCTCCCTCTCTCTCTCTTTCTTATTTGGGACCTCAGCTATTACTTGCAACCTTCTCTCTTTAAAAAAAAAAAAATTGTAGATGGACACCATACCTTTATTTTATTTATTTTTATGTGGTGCTGAGGACTGAACCCAGGGCCTCCCACGTGCTAGGTGAGTGCTCTACCATGGAGCCCCAGCCCCAGCCCCACCCAGCCCTCTCTTTGGGTTTTGACTTTGAAACCTATGGAGAGAGGGGCTCTGTGCAAACCGCAGACTCCTAAGGATGCTCTGCCCATGGGAAACTGTCTTGCTCTTTTCAGATCCATCCAGTGATGTGAGGATCACTGGTCCCCTGTTCTCAGAGTCCAGTCTAGATCGAAGTGACGGGCTGTGCGGTGACACTGCTCCTCTGAGATATGCCAATGTAGGTCAGAGAGCCTGGCACTCGGCCCCGCCAATTGTTGCGTGCATGATTTCAGACTGTGTTGGAATACGCTTTGCAACTCACATTGTCTCTTCCTGTGTGAGAATACACTGGGGTGAGGCTGGGAGGACAGGGGAACAGCTGCCTGAACCATGGGGGAGTGCTTAAGACTGGGGAAGGCTCAGGGGGTCTCAGTTACATGTGCATAAAACAGATCTCAAAGGTCCCTCTTGTCACCAGGAGCCTAAGCCCCTACATTCTAAGACTCCCCTCCAGGGTGTTGGTTCCTGGGAAGGAACTCTGTTCACAGGTACTGGTGGATGTTCTCTAGAAGCCACGCTGCTCAATGTCACTTCTTTGGTTTCTTCATATGGATGCTGCTGAGAAGGACCTTGGGACAACTTTATAATGTGGCAGTTTAGAAGAGAAGCTGGGTTGGACGTGGTGGTGCACACCTGTCCTCCAGCACCTCAGGAGGCTGAGGTAGGAGGATCGAAAGTTTGAAGCCAGCCTCAGCCATGTGGCAAGATCCTCTACACCTTAGCGAGACCCTGTGTCAAAATAAGCTTTAAGAAATGAACTGCGGAGGTAGCTCAGTGGGAGAGCACCCTCAGGCTCCATCCTCAGTCACACAAAGACACACACACGTACACACGTTCAGAGATCTTGGAAGAGGCTTTGTTTTCATATTGGGACGTTTTGCACAAGCAGATGTTTTCTGGTTTCATAGTGAGTCGAACTGCTTTAGGAAAATAATAGTGTGATTTTTGAAAACTTTCATTCTCACACTGAAGTTGAAAGAGTAGCATCAGGCGCATCCTCACTAAGATTCACCATTGGTTCACATCTGGCCATACCCACCCACCCTGGTCCTGAGAACAGGATTTAGGGAGCATGGTACTTCATCCTGAGTTGCTGAGGCTGGCTTTGAACTTGTGATCCTCCTGAGCTGCTGGGGTTACAGCCGTGCGTTGTGTTGTTTTTTAAATTCAGGATCCAGTGAGGCAAATATACTGCACTGTGGTGTTCCTTGCTAAAAGAATAACAATTTACTGAGCACCTACTATGTGTGAGACTGTGAGTTATCGCACCCAGCCTCACAGCTACCTGTTTAATCAGATAGTATCACTATCTCCTCTGGAGAGATTAGGGGAGCGAGGCTCAGAGGGGCTCAGCCACTTGCGGAAGGCCAGCCGGGGAGTATGGAGCCTGGATCTGAGCTAATCAAATCTGTTTGGGGACCCAGTGCTTTAAACTACTTATTGCTGAGAGAAGCATACTCTGGAGGGACATTTATCATATCAACAAATTCCCACAACACCAGCTATGCTTTTGGAAAATCTTCCCAAAGCAGAAAACTTTAAAAAAAAAAAAAAAATCTCTGCAAATGCCAGACCTCAAACACAGAAAGAATACATATTGCTTTCTTAATTTGAACATTGGTGCCTCCTATCCTTCTCACTGTGGACCCCTGGTAGAGTTCCTCCCTGTTAACAACACAGACAGTGCTATCCCCTAGCTTGTAAGTCCCACCTCTGATGATTGCTTAGTAGGTGAAGGATCACTCTCTGACCCTGGGTTTCTTCTTCTGTAACACAGCACCAGCAGTAGAAGCAAGCCCACTAAGTTGGAGTGAAGAATGTGAAGTTAGTACTCTGTTCCATGTACGGAAAATGTCGACTGCCTTCTCTCAAGTCCAGCTGGTCCAGTGAGACTCTGACACAGTGTCTTCTCAAGAAGTCAGTCTTCCAAATCCCAGGGGCTCAGGAGGCTGAGGCAGGAGGATCATGAGTTCAAAACCAGCCTCAACAACTTAGCAAGGCCCCTAGCAACTCAGTCTCTAAATAAAATATGAAAAAATGGCTGGGGATGTTGCTCAGTGGTTAAGCACCCTTGGGTTCAATTTCCAGTAACTCCCTTCCTCCAAAAAAAAAAAATGTTCTTCCTGACGTCACGTCTTCAGATTCTACCCAGGGTCACAGTGTGGACATCAACTGCAGATTTTGTTGAAAACGCACAGCTGCTCACGAGGGTCCACACCAGCTCATGTCAGCTTTATTACTTTACCATCAGGGGGCCTGTTGTTTTTCTGCCCTCCTTTATCATTTCTCTTTTCCTCTTTCTGAACAGATGTTGATCCACTCTCTGAGTTTCCCTGGGATAAATATACAAAGCACAAAAGCTGTAAATAAGGAAAATAGAGAGATGATGGAATTTCCACCGAAGCGTGCGCTCCTTCCCATGCTTAATGCGTCTCTCTTCTCACTGTGGGATGAGATTTGTTATAAAAAGATTCTCCAGGAGGAAGAGAATAGAGAAGGCAGGCGAGGAAATAATAAGACGGACGATTTCCTGAAGTGCTAGCAAAATGTTTTGTGCGTGGCCATGGGGGGCATTCGATGGGGTTAGTGTATCCATGAGCTGACCCATCAGTCTGTCCCCGACCTCTGCTTCACATCGCAGTCCTAGCACGTTGCTTTTTCTTAATTATCTATTTTTTAAGTGCTAGAGCACAGCCCTTTTTGTTCCCTAGGAGAATGGGTGCCACCTCTGTGTGTCTGATGACTCCACCTGTCTGCAAAACCCAGTGCCCACGGTTGGGTTGTTTTTTAAACCAGGGATTGAACTCGGGGGACACCTAACCCCTGAGCCCCATCTCCAGCCCTTTTTATATTTTGTTTAGACACAGGGTCTCTCTGAGGTGCTCAGGGCCTCCCTAAGTTGCTGAGGCTGGCTTTGAACTCGAGATCCTCCTGCCTCAGCCTCCTGAGCTGCTGGGATGACAGGTGTACACCATAGCTCCTGGCTTCTCAAATGTTTAAGTCTGTTTGTTGTTCGCCATGGCCATGATGTAGATACACAGCTATGGTTTTAGGATTTGTGTGTATGTGTAAGTATGCATTCACAGGACATAATCAATAAAATGTTGTACCACAAATGAGGTTACAGGTGATTTTACTTTGTTGGACTTTGGTTATTTTTCTCACCTGGTAATTAACTTCTATTTGTTATTGTGATAAAACACACAGAACATAAAATTGATACTTTTAAGTATTTAGTTCTTTGGCACAAGTGCATTTACAAGCTGGGTGCGGTGGCACATGCCTGTAATCCCAGCAGCTCAGGAGGCTGAGGCAGGAGGACCTGATGTTCAAAGCCAGCCTCAGCAAAATCGAGGTGCTAAGCAACTCAGTGAGACCCTGTCTCTAAATAAATACAAAATAGGTCCAGGAATGTAGCTCAGTGGTTGAGCACCCCTGGGTCAATCCCAGGTACCTCTCCAAAAAGCATGCATTTACATTTATTGTACAGCGATTCCCACTCACTGTTGATCTCCTGAACATTTTCATCCTTCTCCCCACTCTGCACCCACTACACAGGAGCTCCCCAATAGCTTATGTTACCTTTCCAGTGAGGGAGAAAAACCTTAGGAAAAATATGTTAGAAAGAAACAAGTAGCAAACATCATTTTCACACAGAGCTTGCTTCAATTAAGTTTGGATTATAAATTCTAAAGACTATCAAACAATCTCTTTGTTTTTCAGTTCCTAATTTTGTGTGTGTTTTTAAACCCTACCCTATATAAGTCTACAGTGGTGAAGGGGGACACGTATTCTTTTGCTGTAATGACAGCACTGCAGGACAAACCATTTGTGTCACCCCAATAAATGGAGTCCTCCTACCGCTGTGACCATGGTGGAGAAATTGGGTGTGAAAGCAGAATCACCTGGAAGCATGATTAGTGTTAATTTCTTTATGCCAGTTTGTCTCAGCAGTGAGAATGGGGGAGGCATTCAAGTGTCAGTTCTGATAGTAACGGACAGCAGCATTCTGCCTTCTGGATGCAGCTGAGATCACAGGAAGGAGATGCTTTTGTCCCCTCAGTCACAAGGGATGAACTAAGAGGACTCCAAGCTGGTGCAGTGGCCCACGCCTGTCATCTCAGCCATTCAGGAGGCTGAGGCAGGAGGATTGAGAGTTCAAAGCCAGCCTCAGCAACATAGTGAAGCCCTAAGCAACTCAGGGAGACCCTGTCTCTAAATATAATAGAAAATAGGGCTGGGGACGGGGCTCAGTGGTTAAGCACCCCTGGGTTCAATCCCCAGTACCAAAAAGAAAAGACTCAAAGTGTTCTCTCTGGCAACTGGATTTCTTCACCAAATGTACAAATTTGCTTTAAAATCAGTGAGGAGAGGAGTGAGGATTGTAGTGATATCTACAGCCATATAGTTTGTATGGGAAATAACTTGATTTCCTAAGAAAACCCTTTAAGTATGTTTAAAAAATGGAATACTATAAGACCTTGCAAATCAAAACTACGCCAATCGAACATAGTCGAATTCTGTGAATTGATAGGAATAAAAAAAAGCAGACACATTCTGCTGGAAATATAAAGACCGTTTCAGATCTATAGATGACCTAGAAATATAAAATAATGGCCAGTCCCGACGAGTCTGAACCCCCTCCTTCCCCATTTAAACTATAAAGTCGTCGGGCAGCTGGGCTCTGAGCCTCTCCCTTGAGAAGAGCCCCTCTGCTTGCCGACCCGGGTTCCCTTTTCCATTCCCAAAACAAACCTTGCATTTCAGACAAAGTGAAGATTCCCTGACAGACTCCGAGGCTCCCTATGTATGATCTCATTTGCTCCCTGCCCTTGACAGTTAGGAAAAGGATTTTAGACCTGTCCTCTGGATAATGGGCCATTAATTTACAGGATTCTTAATGGAATGCGAAGGTGGAGGCTCTGCGCGTTCAAATGTCATGGGACGCAGAGTTCATGCTAACTGGCCCCACGGTCCGCCTGCCCTTCACCCATTAGCAGAGGAGAGGGGTTTGGTGAGGTGATCATAAGCCCTCGCTAGCTTGGCTACTTGGAACAGAAGCTCAGCTGTAACCCAAGAGCACCTTCCAGTCTGGACATCTGCTGCCTACCAGGCATGATCCCTAAGGATGTGTTCAATATGTTACATGTGGGGAAAGACACACTGTATCCCGAATCCATTTAACTTTGGGCTGAAGCGGGACCCCTGAGTATCACACACATCTCTTCTACTACTCACGCTCAAACTAAAACTGGCCTTGTCTTCTCATGCAAAGAACTGTAAACCTGCCAGGTATGCGGTAGTGCTTTTCTGTCATCCCAGCGGCTCAGGAGGCTGAGGCAGGAGAATCACAAGTTCAAAGCCAGCCTCAGGAACTGAGAGAGGCCCTAAGCAACTCAGTGAGACTCTGTCTCTAAGTAAAATATGAAAAGGGCTGGGGATGGGGCTCAGTGGTTAAGCACCCCGGGTTCAATCCCTGGTATCAAAAATACCCGCCAATTTTTGTTGGTATGTGGACGCTAAACCACAATATAAGGGGACAGGGTGAGAAGAGAAGCTCAGCAGATTGGACAATGTGAGATAGGAAGGGCATAGGACAGGAATAGGAAAGATAGTAGAATACATCGAACAGAATTTTCCTATGCACTTATATGAAATACCCACCCTTGTTCCCACCCACAAGAATGTGGTCCTAATTAGAATAAGATAGAGTCCCTGCTTACATAATTCTATCAAAATGGATTCTACTATCATGTATGACCAATAAAAATAAAATAAAGAGTAAATAAATAAATGTTTAAGGAGATGGAAAGGCTAATAACCCTCATTTGATCATTGCATATGGTATGCCTATTTCAAATAATTACCGTACACCATAATTATCTGTACTTATGTGTCAATGGGAAATAACCCTAAAAATGATGGGAGAAAAAGGACTGTTGTCTCTAAGAGGAATAGAGAACACTAAATTATAGGCCATGGGAATTTTGCTGGGCAACAGAGTTCTTCTACCGGTGCATTATAGTGTTATCATACTCTAATTCTATTTTATGTATTTTTTTAGTTGTTGATGAGCCTTTATTTAAATGTGGTGCTGAGAATCGAACCGAGTGCCTCAGACATTCTAGGCAAGTGCGCTACTACTGAGTCACAACCCTAGCCTCAGGGTTATTCTTTTAAGCAAATTTCAGAGTGCCTTATCCCGTGAGCTAGAATCACCAGGTGGGACTGGTGAACAGTGATGAGTGACCAGTTGGTTTTCTTTTCTGAATTTCAGCCCCAGCAAGAGCCTGGAATTTATTAAACACAAACTAAATATGTTTGTTTGCTTTTTGGTACCAGGGATTGAACCCGGGGGTGCTTACCCACTGAGCCACATCCCCAGACCTTTATATTTTTTGTTTAGAGACAGGGTCTCACTGAGTTGCTTAGGGCCTTGCTAAGTTGCTGTGGCTGGCTTTGAACTTGGTATCCTCCTGCCTCAGCCTCCTGAGCTGCCAGGATTACAGGCTCATGCCATCATGCCCAGCCACAAACTTAAATGTTTGCTAGCTGGTCTTTATCTTCCAAATCATTTTAACTCAAATATTGTTTTATTCATTTCTGGAAATGCTAGAAAGTTCCTTTCATCCAAACCTCCATAGACCTATGTTTTGTTTCTGGCTATTTCTGAGTCAACAGGATAGTTTGTTTTTGTTTTTTTGGTACCGGGGATTGAACCCAGGGGTGCTTGGCCACTGAGCTACACTCCAAGCCCTTTTTTATACTTTATTTAGAGAGAGGGTTTCCCTGAGTTATTTAGGGCCTTGCTGAGTTGCTGAGGCAGGCTTTGGACTCGCGATCCTCCTGCCTCAGCCTCCTCAGCCCCTGGGATGACAGGCGTGTGCCACCATGCCCAGTACCAGGATAGATTTTATGTTTTAAGCATTTTTTTTTTCCCAAAACAGTACAGTTCATATGAGTTGATTTTTGTTCTTTTCCTAATCACCTTAACAGTTGTTCACTTGATATTATAATAATTATATTTTTCCTTTTTCATTAAGTGCTTTCTTTCTGCCACGACCTGTACAAATGTCCATCCCACTAAGCCTCACAAGTCTTGTGATGCAGCTTGCTATGAGAAAAGTGAGATTCAGAGGTCAAGTCCTGTGCTTGGGCTCACCAACTCACAAACAGTGTAGCCAGGATTCAGTGAGGCCTGTGTTAACTGGGGACTTTCACCTCTTTAATGGTCATTGAGAAAGAGGCATCTAGAACAGGGCCTAGCACGCAGTAGTCCTCCTGCCTGACATTATGTGTATGTTTTTTTGTTTTGTGTGTGTGTGTGTGTGTATGTATGGTTACTGGGGATTGAACCCAGGGCCTTGTGCATATGAGGCAAACCTTCTGCCAACGGAGCTATATATCCCCAGCCCATATGTGCATTCTTTGAAGTGGGCATGGTCACGCAGACCAGTCATCCCAGCAACTTGGGAGGCTGAGACAGGAGGATTGCAAATTTGAGGCCACCCTCAGCAATTGAACAAGACCCTCAGCAACTTAGTGAGATCTTGTCACAAAATAAAAAAGTTATTGGGGATGTACCTCAGTGGTAAAGCACACTTGGGTTCAATTCTCAGTACCAACACCCCAAAAAACTTATTCTGAAATTATTATCGAGTCACAGGATGTTGTAAAATACCACAAAGCTATTCAGTGTACCCCTTATCAAATATCTCCCATGATAATCTCCAGTGCTTCATAGAATTTATCCCCTCATGCTCCTCTGCAGATACTCTGTCTCCACTCCAGGAACACATGGAAGCATTTTTTGTTGTTGTTGTTGCAACAAATTAGTTTAACATATTCTGAAAATTTATATGTTCTCTTTCATGTTTGACTTCTTTTGCTTAACATTATATGCTGGGGATTTATCAGTATCATTGTATGTGTTAGTAGTTCAGGTATCTTTTCTTCTTTCTTTTTGTACGGGGGGTTGAACTCAGGGACTCTTCATTTACAGACAGGGTCTCACTGAGTTGCTCAGCACCTCACTTTTGCTGAGGCTGGCTTAGAACTCTCAATCCTCCTGCCTCAGCCTCCGGAGCTGCTGGGATGACAGGCGTGGGCCACTGCACCGGGCTGTGTTTATTCTTTTAAAACTTCCTTTTGAAAAAAGGGCATCAGACAGTTTGTGGTATTCTACATATTTCCTCCTACTACCAGCACATAAGATCTAACTTAAGTGGTTATTATACAGCTGAGGTGTGCTTGGTTCTCTCCAGATTTCTGCCTTTATTTACTGTTTCAGAAACACCGTAGTAAATCATAGTAGAGATGTGAGCCCACTTTCCCAACCTTTCCTTAGGGTCATTTCCTACCAGCTGGATCCGGGGCGGAAGAACATGATGCCACTTGGTAGTTATTGCCAGATCGTCTTCTTGGAGACTTTTGGCCACTCACTCTCCCACCCCGTGTAGATAGGGCACAGATTTGAAGTGGAATGCCCCAGATTCGGCTCTTAGATATTTTTGCCTTCACGGAGTCAGTCTGTTGGATGGGCCCCCAGGGTAGCCTGTCCCCAGCTGTTCTTCCTTTCTGACATTCCCGCCTGTCCCTCCCCTGCACAGGGAAACCTATGCACAGGGATGACTGAGAGGGACGGGCCCTGGCGTCCCTGTGGGTGGCTCTGCCCCGCAGTCCTGGGGGCTCCTTCTCCAGGAAGACTTCTTGTTGACGGCCTCTGTTTTATCCACGTCCTGCAGGAGGGAGGCTCCACAAGGACCTGCGGCATTTTCTGAATCAACGGTTCCAGAAAGGGTCCCCGGATCACGAGCTGCAGCAGACCATAAGAGATAACCTCTACCGCCACGCTGTGCCTTGTAAGTCGCCAGGCTTGGCATCTCACCGCGGGAGGGTGAGTGGGTGAAAAGTCAGGGGGATGCGTGGCAAGCTCGGCCCCTGAATGACACCCAGAGTTCAAGCAAATCAGCATTGGACAGTGGGACAGCCGGCACAGGGTGATGGTGTGCCTGGACTTGGCCTTGACTCTGATACATACTAGGTTGCTGCTGTCCTGGGCAAGTTAGACCCTTTGGGGGATTTTTGGTGGTGGTTGTTTATTTGTTTGTTTTTTGGTGCCGGTGATTGAACCCAAGAACGCTTAACCACTGAGCCCCATCTCCAGTCCTTTTGATATTTAATTTGGAGACAGGGTCTCACTGAGTTGCTTAGGGCCTTGCTAAGTTGCTGAGGCTGGCTTTGAACTCGTGATCCTCCTGCCTTAGCCTCCGGAGCTGCTGGGATCACAGGCCTGTGCCACCATGCTGGGCATTATCTATCTTTTTCTAAGTTCCCTTGTCAACTTGGTGGAGAAGACTTGTTCATAATACTAATTTCATGGGTCTGATAGGAGTGTTTTACTCAAGCATTTTTGCTATTGTGACTAAAGGACCAACCAGAAGAGGAGGAAAGGTTTATCTGGGGGCTCAGGGTTTCAGGGTTCTCAGTCCATAGACAGCAGGCTCCATTCCTCGGGGCTCGAGGGGAGGTAGGACATCATGGAGGAAGAGTGTGGTGGAGGGAAGCAGCTCACATGGTGACCAGGAAGCAGAGAGAGACTCCACTCTCCAGAGACAAATAGAGACCCCAAAGCCACGCCCCCAATGCCCCCTCCTCCAGCCACACCCACCTCCTCCAGCCACCACCCAGTTAATCCCATCAGGGGTCCATTCACTGGTTGGGTTAAGGCTCTCACAACCCAGTCATGTCTCCTCTGGACCTTCCTGCACCGTCTCACACGTGAGCTTTTGGGGGCACCTCCCACCCACACCAGAACAAGAAGTAATGGGAGAGACCTGTAAAGCGTTTTGTGAGGAGCTGGCGTGGCCTCCTTACTGACAGCCCTTGTTGTCATTAAGCCTGAGGCCTGTAGGCCGACTGGCCTGGAGTGGGTCATCAGTGGGTGCCTGATGGTCTCTTGGTGAAGAGGGGACCTCGATGGCTCACCCATCCTCCCTGGGCTGCTTCTCCATCCAGACAAATTTACAACTTTGTGAATGAGTATTTTTTTTTTTTTTTTGAAGAAATGGTTTCCACAAATTAAAAAGCTCAAAGTCCAGAAACCATTAGATAAGACCAAATCTGAGAAGGCAAGATGAAGGTGCAGGACAGAAGAGCTCTGAAGGCCGGACTCTTGTATGAAGGGAAGGCAGGCAGGCCACTGTCTGCCTGCCTGGTAGATGACTGACAGCCAATTGTCCTGAGGATGCTCTGCCACGCCCTTATACAGGGGATATAACATCAGTCCTGTGCAGCCCAGGTTTGGACTGAAATTAAATAACTGCACGTCTGCCCAGGACTCATACAGTTATTTAATTTCAGTCAAATTTGAGGAGAGACTGATCCTAGTTTATTGCTTAAAATTTTTCTTTCTTGTATTGTTTAGGTCTTTAAAAGGTTCAAGTATCTTTTCTTAGAGATATCATTTTAACTCCCCCTTGAAAATGGAATAAATTAGTGTTTAAGTTATCCTTTTTTTTTTTGGTACTGGGGATTGAACCCAGGAGTGCTCAATTACTGAGCCCCATCCCCACCCTTTTTTATATTTTATTTAGAGACAGGGTCTCCCTGAGTTGCTTAGGACCTGCTAAATTGCTGAGGCTGGCTTTGAACTCACCATCCTCCTACCTCAGCCTCCTGAGCCATATAAATGGTTTTCTTAAAACATTTTTTTTTGCAAGTAATATGCAAGAGTGCTAATGTTCGCTGATTGTAAAATAACAAATGGAACTAATTTAAGGCTTTCTGTGCATTTGCAAAGACTTAGTAACTTAAGACTGGGACCTCAGACATGGGTTTCCAGAGCAGCCACCTGCCCTCCACTTTACCAACACTGAGGCTCTCAGGAGAGAGGGATCCTGCAGGTAACTTGGCACAAGGCCCTGAGGTGGCCTCTTTGCACAGAGTGGCAGAGCTGTGTCCGACAGAAACATGTGATAACATGTTGATACTAACCCAGGGCCCTCCGTTCTTTTAGTCTTCCAGCCTTGGATATGAAAAGCAATCCCAATATTATAGTCAAGACAAATCCATTTATTTGGATTAATGATGATTCCTGATCATAATTACATGGGGTAGTAATGGTCATTCCTTTTTCATGGATTAAGCAACCAAGGCGCTAAAGTAAATAAGCAAGAAAAAGGCCAGGTGTGGTGGTGGTGGTGGTATGCACCTGCAATCCCAGGGACTGCGGAGGCTGAGACAAGAGGATTGCAAGTTCAAGGCCAGACTCAGCAATTCAGCGAGACCCTGTCTCAAATTAAAAATAAATAAATAAATAGGGCTGGGGATGTGGCTCAGTGGTTAAGTGCCCCTGGGTTCACTCCTCAGTCCAATAAATAAATAAATAAATAAATATCTAAAGAAAGAAAAAAGTTTCTGGGTGACCAGGATTTGAGGTGTCTGGAGTCCAGCATTGGTCTGCCTCTGGCCCACGGCCAAGTTTTACTTTTATAATAACCCTGTGAAGGTGGTGACCTTTGGCACCCATTTTACAGGTGAGGCAATAGTCCCAGGAAAATTCCATGACCAGGAAGTCGCTGGTGTGGGTCTTTTTCGATGCTTCAGTGATCTGGGGCCGGTCGCCTCGCTGTCCCAGGGCTGCGTCAGGTTGAATGCCATTTGCAGCGTTCAGTAATCGCAGACTCATGATTGTTCTCTGTCTAATTTCTCCCCTACTTAGATTCCAATTTAAGAAATGGGGATGAAGCAGATGAGCACACCATTTCTTGATGCATCTGTGGGGTTACCATGGTTACATGTTGGCATGCTTTCCCATTGAGTTTTTATTTTTTTCCCACTGATTTATTGGACCTGACTTGGAGCTAAATGGCTTGATTTTTTTCTTTTTATTTGTTTTTTAGCTTACCACTATGTAGGAATTGGGGGCCCAAATGACCTCAGTCTTTGGAACAAACAGTGCAAAAACATCATGTTGGTCTTGGCTTAGGTAAAAGCCGGCCGTGTGGATGTGGTGTGTGTAGGAAACCAGGAAATCTGGCATTTGGAAAGCGGAAATGGTATTCCCACCACAAGAGAAAACAAGGACCGATTCATTTTATGTTTCCTCCATAGAGTGGGGAGGAGATTCAGCGGAGGTCTGCTTCGGGGGCTGGTGTGCCTTTTAGCAGGAGTGGGTGAGGGGGGACTGGGGGTTCTGTTCCAGGCGGGGAGTACTCTGGCTACACGTGTTTGTTTTGAGTTTTTTGGTGCTTGTGCCTAGGAGAGCAGAGCTCCATCCCAACCTGTTGCCTCATGGAGGAGGAAGCCCTGAATTTGGGGGATGGAGCCTCCTGGTTATGTGGTACCTGTGCTGCCGGAGGCCCGGTTCCTGACACCCATACCTTCCAGAGCTTTCTGCCTCTGACACCCAGTGATTTTGGTGTTGGAGAAGAAGGAGACCTCATGAGCAGGTGCTTGTTAGTGGTGGTGAGATTTCTTTTCCTCTAAGCCGGGCACAGTGGTGCCTGCCTGTCATCCCAGTGGCTCGGGAGGCTGAGGCAGGAGGATTGAGAGTTCAAAGTCAACCTCAGCAACTTAGCAAGGCCCTAAGCAACTCAGTGAGACTCTGTCTCTAAATAAAATATAAAATAGGGCTGGGGAAGGGGCTCAGTGGTTAAGCATTCCTGGGTTCAATCCCCAGTATATATATATATATATATATATATATATATATATATATATATATATATATATTTCTCTACATTTTAGAGGGCTTATGAGCCCCTAGACATGAAGAAATGAAGCTCCTTTATTCATAAATTGTTTTGTTTTCATCATGTGCATCCTGACGGGCTTCCCCACACAGAATTCAGTTTTACCCTGATTCAGCAACCCAACTTGACTTCCCACAGTCCCCACCGCTCCCAAATGCCACATCACTCACTTCGCACCCTCTGCTGTTTGTATTTTTTTGATTTCTAACAGTTTTGATGAGATGTGATTCACAGACCATAAAATCCACCCAGTGCAAATTGCACCCAGCACTGTTTTTGTGGTTTATTATTATTCTTCAATTCCCTTTTATTCTTCCCTTCATTTGAGAACTTTTATTATTTCTACATTATGAAAAAGGTCATCTTGGTAGAAATTTAATTCTAATGACCACCAAAAATCACCGCCAATTTTTTTTTTTTTTAAGGGAATCAAGAAACAGTTGCAGGGGCTGGGGATGTGGCTCAAGCGGTAGCGCGCTCGCCTGGCATGCGTGCCGCCCGGGTTCGATCCTCAGCACCACATACCAACAAAGATGTTGTGTCCGCCGAGAACTAAAAAATAAATATTAAAAAATTCTCTCTCTCGCTCTCTCTCTCCTCTCTTTAAAAAAAAAAAAAAAAAAGAAACAGTTGCAGAATGAGTTCAAAGTTCAGCGTGAAGTCTAAGGGCTGTTCTGCCAGCTCTGTGACCTGGTACGAGTCATGGAACCTCTCCAAGGCTCATGTATTGTTCAGTAAAATGGAAATAGTGGTCCCAGCTCAACTGTTGTGTCTCCGGTTACACCCTGAATCCCTATGGAGTAGCTCTCATGAAAGGAAACAGGATCAGAGTGGCTAACACCTGGCCTGAGGTCACACACAGAGCTAGTAGCAGAGTTAGGGTTTGATTGGGTCTCCCAAGTTGGGTGTAGTTAACTATTAGAGTCATATAGAAATAGATTGGAGTCATATAGAAATACACTGAGAGTGAAAATAAAAAGGAAAGACACATCTGCTGATCTTAGGGTCTCGGTTGTGTAAAAGGATGGGTGTTTATGTCTTAGGGGTGGAGTAGTGTCATTCATCAGACCTCAAAAATAACGTTGTCCTCTGATTTTCAAGCAGTTTACCAGCACACACACAATAGAATTTTAAGAACAGTTATGCAGATTTTTAAAAATCTTTATATAATTTTCTTAGGACATTTAGATGAATCTCATTTTCCGTTAGGTTTTTGTATATGGAAGGAAAGCCACCTCTAAACCAAGGGATCTGAGATGCATGTGCGCCTGTGACTTCTCTGCTTCCTCAGAATCTTCTGATTACTGCCACTCCATTTGCATTCTCCAACCTGCCTACTCGGGACTCAGGATGTGCAGCTCACAGCGCGCCTTCTTATAACAGGCAGCACGCGCCTGTCATCCCAGTGGCTCGGGAGGCTGAGGCAGGAGGATGGCTTCAGCAACTTAGCGAGGCCCTAAGCAACTCAGTGAGACCCTGTCTCTAAAGAAAATGCAAAACAGGGCTGGGGATGTGGCTCAGTGGTCAAGTGCCCCTGAGTTCAATCCCTGGTACCAAATAAATAAATAAATAGGTAGATAGAAATATTAATAAGTGGCTTGCTTTACTTCCTGCAATTTCCCAAACTTCCTAGCTGAGCAATACCCAGACTTCTTTTAAGCGTTAGCCCAGATTTTGCTTTCTCTGCCCAGTCCCCATGGTTGGACCAGCCACCCTCCTGCCACTCCCAGATCCACCTTAATACATGTCCGCTGCCTGCTGCCAGTGCTCTCAGAATCTAACTTCAGTGAGTCCAGCATTGTATCTGCCTCTGTGGCCCATGCACCTAGCTTGGTGCCTGCCCCATAGTTGGGAAAAAACGATGTGCCTTGTTTTGTGTATTTGCTGGTACTTACTGTCTGGGGAAAACTTCGGAGCCACTTTTGCACAGACTCTTGGAATAAAGGGCATCTCAGAGACTTGAGCCCCAGAAAGGGTCATGGAGGGCAGATAAGAATTTCATGATGGCCTGGCTCCGGAGGCTGAGACAGGAGGATCCTGAGTTCAAAGCCAGCCTCACAGAAACGAGGCTCTCAGCAACTCAGGGAGACCCTGTCTCTAAATAAAATTTAAAAATAGGGCTGGGGATGGGGCTCAGTGGTTGAGTATCCCCAAGTTTGATCCCGGTACCCCGAAAAAAATAAAAATAAACATTTTTAAAAAAGAACTTCACTGATGACTTGCCGGTTATCCAACCCCAGAACAAAGATGTCCAGGCTCCTGTGAACTTGGAGGTGGAGTGCCCATTCAGAGCGCCTAATTACAGTCTAGGAACCCCTGCACCTCCTGGCGTGATCGCCTCCCTGTTTTAGGACTTCTTGTCCTCGTTGACAGCGCCTGCGATTGTTGCTTTGGAAGGGCTTTTTCCCATGCAGATGAATGCTTGACCTGACAGGGCTTGTCATTTAGGGCACTGCCGCTGTCAGGATGAGGTACAGCTCATGGCCGGTGCTGGTGCTGAGTCTCAGAACCCAGAGCATCACCCGGATCCTGCCTGGCGCTCCTCTGGGCTGTGCTCTGAGGTCACCCAGAGGAGGAAAGGGGAGGCCGGTCTCGCTCTGCAGGGTGACACTTTGTTGATCCAGAGTCCCCAGATACTGGGACCCTTGTCACCTATCTAAGAGGTATCGATCGTGGACTTGAAAAGTAAGTTCACAAAAGCATTAAATGTGTTTGATCTGCAAGGCGATTCAGATTTAACGTGGCAAACAGGTGATCGTGGTCTTTATTTATAAAAGGAGGCTCTGGATTCGGGCAGGCAGCGTAGCCTCCGCTAACGTTCGGCCTCGTTCATTATTGAGAATGGGGCCGTGATCACCTCTGAGACTCTCTGAACCTCTGGTTTTCTCTTATGCACAGTTATGCCAACATGGCTTGCCAGACCTCGACTCATTCTGCCACCGTCTTGATAACAATCCCCGCCGATAACCTAAACTAGACCTTTGATCACCAGGAAGCGGGGCTGAAGAACCAAATGTTGGGGGCCTGCTGTGTGATGGAACGTGTTTCCCTGTGCTCAGCTGTGCTGGGTGCTGGTGGGATGCCTCTGGTCCTAATTCATGAACTAGAGTTCTGCAGGCCCTCGGAGGACTGATCCGGGTTGACTTCCTCAATGTGGCCGGAGTCAGCACTGTCTAAAATCAGAGGGAGCTTTCAGCCCAGCACGGTGACGCACACCTGTCATTCCAGCAGCTCAGGAGGCTGAGGCAGGAGGATTGCAGGTTCAAAGCCAGCCTCAGCCACTTAGTGAGGCCCTAAACAACTCAGCGAGACCCTGTCTCTGAATAAAATATAAAAAGGTCTGGGGATGGGGCTCAGTGATTAAGGGACCCTGGGTTCAATCCTCAGTACCAAAAAAAAAAAAAAAAAAAAAAAAACTGACTGACATCTTTACCTGTGGTCTATCCTGCCCCTTGGTTACAAGGTGGTATTATTCCAGTCCAGGTCAGTGACTTCTGATACTCCATCTTATTTACCTTTTTTAATTTCTTTTTCTCATCTTGTGTATTTTTTCAGTCTTTCTCCTTTGAGACTCTCTAGATTGATTTTTTTTTCTTTAAGTCTACCCCCAAAGTATAAATTCTACATTAGACAGTCCACCTGTCACTTATCACTGTACCAGTGGTGTCTAAGCAGTGCACAAGAGCAACACCTTCATTCTACTAACAGTGCAACTGGCATCCTCTATGAGGTAAAGGAGGACCAGAGAGTCTGAAGAACACCTGACATGATGTTTTGTAGTTTGAATATTAATGATAAAAAAGAATAACCAGTAGTGTTTCTGGACTACCCCCAAGTACCTCAGGAACGCTGCTAAACACTGCCCATCATCCTCTTCACAGTCTCTTGAGGTATAAGTTATAATACCCACTTTCCAATAAAGCGAAGTTGAAAGAGGCCCCAGTCATACCCTGATTTGGAAAGCTGAGTTTGATTCCCATCTGTCAGATCCCCAGGTCTCTGTCTTCAACCGTAGGATCCGACCGACATTGGTCCCATCTGCTGGCTTCCTGACCAATATGGCGCCTGTGATGGCAGAGGACCTGGGCAGACAGGTGTCGGTCTCGCCTCCATCCATCTCCCGGAGCCCCTTCAGCACCCTGGGCCTGACCATCACTTCTGTGAGTGTCTGGAGCTTGAATAGAGGTGTGGAGTCTGGAACATTCTGGTGTGGAAGGCCTCAGGGGCCTCCACCCTCGGTGGTGTCTTTGGTGTGGCCAACTTTTGTGTTTTCTGGAGTTTCATTGGGTCCTCACTGCTTCGCTAATGTTCCTGAGAAGCACACAAGCACCCGAGAGCCAGCCCGGCTCCAGAGGCCTCAGAGTGCATCTTCTATTTCAAGGTCCCCCGGGTGGGCAGATGACCCCTGCCTCTTCCCACCCCCCTCTTCTTCCCTTTCTAGCGTGACTTTCTGAGCCCAGCACCCTTCAAGATCTCTTTAGATTTTGGACTTGGGGTTTTCTGTGGCTATCGCAGAATTTCCACGGACTGGGGATTTTATAAAGAAGAAGGATTTATTTCTCATGGTTCTGGGGGACAGGAGGTCCCATCTCAAGATGCCAGCATCTGGCAAGAGCCTTCTTTCTGCCTTCTTCCATGGTGGAGGGTGAGAGAGAGCAAGAGGAGACCGAAGCCCATTCATAACAAGTCCCCACTCTCTCCATAAACACATTAATGAACCCATGAGGGCAGAGCCCTTATGAGCTGACCGTCCATCGACACGGTGGCCTTGGGGATCAGGTCTCCGGCACGTACACTTTTGGGGACACGTTTCAACCGTAGCAGCCTTATTTATATGAAGATTCTCGTGCCCCTTTTTTATGAATAAGCCAAGTTTTCAAGAAACGATCTCCCAGCATTTGTGATGTGATGACCCAACACTCCATGCTAGGCGAGATGACAGTGAGATTGATAATCGAATGATGTAGCCCATAATAGGCAAGCTTGAAACTGTGCATTCTCTGCGTATTTCTGGCATCAGCTAAATCCCCAATGTTCTTTTCCTTTGTATTTCTTATTAGATCTTGTTAACCCTAATTGCCACCGAAGAGTGGCTGAGCGCTTAGAGTCCTCGTGGCAGAGGAAAAAGGGAACAAATTTGCAAACTTAAAAGCTCATAACATTGGGATTGATGTATATGTGTCTGTTATTAACAGATTCAAATAAACATGGTTTGGCTGGTTTTTTTTTTTTTTGAGAGGGAACATGGGAATGCCTCTGGGGTTTAAACCTAGGGATGCTTTACACTGAACTACATCCTCATCTCCTTTAAAAAAAAAATCATGTTTTGTTCTTGCTAATTTGCTGAGGGCCTTGCCAAATTGCTGAGGCTAGCCTCAAACCTGCAATCCTCCTGCCTCAGCCTCCTGAGTTGCTAGGATTTTTTTTTTTTTTTTTTTTTTTTTGGTTAACCTCTAAGGTTCTCAGGGGTGTAGAACATGGGAAAGGAATAGGAGTTGATGTGTAATTAGAATTGATGCAATTTATAGTCTTCTTATGAAAACATGTTAGACCACGTTTCGACACTTGGCAATATCATGTATCATTAATTGAATGCTTACTATGTTCACCAGGTACTGTGCTAAGTGATTGACTGCAATAGTGTGATTTTTTTTTTCTGCATTGGGTATTATGAATGTGGCAATTGTGGTGTCCAGGGATTATAGATAAGTGGCTTTGCCCAGGACACACAGCTTCGTAGTGATGGAACTCAGATTCAAACCCAGTTCTCATGGGATCCTGGGTCCACGATCTTGGTTTATTTCTCTGCCTCCAGTCACCTTAAAGACCATTTTTTAAATTAACCTATTGAATTTTAAAAAGAGTCTTCTCTTAATGACATATGGATCTCTCCTTGGCTGGGTGTGGGATACTAATATATCTATTTGGCAGCCGTGTTAATTTATTTAATTGCTTTATAATTTTAGCTGACATTTTTCATCAAGATTTGTTGCAATTATAAAGCCATTTGCACTGCAATTTATGAAGCTACATGAAAGTTTTCATAGTATCCTTACCTCCTATTATGTTAAGAGAAGAGTTCACCATTTTAGTTTCTGAAGAATCCTTTAAGTCAAGAATTTTTATTTGTAGCAGGGAGGTACTAGAGAATGACAGTTTGCTTTACCACTAAGCTACATTCCCAGTCTTTTTTTTTTTTTTTAAACTCATTTTTCTTTCTTGTTATCATGAGCCATGTCCTCACTAAGTTGCCCAGGCCGGCCTCAAACTTGCGATCCTCCTGCCTTAGCCTCGAGAGTTACTGGAATGGCAAGTGGCACCACCACACCTGGCGCATTGCTGGGTTACAACCCAGGGTCCCACTCGTGCTAAACAGATGCTCTACCACTGAACGAAGCCCCGAGATGTTCTAGATTTTTTGTTTTGTTTTTCCTCCAGTAGATAGAAGTTTGTGGCTAATCCAGGTTTGATGGACTTTTTTGCTTGCTGCGCCATGGTAGTCGGTCCTGCCAAAGCCACCCGTGAAAGGTGGGCCTTCGAGGCTCTGCGTCCAGCCAAGATTGGACACGTGTGCAGACACTGCAGTGGTGGGTCTTCTGGGGGCGTTTTGTACCAGCTCAGTTCACCCTGATGAACCAGGAAGTGATGGTGTCACTGAGCCATGCCGTCCCCCAGGAACACCAGGGACTTGGAACACCCCCTGTCCAGGGAGCATCTTCTGTCCGTTCTGAGCTCATGTGAAATGCTCTGGGGCTCTGGGGCCCCCACGTCATCCTTCTGTCCATTCCTCTTCCCTTCCTCCCTCTCTCCTTCCTTCCCTCCATTTCCTTGCTCTCTTTCCTTCCTCCCTCCTTCCGCTGCCAACCTTCCTCCAGTTCTGAGGGCACAGCGTGGGGCTGAGCCACAGTGACGGGAGCCAGCCACATCTGGGTTCCAAGAAAGACCTTTCTCTAAAACACACTGAGGGGTAAAAATACATGTGGTCAGTTAGGACCTATCTTAAGTGAGTAGCTTGATTACTTGGTGGAGACACGTACACCCACACATCCATCCTTGCATATGTGCATGTCTGTCCGTCCGTCCGTCCGTCCATCCATCCATCCATCTATCCATATATATATATAACTGTTTTCCACATCGATACATGGAATCCTGTAGCATTCCAGGAGCCTCCTCATGTCTTTTCCTATGAAATATCTCTCTTATCTGTCCATCTATCCATCTGTCCATCTGTATGTCTGTCCATACATTTATTCATCTATCCATTAATCCATCTATCCATCAATCCTTCTATTCATCCATCTAACCATTTGTCCACCCATCCATCCATCCATCCGTCTGTCCATTCATTCATTTGTCTGTCCGTCCATCCATCCATCCATCCATCCATCCATCCATCCATCCATCCATCCAGGAGGATAATGAGTTCAAGGCCAGCCTCAGCAACTTAGTGAGGCCCTAAGCAGCTCAGTGAGACCCTGTCTCTAAATAAAATATAAATAGGGCTGGGGATGGGGCTCAGTGGTTAAGTGCCCCTGAATTCAATCCCCAGTACCAAAAAAAAAAAAAAAAAAAAAAAAAAGACTTGTCTTTTTTCTGTTGGATTTGTCTCTGTGCTGAGGAACTTTACTGGGGCAGGTTGGTTAGCCTCCTTAAGTGCCATTATACAATGGGACTCGTCAGACCTGCTGTATAGGCTGGGGTGTGGAAGACGTGAGGAGCTGTATGTTAATCACTAAGCACACGGCACTTTGTACCAGGCACAAAGAAGGCACGGGCGAAGAATATCTAAATAAAAAAAAAAATCTATCCTTGTATCCAATGAACAGCTCATGAAGACATTCTAGCATTTTTCCTTCCTCTGTCTCTCCATGTGCTCTTCTTTTTACACTGATATAAAACGAAAGACCGTGGCCACGGGCATGATACATGGTAGGCTAAAGGGCCCGGCTGGTTACAAGACACACTAGAGGTCACACGAGTTCTCCCAACAACTTTGTCTTCACAATGGAGACACACGAGAACCAGAGTGAGTTTCTTAAAAAGAGGTGAAGAGGAGGAAATGGAGACCGAGCACCTAGTTAGACAGCGACCTGCCCTGGGTATGGGTGGGGGACATGTGGGAAGAGGAGCTGGGCTTTGTCTCCCACTTCTCCCTCCTTGGTCTTTCAGCTTCTCAGAGTATCAGTTTCCTCATTTATAAAATACCTCCCTTAAAGGTTGTTATGAAGCAGGGTGTGGTGGTGCACGCCTGTCATCCCAGCCACTTGGGAGGCTGAGGCAGGAGGATCACAAGTTCAAAGCCAGCCTCAGCAACTTAGTGAGGCCCTAAGCAACTCGGGGAGACCCTGTCTCTAAATAAAAATAACAAGGGCTGGTAGTGTTGCTCAGTGGTTAAGCACCCCTGGGTTCAATCCCTGGTACCAAAAAACAAAGGTTGTCATGAGGCCAGATACAGTGCTTGGCCTCCCTCAAGCAGTTTGTACGTGGGAGTTACTGTGTTGGGTAATGGCCACCTTGGACGTAAGAGCAACGCTGAAGAAGCTGCACCTGTCACTGCTGTGAGCAGGGACCTGCTAGCCTTTACCACTGCCAGGCCTGCTGAAAAGCTGTTTGGGACCACAGCAGGTCCAGGGAGTGGTGTGATTGCAGCAGGCGGGAGGAATAACACAAAGGAGAAAAGGATCCTCTGCTCTAGGAAGAACCCTTTAGGTATGGACTATCTGTGAGCCCTGTTCTCAGATGCCCATTTGCACCCTGATCTCATGTAGGCGGGGGGGGGGGGGGGTGACCAGGGCATTGCTAATTATATTATAATGACTTATGTCACTTTATTGACGGGTGTACTTACAAAATACATAGAAATGGTAAGAATGAAAAACAGATGGCAAGGGTTGAGTAGTTATTGGAACTTGCCTGAGGCACATCGATTAGGAACCCGGGTTTCAAGGGAGCTGCCCGGAGAAGCTGACTTACTCTTTCAGTTTTCTGGGCACCGAGAGGTACAGGGGAAACCCATGTGATGCATGTGGGTGGGTATGGGTTTGACTCACGGCCCCTCTGTTCTTGAACTTTGGGATCCTGGATAAATTATTTCCCTGAGATTTCCTAACTTTTGCTATTGGAACAATAGTGTCAACTAAGTTAACTATCAATTATCACTTAACCCTTGTAGTGGGGATCGAGAGACATATGAAATCAGGACCTGGCACATCCTAGGTGGTCAGTTTTCAACAATGAATCCCGGAGCCCGAGGAGTAGCGATGATTCATTGCTGGGCAGAGTTGAATGAGGCAAAGGAAGGAGAAGGAGCATTTTAAATGTCCCTCCCAGAGCTCATCTCTTAGTTGGAGGTGCAGACAGGCTTTATTTTATTTTAGGGTCCAGTTCTTTAATTCTTTTTTTTTTTTAGAAGCATTGTTTATTTATTTATTTTTTAAATTTTTATTTATTTATTTATTTATTTATTTTTATTGGTTGTTCACAACATTACAAAGCTCTTGACATATCATATTTCATGCATTAGATTGAAGTGGGTTATGAACTCCCAATTTTACCCCAAATGCAGATTGCAGAATCACGTCGGTTACACATCCACAATTTTACATAATGCCCGATTAGTAATTGTGTATTCTGTTACCTTTAATTCTGCCACCCAAATGCCTGCTGTTCATTAGAGCAGTTGCAACCAAGATGTGTCTGTAACTAACCCACCAATGGCCAGAGATGAGCAATTTGTGATTTGCTAACGTTACTCGTATCCATTACTCATGTCACAGCCGCTGTGACTGCAGGCATGAGCCACCTCACCGAGTGGTTCCTTTTGCTTTTACTTTCACCTCTTAGCCTCTGCTTCTTGAGTGTCTGTCTATGAGAAGATGAGCCTCCTGCAGTGGTCAGGGCCCGTGAAGGATGGTGGCCACACTCTTGGCCACCAAGTATCAAGTCCAAGTTTCCTGTTCCCTCTGTTTATTCGTGGTGGCAGATTTCTTCAGGATGTCACATAGCTGGTAGAAACATTCCCATGGGTGAAAAGTTCTGATGTGCACGTGGTGAACCCTTGTGTTCTGGAGCCTTTAAGACAAACATAGGAGGTAGGAAAGGTGATACTGGAGTGGTGTTTTGGTTTTGAAGGGGGGTGGTGAAGCAAAGGCACTTAACCCACTGAGCTGCATCCCCAGCCCTTTTTATATTTTATTTTGAGACCAGGATCTTGCTGAGTTGCTTAGGGCCTCACTAAGTTTGCTGAGGCTGGCCTCAAACTTGGGATCCTCCTTCCTCAGCTTCTCGAGCTGCTGGGATCACAGGTGTGCACCACACGCCTGGCCTGTTAAGGACAGAGGGATATGGCTCCATCCAAGACAGAGTTTCCAGAAACTTCAAAATTTCATGGCCACAGGGAGATTGTCCAAGTTGACTTGTAGATTTGAAGGCCAGACCTTACTACAAATGGGCTGTTTTACAAGATCATATCCCAGGAAGGAACGTCAACCACAGCGCCTCTGCTACCACTTCTGTTTTATGTCCATATTAGAACTGGGCTCTTGGTGAATTTAAAAAGCATCACATAGCTGGGCGCAGTGACTCAGGAGGCTGAGGCAGGAGGATCTCGAGTTCAAAGCCAGCCTCAACAACTCAGTGAGGCCCTAAGCAACTCAGTGAGACCCTGTCTCTAAATAAAATATCAAACAGGGCTGGGGATGGGGCTCAGGGGTTGAGAGTGCCTGACTTCAATCCGGGGTACATCCCCCACCAAAACCAGAGGTGGGGCCTATTAGGAGGTGATGAAGCCCGGTGGGTGGAGCCCTGCTGGCTAGATGGGATTAGGATCTTCAAGAAAGGGCTGGAGAGACTGTGTTGGCTTTCCCTTCTATTGTGAGATGACTCAGTGTTCACTCCCCCCCCCCCCCGTAGAGGATGCAATAACAAGGAACTGTCCCAGGAGAGAGAAGCTTTCACCAGCCCCCAAACCTGCTGACACCTTGGTCTTGGACCCCCCACTACCACTCCTATGATTCCTTTTTTCTTTTGGTACCAGGGATGGAACCCAGGGGTGCTCTACTACTGAGCCACATCCCCAGCCCTTTGGGTTTTTTAATTTTGAGACAGAGCTTCTCTAAATTGCAGAGGTTGGCCTCTAACTTGCAATCCTCCTGCCGTCAGCCTCCCGGGTTCCTGGCAAGACGATTCCCTCTTGTTACTTTTTTTTTTTTTTTTTGTAGCTTTGAAGCATTTCAAGATTTTTAAAAAATTTTTATTGCTGGTTGTTCAAAACATTACATAGTTCTTGACATATCATACTTCACACTTTGATTCAAGTGGGTTATGAACTCCCATTTTTACCTCGTATACAGATTGCAGCATCACATCAGTTACACATCCACTTTTTTACATATTGCCATACTAGTGTCTGTTGTGTTCTGCTGCCTTTCCTATCCTCTACTATCCCCCCTCCCCTCCCCTCCCCTCCCCTCTTCTCTCTCTACCCCCTCTACTGTAATTCATTTCTCCCCCTTGTATTATTTTTCCCTTTCCCCTCACTTCCTCTTGTATGTAATTTTGTATAACCCTGAGGGTCTCCTTCCATTTCCATGCAATTTCCCTTCTCTCTCCCTTTCCCTCCCACCTCTCCTCCTTGTTTAATGTTGGTCTTCTTCTCGTGCTCTTCTTCCCTACTCTGTTCTTAGTTACTCTCCCTATATCAAAGAAGACATTTGGCATTTGTTTTTTAGGGCTTGGCTAGCTTCGCTTAGCATAACCTGCTCTAATGAAACAATAAGAGAGGTAAATAGGGAGCCTACATCCTGGGAACAAATCTTTACTCCTCACACTTCAGATAGAGCCCTAATATCCAGAGTATACAAAGAACTCAAAAAATTAAACAATAAGATAACAAATAACCCAATCAACAAATGGGCCAAGGACCTGAACAGACACTTCTCAGAGGAGGACATACAAGCAATCAACAAGTACATGAAAAAATGCTCACCATCTCTAGCAGTCAGAGAAATGCAAATCAAAACCACCCTAAGATACCATCTCACTCCAGTAAGATTGGCAGCCATTAGGAAGTCAAACAACAACAAGTGATGGCAAGGATGTGGGGAAAAGGGTACACTTGTACAGTGCTGGTGGGACTGCAAAATGGTGAGGCCAATTTGGAAAGCAGTATGGAGATCCCTGGGAAAGCTGGGAATGGAACCACCATTTGACCCTGCTATTGCCCTTCTGGGACTATTCCCTAAAGACCTAAAAAGAGCATGCTACAGGGACACTGCTACATCGATGCCCTTCAATAGACGAATGGATTAAAAAATGTGGCATTTATACACCATGGAGTATTACTCTGCATTAAAAAATGACAAAATCATGGAATTTGCAGGGAAATGGATGGCCTCTTGTTACTTCTGCTTTGAGTTGAGGGTTAGGTTCACAAAACCAGCATGCAGGAGGGAGTTTCCTAGGAATTTTGCCTGCAATGAGAATTGTCTTCAGGTACCAGAAGAGCCTCCCTCTCCTCTACCTCCCACCGTTCCATGCCCCAGACAGAAAATTGAATCTGTTTCCAGTCAGTACCTAAATATTTTCATTTCAAATCATTGTCAGATGATTTTTATAACATAAGCAACATATACACTTATTTAATTATAATCTCAAAGAGACGCAGCACGATGAATTTCAATGTTTCATTTGACCGTTCAACTCTGTGGTATTTAGTTTTGTCTGATAACCACAGATCATCATTGAATTCCTCTAAGTCCTTTTCCTAGCATACATGAGGCCCTGGGTTCAATCCTGAGGAAGGAAGGACGGAAGGAAGGAAGGCAGACAGACAGGCATTTCTTTAAGGATAGGGGTATAGCTTAGTGGTAGAGAATTGCCGCTCTGCACCTTTAGCATCACACACACACACACACACACACAAAAAAAAAATACTCCTTTGAGGGCTTTTTCTAATAATTCACAAATATTTATTATGTTAGTCGCCATTCCATTACTGTGACCAAATACCAGAGAAAATCAACTTAAAGGGGGGAAAGGTTTGTTTTGCCCTACTGCTCCAGAGATTTCAGTGCTTGTTGCTTGGCTCCATTATTTCTGGGCTCCTGGAAAGGCAGAACGTCATGGCAGAAGCACGTGAAGGAGAATCCTGTTCAATGCCTGGTGGCTGGAAAGCAGAAAGTGAGAAGAGAGTCCCCAGATTCCCTTCTAGGGCCTGCCCCTGGCAAACTGACTTCCTTCCATGAGGCCACACTTCCTCAATGGTCCCAGTAGCACCGGAAACTGGCAGTCAGTGTTTAATACTTAAACCTTTGGTCAGCATTTATGATCCAAACTACAACAGGTAGAACCCATAAAAAACACATGATCTATGGTTGAAAGAGTGTACAGGTTTAGGTTGACATAAAGGGTGCTACATGCTCTTCTTTGAAGGTTTGGTGAGATCTGTCCATAAAATATCCCGGCATTAGCTTGGTACTCTGGCGCACACCTGTCATCCCAGCTGCTCAGGAGGCTGAGGCAGGAGGATCGCAAGTTCAAGGTCAGCCTCAGCAACTTAGCGAGGCCCTCAGCAACTCAGTGAGACCCTGTCTCTAAATGAAAACTAAACAGGGCTGGGGATGGGGCTCAGTGGTAGAGTGCTTGCCTAGCATGCCTGAAACCCTGGATCCATCCATCCCCAGTACTGCCAAATTAAATAGCTAGATAAGAGATGGATAGGTCTCCTGGCTCTCTCTCTCTCTCTCTCTCTCTCTCTCTCTCTCTCTCTGAGTGTGTGTGTTTGTGTGTGTGTGTGTGTGTGTTTGCAGTATCTGGGAACAGGAAGAGGGGAAATAGATAAATCTTTAACTTCACTCCATTGTAGTCGTAGTCATTGTTCTCAGGTTTCCTACTGCCTCCTAAGACAATTTCATTATTATACTAGAAAATAATTCATCCTGTCTACATTTTCAAATTGGTATAAAATCGTACATGGCATTCTCTTAAACATGAAGATAAATTTCTTCTATATTTGGAATGACTCACTATTTTCCCCTAAAGTTGTTTCTATTTGATTTCTCCTTGCTCCAGCTGCGGTCCTATACTTCTTTTTCCTATTCACCTAGTGTTCTCATAGGAAAAAAAGCTTTTTTTCTTCTTGATAATTTTTTAATTTTCCTTGTCTTTTTTTGGGGGGGGGTACCAGGGATTGAACCCAGGGGTGCTTAACCACTGAGCCCCATCCCCAGCCCTTTTTTGTATTTTATTTAGAGACAGGGTCTCACTGAGTTGCTTAGGGCCTCACTGAGTTGCTGAGGCTGGCCTCTAATTTGCAATCCTTCTGCCTCAGCCTCCAGAGCCACTGGGATTCAAGGCATGTGCCTCCGAGAGTGGCAACGTGTGACGTCTTATGTCTGACCTCTGGTACTCTGCACAGTTTTAAGGTTCGTCTGTGTTGTGTGTTTTCTTCTCTTTTTTCCCCTTGGTGTCATATGTAGCTTATGCCACATCGTGTCTGTTGCCCAGGTGATGGACATCTGAGTTGTCTCTCCTTCTTGGCTGTGGTGAATAACGCTGCTATGAATATTCATGAGCACATATTCATGTAGACATTTGTTTCCATCGCTCTTGGGTACATCCATGGAAGTAGAACTGCTGTGTCATATCAAAACTAACTTTTTGAGGAATTGCCAGATTGTTCTCCAAAACGGGCACACCATTTTATATCTCCCTGTGTCAGAGTGGGGTTTCTTCACCTTCTCGTCAATAACTTGCCGTTTTAATTATGACATCATAATGTGTATGAGATGCATCTCACTTTTGTTTTCAGTACCAGGGACTGAACTCAGGGGCGCTCACCAGTCAGTTATCTCCCTAGCCCTTTTTAATCCTTATTTTGAGACAGGAACTTTCTAAGATGCCCACACTGCCCTCAAACTTGTGATCCCCCTCCCTCAGCCTCCCCAATAGCTGGGATTACAGGTGTGTGCCACTCTTCCTGGCTCACTGTGGATGTTTTTCTTATCTTTGGGGGCGAGATACCAGGATTGAACTCCAGGGCCCTCGACCACTGAGCCCCATCCCCAGCCCGATTTTGTATTTTATTTAGAGACAGGGTCTCCCTGAGTGGCTTAGGGCCTCACCATTGCCGAGGCTGGCTTTCAACTCCCTATCCTCCTACCTCAGCCTCCCGAGCCACCGGGATTATAGGTCTGTGCCACTGTGCCCGGTCACTCTGGTTTTGATTGATATTTCCCAATTGGGTAATTATGTGGAGAACTTTCTCATGTACTTATTGGATAAATGTCTGTTTAAATCCAATATCTGTTTCTCACATGGGTTGTCTTTTCTGGTGGTTGGCTTGTTCAGTCGTAAGAGCTCCTCATTCACTCTGGATTCTAGTGTCTTATCGGGGAGACGTTCACAAGTGCTCTCTCCCTTTCTGTGGGATCTGGTTATGATCTGTGTCTACAGTATCCCCCAGAGCTCCTGTGTGGAGGGCGTGGCTCCCAGTGCTGCGGTGTTCGGAGCAGCCAAGGTTACATCATGGGGCCCTCACCTCACGGATGGGGTCACCCATGGACCACCGGGAGGTGGGACCGAGTGGGAGGAAGTGGGTCCCTGCAGGTGTCCTGGATGGTTGTCTCCTCCTCAGCTTCTCTTCCTCCCAGTCTGCCAGGAGCTGGGCGGCTCTCCAGTTCCACATCCTCCCGCCATGTTGTCTGCCTCACCCCAGGTCCACTGCCATGGAGCTGGCCCACTATGAACCCAAATGAACCTCTCCTCCTCCGAGGTGTCCTTCTCGGGCATTTTGGTGACAGTGACAGGAAGCTGACGAGCACCGTTCTCTTGCCATCTCCTTGGAGATGTCATCCCCGTAGATGACCCTCCCGTTCTCCTGCAGCCTAGGTTTTCTGTCTTTGATGGTGTGTTTCATGTCATGGCGGACCCCTGTCACCATGAAGCTTTGCTCTTGTTTTCGTCTAAGAGTTCTATCCACCGGGGTCTCACACCTGGGGCTCTGATCTACTGTGTTCTACTTTTGAGTTCCTCTCGGTCACGGTGTGAGGTGGGGGTCTGGTTTTATCCTCTCTCCGATCACTATCCAGTTGTTCCAGCACTCTTGGTTGAATTTTTCTACTTAGAGGAGAAAAAAAAAAAGTTGATGTCACTTTTAATATCATTGCCTTAGGAGGAGAAAGCTAATTTGTTTATTTTCTGTCTCATTCTCTAATAAATGCGTTCAAGACGATAGTTTCGTTCTGTGTGGGTATGTGGGAAGATCCCACAGATTTTATTATTATAGCTAATGTTTGATTCCCTCTTTGCTGTTAATGCCCATTTTTATTGCGTTCTACCCAGCGAATGCGGCGTGGTTTATCAGTTGAACAGAATTTTTACGCAAAAGGCTATTTCAGTTATCAAATACTATGGTCCTTTTCCCCAACCCATCGATGTTTTATACCTCTTTTTAAAATTTATTTCTCCTGGCTGTAGATGGACACAATACCTTTCTTTTAATTATTTATTTATCTTTATGTGGTGTTGAGGATCAAACCCAGGGGCTCACGAGTGCTAGGCAAGAGCTCTGCCTCTGAGCCACATTCCCCAGCCCTTAGACACCTTTATTACATCCCACAGAGCTACTTGTTCAGTACGGGCTTCGAACATCTTGGTGGACAGTCCCATAGAGAGTGAGCATTCAGAGGGAAGCCACACCTAGGAGTTCCTGGTGATTGGTGTGGGAGCATTTTCTGTATTTCAGACACCCATTTTTGCCCTATATTCATCCACTTCATCTTCGAAAGTATCCCACGAGACAGGGACTCTTCTTTACTCCCATTTTACAGGTAACAGAGTATTGTTGTTAGAAGGCCAAGTTGTTTGCCCAATGAGAAAGAGGCACACGTGGGTGAGTTTTGAATTACTTTGGTCTCAGATCCAACCATATGTGCTAATGCGTCCCAGGTGGTATTATTATTAGTAGTAGTCTTATTACTGAAAACTTCTGTCACTTCTTGGGATGCCTTCAGAAGGAACTCGGTGGCCCTTTTCTCACAATTGTCTAATAAGTTTCTGATATAGAAATGCCTACACTTGCCAGGTGTGGTGGCGCATGCCTGTCATTCCAGTGGCTGGGGAGGCTGAGGCAGGAGGATCTCAACTTCAAAGCCAGTCTCAGCAACTTAGAGAGGCCCTAAGCAACTCAGCAAGACCCTGTTTCTAAATAAACTACAAAAAAGAGCTGAGGATGTGGCTCAGTATTATGTGCCCCTGGGTTGGATCCCTGGTATCAGGGAAAAAAGAAAAAAAGCCTGCTCTCTACATCTGCTCTGAACTTAGCTCTGAGGATACTGCATGGCTTGCCCTTGAGTCTGGTTGTCGGGCATCAAGGAAGACTACCTCAGGATCTGTTGGTTCTTGCCTTTTTGCGTGTGGCAAGGGAGATGGAGATTTCAGAAGAAATGCAATTAAGCATCTCTCCTGGCTTATGCAGGAGACCACACAAGCTTACCAGATACTTGGATTTTGAGACCGAGTTTGTATTCTCCGATAAAATAGACTCATTGCCTTGTGCTTCTCTTATACATAGAGAAACCTGGTCTTTGGAGCTCTGATTGAAAATTATTTGTTATTGTTAGGGATATTTCCAAACCAAATGAGGGCTATTTTCCTCTGCTATTGAAGACTGGAAAGCTACATCCTTGAATACTTACTGAACAAAAGTTCCCTTCTTTCTTTAATAAAGAGAATAGCTTTTGTATTTTTGTTCCCATTGGTACAGTCTCTATGCTGCTTCCTTGCAAAAGAGCAATTTAATTTAATTTTTCTTCTTTGTGGTGCTAGGACTCATACCCAGGGCCTCATGCATGCTAGGCAAGGGCTCTACCACTCAGCTAGATCCCTAGCCCATGAAAGAGCAATTTCATTTGTAGTGCACGATCATTTTCTCGTGGAAAACTAATAAAATACAAACTCAATTTTTGCAGCATTAGGTGGTGGGTAAAGGCTTTTGAAAATTTTATGTAATACCTGCCTTGCTTATTTTGGGGTTGATGATGGAGGGGGGGTGAGTGCCAGTGTTCACATGTATCATGTGCATGGTTGACAATGAAACCATTCCCTTAAGTTTATTGTTTTTCTCAAATTGAAAATGAGAGCTAATACCATGTAACAGCTTGCCAAACCTCTTCACCTACCCAAAAGCAGATGTGAATCCAGCACAGAGCCAGGTGCGGGCGTGCACGCCTATAATCCTAGGGCTTAGGAGGCTGAGGTAGGAGGATTATGAGTTCAAAGCTAGCCTCAGCAGAGAGGCCTAAGTAACTCAGTGAGACCCTGTGTCTAAATAAAATACAAAATAGGGCTGGGGATGTGGCTCAGTGGCTAAGCACCTCTAAGTTCAATCACTGGTACAAAAAAAAAAAAAAAATCCCCAAACCAAAAAACCAGTGAATGAATCTGTTTTTCTTCTAAGATACTGTGTGTACTTTTTCTGAAAGGTGACGATGTTCAGTGTCCTGGTATCTACATTTTGCCAACTGTAGCCCTAGGAACTGCCCATTTTGCAGGTCCCCACTAGAGGATGATGGGTTTCATTTTGTTGAGATGCTTATATAGTAATTAAGTCATAATAATAGTGATGACCATAATAGGTGACATTTAGCAAGTTCTTTTTAGGTATGGGTGAACCATACCAGGCCTTCTGTAGCTCATCATCCTCATGACAACTAGGTAGTCTGGGTGCAGTTTTGTTTAGGGGGTAGAAGGCAAGTAACTTCCTTGCAGTCACACAGCTGAATGACAGGATTGGAAACAATTGAATCTGATTGCAGTGTTGAGTCTTTGGACCAGGACTGAGTGACCAGAAGGAACAGGTGAATTAGACGTACAGTCCTTTTTCGGGGGAGGGGAATGAGGGAAGATAAGAAATGCAATTCTTGGGGTTGGGGCTGGGGGCTCAATGGTAGAGCACTTACCTAGCACCCATGAGGCACTGGGTTCCATCCTCAGAGGGAAAGCTCTGTTAGTTACCTGAGTGGCCTGACATCCTCTGACTTTGTCTCCCCTCGTCCTTAAGACGACTTTGCCCCTGCCTGAAATCTGCCCTTCTCTCTAGGGGTAATGTAGGTTCTATAGCACCCTGACCCCCAGGACCAGGAGGAGAAGTCTCTCTGGCTTTTTTTCTCCTCTTTCCCTGCCTTCATCTCAGGACATCTCCCAACCCCTTGGTCTCCCGTCTGTAGTAATGAGTTTTTGGAGGCTGTCTGGGCTGTGGGGAGGCAGGCAGTGGGCACAGTCCTTCCTTTGATGGTCTGCCGGCCATCTCCATCTTGGGACCAGGAGTAGCTTTGACAGTTGCCAATGATGGACCATTTGCTAACAGAGGAATACGATTTCCCAAACCCAGAAGTCTCTCAGTGAAGTTTCTCCTTTATGGAGGTGGAGGGGGGAGGATGCTTTGCCCAAACCAGGCCCCAGAAAACACCCCCCCCCAAGGCTCTTCCACATTCTTTCAAAGAGTGGGTTGAATAAACCGAGACCAGCAGGAAAGAACTGCTTCATTCAGAACCGGATTCTACCCCTGCGCTTTCCTTGAAAGTAGATTCTGAACATTCACATCCTAAGCGTCTCTCTCCATCATCTCTAACTCCAAGGAAAACAATTTTTCAAATACAAGAGTTATCATCTGTGAAATTCTGTCCAAAGTTGGTGAAGAAGAGGAGGACAGAAATCAGCCCTATCAGAAGGGACGTGGATTCAGAGGAGTCAGGGCTGGACCCCTCCTGGAGAGATCTGCCCCACCTTCCCTGGCCCTAAACCCCCACCCATCCACCAAGCCTCCAGGGGGTCACACGTGGGGCAACCCGACTTCCCGCCTTTCTTTGGCCAGGGACTGCCCCAGGACCCAGCTGTTGATGGGGCCCTGACATGCCTGCAGGGGGAGGGGGCAGGGGGGAGGGGGCGTGGGGGGGGGGGGCTCCGCTGTGTCTCCGCCCCCTTCGCAGGTGCAGCCCTAATCCCCCCTGGCCTAGATATCCGGCAGCCTCTAGGAACCAGGGCTCTGTGATGTAATGCTCTTTTTTCACACTCCCGGCTTAAATACAGATGGAAATTGTTGTCATGTGTTAGAAATGTCGCCAGTAATATAAAAGGCGCCAGCTTGGGCATCTTCTCTCCCTTCTCTCGCACCATCAGCTGCTCCTGCTGCCAGCTCCCGTGCCCTGGAAAAACCGCTCTGGGGGTCAGGTGGCCGAGGCTGCCCCCCCCCCACCTCCAGCTCGCTGCTTAGGAAAGGGGGTTCGGATCCCACTCCCCCACCCCACCCCCCGCCTCTCCTTCCAGCCGCTGCGGAGCCGAGGACCAGCGTGGTGGTGGTGGTGGTGGTGGTGGGAGGCCCTTCCAGGCGCACAAAGGGAAGGATTAATCTTGGCGATTGGCTGGGGTTCGCAGGCAAGTACCAGTGGTCCGCGATCTCCCCCTGGCCACCCTCGCCGGGCCGCCCCTCCTGCCCACCTCGGGATCCGCTCGCTGCGCGCTGTTGGAGGAAGCCTGGGGACCGGGCAGGCGGTGGCCGCCGGAGGTTTGCGCTCGGGTTGTGGGAACGTCCATGGAGGTGAAGATGCCGTGGGTGGCGTGTGTGTGTGTGTGTGTGTGTGTGTGTGTGTGTGTGTGTGTACCAGGGAGGAGGGGCGGGGAGAAACCGGGCCAGCTTGGGAGGGCCAGATGGCTGCGGCTGCGTTTTAATTCACCGGGGCAGGCCCGTGGGGCTGGGCAGAGGAGGGAGGGGGAGGGGGACAGGGAATGGGGGGAGAAAAAAAAAAAAAAAAAACAGGGGTCAGTGGGTAGGGAGAGGCCGGGCTCTGGAGCAGATGCCTGGCGAACAATGGGGCTTTTGAAGGGGATGCTGGAGGAAGTGTGGCGTGCGCTTTGGATCGCCTCCTCCGCATTGCAGGTTGGAATCGGGCAGCTACATTTTAATGAAGTGCATTCCAAAGTGTGCTCGTCAGCCCTGGGCTTGGGGAGAGAGAGAGAGGAGAGGAGAGGGGCTCGGCTGAATGGAGGCTGGGGGTGGGCGGGGGAGGGGGCCGGCGAAATGAGTTCCTGATGGATGGTAAAGGAGGAGATGAAAGCCTGCTCAGTGTGAAGGGCCAGGGAGGGGAGGGGGGGAAAATCAATACGGGCCCCGTGCATATTAATAGGCTCCTGCAGGTGTTGGTAAATGTAGCTGCATTGTTCGGGGCGGCCCAGGCCCCGGGGATGGTGGCGGGGGAGAGGGAGAGAGTCGCCTTGCTTCTCCCAGCGCGCGCGGCGCGGGCGCAGCGAGCAAAATGCCTTTGCACTTTGGAGGGCTTTGCAAGCTCCCGGGAAAATAAGGAAAGGAAGAACTGACTTCCCTCCACCCCAGTTTGGCCATTTTTTTTTTTTTTTTTTTTTTTTTTTTACAAAGGAAGAATGCTCAGGCAGAAGGCTTTTTAAGTTTGCTTCCTGGATATTCACAGGGGTTTATCAGAGCCCAGTCTTATCTAGGTAAGATGTGCTTGTCTGTGGGCATCAGGAAATTGAGAAAGCCGTCCCCCCATGGTTTGCTGAGTGCTTGGGAGTTGAAAGGCTATTCTCCCTCTCTGGTTCCTGCCAGTGGATGGATGGGCCCAGCCCAGGAGGTTGGGAGGTATTGCAAGAGCCAGGAGGGGTATGTCTATCTTGTTTCCTTTCCCCAAGTCTAACTGACCTGGGGCCCCGGGGGACAGAGAAGCTCTGAAAGCTGTCTTGTCCACAGTGTTGGTACACAGACTTTGCCTCCAGCACAAAGGGAGTGGATTGGTGCTTGAACTAAATTGTTTGAGGGTAGGTGTAGCTTATTTGTAAGGATTAGGAATGTTTTTCCACCCTCCACCCCAGACACCCTTTCTCTCATGTACCCTGCCTAGGGTCTTATCATTGAGAATCATTTAGAAGACTACTCCCCAGTATCTTCTGGCAAATAATCCTTGCTTGTTTTACTACTCCTCCTAAGTAGGACCTATTGGATGCTTTCAAAAGGTTCAGACATATTAGAGGTTCAGATAAAAAATTGGAAGTCTCTGCAGGAGGAGGGCCTGGTCTTTTTCCATTGGAAACATTGAACTAGGGGTATGTATAAATGATACATAGAAAGTCTATATGTGTCTGTTATAATCCTTAGAATAACATACTCTTTGGAGGTTCTGTTGAAAAATTGAATTTCTGAGTGGAGAAAAGCTCACCTTTGATCATCCGGGAGGCAAATCCCTTCTGCAAATGGGTGTTTGACAATAACTTTGGCGGCCCGTGTTGACGGGCTCTGCGTTTCGGATTCTTTTCGTGATTGAACTTGCCCTGTTCCTCAGGCTCAGCTCCTCACTTGCCAATGAATTTGAGTGCCGTTGAAAGCCTGAGCAGATTAATGGCATCAACAGGGATGTGACTCCTCCATTTCTCAGTTGAGCAAACAGAACCTTTGCCTTGAATGCCTTTCTTCTTTTGGCTTTGGGGAAGGGAGGTGAGGCCAGGTAAGGGATTCCTGCCGGGTGCGCTCTCCTGGGTCCCCAGCACACCCAGCCCTTCCTACCCTATTATTGACTTAAATAATGAAGCCTCCTGGTCGCAGTTTCTTAGGCTGTGAATTCCAACCTGTGTTTCTTTAGCAGTGTTTTCAAAAAGTGCCTGGTGTGTGGTTTTGTTGTATTTGTACTAGAGAGATGTGGAATAGGTCTGTTATTCTTTTCAGGGGGAAAATGATGGTCCTTTCATCGGTTAGTGACTGTAGATGGGAGGCTTACTTGCTAGTCCTTCTTGGGCAGTTGTGTTCCTTATGGAAGCTCCCCCAGGGGACACCTGAGCCTCACTGCCTCTTCAGTTATCCATGGCCAGAGGGGGAATTTGTGGGCCTCCCTGTTTTCCCCTGAAGCCACCAGTGCTTTGAGCCCAAGTTCTTTAAAAGCATGCACTTGTGGATTTCCTTAATAGAAGGGAGCTTCCTGGAATCACCCTGTTTCTTAAGTCCCCAGGACTGTTGTTGTGATCAACAATTAGAGATGGTACCTGTGTACCAAGGAACTGACTGAGGGCACCACCCAAGTCATGTAAGACGCGCCTAGCAGTGGCTTGTGCTGGGATACCTCCTTCTCTCCCTGCATTTCCCATTCACTTTGGGCAGATGCCTGGGAATAGCAGAGAGGCAGAATGAGATCTCCATACTCACAATGAAGCCATGCACCACGATGACTGGACACCAGTTCTTTGAACATGGAATTGTAGTTTCCCTGTGCAGCATCATATAAGCAGGTGATGGACCGTCAGCTGAGATCGCCCGTTCAGGGATTCCAGTAAGTATTACGGAGCTGTGTGCTTTACTGCTCTTGGCTGATTAGACTTGATGTGAGGAATAGAACTTGGGAGACACCTGTAACTCAAGGTCAGAAGGATTTCTAAGGTGAAAAGTAACAAAGACCTACTATACTAGGGGAAAAAAGCTACATCCAACCCCTCCCCCATCCAGACCCCACCCCCCCAATATATTTGATTTTTCTTTGCAACTTAATGACTCTGGCAGAATCCTGATCCTTTGGAAATCACCCTGTTCTCAGCGTGTTTATTTTTCTCCCTTTTTTAAAAAAAAATATTTCTTCTGTTGGTAACCAGACCCCAAATATTTGAATGTAAGCACATCCCTCGCAGGCATACTGACACCCTCTGGCACCAGAAAAACTGTCAGAGGATTTTTTTTTTTTTTTTATGAGAAGTCTGGTGGGAAGAAATGGCATCCAGGCCATCCACTACTGGCCAGAACTCTGCTGATTCTGCAGGTGACAGCTGGTTACCTCTTGGTGGCTCTGAGGCTTTTGAAGTGTTAACTTGAACTTCATTGGAAAGATCGTCTCTTCCCCATGCCCAGGTCTTGTTGTTCAGTTTCTGCTATTGTTGACCTCCAGCACATCTGCAGGATAAATCTGGGGTTCCCACAACCAGGAACATGATGCCTTGCCTCTGGGTAGCCTGCTATGGGGTTGACAAGTGGTTCCTGACGGATCCAGATGGCACTAACTCTCTCTGCTGGAGTCTAGTGAAAGGATGAGCCAGTACCCTCCAGAAACCCTGGCTTGTTGGTGGTTGGTCTCTCCTAATAGAACCCTTAAGCTGCAATTGTGCATTTTTATTCTTTTTTCCAAAAAAGGTGGACGTCCTTAAAGTTTCAGGAGGCTGTCAGATTCAGTCCTAGAAAACACAATGGGAAAATGTAACCTATCTCTTACGAACATGTTTGAGAAGATCTTAAGCATGAAAGGAAAGGGGAGATCTTGGACTTGAGAAGGATTCAGTGCATTGAAAGCTCTTGAATGGAAAGATTTCAAAAAGTTCTGATGTTTGTTCTGTGGCATCTGAAGGGACACAGCAAATGAGAATACGTTCACCTCCATTCTTTGAAGCATAACCCTTTGTTTGAAGAGGGTCCCCGTTCTAAGTACGATTCTCAGCACATCATAGATGCTCAATTAAAAACTCACATGAGTGCGTGCCTCAGGAACTTTGAACAGTTGTTTTTGCAGTTTCTTGAGCTGTTTGCCAGAGTGCTGTAGGCTGTTACCAAAGGAAAACAAAAAGTACATCTCCGTGAAAAATCATTTCAACAATATTAAAAGGAAATACTGGTTTGGTTGTATTCAGTGATATGCGTTCTTTTCTGCAAAGCAGGTAGCTTATCCTGTCGTCTATGGGAAACAAAACAGCATTTCTCTTTTGGCTCCCTGTTTAATTGATACCACCCTCCTGATTGAGACCCTCACTCTTCCCTGGACCTCTCACCCTCTAGCAGGCCTTAGATCCAAATCATCATACAGGGTGTATTTCTTTTCTGCCTTAAAGTTCAGATCAGTGGGAATCTACAGATTTGACAATAACTGTATAAAATAACTTGCCCCAAAGATAGTAAGTGCCATAATTTTCTAATTTCTTATGGCACAATGCCAAAGACAATTGCTTAAAAAATACACGATTATAATAGAGACCAGCAGGCGAAGCCAAAAGTCTGTAAACCTTTAACTCCTGTTTATGGGGTTTCACAGATGGGTTGAGGGAAGCCCACACTATTTATCTTCCTGGCTTTTTGGACCCCTTAGCTCATGGCTTCCATCTTCACATGGTAGTGATATTCTAATGGAAATGACTCATTCATAAGTGCTTGAGTCCTACTGTGTGCCAGACACTTGGCTGACATTGGGGTTAGGATAGCACAGGGAACAAAACAGAATCCTCCTGCCCTGGGGAGCTTGCATGAGCACCCAGGTTAATTGAGTCCTAATCAGACCAGGAAATAGGGAGTTAAGGTACAAAGGATTAGTTTAAATGAAATCTTCAGGCTGTGACAAGTTTGTTCCTAAAAATTAACTGTTGGCAAATGGAAGTTGGTGGGATTGGTTGCAAAAAAAAAAAAAAAACTCTCTTCTTTTTTTCGTTCAAAGAAAATGGCATCACACTGTACAATCCTATTAAATTAGAAAGTCCCCTTCTTTCTCCTCCTGAGATGGACATTTTTGTTTTGGTACTGGGGATCGAACCCACTGGCTTAACAACTGAGCTACATCCCCAGCCCCCTTTTTAAAATATTTTTTTTTAGAGACAGGGTCTCCCTGAGTTGCTTAGGGCCTCCCTAAGTTGCTGAGGCTGGCTTTGAACTCGAGATCCTCCTGCCAAACAGTGGAATTAGAGGCGGGCTCCACTGTGCTTCACTGTGATTGACAGCTTAATAAAGCACATATTCCTACCTAATTCTTGGTAATAAGCACCTGGTATCATAAAGTTTTGAGGGTAAAATGGTCCAATTTATTTAGCCATTTATATTTAACCGTGATCCTGACAGTGAGATTTTTGGATTGTTTTCACTTTTTCAGTAATAAAAAGTAGCTAATCCGTGCATGATTTTTCTTACCACCATTGCATCTGGGCACCTTTCCACATCAGCATGTGGATGCGTACTTCCTTTTTTCTAATAATAATCCAAATCTACATTTATTAGATTGTGAGGTTTGAGGCTGGCTGATTTAGCTCTAAGATTTATTCAGCAGCAGATGTTTATTTAGCAACTTTTATGTGCTAGGAACTGTTGCTGGTGCTTAGGAGACATGCTTAACCAACAGGGAAGAAGACACCCTGGTAGGGTGTATGTTCTATTCGGGAGAGATGAGCAGTAAGGAGGAAACGTCATCAATGAGTTATTTAGTGTATTAGAGGAGGGAAGGGAAATGTGGGGGGCAGAACAGAAAAGGGGAGTCAGGGGTATAGAAATGGGGCATATTGCAGTTTTATAGAGTGTTCTAGGCAGCTTTTTCGCTGCTCTGACTAAAATACTTGACCAGAACGTTGTTAGGGAAGAAAAGTTTATCTGGGGGCTCACAGTTTCCGAGGTCTCAGTCCATAGGCAGCAGGCTCCATCCCTCAGGGCTCGAGGGGAGGCAGGACATCATGGAGGAAGAGTGTGGTGGAGGGAAGCAGCTCACATGGTGATCAGGAAGCAGAGAGAGACTCCACTCTCCAGAGACAAATAGAGACCCCAAAGCCACGCCCCCAATGCCCCCTCCTCCAGCCACACCCACCTCCTCCAGCCACCACCCAGTTAATCCCATCAGGGGTTCATTCACTGGTTGGGTTAAGGCTCTCACCACCCAGTCATGTCTCCTCTGGACCTTCTTGCACCGTCTCACACGTGAGCTTTTGGGGACATCTCACATCCAAGCCATGACGTATAGCATTGTTAGGGTAGATCTCACTGGGAACAGTAACATTGGAACAGGAAGTTGAATGAATGAGGGAAGGAACCACAGTAGCATCACTGAATTTAGGAGACTACACCTTTGAGGACTAGAAATACTTACGTTGTGTTCATTTAGAAATACTGCCAGCCAGGCACAGTGGCGCACAGCTGTGATCCCAGCCTGAAATCCGGAGGCTGAGGCAGGAGGATCAAAGTTCAAAGCCAGCCTCAGCAACTTAGTGAGGCCCTGAGCAACTCAGTGAGGCCTTGTCTCTAAATAAAATATAAAATAGGGCTGGGGATGGGGCTCAGTGGTTAAACACCCCTGGGTTCCATCCCCAGTACTGAAAAAAAAAAAAAAGAAAGAAAGAAATACTTCCAGATCAGTGTACCAAAGGAATTGTGTATTCTACAGGTGATTGGTGCATGCGAGAATATGCATTTTCCGGAACAATGGGATATCACCACGTTTTCAAAATTGTGCAGTTTTATCATTATTGTCTTTTGTTTGCTGATGGTCTTTACTGGGAACTCTTAGGCCCGAAGCCCCAGAGGCTTTACTCAGGTTTTGGAAAACGCAAGCGTTTGCCCTGCTCTGGGAACGTTGGCTATGCTGGGCACAGTGGTGACACGGGACATATTTAGCAGGATGAACTAATCGCCTGAGGACTTCGCTCTCTGCAAGAGAACAGAACATATTCAGCAGTGTGCAGGCGGCTGATTAAAGAGTAATGGGGAGATGGCTAAGGAGCACTTTTAAAGTCCCTCCTTCAAAAAGGGAGATTTTGAATTATCATCCTTAGAAAGAACAGTTCATTCCGACACTTGGACAAGTTTTAATAGCAAGCGTGGAATTAAAACAGTCGGCATAACCACGGCATTTAGAGCCCCAGGGGGAGTCACATTTCTCTCTCTCTCTTTCTTCTTCTTTTTTTTTTTTTTTTTTGTACTGAGGATTGAACCCAGGGACAGTCTGCCACTGAACTACAGGCCCAGACCTTTTTAAAAATATTTTTGTTTTGAGACAGGGCCTCACTCAGTTACCCAGGCTGGTCTCAACCTTGTGGTCCTCCTGCCTCAGCCTCCTGAGTTGGGAATCTCAGCCATGTTACCATCATGCCCAGCGAACTCTGATTTCTTTAAAGTTATCTAATGAACACCAACCTGGAACTTGAATGATTTAAAAAAAAAAAAAACTAATTTAATGAAGCCATCATGAAGACCCCGCTATGAGCTGAATGTTTTGCTAGGTCCTGAAGATACAGAGGTGTTCAGAACACAGTCTTTGCCCTCACAGAGGGGCCTGCGGTGGTGGTGGTGGTAGGAGACACAGCCAAGGCCAAACAGGGTCCCCCTCTGCATGGGCTATGAAACAAACACATAAAGGGGTTTGGGTCGCAGAAAGGCTGGCCTGACTTTGTCTGGAATTCAGGTTGAGGGTGTTCTCATGACAGAAGAGACACCACTGGTGGGTTTTCAAGGAGATGCATGCATTTGCCAGATGAATACTTGGAGGCTGAGGATGGAGGATCGTGAGTTCAAAGCCAGCCTCAGCAACTTAGCGAGGCCCTAAGTAACTCAGTGAGACCCTGTCCCTAAATAAAACATAAAAATGGGGCTGGGGATGGGGCTCAGTGGTTAAGTGCTCCTGAGTTCAATCCCTGGTACCCTCCTCTCCCCCCCCCAAATCTATTTACTGTCTTTCTGGCTCTTTAAAGGAAGGATGTTAACCCTTGCTCTTCAAGGAATGGAATTGATTTAGGGAGACTAAGAAGGAAGCTGTGGCCCAATTGACAGCCCAAGTTGTGGTGGAGAAGGCCGGACACAGACCTAAGAATGATTCCGGAGAAGAACTCAGAGGATGTCGTAATGGAAAGGGAAAGGCAGGGTCTGGGGCAGGAGGACTGGCACAGTCCCAGGTGGGTCACCAGGGGCACCCTAAGAGGAGGTGTGCAGCAGAGCGAGGGGTGGGCGGGCTTGGCACAGGCTTAAGTGGGTGTTCATAAACGAAGCATTTCAGTTTGGACCTTTTTGCACAGTTTCTTGTTAATCCATAAAAGCAGAGAGGCACCTCATTCTGCTGCCCAGCCTAATCGCTTATTCTGGAAACGAATCCCATACCTGCCGTCTTTGATCTTCCTGGACCATCAGGGCTCAGCCTCCCCGGCTTGAGGAAGCTGTTCCTGATACCCTCCACCCCTGCTCCCACCTCTCCCACAGCCTCCACGGAAACTCCTTGCTGTCTGGATGGTTCTCTTTTCAATCAAGATTTCTTCTTTCCCTGCCTGTCATTTACGGATCAGTTCAGCATCTTGTACTTTGCGTGCACCTTCCAGGGTCTATCATGAAATCACAACCTTGGAGTATTACATTAACTAAGTCACAGAACCTGGGTCAAGACTGCAGGGAGGGGAACTTAACCTGACTGTACTATCAGAGACCGTGTGTGTGTGTGTGTGTGTGTGTGTGTGTGTGTGTGTGTGTGTGTGTGTACACCAGGGATTGAGCCCAGAGGTGCTTAACCACATCCCCAGCCCTTTTTTATATTTTATTTAGAGACAGGGTCTCACTGAGCTGAGTCATTTTGGACCTTGCTAAATTGCTGAGGCTGGTTTTGAACTAATGATCCTCCTGCCTCAGCCTCCTAAGCCACTGGGATTACGGGTGTGCACCTCCATGCTGGGCTCTGTCAGAGATGAATTGAGCCCACTGTGTATGCCAGGCACTCTGCTGGGTCCCAAGGGTGCAAGGATGAGCAATTCCTACCCTCTGGGGACTGGAGTGGAGGAAGAAAGCTAATCCCATGTTCCCCATCCTTTCCCATTGCCTAGAGCTACCCAGGAGCCGATTGCAAGAGAATTTCTGAGATGTTATCTGTGCCCAAACCCTCTCATTGCACAGATGCCTCAGTGGCATAGAGATGGAGAAGGCCCCTGAATGGTGCCCCTCAGGGACCCCGCGGTGAGACCTCCCTTTGTCTTGTCCAGGGGGAATGGTGTGATCTGACTCTCTCTCAAGGGCCTGGGTAATGCTTGGCTTTAATGAGCTTTAATGTGCCTTTCACAGGTGGAGATTCCTTTCTCATCTTCACTCCAGACAGTGTCGATTTTTGAAAATCGCATTTTTTTTTCTTCTTTTGGTCCTTCATACCTCCCCACCAGACCTGCCTCGATGGTGTCAGGGTTAGGGAGGCAGCCTTCACCCCGGGTCGCGGGTGATCATCTCCTGGAGCATGCTGCTGTCTTGCATTGAACTCAGACTGGGGAAAGGAGGGAGATCCTGGCAGCTCCCCCTTTTCATCCCTTAGGAGCGTTGAAAGCATCAATTTCCCCTTCAGGCTTTGAATGGCTTGTCATAGGGGTTTTCAGCGGGTCTTTGCTCAGGCAGATGGGCCAGGGCTCTGGAGCTGTTCTGGAAAGCAGGCCTCTAAGGAAGGGGAAGGGAGAGGCTCTAGAGCTGGGGAGAGAGGAACCCAGGTGTGCTGCAAAGAGACCATTCTCCCAGCTCAGGGATGGGGCGGAGCTGCTTCCGGGCTTGCTGGGGGGTTTGTAGGATCACTTGCTGATGGAGTGCGGCTGCCGAGTCTCTTTGGGCTGTCTTGGGGAAGGCAGAAGAGTGGGGGGCAGGTGAGGCTAAGATTCCAGAGGTGGCCAAAAGCAGGTTTTGAGCCCAGCACTGTCTTAGTGGGGAGTGTCAGAGACACTAAAAGACCTTGACCTTGACCTTGACAGCCAAGCCTACCTCCCCCCCCCCACACACAGATTAGGATAGACTTCCCAGGGCACTTGACCAAGTTATTCTTTTTCTTTTTTTCATTCCAAAGATTGAATCCAGGGGTGCTCAACCCCTGAGCCCCATCCCCAGCCCTTTTTATATTTTATCGAGAGACAGGGTCTCACTGAGTTGCTTAGCTCCTTAACTAAATTGCCGAGGCTGGCCTTGAACTTGTGATCCTCCTGGCTCAGCCTCCGGAGGATCAGGTTATTCTTAAGGCAACTCTCCCCTCTGCAGAGATGCCCATTCTCCAGGGTAGTTTTTGGATCTTCTTAGGGGTGGAGGGGAAACCTGCATCTCCTACCGGAGACACTTCCTTTCGTTGTGTCTGTGTTTCCCAGAACACAGAATGAAGGTTTTGGAGTGAGCCGTTCTGCTTCTCAGCCAGCAAGAAGGTGTTAAAAAAAAAGGATGTCTATTTATTCATTGCCAGTTTGAAAATATGTATGTTCCAACATTTTGTCTGTAAGAAAACTTACTTTAGTTTGGGATGGCTTTCATCTAGGCAATCTGAAGTATTTCTGTGTCGCTTTGTGAGGTGTTTAATTTCTGGTGGTAAATTCACAATTTTTATAAGTGAGTTTCATTCACTTCTAAAATTTATTTGCAATAAGAGCCACTTGCTTGGGGGATGTGGTGCTGTGAGTTTTGGCAGTTGTCTACAGTCATGGAACTACAACTTCAATAAAGAAACACAAAAGAATGATCACTCTAAAAATTCCTTCTTCTTGCCCCTTCTTGGGCAACCCCCTTTTCCTGGCTCCCAGGCAACCACATCTGTTTTCTGTTACTGATGATTTTGCCTCTTCCCAAATGCCATATAAATGGAATCATTTAATACAAAGTTTTTAAATTTAGCATCTTGCACTTCATGAACTGGAGTTAGGGAAATCCATCATTAGTTCTTTTGCACTGCTGCATAGTATTCCATTTTTATGGATAAAATCTATCAATTTTTTGGATAAATGCCTGGGAGTGAGATCTCTGGGCTGGTGGTGTAAGTATGTGTTCAGTGTTGTGAGAAGCTGTCACACTCTTCCAAAGTAAGTGCCTGTACTGTTTTGCATCTGAACCACCAGCTTATAGAGTAAGAGTTCCTGTTGCTTTGTATCTTCTCTAGCATGTGGTACAGGTTTTGCATCTGAAAATCTGAAATCCAAAATGCTCCCAGATCTGAACTTTTTTGAGCATCCTCAAGGAATTTCAGAGCATTTTGGATTTCGGATTTTCAGGTGAGGAATGCTTAGTGGGTCTGGGTAGTCTATGGAAATATTTTAAAATCCAAAGGACTCTGAAACTTGAAAGAATTCTTCTCCTAAGCATCTCAGATAAGTGATACATACCCACAGTTGTCAAATTAAAAACAATTTTTTTCTTAGTCTTTCTAATAATGCGGCGATGTTTTATTATGAGTTTAATTCAACTTTCCCAGTAATTATAGTGGGGAGCATGGTTACGTATACTTATTTACCATCCTTATATCTATCTTCTTTGGTGAAGTGTTGGTTCACTTCCTTTATCCGTTTTGAAAATTAAGTTGTTTACCATCACACATTTTAACTGCATACACCCACTGTCAGTCAACCCTGCAAAATGGTAGTTTGCCTAACGTTTTAAAAATATCAAGATGATGTCATCTCTTCTTTTTTTTCTTTTATAAATATCTTACTTTCAAGCAGTAAGCCTCTGATAGGAGTCAGACAGCTTTTTGTTTATATCCTGGCTCTTTCCTGACTGCATGGATGACCTTGGCCAATCATTTGACCTCTGTGAGATTCAGTGAGGTCCTCTGTATGATGGATCTAATGTCTAATTGCTGATACCTGTTAAGATTCAATGAGTTATTACAGTAACACAGCCTCATCAATGTTTATAGCAGCTCAATTCACAATAGCCAAGCTATGGAACCAACCTAGGTTCAACAGATGAATGGATAAAGAAAATGTGGTCTATGTACACAGTGGAATATCACTCAGCCATAAAGAAGAATGAAATTATGGCATTTGGTAGTAAATGGATGGAACTGGAGACTCTCATGCTAAGTGAAATAAGCCACCCCCCCCAAAAAAAGTAATCAAAGGCCAAATGTTCTCTCTGATATGCAGATGCTAACAAAATAAAGGGGTAGGAGAGAATAGAAGTTCACTGGATCAGACAAAGGGGAATGAAGGGAAGGGAGGGGGATGGGAATGGGAAAGACAGTGGAATGAATGGGACAGAACTTTCCTATATTCATATATGAGCACACGACCAGGGAAATCCACATCACGTCCAACCACAAGAATGGGATCCTAATTAGAATAAGTTATACTCCATGTATGTGTGTAACATATCAAAATACACTCTACAGTCATATATACCTAAAAAGAACACCTAAGAATCTTAAAAAGATTCCATGAATGTCATACATAGGATCTAACACATACGAGGCATTCACTAAATGGGATAGTTCCTATTACAAGCCAATAATGTTACCAAGGTGAATATATTTAAGCCTCTGCCTTCTTGAGAACAGATCTGTGAGGCTCAGGAAGGCAGGTCCTCCTTGGGTTGAGTTTATCATCACAGTAGCAGCAGCGGCTGGGTCCAGTACAGTGCCAGGTATATGAGAGGCTTGAATGAACGGGTGGAATGAAGGAATGAAGTAAAGGATGAGTACTGTTGGCTCTGATCAGTAAGACAACGTGGTTTTGTTAGGCCCTATCCTTATTCATGGAGTGTTTGTTGAGTGGAACCATTTATGCATTTTCCATTTATTTATTTATTTGTTTGTTTGTTTGTTTACTTACTTATTTGTTTTGTTTTTGGTACTAGGGATTGAACTTAGGGTGCTTAACCCCTGAGCCCCATCCCCAGCCCTTTTTATATTTTATTTAGAGACAGCGTCTCATGAACTTGCTTACAGCCTCACTAAGTTGCTGAGGCTGGCTTTGAACTCATGAACCCCCTGCCTCAGCCTCCCGAGCTGCCGGGCCACATTTTCCATTTGCTTTAGTTCTGTAGTCACTGATACCTTTTCACTCCGTGCTTCAGATTTGTTTTTAGAGAGACTGGGAACAGAAAGGTTTGGGGATGTGATATTCTCCCTTATTTCTCTGCTCTTTGATGCTTTTTCAAAACCCAAAGGACCTCAACTTGTAATTCACTGGTAGCTTTCTCCTCCACTTCAATGGGGTACCTTCTGGTGATTGCAGAGGAAATTAATGACTTCCGGGCCCTGTGCCAAACAGCCTCCGTCACTCCAATCGACATGCTTTGGCTATTTTAAGGAGAGTACTTATTTTGTAGGCTGGTCCTTCTTTTCTCCAAAAACCCAGACGGGTAGATACAGCCTCTGAATTCCAATAACCTGACCCCATTTTTAAGAATCCGCTGACTTTGGCAGGGTCCCGTCAGAGCCTCCTGAGTTCTACAGCTCTGGCCTCTTGCAAAGCAGGGCCTCCTCTGGTCCCTGCTGAGTCAGCTGTTAGTTAGAAGTAGGCCAGGCCAGCTCCTTCTGTGGGCTGAGCCTGCCTGAAACCAAACTTGCATCTGAAGGGAGCAGGCTAAAACTTAAGCCCGTTTCTTTATTTTGCAAAACTAGCTTTTTGAAGCCCCAGTAATGGAGATAGGGAAGGTCAAGCTCCCTGGGATGTGTTAATTATTATTTTACCTTCCTCCTTGGGAAGAGCTTCACACCATTGTTGCATGCGGAACATTCTCCAAATTGAATGGGCCTCACCTATTCTAGGTGGTCCATTTCACCTTTCAGAAACTAGTAGGAGTAATATGGTCACCTTTTCCTGAAACATTTTTTTTTTTTTTTTGGTACCAAGATTTGAACCCAGGGGTGCTTAGGGCCTCTCTCAGTTGCTGAGGCTGGCTTTGAACTCGCTATCCTCCCGCCTCAGCCTCCTGAGCTGCTGGGATGACAGGCATGCACCATTGCACCTGGCTCCTGGTACATGTTTTCCAAGTGTCTCGCCTGGTGAATTACCACTTGACCTGAATGCGTTTTTAGTTCCTTTTTATTAAAATTTTTTGGAGAGCATTCCTTGGAGTCCTTGAAGAGCCCTGTTCTTCTTCAGCCTCATCTTGGTTGTGCTTATTAGAACACTGACAGTGGGCCCCGGGGTGTGATTATCACGAGAAGGCTAATACACTTGACCTCCTCCTCTTCCTGCCTCCTGCGAATCGTGGCTAGTTCACCTTTTTTTGTTTCTGTTCTGGTTGGCTTCGTCGTTCCCAAAGCCATATCATAAGTGTATCATTTTGTTTGTAATGTGTTGTTGGAATTCAATGCAATACTTTCTAGTTACAGGTCAGAAAAACGCATTTTCTTTGCAAGTTATAATAGCGTCGAGCTAACTCAAATGTGCGTGGCCATCCATTCCCAAAGGTAGCGCTGCCTCACTGAACTTTTTTGCAAGACGCACATCTTGGAGTTGAGAATAATGAAAGTGATGTCCTCATAGGTCAAAAGACATTTTATTTATTTATTTATTTGTTTGTTTGTCTGTTTATGGGACCCAGGATTCAACCCAGGGGCACTGAACCTCTCTTAACCACTGAGCCCCATCCCCAGCCCTTTTTATGTCTTATTTAGAGACAGGGTCTCCCTGAGTTGCTTAGGGCCTCTCTTTTGCTGAGGCTGGCTTTGAACTCTCCATCCTCCTGCCTCAGCCTCCCGAGCTGCTGGGATGACAGGCATGTGCCAACTCACCTGGCCAAAAAAAAAAAAAAAAAAAGACATTTTAAAACCAGGTGTAAGATCTTTAAATCACAGATTCCTAACACTGGACTCACACTGTCCAGGTGAGCAGCTCCTAAGCCTCGGGGCACTCTTGAGCCTGACAGATGGCATGAGTCTGAATAGAGATACACCTTATAAAACAGGCCTATGATTTTAAAGCCTTATTATGAAAAAAAGATTTGATGATGAAGTGACAGTAGTTTGGTTATATTGAGCTGGAGTAAACACATCAGTAAGGTAATTTCATGCTTGGCGTGGTGGTGGGGCACGCCTGTCATCCCAGCAACTCAGGAGGCTGAGGCAGGAGGATCTCGAGTTCAAAGCCAGCCTCAGCAAAAGAGAGGCCCTAAGCAACTCAGTGAGACCCTGTCTCTAAAAGTAGGGCTGGGGATGGGGCTCAGAGGTTCAGTGCCCCTGAGTTCAACCCCCAGTTCCACAATAAATAAATAAGATACTTTCACTCCTTTGGCTAGACTTCTTTTTCACGTTAACCGTGTATTTTTGAAATGATGTGGATCCACCTCATGCCTGTAGGACGGTGCTGTTAGACCCTCCTTATCAGGAGGCGCATGATTCCAGAAGTTGTAGAGGCTGAAGTCATCTCGAGGCTCTGTCGATTTGCCACCTGTGGGAAACTCACCTCCTTGGAAGCAAAGACTGGAGCTGTGGCTGGTGGTGGGTGGGGGCAGGCTTTGGGACAGAGGATGGCAGCATCTCCTAGGCACATTTGGGCTGCTGATGGCCTTTGTGTGAGAAGATTCCAGGTGGAACGAGGAGGTAAGGAGGTCAGAAGGCCAAGGGAGATGGAGCGGTTTCTCTGGAGAAGCCTGCTTTCCACAGGAGTCTTGTGTGACCTGGATTTCGTGCTCAGCATCCTCAGGCACGTCTGTCGCGGGAAGCCTCTCTTTGATGTTGTGTGCCTAATAGGAATTCCAGAGGGCTCTCACCTGGGGTTCAGTGCTTCTGTGGCATGTTTAAAATCATCGCTTTTGCTAATATTCCAACTCTGGGTTGGATTGCTGCCAACTGTGATTTCTGGGGACTGGCCCCAAGGAGAAGTATCCAGGGCTGAGCCTCTCTTAATCCTGGCGCTCCTCCTGTGTGCAGGGTAGAGTCAGAAACTGCCCAAACTAGGCTGGGCGCGATGGCGCACGCCTGTCATCCCAGTGACTAGGGAGGCTGAGGCAGGAGGATCGTGAGTTCAAAGCCAGCCTCAGCCACTTAGTGAGGCCCTAAGCCACTCAGTGAGACCCTGTGTCTAAATAAAATACAAAAAAGGGCTGGGGATGGGGCTCAGGGGTTAAGCGCCCCTGGGGTCAATGCCCAGTACCCCTCCCCACCAAAAAAGAATGGAAAGCAAGGTATGCTACTTGAAAAAGGCTAGATTCTAAATGCTATGTGTAGACTAATCTCAGATTAGGTTGGAACTTGTGTGTGTGTGTGTGTGTGTGTGTGTGTGTGTCCCGAATACATTCCAGAAAGGTTTTACGAAAGTGGTGACAGGTGCCATCACTGTGTTGTGAAATGACAAGACGAGTTTTGCTTCATTTAAAATCTTTTTTTCCCCATGTTTTGGGGACTTTCCTCAGTGCACAGGTATATTTTTCTAATTTATTCTGGAAGTGTTTATTCAACACGACATTGGGACTTGGTTGGGGATGGTAGACCCATGAGTGTCACAGGAAAAGACTCTTCCCTCAGGGAGCTCACAGTCTCAAAAGATCATATGAGATTATTATAGTTGTTTTTTTTTTTTTTTTGGGTTCTAGTGATTGAACTCAGGACACTCCACCCCTGAGCCCCATCCCCAGCCCTATTTGGTATTTTATTTAGAGACAGGGTCTCACTGAGTTGCTTAGGGCCTCACTAAATGGCTGAGGCTGGCCTTGAACTCACGATCCTCCTGCTTCAGCCTCCTGAGCCACTGGGATGACAGGCGTGCACCACTGGGCCTGGCCTATCCATCATTTTCTGTCCATATTTCTCTTCCTTTGTCACCATCTCAGAGGCTCCAGGGTGGGGAGATGGGACGATGAGACCCCAGGCTGCCTCTCAAAGCCAGTTCTGTAATCAGGTTAGATAGGAAACGTATAAAGTTCATCAAAGGTTCCCAAATATGCCTGAGGCCCAACCCCAGAGTGGTAGATGGCATTGCAGAACCTTGGCAGAAACTTGGGTAAAGGGGTCCCACCTACTGTCCCTGTGGTGCCAGCGAGACACCTGACCTCGCCGAGCCTCTGTTACCTCTGAGAAATGCTCAGGATGGCTCACTGCCTCTGTGTGGGTGGGATCTGACACTCTGTGATCCCAGGATTCAGTGCGCTGGGGGCTGCCCAGGGTGATTCCAACTTGAAGACCTTCATCTCGTGGCTATTTATACGGACATGATTTTCCAACCACCTTTGAGCCGTGGGAGGACTCTGCCATGTTCACAGTTCTGGTGCCGCCCTCTGACCCCCAGATATAGGTGACTTAGGAGAGTTTTCTGGGGGCATCTGGCTTTCTTCTTCTTCACTGTGGCTGTGATGGTCTCCCCATGGAGGATTTAGTGTGTTTAATGAGTTGACATCCAACATTGTGGAGTTGGTGCCTGCCTAGGTGCTAGGAGTGGGAACGAAGAAGAATAGGAGAGATGTTTTATATGCTGGGATTTGGAACCTGCAAAAAACCAAAAAAACCCCAAAAAAACACAACTAGGTGCAGCGGCCCACGCCTGTCATCCCAGCACCTCGGGAGGCTGAGGCAGGAGGATGGCGAGTTCCAAGCCAGCCTCAGCCATGAAGAGGCCCTAAGCAACTCAGGGAGACCCTGTCTCTAAGTAAAATACAAAATAGGGCTGGGGATGGGGCTCAGTGGTTGAGTGCCCCTGAGTGCAATTCCGGTAGCAAAAAAAAAAAAAAAAGAAAGAAAGAAAGTTCTACATTTATAGCTTCTCTATCCTCTTTTTAACTCTCTTTTTTTCCTTTTTCTCTATCTTCTTGTGTGAAAATGTTGGTATGGTGACTTCCTTCTAATTTTATCAAATACAGTATGTCCAGAAACCAAACAGAGCCATGTTTTTGTGTGTGATTCCTGGCAGAAGCGGGTATGATTTCATCTCAGGATAAAGCTGTGAATTTGGGGGGAGCCGCAGGGTGTGGGTACTCAGGGATGCGGAGCCCGGCTGCCAGAGTCGCCTGCATCTTGGCGGCAGGAGGAGATGGCTGGGGATCTGTGGGAGCCCAGACTCCTGAGGACACTGGCAGAGCACCCCTCCCGCGAGCCGCAGGCTGAGGAGGGGACCAGGGCGCAGGCCGGCCGGTCCTGTAGTGAGATGCTCTGTGTTCAGTTAGAGAGCACAGGTCAGGTGCGTGTGCAGGAGGGAAGGGCAGGGTCAGCACAGACAAGAAGGGACCCAGACAAAACAGCATGGGTGTCGGCGCCGTGGCACACGCCTGTCATCCCAACAGCTGGGGAGGCTGAGGCAGGAGGATTGCAAATTCAGAGGCAGCCTCCCAATTTAGCAAAGCCCTAAGCCATGCAGCAAGGCTTTGTGTCTAAACAGAAAATAGTAGAGGGCTGAGCACCGGGGACAGGCTGGATTTTGAATTTATCCAGAGGAGGACGTTTGATTGTTTCTTCTAGAATGTTGTGACTACTGTGCAGGGCGAGGGTTGGGGGGATGCTAGCCAGGTGGTCACTCTGGGCATGTGGTTTAAGGGAGTGCTAAAGACCTTAGCAGTCAAGATGGACAACGTTTCCATGTGATTTTTGTAAAAATCAGTGTTGTAAGAAAAGACCTCTCCGCGTGCCTGACTTCCTTTATTTTGCGTGTGTGGTGCTGGGGATCGAACCCAGGGCTTCGTGCCTGCGAGGCCAGCACTGTACCAACAGAGCTGTGTGCCCAGCCCTGACTTCCATTTCCCTCTGGTTTCTGAATGGCTCAGAATGGTGCTGTTACGGATCATTCTTTTTTTTTTTTTTTTTTTTTTTTTGGTAAAACTGGTGTTTTGTCTATCCTAGATTCTTGGCATTAAATTTGTTTTTGAAAAATATTGCATGAGCCGGGCGTCTATCATCCCAGGTGTTCAGGAGGCCGGGGCAGGAGGGTTGCCATGTGAGACCGTCCTTGAGCACTTATCGAAACCCTGTTTCAAAATAAAAAAAGGTGTGTGTGTAGGGGGGCTGGTGGTATGTGGCTCAGTGGTAGAGAGCCCCTGGGTTCAATCCCCAGGACCTACATAAATAAATAAGATATTGTAAGAAATCCTCTTTCTCCTGATGACTGAGTGTGCTTTGGTGCCCCTTCAACGTCTGTACCTTAGAATCGTGCTTCATTGGCTTCTCCCTGACCTCCATCTGCCTGTGACATGTCTTGACTTCTAATTTTACAAATCTATCATAAAATAGGATCATAAGGGACATGACGGATGTCTTCGTGGTAATTGTCTATAAAGGGATCAGTTCTTATAGAATAGTCACTGTGTGTGGGGGGGTTGAATTTCTCTTTAAGGGCCATGAAAGTTGTTTTTTTTTTAAATATATTCATTTATTTAATAGCTGTTTATAGAGCACTTACTTTGTACCAGCACGATTTTTTTTGTGCCAGAGTCATACAAATTAAGCAGATCCCTGTGACCATGGCGCTTATGTTCTGCCGATGACCATGTGCCATCTCTCGTCTTCATGACGACTCTGCAGCATGGATGCTGGTTTAGTCATTATGTGGGTGAGAGGGGACATGCTCAGAGGAGACTCCTGCCTGCAGGTAAGTGTGCGAAGTTCTAGGCCAGAATAAAGTTGAAAGGACTCAGACAGAGGCAGACTTATTGTGACCTGAGCTTAGTCAACAGGGGGTTTCCTGGAATATATGAGTCCTGAATAGAAATGGGCTCCTCACTGGGCGCAGTGGGGCAGGCCTGTGATCCCAGCAGCTCAGGAGGCTGAAGCAGGAGGATCGTGGTTGAAAGTCAGCCTCAGCAACTTAGTGAGACTGTAAGCAACCTAATGAGAACTGGTCTCACAATTTATAAAAAGTGGGGTGGTGGTGGTGGGACTGGGGATGTGGCTCAGTGATGAAGCACCCTGGGTTCCCGGAGAAGAGTGCATTGATTGATAGTATTGTCTGCATGGGATGCACAAGGATTGTCACTAATTTCATGTTTCTCTGTCATGTGTCATGTTATTGGTATCACTGCATTGATTGTTCTGATGCCCTGAGCTGGATTTTCAGAAAGCCACTTTTAGGATTATTGTCGAATAGATTATTAATATGCATGAACTGATTATTGGGAGACTTGGGAAGAGAGAAAATGCTGCCCCAAATATTGAGCATGCAAGCTGTCAATAAGATTTTATGAAATCCACGTATGTGTGTGTGTGTCCAACTACATTTGGAAAATATTTTTTAAAAACACAAAGAAAATGAGCATTCCTCGTGCATTTCCTTGACTGATCGCTCTCACCTAGCCCTTCACCCACACTCCCACTGATGCATTTTCAATCACTACGCATTTGATTGCTTTTCCTAGATTTTTGCCTGAATGAAATCATGTAGTCTGTGCGCTTTTCTTTTTCCTTTTCTTTTTTTTCCTGGTGGGTTGGGTCTGGCTTCATTGACAGCATAATAGTGAATTATGCTTCATTCACGAGTATGATTTTCCACTCATGCTGTCACACGTTAGCAGGAATTTGTTATTTTATGGCTGAAGCAGTATCGCATTATATGGCTATGCCGTAATTTGTTGATAGTTTTACCTGTTGATGGACACTTGGATTTTTTCCAGTTGGGGGCTCTTATAAATAAAGCTGCCATGAACATTTGTGTGTAGGTCTTGGTACAGATGTAGGCTTTTATTTCTCCTGGGTAAATATTTAGGGGTGGAATGACTGGATCATATGGTTATCTCAATTTTTTTAGGAGATGCACCAACTGTTCCTGTATGTTTATATCATTTTATATCCCCACCCCCCAGCTGCGTAGGCGAGTTCCAGTTTTTCTACCTTCTTTCAGATAGTTGGTTTGGCCAGTCTTTTTAATTCTAAGCTTTCTAATAGTTATGTTGGTATTTCATTGTTGTTTGATTTTCATTTCTTTCTTCTTTTCTGGGTACCAGGGATTGAACCCAGGGGCACTCGACCACTGAGCCCCATCCCCAGCCCTATTTTGTATTTGATTTAGAGACAGGGTCTCCCTGAGCTGCTTAGGGCCTCACTTTTGCTGAGGCTGGCTTTGAACTTCAGATCCTCCCTCCTCAGCCTCCTGAGCTCTGGGATTACAGAAGTGCACCACCAGCCCAGATTGATTTTCATTTCTATGATGACTGATGACGTTAGCCCTTTTTGTGAACTCATTTCCCCTTCATATTTTGCCTTTGTTGAAGTAGTTTTTCAAATATTTCACTCTTTTCATATTTGATGTTTTGTTTTCTTATTACTGAGTTTTTAGAATGTTTTGTATATTCTGAATAAAAGATTAAAAAGCTTTTACCATAGAAAAGATTTGCAAATTATTTTCCCAGTCTGTATCTTATATTTTTGTTTTTAATGTCTTTTAGAGAATTTTTTTTGTGTGTTTATAGGGGGGTACTGGGGATTGAACCCAGGGGTGCTTAATCACTGACCCCATCCCCAGCCCTATTTTGTATTTTATTAAGAGGCAGGGTCTCACTGAGTTGCTTACCACCTTGTTTTTGTGAGGCTGACTTTGAACTGAAGATCCTCCTGCCTCAGCCTCCTGAGCCGCTGGGATGACAGTTGTGACCCACACACAGTGCTCAGTCTAGAGAAGTTTTTAATTTTGCTGCAATTCCAATTATTAGTTCTTTCTTTTATGGATCATTTGTATAGCCTAAGGCCCTAAAAATTTTCTCCTGTTTCCTTTCATAAATTCTATAGTGTTTAGTTTATGGTTTTACTTTGAGCTTAAAGGTTTTTTCTTTCTTTCTTTTTAATATGGAATTTCAATTGTTTTTACACCATTTGGTGAAAACCTCTCTCTCTCTCTATCTCTATCTCTATCTCCATCTCTATCTCTATCTCTATCTCTCAGTACTGGGGATTGAACTCAGGGGTACTGGACCACTGAGCCACATCCCCAGCCCTATTTTGTATTTTATTTAGAAACAGGGTCTCACTGAGTTGCTTTAGGCCTCCTTAAATTGCTGAGGCTGGCTTTGAACTCATAATCCTGCCTCAGCCTCTGTAGCCACTGGGATTACAGGTATGTGCCATGGCGCCCAGCCCAAACCTTTTTTTACTGCAAAAAAACCTCTTTTTACTGGAAAACAACAACAACAACAAACTCTTTCACTGCAAAAACACCTTTCCAGTTTTGCTGACTAGTTACTATGTATTTCTGGGTTCTTAAACCTCCATGACCTATTAGTGTATCTTCACACCAGTTCAACATAATCTTAGTTCCTGGGGATTTATAAAAAAAAATTTTTTTTCATTAGTTGATATGACTCCTCCAACCTTATTCTCCATTTCCAAAATAGTCTGCCTACTGTAGTCTTTCTATTTCACATATGAGTTTTCAAATCACTTCTTCCAGTTCTCTATGTGAGATTTGGATTGAGAATGGTGCTGAATATATGGATATAGACCCATATGGAAAGAATCGACACATTTACAGCATTGCCCCTGGAGGGGTAGGGTGTAACTCTACCTAGTAGGTTCAAGGCCCTGGGCTCACAAAATCAGTAATGGAAATAAAAATTGAACCGATTGCCCATGAATAGAGTCCATCTTTTAAATTCCTCGCAGTAATGGTTTTTCCACTTTTTACACAGATCCTTCCCATCTCTGGTCCGATTTATCCCTGGGTCTTACATATGTATTCAGTGCGATGATCCGTGCTATTTAAACATTTTAAGTTCTGATTACAAATGGATGGAAATATGCAAGGAGATGGAAATAGAATTGATTTCTGTACATTGATCTTGAATTCTGCAGTGGTTCAGGCCTCTCGAATCCGACTTTCTACATAGATAGAGGGTGGGGGGTGGTTTAGCAAACTTTCTTGAAAGGCCAGGTAGTCTGTCTTTTAGGCTCCTTGGAATGATCTTTGGACCAGTGACATCACTGCCCCTTGTAAGGTGAGAACAGCCACAGGAGTCCTAACTAAGTGGGTGTGACTGTGTCCGGCAAATCTTAGCTACAAAACAGCCAGTTTGCCCAACCCAGACACAGACAGCCATGTCAACTGGGAGAAGTGACAGATTCGCTTCTTCCTCTCTGATCATCTTCCATCTCCCTTCCCTTGTGGCAGGCTGGGGCCTCTGTCTTTCCCTTCCAACTCCAGGTAGGAGGTTAGCTGTAGGTTCCTCCTACATCACTTTTTTTTTTTGAGGTTGGGGATATTTCTGCTATTTACAGTTTGCCAAAGACTTTTGTTTGTTTGTTTGTTTTTACATCATGAATCAGTGTCAGAGTTTCTCAAAAGCTTTTTCTGCATCTATTGAGATAATGTTTGAGGGTTTCTTTTTTAGTAAAGGAAACTCCGTTCATGAGTGCGGCTGAATTGTGCTGAGGGGGGTTTGCTGATGTTAAACCAGTCTTCTGTGCCTTGACCTTAATGGGTTAGTCTTCCTTTGTTGTTGGATTCCGTCTGCTGAAGTCTTGTGGAGGATTTTTGCATCATTACCCATGTCAGTGATTGTCACTTGAGTTTGCTCCTAGCTTCTGGTTTTGCTCTGACTTGGCCTGGGCAGATTCCCCTCCCCCCCTGCTAACCTCACTTGATCTTGGACCATCCTTTAACCTCTGAGTCACAATTGACTTATCCATAAAAATGGTTTCAGGTATTGCTCACCTTGGAGTTTGTATTGATGCCAGTATTGAGTAGGGTGTGGGGCACTTATTACATGCCTAAAGTTACACCCCTGGGCTTCTCTGGAACATTCTTGTTAGTCATAATAAAACAGGATTGACACCTTCCTTTTCTTTTGTTACATAGCTAGTCTTTTAAAGGGTAGTTTCTGTCCTTTCTTACTAAATATTTTCCTCCAATTTGTGCATGAAAGCTTCTATTTTTTCTTTATCTCCACCTAAAGAAAAGTTCTTTTAAGTCTTTTTTTTTTTTTTTTTTTTTTTTTTGCACTGGGAATTGAACTCAGGGGCATTCAACCACTGAGCCACATCCCCAGCATCTTTTTATATTTTATTTAGAGACAGGGACTTGCTGAGTTGCTTGATCTTAATCTTCTCTTGTGAAGTTCAATTTGTCCAAACTGACAAAATGATTTTAAATCCTTATTTTATTCATCAAATCATTAGCAATGTCTCAATGCTCTTTGGGGCTAGCATGCCATTTTTGCATGTACATCAGTAAATTTGACAAAACTAAAAATGGAAACTGGTTATATATCTCACAAGTGACCTGTCAGTCAATACCCTTTGGGTGTGCTTGTCCAATCACCTGGGGCTCCTCTCATACCAAGGACATCACAGGAAAACTCTAACCAAAGGCCTTTTAGACATCTAGTTACTGCCCGGTATGGTGGCTCACACCTATCATTCCAGCAGCTCTGGATTGAGGCAGGAGGATCATGAGTTCAAAGTCAGCCTCAGGAACAGCAAGGCTCTAGGCAACTCAGGGAGACCCTGTCTCTAAATAGAATACAACATAAGGCTGGGGATGGGGCTCAGTGGTTGAGTGCCCCTGAGTTCAATCTCCAGTACAAAAAAAAAAAAAAAAAAAAAATCTAGTTACTCTGTGCTGCATTCTCTGACCTATCTGTATGATAAAGAATGATGTAAAGTCCTTAGAGAAGTTAGTGGGTTATAGCTGTTTCTGGGTAAACCCATGGCATGTCCTAGTAATGACTACTCTTAGAAGGAACATCTAGTAAACGTATTAAATGGTTTTGTGTCTTCTGAAATTTAACTAGAATTTACTCAGAGATTATCTGGATCCCCTTGTAAATAACAGGATACCATTTTCTTTGGGTGATAGCGCTTCATTACATGTATTCATAATTTTAAAAAAAAATTACAGAAAAATCGTTTCTACCTTATTTTCCAAAATGCAGAGTTTGCGGGAAAAAAATTGCATTATCTATTTATATTGCTTTGACCAAAGCTGTGTGAAATGAGTTGCATACCGTTATAAAGGGGAAAGGAGGACATCTGAGTTTCAACCATGGAAACTTTCAAAATGGAATTTTCCAAGCAGTTTGTCCCTCCTGTGGGCAGGTGCATTTGGGTTTTTCATTTGCCGGGACATGCTTCATGTTTAAAATTTTAATGAAAAACAGTAAAAGACAAACTGGTTTATAGGTTTCTGGAAAAAGAAGTGGCTTTCTGTCTGTTCTCTTGGAGGTAACAAAATTAGAGAATGCGTCTGATTTTCGAGATTCTTAAAAAAAATTGAAATGTACTTTTTCTACAGATAACAGTTGCCCAAATTGATCAAGAGTTTATATATTTTTTTCAAGTTCTTTTGAAACCTTGTTTTATAAGAGATTCCCAAACAACCAGGCCACCTGAAATGGAGCAGGATGGTGGGAAAGAGTTTAGTTTCTGTTCACCTCTTATTCTGTTTTTCTTTTTCTTTCTTTTTTTTTTTTTTTTTGTACCAGGGATTGAACCCAGGGGCACTTGACCATTGACCCCCATCCCCAGCCCTTCTTACATTTTATTTAGAGACAGGGTCTCACTGAGTTGCTTATGGCCTCACTTTTGCTGAGGCTGGCCTGGAATTTGCAATCCTCCTGCCTCAGCCTCCTGAGTTGCCAGGATTACAGGTGTTGCTCCACCTACCCGGCTTTCCTAAATATTTTTAATCTTGTAGGATCCTTAAGATAAAAAATCCTGGAAAGATGTAAAACAAAATAACGAATGTGGTTGAGGAAAGATTGTGTGTGTGTGTGTGTGTATGTGTTTGTGTATATATGTGTGTGTACATATATATTTTTACTGGTATTTCTATAATGTACATATATTCATTTTATGAATGGAGAAATTCCTTAACCTTTTTTAAAAATTTTTTTTGTTACACATATACATCTTTATTTTGTTTATTCATTTTTATGTGGTGCTGAGAATCGAACCCAGTGCCCCACACAGGAAGGCAAGCGCTCTGCCATAGAGCCACCACCCCAGCCCTCTTTAACCTTTTTTTATTGTGGTAAAATATACACGAGGTCTACCATTGTACCCATTTTTTTTTGTGTAAGCTTCAGCCACATGAAGAATATTCTTAAAGTCGGGCATCCGTCATCAATATCTAACTTCAGAACTTTTTCACCATCCTAAATCGAAACTGGGTACTTGTGCAACCACAGTTCCACATTCCTCCTCCTGTGAGCCTCATGGCCACAATTCTCCTTTTGGTCCCTGACCCTCTAGGTACCTCGTATTAAGAAGAATTGTACAGTATCTGCCCTTTGGTATTTGGATCATCTCACCTAGCAGAGTGTCTTTGAGGTTCAACCATGTAGTCACATGTGTCAGAATCTCCTTCCTTAATAAAGCCGAATCATATTCCATTCATGGATCTACCACATTTTGTTTATCCATTCATCCACAGATACACATTTGGTTTTTTTTGAATAGGATTTTTTTTTAAGTTGAGAATATGCTTTGTTTTATATTATACAAAAAATGGAAAAAAAAAAGAGAAAACAAAATGCAGAGTACTTTAAAGCAGAGTGGGGCTCACTGGCCTCTTTTTCCACTTGTGGGATAAAAAGAGGTTCAGAGAGAGAGAGCTCACGGGCTTCCAAGTGAACACAGGGTGTTCATGATCTGTAGCCAGGACTTGGGCTCCCCATCCTGTGTTCTGATACTGACATGGAGATTCTGCTTTCTGGATCATAGGTGAAAATTCCTGAAGCTGGGAGTTAATGGGAGTCATTATGATTTTTCCTTTTATTTTCCTTTCCTTTCCTCTTTCTTTTCGTTTTTTTTTTTTCTCTCTTTAAACTGAGGGCCACTTGGGTGGGACAATGTCACTGTGCAGCACCATCTCAAGTACCTGCAGGTTAGATGCTAGTAGCATTTAACCTTTCCTCCTGTGACAGCCAGCATCCTGCATACCCAGCTCCTCAGTGCCCCCTGGGAGTCGGGAGATAGGCACGACACCTCTGTCCAACTGATAGGGACGAAGACCTGCGAGTCATTTTACATCCCTTCCAGCAGTCACATAGAAAATAATACAGAAACGGACCAGAGGGGACGTTCTCAAGTGAGGTCTCTTATTAGAAAATAACTCAATGCAACTAAAGATGGCCCCATTTAAATGAATCTTCCTGTTCATGCACTGTGCACACCCATTTCTGGGACATAACTCTGGGCCTGTCACCATGGAAGAAGAGGGAGATTTTTGTGTTGGTGGCCATCAAGGTGGTCACCAGGAATTGACCCTGATAGAGGGCTCTGCAGAGAGTGAGGTCCAGAACCTCAGCGTGGAGTGGATCTCCCAGTACTGGCTCCCCTCAGCCCCTGCAGCAAGTCTGAATGTCATGAAGCTGTGACTGCGCAGAGCTTTCCGTGTATAGTGACTCCCAGGTGATTGCAAGTTTTGTCTCTATTTACATCCATTTAGTTTAAGCCTTCATTTCTTTCTTTTTTCTTAATTTTTAAAATTTTTATGGTGGTGCTGGGGATTGAACCCAGGGACCTGGTGCATCCAAGGCAGGCACTCTACCAACTGAGCTAGATCCCCAGCCTGTTCTTCATTTATTTTGAAATCAGGCAACCATAATATGCTGGTTCCGCTAAGCAGACACATCCTTCTCTGGGTACCCCCGGCGCTCCCAGGTATATTGATAAGCCCCTCTGCTAGACCTGGGAGGAAGATTCATAATTCATAGACACAAGCACCCTACACATTCCCTATTGGGAACTCCTGACCCAGATACTTGAAATGTGCCAGGCACATTGACAACAGGGGATAGTGGGGACCTGGGAGAACTGGGGCATGTAAAGGGATCGCCAGGCAGCAGAGCACAGGCCCTTCCTGGAGAGACACAAGCTGGAAATCTCTTGGCTTTTTTCCAGGAACTTCTCCCAAGTTTTAAATATTGGCAACTAATTTTTAAAACTGAGCTAAAATTGACACAGACCTTAGCATCATTTTTTTTGTTTTGTTTTCTTTTTTCTTTTGGTAGTGGGGAGTGGACACAGGGGCGCTTAACCACTGGCCACATCCCCAGCCCTTTTTGTATTTTACTTAGAGACAGGGTCTTACTGAGTTGCTTAGGGCCTTGCTAAGTTGCTGAGGCTGGCTTTGAACTTGCAATCCTCCTGCCTCAGCCTCCTGAGCCTCTGGGACTACAGGCGCCCCTGAAATGAAACCCACGAGCAGATCAGCAGAGCATGGGTAACATCAAGTCAGCTCTCCGCCCCTGCGCAGTGACTCCCAGGCTGCATGGCATAGGGAGGGCTCCATTCTGCACCCTGGTTTGATTATGGCGAAGGATTTCGCTGTCACCGTAACAAGGAATCACCCTGAGTGCTTGGATGGATGGAACCAGGGCGCTCTAAGCTCCTGTGCAAAACCAGCCGAAAGCACACAGGCCTGGGTCTAGCCTGCAACGATTCTCATTTCATTGCTGCAAAGCATGGCGGTAGCCTGGGGAGGCAGGCAGGAACCCTCTGCGCTCGGCCCCCCGCTCCTTTCTCAGCTGTGCGAAGGATGATTGCAGGCTTGGTCTTCAGGTGGACGCTGGGTCCTTCTCCAGCCTCTCATCTTAATTGGCTCTCTAGTGGTGTCCTTTCTCTGGTAAATAGATGCCCTTGGGACGGTGCCTTTAAAGATTCCTCCCTGGGTGTCGACATGGATGCTGACATGGGGATTTATATCCTGACATCCCTTTGAAGGAGATGTTTAAGTGCTAAAGAGATTTGCGGCTCATGTTCAGCCTAAATTAAATGTAAATAGACCCTGCCAGATACAGCAGAAGATGATGATCACATGTCACTTCTCCCCTTCCTCTTCCTTCCTTCAGGAGCCCCCCTAGATTTGATGAAATGATGAATGGCACAATTCCACCAGGGCTTTCAGTCCTAGGACTTTATCTCACTCGAGGAACTAATGGCTGTCCTTCCGTAGAGCTCTTGCCCACTCTGGCCTGTCTGATTTTTGTAGGGGGGGGAGCTGGCAGGGCAGGCCATAAGTACCTTTTGTAATTGTCCCAAGATTGGGGTGGGCCTGGAGAGAACGGAGAGTGGGAATTCCTTCAAATTTAGGCATGACAGTCTCTCCAAATGAAGGTTGCAATGTGCCGTCATATAGATCTAACCACAAGATTGTAATTGCTGTATCTAGAGATAACCACAACTTTTCTAAGTCTGCTGCGAGATTTTATGCAAAAGGCCTCAAAAATCATAAGTAGCTGGGTGTGGTGGTGCATGCCTTTGATCCCAGCAGCTCGGGAGGCTGAGGCAGGAGGATCGGGAGTTTCAAGACAGCCTCAGCAAAAGCAAGGCCCTAAGCATCTCAGTGAGACCCTGTCTCTAAATAGAATACAAAAGTCTGGGGATGTGGCTCAGTGATCAAGTGCCCCTTAGTCCAATCCCTGGTACCTACCCTCCCAATCAGGTACTCTGGGACTCTTCCGACATCTCGGACGCCTTACCAACTTTGCCCACTTTTAGAGAAGCGCTGCTAATTCAAAATATCCATGGGTTTGGTTTCTGCTAATTATCTGAACATAGCATATGATCCACATTCCACATCAAGTAAATCAACAAGGCCCCAGGAACAGGAGCTTGGGAAGAGTGACCTCTGAGTTAATATTGTCACTTTAGCCAAGGCGTAAGTAGCTTTGGAAACACATCTCTCCAGGTTATGCTTTGTAGCTTGGCTATCAATTTCCGTTATTGTGCCCATCACAGAAACCATTTGTGTTAACTGTGGAAAGAAAATACAAATAAATCAAAAGGAGGAAATAAAAATGACCTCTAATTCCTCTACTTAGTCCTTGTTAATGTGCCATGTTGGTAGCCTTTGCCTCTTTTCTGTGAGCACATAAATGATCTGTGCAGATGAGGTATATACACGTATCCGTTAATCAAACTTGCTTTATTGTAGTTTTTTTTTTTTTTCTCGTACCAGGGATTGAACCCAGGGGTGCTTAACCACTGAGCCCCATCCCCAGCCCTATTTTGTATCTTATTTAGAGACAGGGTCTCGCTGAGTTGCTGAGGGCCTCGATACATTGCTGAGTCTGGCTTTCAACTCATGATCCTCCTGCCTCAGCCTCCTGAGCTGTTGAGATTACAGGTGACTCATCCTTAACTACTCCTACAGTCTGGCAAAATATTTCCTGGTGGCGGGTGTTCCTACCTATTCTAATTAAGCAAATTGATCTGTAGGTTGCTATTGAACCAGAGAGGATGCCGTGCCTATTTTTGATTTCCTAGGGCATTCAGGAAGAGTGCTGGCGTGGCCTACTATTTTTATTTTTATTTTTTTTGGTCTTCAGATTAACATGGCAGATTTGGCTACCTCTTGTAGATGAAGAGCCAGGACTCTGATAAACCTTTGATTAAAAACACAAGATTTTGTTTTCTGCTCCATTTAGCCTGATGTAGGCCACAGCATCCAATAATAAGGAGAAAGAATGAGAAAGGTATTTTAGATCATGCACATTTTTTTTCCTCCCCTTGCCATTTGTCACTAGAGATGGGTTTCACCTTCAGTGATTTGTGTGCACTTGTGTATGTGGACTCTCGTGCGTGTGTTGGTGCCTGTGGGTGAGGGTCCACGTCTGGGGAGGACAGAACCGTTTACCTCCTGTCTTGGTGGGTCAGCTCGCCTTGACGCCATACCTTTATTTCATCTTTATGTGGTGCTGAGGATCAAACCCAGTGCCTCACGCCTGCTAGGTGAGCGCTCTTCCTCTGAGCCACAACCCCAGCCCGACCAAGGTCGATTTTGATATTCTCTGGGGAATCAGGACTCTGGATCTGGATCTTTCCTGGCTCCTGACTATTTTTAAGTTGCAACCTCACTTGGGGTAAAGCCTTTGGAAACTGTGCGTTTCTGCCGTGGGTAGGTTAGAAGGCAAGGAGGGACCCGTAGACTTACTGCGTCACACATTAGTGACAGGGGCTGGGGAGGTGGCCTTAGCACGTGTGAGCCACTGGGTTCCATTCTTAGCACCACAGAAGAGTAGATAAATAAATAAAATGTGTCCATCTATAACTGATGGAAAAAAACAATCAGTGAGGGCATGTCAGTGCATTTTTGACAAGCGGTATCCTTGCTAAAGACCTTGGTCGAGGGTTCGAATCATTGTTAGGACATCAAAAATGTGAAGCAAATCAATCTCTAGGTTGCTATTGAACCAGAGACGATGCTGTGCCTATTTCTGATTTCCTAAGACACTCAAGAATAGTGCTTGCGTGGCCTACTATTTTTATTGTTATTTTTTTTTTGGTCTTCATATTGTTAGTATTGTAAACTGACAATTCTTTGTCCACAGTTATTTCGAGATTTCTGCAGGGAGTTATTTATAAGGGATCTTTTTCTTTAAAAAAAGAAAATCTCATTCATCCTCCTGCCATCTAATTGTCTCTTCGCCTTGGCTGCAGCTATTCAGCGAACAAGGAGAATCAGAATTAGCTGTGGAAGGAGGCCAAGTACAGGGGCAGAAGATGGCAGCGCAAATACCGAAATCAGGGCACTTGTGAAGCACATCGAGATGGTGAAAGGAAGGAAGGAACCTTTAAAATAGATCTATTCGGCCTTTTTTTAATTTTTAATTTTTTTTTCCTTAAAAGATTGGTTCTCTATTTTTGTAGGCAGGGAAAATGGTGCAGGATTCCTGAGGTCATCTGTTTTCCCTCACTTCTTCTGGAGGATGGCTTTGAGAGACGGGAAGCCGTGGAACAGAGAACATGCAAAAGCTTTTGGGTAGAGCCAGGCGCGGTGGCCCACGCCTGTCATCCCAGCTGATCGGGAGGCTGAGGCAGGAGGATCACAAGTTCAAAGCCGGCCTCAGCAAAAGCGAGGCCCTAAGCAACTCAGGGAGACCCTGTCTCTAAATAAAATGAGAAATAGGCCTTCGGATGGGGCTCAGTGATTCAGTTCCCCCGAGTTCAATCCCTGGTACCAAAAAAAAAAAAAAAAAAAAAAGAAGCTTAAGAGATCCTTGAGGCCAGCAGGGAGGTAGTTGTGTCTGGTTCTCCAGGAGGCCAGCCTCCACGTGGGAGGCAGCCTAAATATCTCTATTGGCTCCTCCTGAAAGCTGTATTTATTATGATTTCCTAAGTGCCAGGCACTAACTCCTTCCTGAGATCTCTTTTTCATTGTTTGATGGCATTTCATTGTGCGAGGGATAGAACCCAAGGCTTTGGACATACTAAACCTGCCCCTCAGCTATATCCCAGTACTGGGATATAGCTGAGGGGCATGATTGAGGCCATGAGGATTATGAAGGCTTAGCATCCTGATAGAATCAACGTGCATAGCGACACTTGGCATAGGGGTCACAAACAAGTAAGCAGTGATTGGGAGTTGCATCTAAGTGCACAGCTGAAATACTACAGTCCCATGGCCACACCTAAGCTATGGAACCAACCTAGGTGCCCTTCAACAGAAAAAAACAAAAAAACAAAAACCAAAAAAACAGATAAAGAAATCATGGTCTCTGTACACAATGGAATATTACTCAGCCCTAAAGAAGAATGAAATGAGGGCATTTGCTGGTAAATGGATGGAACTGGAGACTATACTAAGTGAAAGAAGCCAGTCCCCCCAAAACCAAAAACTGAATGTTTTCTCTGATATGTAGATGCTGACTCACAGTAAGTGGGTGGGGAGAATAGAAGGTCACTGGATCAGACAAAGGGAAATGAAGGGAAGGGAGGGGGATGGGAACAGGAAAGAGAGTGGGGTGAATGGGACAGAACTCTCCTGTGTTCACATTTGAGTACATGGCCAGTGACACTCCAGATTATGTAAAAAAAAAAAAAAAAAAGTGTCCATCTGAGGTGTCAGCCCGGGTTGCTCCTGTCTTCTGGAGGCACACTTGGGGCTGGAGGTCACACACCCTCAAGATGTCCGTTTGTGTGCCTGGTCATGTCTAGCAGGAGACCCATGGGGGAGCAGACTGTCAGTTGTAGTGTGTTCTAGGGCCTCTTGAGGCAGCCACCCGCATGGAGTCTGCCCTCCTTAATATTGCAGGAGACTCCTCTGGTTCTTGAGCACCTGCAGGCAGAAGCACCTGCCACCTCTGTACCCGCTCACTACCCTCCCTCCACGAGACACCTGCTCTCCACTGATATCTTGTTTTCTCCCCAGATTGCCTGGGCCTGTTTACCTTGTTACTCTGCTCACATTGTTGAATTAAATATTACTTAACCAGTGCAATGTAAGTGAGGGTGAAAGACAATTTCTGTTTCCTTGAAAACTAGTGTGAATCCATTAGGAAGATGTGATGAAGGCTGGTAGCTTAAAAATGGTTATTAAATCAGGGGAAGGTAAAGAGGGTAAAATAGAAGAAGTCGTTATAAAAACTCTAAAGCACTTAAATTGCTTTGCCAGGGTCTTTGTATCATCGCTCCATTTAGAATAAACCCAAATTGGAAATCATCGACTCTGACTTATAAGGATGGTTTATGTCAGGAAGGAGTGCTAGGTGCCATGGGGCACACCTGTTGTCCCAGTGGATGGGGAGGCTGAGGTGGGAGGATCACGAGTTGAAGGCCAGCCTCAGCAACTTAATAAGGCTGTAAGCAACTCAAAGAAACCCTGTCTCTAAATAAAATATGAAAAGGGCTGGGGATGGGGCTTGGTGTAAAATGTGCCTGGGTTTAATCCCTGGTACCCGCCCCCCCCCCAAAAAAAAGAAAGAGTCATATAATGAGGCTGGGGTTATGGCTCAGTGGTAGAGTGCTGGCTTAGCATGCGTGAGGCACTGGGTTTGATTCTAAACACCACATAAAAATAAATAAATAAAATAAAAGTCCATGAACCACTGGAGAAAAAGAAAGTCACATATACCAAAGCATTGCTTTTTTGTAATACCGTATTTCTTCCCTTCTAAAACATATAGTTTTCTACACTTCAATGTTTCAGAAATTAAAATAGATTATATAGTCAGTGACATTTTGTAATTTGGTTGGCAGCATTTCCCCCCTTCTTGCCTCATACATTATAATTGTTGCCTTAGATTTGATAAAAACATGATGTGTTTTATGGTTTTGTGTTCCAGGAAAAAAAAAAAATTGTTAAATGCATGTGAATCGCAGGTTTGTTCAAGTTGAGGTGGGTTTTTCTGACCGCTGTGGTTTAACTAAGTGGATCTGTCTTAATCTATTAGGAAACTTTCATAAAGTAATGGTGTGATATTAAAAAGCATTTTTTTAAGTTGTAGTTGGACACAATATCTTTAATTTATTCATTCTTTTTTTTTTTCCATGCAATTGGCAAAAGGGGGTTTATTGGGTTTTTCCATGCAATTGGCAAAAGGGGGTTTATTGGGGATCCATTCCAGCGCGCTGGGACTCTGTGCCCACTCAAGAAGGGAGCGCAGCCCAGAGCCCAGAGCAAAGGTCAAGCAGAGCGTAAGTACACTTTTTGGAGAGGGCGGTGGGCTTTGCATACATCAGAACAAATCATCATGAGGCTCGGGGAAATTGAACAACAACTCTGAGATGTGATTGGCACAATCATTGGCGGGAACCGGCCGGGCGGCGGTGATTGGTCATTCGTAAGCGGGTTACACATTCAAACTGATTGGTTCGGGCCCTGTGAGGAACTGCCCTAGGCTAAACGGCCAGTAGGGCATTGTTTTAACTATCTCAGGAATCTGGGTGTAACAGAGGAACTTAATAATACCTAATCTTTTACATTCAAGCTTTCCAGCTTAGAAACTTTACCCTTTCATTCCCCACTCCTTTTTCTGACTACTTTTAATCTTAAAAGTAATGAATCATAATTATTGGGGAGTCTCATTTTTCATCTCTGTCAGTGGAGCATACTGCCTTCCGATTACCACGAGTTGTCCTGTGTTTCCTGGAATCATTTTTAGCATGGCCTCCATTTTAGATTTCACTCGGTATTAGACCCCGATTTATCTAACTACACTGACTACCTAACTTTAAATCTGGCTTCATTCCCCCCTCTAATTTGGGAACTCCTTACTGCTGTGAGGAAGGGGGACGAAGATGATCTCTCTGGCTTCTTCAGGCTGAAAAGGGACGGTGTGGGGCAAGCAGTTTGGAGTCCCCCTTAAAAATATCGGGTCTATCGAGTGGTCCATGCTAAAAGTCCAATTGAGAAGTAATAGGCTGGAGGGCCATTCGAGTGATAGGCGGTCTATAAGAGAAACAAGAATCCATTAGTACTGGAATCAGATTGATGCAGCAAGAAATGCCACAGCACAGAAACATGCCAATGAGTATAATGGCCAAGACAAAGATCAACAATGTTTCCTATCAGGCAATACCAGGAACTAGGAGTTAAGATACTGTTTCCACGACAATGTTGCTGAGGACATGGCTTCTGAGCATGTAATTCTTTAAGGATGTTTGTCACATTGTCAGAAATGTCAGGGATGTCAACACAACAACTAACATTTAGGTTTACAGATGTCTTTTCCCTTAAGATATAGTCTAATAATTTAATGCCATCTGATCCTGCAAAATCCTTTTACTGACCTCTGTGTCTAATAGAGAAATCTTTAATTCTGCTACTCTGGGCTGGATAACCATACTGGTACAAGAGGTTAAAAGTTTTCAGCCTTTCTTTAATTCATGTTTTAGATGTGATACTATGTTGTGTTAGCTAATATTCATGTAAGATTGAGCAACAATTTATGTAGACTTTGTAAAATGATGTCTAAAAAGCAAAGATCAGCTTCAGAACTATAGTATTTAAGACTTATGATGAGCCCCGCCTTACTTGAGATAAGGCTCTGTCCCATCTCATGTGAAAGTGACTATGAAAGAAGTAGGCCAGATTTCAGTGCATTTAAGGTTGTGTCCAAAAGTTGGTTTTGACACGATTGCCAGGACCTCAAACAGGGGATTATAATGTATAACTCTGCCAGAATTCAGGGTAGCTATTACATAAACTAAATATGTTTTTATCCTAGTTAGTTTTGTTTTGTAGTTTGCTTTTAGATGGTCTAAGGATTGCCTGTTAATGTTTTAAAGAGGTACTGCTTTAAGAACTCACAACCTGGGTTAACTTAAGATAAGGAGTTATCACCTACAGGATAGAGAGATAGGTACTAAAGCCCAGTACTTAGTATAAGGCTGTTGAAGTTTATTTGCTAGGTGTTTAAGATTAAGTTTTAAAAATTAAAGTTAAATTAAAATGGCCAAGAAAACCAATATTTGGCTCTTGCCCTCTGAGTCAGTCTGAATCAGGGATAGGGGACTTCTCCAAAGAGCTTTGCAACTCTAGGCCACATGACCTCCTGATCAGGGAGATTAATGAGACCAGTGGAGGACAGAAAGCCAATCAGTGCCCTTGCTGTGAAGAGGAGGGTCGTCAGAGAAGGGAGACATCCCTGATGCTTCTGAGGGAAGCCGTATGGTCAAGCAAGGCCTGGACCCATCCCAGCGCAAATGGCACTAGCAGAACTGAGAAGCTGCTGTGAAGTTCCCGAGGACTCCCAGGATAATTCAGCTGTTACCAATAGATGGAAACAAAGTCAGTTTGACTTGCTTCATCTTAAACACTTAGCAAAGACAGTCAAAGCCAAAGCACAGCTGTTCCTGGACATCTTAAATGATAATAATAAGTAAACTGGAGGCTGCAAAAGAGATTCTTAGACAGAAATGCCTGATAACTGTCAAAGGGACTGTTAGAGTAGTTTTAGTCTAAGGCCTTTATTTCTAACCAACGCAGGTAGGCTTGATGTTTGCCAGTATGGTTATCCAGCCCAGAGTAGCAGAATTAAAGATTTCTCTATTAGACACAGAGGTCAGTAAAAGGATTTTGCAGGATCAGATGGTATTCATTCATTTTTATGTGGTGCTGAGATTCGAAGCCAGGGTCTCCCCGGTGCTAGGCGAGTGCTCCACCTCTGAGCCACAACCCCATCCCCAGCATTTGATTTTATTAAAGTGAAGTAAGGAAGAACTCATATAAATGATTTCTGAAGTTCTCTCAACTTGAACATCCTCAGGTTCTGAGTCTTTTTGAGAGGACAGCAGATTTTAGTTCTTAATCTCATTCCAGGGCAGTTCAGAGTCTTTTTCTTTCTTTTCTTTTTTTTTAATGAAGGGGGGGTACTAGGGATCGAACCCAGGGGTGCTCTACCACGGAGCTACATCCCCAGCCTTTTACACTTTTTTTTTTTTTTTAAAGACAGGGTTTCACTAAGTTGCTTAGGACCTAAGTTATTGAAGCTGGCATTGAACTTTCGATCCTCCTGCCTCAGCCTCCAGAGTTGCTGGGGTTAACAGCATGCCCTACCCTGCCCGGCTCAGATGCCTTTTAAAATGGGAATCAAACCCATCAACCCCTCCAATAAAGAGTGCTCCCTCTAAGTCACACTTAGGTAGCAGAATTCAGTTCTGGTATTCTGTGGCACAGTGGGGGACAGTAGATCACGATGACGTATTGTACAGAAGCCACACACAGCACACACCTGTCATCCCGACTGGCTGGAAGGCACGAGTTTCCTGAGTTCTAGGCCAGCTTGGGCAACTGATTAAGAATCTGTCTTAAAAGTAAAGTAAAAAAGGCTGGGGGTGTAGCTCAGGGGTAGAGTCTTCCTGGCTTAAAAGAGGCGGGGAGAGCTAGAAGAAAGGATTTGAAATGTTTTCACCAAAAGGAAACGATGAATGTTCAAGGAGAGAGATGTGTGTCCATGGGCCTGAACATTACACAGAGCATGTACGTATCGATCGGTGCATCACAGGGACCGCATAAATATGGACACTTTAAAAAACTTGATTTATTTGTTTATTCTAATTAGAACTATTCTAATTAAGTACATATGACAGCAGAATGCATTTTGGATCATTGTACACAACTGTAGCACAACTTTCCATTTCTCTGGTTGGACATGCTGTAGACTCACACCATGTGTGCAGTCACACATGTACCTGGGGTGATGATGTCCACCTCATCCCACCATCTTTCCTGCCCCCATGCCCCCTCCTGTTCCCTTCCCCTTTGCCCAATCAGAGTTCCTCCATTTTTTTCCCATGCACACCCCCCATTATGGATCAGCCTCCATTTATCAGAGAGAACATTCAGCCTTTGGTTTTTTGGGGATTTACTTTGTTTAGCATGATATTCTCCAGCTCCATCCATTTACCTGCAAACGCCATGATTTTGTTCTCTGTTAATGCTGAGTAACATTCCATTGTGTGTACAGACCACAGTTTCTTCATCCACTCGTCTAATCTGTACAATTTTTATGTACTGACTCAACAGACTTTTTAGAGAAATAAAGTAGAATGAAATTTATCAGCCCTCTCTAATAGACTGTGCCCATGTGAGCAAATTCCCAAAATTCGTTGTGATTTCAGGGGGTTCTGAGACCACCACTACCTCCAGGCCTATTGCTGAACACCTCAGGGTCGTTTGAGTTCAAGTTCAGCATGTCCTTGAGTTAGGGTTCCTCAGTTTGGGTTTTTCTTTGTGGTGGTTTATTTATTTTTTAAATAAAGATATGTAATGTTGAACCTACCAAATTCTTTTTGAGTTTGTGGATTATTTCTTCTTTTTTTATGATTTCCTTCTTGTTATTTTTTTCCCTTTTTGGGGTGGCGGGTACTGGGGATTGAACTCAGGGGCACTCCACCACTGAGCCCCCTCCCCAGCCCTCTTTTGTATTTTATTTAGAGACAGGATCTCACTGAGTGGCTTAGTGCCTGGCTTTTGCTGAGGCTGGCTTTGAACTTGAGATCCTCCTGCCTCAGCCTCCTGAGCCGCTGGGATGACAGTCATGGGCCACATGCCTGGCTCTGCAAACCTCAGGGAGAGAGTCCACAGAAGAACTAGGAGGAACATGACCAGTTCTGACCCTTGGGCTCCTTGAAGCAGCTTGTCTTCGTGGTTTGCTGTCCACTCTCCTGATGATGTTGTGTCCAAAAGAATTCCCGAAGGCCTGGAGGTTTCTGGAAGGTGGGCTTCCTGGGGAACAGATGCTAAGGTTCCTCTCCCTCCGTGGATCACGTTCTGGGTGCTCAAAGGAGCTAGTTTAGTGGACCCCCCACTCCAAGATTTCCAACAAGCCTCTCAGCATCTCCTCCACGGCCTCCCTCGCTGGCCAGCCGCCTCGTGGAGACTGTGCATGAGCTGGCTGATGGTGTCCTTTCTCTGTCACTCCCAGTGATATATATTTTAATGTTTTGAACAGGAGCTCCTTTACAGCCTGAAACTCCGCTTAGAAATTGTCCCAGCAGTGGCAGGCTCACCTTATTTAAGGATAGAGGAACTGATAGGACTCCATTTTTCACCACGCCAACCTATTGGACACTTTTAACGCAAAAGAGACAGATTTAGTGGCAGTGATATGTCACTTTCACTGAATTGATAGAGAACCAACACTGAGATGTACCAGAGAATCCCCTCTGTATTTATCTTAAAACAGTATTTTTTACTGCCACCCTGGGAAGATTTTTTTTTTTATTCAATATATCTGGAATTTGGTATTCTGCTAACAAACAACTTCTGAAGTGAGATGTGTTTTGAGTTCTTGTTTATTACCCGGGAGCCATGTGAACTGAGACAACTCTTGCAATCTCTCTGGGCCTCCACATTCTGCTCCATAGAAAGGGAATAGCAACTTCTGTAGCTGGGCGCCATGGTACATGCCTGTAATCTCAGCCGCTTGGGAGGCTGAGGCAGGAGGATCAGGAGTTCAAAGCCAGCCTCAGCAAAAGTGAGGCCCTAAGCAACTCAGACCCTGTCTCCAAATAAAATATCAAAAAGGATTGGGGGTATGGTTCAGTGGTTAAGCCCCCTGGGTTCAATCCCTGGTACCAAAAAAAAAAAAAAAAAAAAAAATCCACTGAACCCCAGCAATAACTACTTTGTTGAGGTTTGAGGTTTGGGACAAATTAAAAGAAAGACTGGATTAGATCATGGCATATCACCTAGTACCACAGGAATATTGGACTCCTAGTGATAAGGAATATTAGAGACAAATATATTTCATTACAGAACAAAGAAAAAATTAAAGTAGAAGTAAATGTAAAACTTTATAGAGTCATTATGTGAATAAATATTTTGAAGCCCATAATTGGTATTTTAGAAACTGAAAATATTACAGAATCCATCACGTGGAAGAGTCCCTCAACTTTTCAGATAGATTTATTTCAAAGTAGATGGGAGTCGGGTGCAGTGGCCTCCACCTGTCATCTCAGCAGCTCAGGAGGCTGAGGCAGGAGGATCATGAGTTCAAAGCCAGCCTCAGCAATTTAGCGAGGCCCTAAGCAACTCAGGGAGACCCTGTCTCTAAATAAAATATGAAAAAGGGCTGGGGATGGGGCTCAGTGGTTAAGCACCCCTGGATTCAACCCCTACTACCAAAAAAAAAATAGGTTAGAAAGTGGGATCAAAAATGGATTTTTCATGGGCTGGGGCTGGGGCTCAGTGGTTCAGTGCTCGCCTCCTGCGCATGAAGCCCTGAGCTCAGTCTTCTGCACCACAGAAAAAACGAAACCGTCTGCTTTTTCTTCATGACCCATGAGAACATAAAAAGAGTCCTATGCAGTCCTGTGCCTTGGAGTATGCTTTTTTTGTTGTTGTTTCTAATGATAAGCAACATGGGGTAAACAAACAAATTAAACCATTTCTATTAATTTCCCCCAGATGCTCATCTTCTGGAAAATATTTTTTTCAAGGTGATATTAAAGTTGGTTTCTTATTTGCGAGATCACTCAGGAAAGTGAATCCAAGGAGAGTATCATTTTCACTGTGGCTTGATGTTTCTGTTGTTCTGTATTTTTTTTAACCTCGCCCATTCTCAAAAGGACTTGAGCTGCCTGGTGTGTGCAAGTTGTATAATTTGGCCCTTTTGGTTCCTTGGTGAGAAGCCCAATCTGCCAGAGTAGTGGTCCTTGAGAATGAAGTTCCTCAGGTTTTTCCTTTGATAAGTTTTCTGTCTTTTGTATGAGGACAGATATTTGCATGTGTGAGCTCCTGGCCCACTCGCGTGGCAATGCTTCAGGGACACACGTGAGCTTTTGTGCCTGGTTAGAGAATCCATTTCTTGAGTTGGTGGATAAAACAGAGATCCCTAGGAGAGGTACAAAACCTGTGTTTTGTACCCTACAAGTCAGCTCTTTGTTGCTATCACCAACATACCGACATAATCAACGCAAAGGAGGAAAGAGTTCCGTGGGCTCAGAGTTTCAGAGGTTCAGACCTTGGCTGGCTGATTCCAAGGCAGAAACATCTTGGCAGAAGTGTGTGACCAAGGAAAGCTTCTCAGCTCATGACTTCTAGGGAACAAAGAGAGAGAGACAGAGAGAGGGTAGAGAGGGCTGGGGAGAAAGTCAACCCTTCCAGGGCATGAATGCCTGTTATGATCTCCTCCCTCCAGCTAGGTCCTGTCTTCCTATATTCCATTGAGCTGAATGAACCCATCCAACGGATTAATGGCTTACCGGGATTCAATCACCGCCTAAAAAAAAAAAAAAAATCTGACCTCTGTACCTGTGAGACTTGGAGGGACATTCCACATCAAGACCATCATAGCATAGAAATTTTTTAGCAAGCACCACAGTTGAAAATCTATATTCAGAGAAGCCTGGGAAACCCTACCCTCTATGGCTAACCCCTTGGAAGTGTTGGCTGAAAACCATGTGTTTCTTGGAAGCAAAACTGGGGCTTTCTCTAACCACAAGATCTGAATTTCGGGAAGTGGGTGAAGAGGGAAGGGTACAAGGAGAACATAAAATCTGTCACTCATTTGGATCACATGGTGCGTGTCCAAGGCCGGTCTGCGGTGGCTGCGGTACTACTGACTGCTCGATTTTTCTTTGAAAATGATCCCATTTGCAACTAACAGAGCATTCCAGAGGAAAAGCCAACAGAAGGTCTAGCATCCATGAGGATTAAAACCCATTCAAGATGGAGCCTTTTAGACAGAGAGAGGAACCCGTTGGTCCCCTGCCTAGACACTGAGGACATTTCTCTCTCCTGTCCAGGAAGACAGAGAAAGGTGACAATTGCCCTTCAAGGCTGAGGAAGCCTGTTTTACGCTGAGCTGCCTTCCTCCTGCAGGAAGGATTGCGGAACAATCCAGCCCGATCTGGACCAGATCCTGTTTGATGGTTATTAATTGGCTCTTGGGTGGAAAGCAGTTTGGCACCAACCATCCCCGATTCCAGGCCCACTGCTGAGTGAGATTAATCGTGGATGGGGCTGTGGTTAGGGGACCTGAGCTCACGGTGATCACCTATTAATTACTGTCTCATTTCAAGACTCGCATTACATATGTCGACTCTCTACCAGAAGCCTATTTCACAAGGTGATTAAGTTATGGAGGGAACGTCTTCCAAGTGGAGGCTGGAATTAGTTCAACTACCTCCTGTGTTGGAGAGCCTGCCTTGGGGTGATCACAAAGTACTGGAAATTCCAAGCTGAGGGGGTAGGGCAAAGCTGGGCAGACGGACATGGATCGGTTTTGGTCAGTAGATATATCGGACATTGATCAGTTTCGTTCAATCTATCTATAACTGCCAAATGAGATGTGTCCCAGGGTCTGGACGGTGGCCACCGTGTGAGAGATCACCCCCAAATGGAGTGCCTTGAAACAGTGTTTTGTGATGATCTCACACCGTGTCTGAGGGTCAGAGTCCTGGAATAGTCCAGCGTGGTTCTGATTCAAGCACCATCGTGCAGGCGGATCATGCTGTGGGTCGAGGCTGCAGCCACTTGCAAGATGGGGTTGAAGGATGTACTTAAGTGGCTTTTGGCAGGAGACTTGTAGTCTCTGACTACACATGGCTCTTCCCAGGGCGGGCTCACACCTGGCTGCTCCCAGAGCAGATGGTCCAAGAGGGAGACAAGAGAGTAGGCCCAGGTACAAGGCCGACTGGGATGTTTTGCAATTGAATCTTTGGAGTGACAGAAGGTCACTCCTGCGTTTTCTTGTCCTGCAAACCCACCTTGGCATGCTTTGCATGGAGAATTTGCAGGAGTTTGAGTCAAAGGAAACCGAGCTCGGGCTGGGGCTGCATGTAGCTCAGTGGCAGAGCGCTTGCCTAGCACATGTGAGGCACTGGGTTCGAACCTCAGCACTGCATAAAATAAATTAATAAAATAAAGGCATGCTGTCCATCTACAACTACAAACATTTTTTTTTTTTTTTTTTTTTTTAAGAAACAGGAAAAGAAGAAGAAATGGAGCTCAGTAGGAGCCATCTGGGAGGTCACTGAGATACAGGGGCTGGGTGATTGCGAGAGGACCCTTCCCAGAAAGTTCTACTCAGGAACAAGATCCAAAAGATAGGGCTGGGGATGTGGCTCAAGCGGTAGTGTGCTCGCCTGGCATGTGTGCGACCTGGGTTCGATCCTCAGCACCACATACCAACAAAGATGTTGTGTCCGCCGAGAACTAAAAAATAAATATTAAAACTCACTCCCTCTCTCTCTCTCTCTCTCTCTCTCTCTCTCTCTCCCCCCTCTCTCACTCTCTCTTTAAAAAAAAAAAAAAAAAAAAAGATCCAAAAGATAGAGCAGTGGACTGAGGGTTGGTAGAGCGCCCTCTGCAGGTAGAGCATGAAATGTTTGGAAACCCATTCAGAGAGATCAGAAGCGGTCTAGAAGGATCTGCTCAGAGTTGGCAGAGATCAGACTGTACATGTCCTTTGAGGGCAAATGAACGATTGTGTTCTTTGGAAAATTAAGCTAGGGAATGACTTCATCCGATTTTACTTTTTTTTAAACATTTCTCTGCTTCAGTGAGTGGCATGAATTATAGGTAGGGATGCCAACTTGAAAGCCATTATAGACGTCAGGCAGAAGGTCACTGTGGATGAGAACATTGGCGGTAGAAATAGTACCGGATGGACATGAAATATATTTAGCAGACAAAAATTGTCAGAAATTAGAGATGGAGTGAAGTTGTTGTCCGGGATGATCTCTCAGGTTTTGGCTTCCAGAGCGGGACACATGGGGGGTGACATTTACAGAGAAAAGGAAATCTGGAAGAGGACCAGGCTTGGTAAATCTGTTGTCGAGTCGAGCTCGAATTGAGAGCTCTCCTTGCTTTAATATGAATAAACATATTAGGCGGTTCAAGGTATGAGGACAGGCAGAGTGCTCCATGCCCAGAAAAATGTCACTCAACTCAGATTCGTGAGTGCATGTGGCATTTCTAGAACCTTAGGATGGGTTTTGTTTTTAATTTGTGTGTGAGTAGCTCATGTTTGGCCAAGTCTGATAGGGAATTCTTGGTATTTCTCTCTCTCAAATTTTAAATCTTGCAGACTGTGTTTCCTGCATAATTTATGACATTAGAAATCAGCCACCTTAAGAGATATAGAAACCCACCCCCGTATGACAACTATTTCATAATTAAATGGTGTCTCTCAGGTCGAGGAAGAAAACATGAGAAAAGTAAATTCAAAGTTCTTTGAAGAAAGAGATAATAAAAACTTAAAATATCAGAATCTCTGGGATGAAACAGTACTCAGACGAACATTTATAACTTAAAGTACTTGCATCAGAAAGAAGCTAGATTCACAATTAAATTAGCTAGTAGGAAGGAAAAATAAGAGTTGGAGCAAAAATATATAAAATAGAGGGAAAATAATATAGCTAAAAGTCGATAAAAATCAAACAAGTCTAATCAAGGAAAAAAAAAACAAGAACACAAAAATTAATACCAGTGGAAAGAGAGCTATCGAAATAATCCTACAGATGCTAAAAATATGTTAAGGTAATATTACAACTGCATGCCAACCACATGTGATAACTTACACAATGGGGTCTATATTACAGGGTTTTTCTCTTTTGATGATCCTTCTTCTCTTTTAAAGCAAGTTGTTGAAATCTTTTAAATACCAGCTTAGTTTGGGAAGTGTGAGGGGTCCACAGGGGTATAATAGTATAGGTCTCTATTTCTTCTTCCCATTCCTACCAAATGAACTAACTTTCTCACGTAACATTTCTCTTACACGCTTTCTTACCTGTCAAAAAGGCATGTCATTAGAGGCTTGGAAGTCCATGTGGACCACCATCTGATCCTTAATGTGCTATTGCAGGAAAGAAACACATTAATTAATTGAACACCTACTTTGTGCCAGGATCTATGTCAAGGGCATAGATTTTTTTTTTTTTTTTTAGGAAATGCTACCTCCTCTCACTTATTGATGTGCCAAGTACTGTTCTAGGCCAAGTGCTACATGCCAGGCAGCAGAGTAAAGAGCTCTCCTCTCCCATTTATCCCCCGAGTGGAGGGCAGGGGACAAGAGCCACACCTTGCCAACTTAATGCACACACTGGGGGGAGACACGGAGGCCTGGGAACTTGGGGTGCTGGTAGTAAAAGGATAATGGCCTACCGGAGTTATTACCTGTAATGTATTTCCTGAGGAGGAGAGAAAGCCCTGGAGTATGATTTTATTCATTTTGGTCTAGATTTGTTCCTGGCTGATTCCGAAGCCTTTGGAAGAGCCCAGCATGGGAGTTCCTTGGGACACACCTGGTGAGAGAATGAGCCAATTTGCCAGGCAAAAAAAGCTTTTTATTTGAAATAATTAGACCCAGAGAAAAGTTGCAAAAAATTAGTATTGTTCCCATATATTTTTTTTTTTCTTTTTTGGTATGGGGATTGATCCCAGGGACACTTAGCCACTGAGCCGCATCCCCATCCCCATTTTTATATTTTTATTTAGAGATAGGGTCTTGTTGAGTTGCTTAGGGCCTCGCTAAGTTGCTGAGGTTGGCCTCAAACTTGTGGTCCTCCTCCCTCAGCCTCCTGAGCTGCTGGGATGACAGGTGTGTGCCACCGTGCCCAGTGTAGTTCCCACATATCTTGTCTGTCCTTTGCCTAAATGTTGACTTCCCTGACCCACAGTACTCTGGGTTGAACCCAGTGATGCTCTCCCACTGAGCCACATCCCAGCCCCTTTTTTATTTTTTAAATCTTGAGACAAGATCTTGCTAAGTCACCCAGGCTGGCCTTGAACTTGCCATCTCTTGCCTTAACCTCTTGAGTGATTGATCATAGGTCTGTGCCACCCCACTTGGTTAATACAGAAATCTTTTTAATTTCATTTAATTGTTTGGTCCTGGGGATTGAACTCAGGCGTGCTCTACCACTGAGTGCCTCCCTAGTCCTTTTTATTTTTATTTTGAGGCAGAATCTTACTGTCTTGCTGAGGCTGGCCTCAAAACTGGTGATCCTCTTGCCTCGCTCGGCCTCTGGAGTCCCTGGGGTCATCGGCGTGCAGAGTGCACCCAACTCAGCGTTGACATGCTGTGTGACTGTGGGACCCGTGCTCACAGTCAGGAAAGGAGCATTGGCACAGCACTATGAATGTCACTAGGGACAACTGGATTTTGCCATTGTTTTTTTTAACATTCACGTTCCGTTGAGGTGGGGGGGGGCGTTGCAGTCTCCACGTTTTATTTAGTTGTGACATTTCCTGTCTGGGAAGGTGCCTCAGTCTCCTTGTCTACCATGACCTTGACACGGCAGAAGCAGTGCTGGGTCTGTGCTGTGGCATGTCCTTTGACTCAGAAGGTGAAGGGGCTCATTTGTGCTGCGAAATATCTCGTGGAGGGAGTGGGATGTTGGGTGGACTTGCTGAGAAGAGGATTTGGGGGGCGAGGAGCACTGTGTCCGCAAGTCCCTCTCCTGGATGCCTGCTTTGTGTCTTCCTGCAAGCCATGGGTGGCCTTAGGTGCCAGGGTGAGAACTGTCCCCTTCTCTTTGCATCTGAGCTTGAGTCTGACATTTTCCCTATCAGTGAGGTCTCGGTGGTCCATGCACAGCCCTGCCCAGCCTCCACGGGCGGCCTGCTGGGCCACTGGGTTCAAGATTGCACTTGTGGGGCTGTGTCCTTTGTCATCTTCTTGTCAGGACTGACCTCCCCCCTTTCTTTGGGGACATGAAATCATTTATTTAATTTCCCGTATTACTATCATACTTGCTAAGACGTACCAGGGACTCTGTGCAGGTGCTTGCTCATTCATTCTCCATGGAAAGCTATGTTACCTTTAAGGGGGTGACCACCCGTTCTTGGAGGGCTGCGAAAATCTTCCTGTATATTGTGTATAAAGCACAGACATAGAATACCTAGTCAGACACATAGTATATGTAGGTATTAAATTATTTGGGGGGCCGGACAGGTGGTACACACCTGTCATCCCAGCGGCTTGGGAGGCTGAGGCAGGAGGATCGTGAGTTTAAAGCCAGCCTCAGCAATTTAGGGAGGCCCTCAGCCACTCTCAGCAAGACTTTGTCTATAAATAAAATACAAAAAAAAAAAAAAAAAAGAGGGCTGGGGATATGGCTCAGTGGTTAAGCAGGAGATGATTCTGGGGGAAAGATCTTAAAAAGCTCTCTGGTGGGAGTAATAATTGGGAAAAAATTAAAAAATACTGCTCCCGGCCAAATGATTTGCCTAAATGATCTCATTTAATTTTACAACAAGACCTTGAGGAAAGTATTCTTATGACTTCATTACAAAATACAAAACCAACCTGAGCATTAGCAAATTGAGTTACTTAACCAGGGTCACCAAGCAAGTGTGTGTGCATTAGGGATGTTTACACAGTACAGGCGGGCTCCAAGTTAGAGGTCTAAACATTATCTCATCCTTGTCAATTTGTAACTGCATTTATATTAAAAGCCAATTAGAGCCAGGCGAAGGGGCACTCGCCTGTAATCCTAGGGAGGCTGAGACAGAAGGATGGCAAGTTTGAGGCCAGCCTCAGCAAATGAGTCAGGCCCTAAACAACTTAGCAAGTCCCTGCCCAAAATTTTAAAAATTTTAAAATGGAGTGGGGGCTGGGGATGTGGCTCAGTGGTTAAGTGCCCCTGGGTTAAGTCCCCAATACCATCCAACCAACCAACCAACAGAAAACCAGTTAGAGCCAGGCATGGTGGTACATACTTTTAATACCAGAGACCCTAGAGGCTAAGGCAGGAGGATCACAAGTTCAGTGCTAGTCATAGAAATTTAGCAAGGCCCTAAGCAATTTCATGAAACCCTGTCTCAAAATACAAAGGTCTGAGGATGTAGCTCAGTGGCATAGCTTTTGCCTAGCATGTGTGAGTTCCTGAGCCCATCTCCAGGATGACTTTAGAAAGTCAACAGAAAAAATGTACACCACCTACTAAAACCGAGGCTGACTTATTTGGGACTTATTCATTAATTTGTATTTCTTGTTGCTCCAAAATTATGTGTTGAATGAACAAAGGACACAGGAGGTACTTATTTATTTATTTTTGTACTAGGTATTGAACCCAGGGGCACTTGACCACTGAGCCACATCCCCAGCCCTTTTTTTATATTTTATTTAGAGACAGGGTCTCACGGAGTTGCTCAGGGCCTCACTAAGTTGCTGAGGCTGGCTCTGAACTCGCGATCCTCCTGCCTCAGCCTCCCGCTGGGATGACAGGAGTATGCCACCATGCCCGGCTACAAGGGGGGAAAAAAGTCAAAGCCAAACTGAATTATTGTCTGATGTTAGGGCCATAAAGTTAACACTTAAAAAAAAATAAACACCAATCAATGATCACAAAGTGGGATGAGATTCATACCTACCACAGAGAAAAAGGGTTCTGGGTGGCCTGTCGAGTTTGAAGTTAAAACTGCCTCTGGCCTCTCAGACTCCAGCTGTATGGCTTCATATTGTTAGGCCATGCATAGCTGGTAGGTTGCATCACAGTTGATTTTTTTTTTTTACCCATCTTCAGGGGCTCAAAGACAAAGCAGTTGGTTTTTTTGGTGGAATGATAGAGTGAAGTGAAATGTAACAAAGGTGTTTATTTTTTTCTTTTAAAGAGTATCAAGACCAGGCATTTATATTTGAGGTGGGGACTACATCTCTCTTAGATTTCCTGCCTAAACAGACCGACCCCTCAAATCCCAAATTGCATGAGGATGTAGTCCCCTCTCCTATCTGTGAACCAGAGACCTAAAATGATCAACATGTCTTCATCTCATAACCCTTTCCAAGGCATAAGACAGGCACCTGATTGAGGGGTGATGAGGCTCAGAGGTCTCAGGTCAGGAGCAGCCATCCAACTTCTATTTTCCAGACTGCCTCCTAGAGGAAGAGGCCAACTTCAGTTTTTTGCAGGCCCCTTCTCAAAATAAGTAATCCAGAGAATCAGGGCCCCAGGAAGCTAGATTTGTCCAGAGGAAGCCCATTTTAATAGACAGGAGCAGAAATAGACATGAACTACTGTGACATTCCCATCAAGTCCTTATTTTCTTGCTCCCAGTGGTACATCTCCAAAGTTTTGAGACAGTGTCTAAGGAAATCTACCACCAGGGCAAGGAAAGGAAAAAGTTGTAGAGCTCAGAATTGGAGAGCAGTTAGGAATTTTGCTGCCTGCTTCCAAGGATAAGCCACTCTCTGGCCCCTATGGCCAAGACAAGCTTCTTTTGAGTGCGATCCAATATCTCTTTCTGTAAATCACACATCTTTACAGTTTTGTCAAGTGTCTGTTTGTTTCTGTGTTTTTGTTTTTAATTCTCAATTCTCTTTTTCCCCATCCCCCCCCCCCAAGCTTATAAGACTTGGCACAGTTAGATGTTAATGTCGGGAAATGGGGACAGATGGGAAATAGGGACACACACACACACACACACACACACACACACACACACACTTAGCATGATTACCTGAGCAGACAGCACTTCAGTCCTCTTCATCAGAGGGTGGGTACTTGAGAGCTTCTAATTACAGGCTTTCTGCCTTCTAACACTCAGCCTTTGAGAAGCCTCTCAGCAGGAATGTGGTACACATGCTACACATTGAATGACCTAATGTAATTATCCGAAATTGAAACTCACTTGCACTCTCGTAGGAATCTCTCCTACCTCCTCCCTTTGCTGTTACCACCTCCTCTTCTGCACCTTAGCAGAATCTAGCTTATCTAGCCCTCTGATGAGCTCCCCCTGGGGAAATGGTCCCAGCTTTGCTTTGGGGGAACCCCTGATGTCCAGTCCTTTGTTGGTGGCTGCTTAAGGGAGGGGGGGTGGTGGAAGAGAATAAATGTGACATTAGTTCCTTGCTCTCTTGCATTTCCACAGCCTTGAAGGGAGGTCTGATTTAGCCTTCCATGTGGATTTTATTACCCTCCGCTTCTGTAATTCATATGGGGAAAAAAATCACTTGACCATTATGTGAAGTGCATCAAATCATTGCTTTTTGACTTCCTTCCTGGGAGATGATTGGCTATTCCCACCAGTGATGTGAGCATGCTGGGGGCCAATCCAAATTTAGTCAAATTGATTATTCCCCATGAATGCCCCCTGCCTGATTGCCATGTTCCACCTGAAATTAGAACTAAAATTATATATGAATAGCCTGTCAGAGGAGACAGGTTTGAAGGGAACTTTCTGATTTTTTTCTTTCCTTTTTTCTTGGCCTAGGGTCTGTCTCTCTCTTTTCTTTCTTTTTTCTTCTTCAGGTTTTATTCTTGGCAAAGAAGAGACAAAATATCTTCCAAAAATATATATTTGGCAAAAATATCACTGAAGCCACAGGAAACCATCCAGATATATTTGGCAAAATGTCTTGCCAAAGAGGAGTTAAAATATCTTCCCAAACTCCGAAGGGCAAGGTACTCTCTTGACATTAAAAGTTGACAAGTGGTAGTAACATCCGGGAACCAGGATTGAGGACTTTGCTCTAGCATTTCTTAGCTGAGTGACTTGGCAGCTACTGAACCTCTCTGAACCTGGTCTTTCTAAGCTTTAAAAAGAAAATCAAAGAGTTCCCCCATTTCTGTGTAAGGGTGAGCGACGCATCAGCTCTGAGGCTGGAGAATAGGGCCAGGATAACCCTATTAGATATTTCAGGGTCCTTGAATGATGACCTAAGGTGTTAAGTTTTTATCCTGTGGAATGGGAGCGAGTGTAGGTCTCCACTGAGAAGGATTTGTACCTATGGTGGGATTTGTATTAACCCAAAGCCAGGGTGGGGGTGGGGTGGGGTGGACTGGAATTGCACAGTGCTTTCAAAATGCTCTGTACAAGGAAAAAAAAAAAGGGGGCTCATAGTAATCGCTTTTTAAAAAATGGCAGGTGCCGTTTAATAATTATTATAAGTAAAATGATGATAGTGATTGAAGGTTCCGCTTTATTCCTGCTTAGTTTCAAAGTATATCCCACACTCTAGTGTTTGATTGGCACCTCCCGGTCCATTTCCAAGGGTGTAGCAACTCAAGTGGGCCCCAGTCTACCCTGGGCTAGGACCACGTGACCCCCTTTCCCCTAGTGGGTGCCCCGAAAGCCACCTCGATCCCTGCCCCCACCGCTGCCCAAGGCCCTGTGGCAGGGGCTGGCGCGCACAGGGGGGAGAGGCTCCAACAGCAGCAGCCCCCCGTGTGAATAGCTTGCATTGACGCCACCGCTGTCGCCCGAGCGGGGATGGGGGCGCCGGGGCTGTGTCTCGGGCCTGCGGGCCTCATAAAAGGAGCAGCTGTCGCCGGCCGCTCAGACGCGCGGGGCTAAGGCGGGCGGCGGCCGAGAGCGCGCGCCTGGGCGCCGGCAGTGACCGTGACCGAGTGGGATCTTGCGCCGCAGGTAACCGCGGGCAGGTGGGCGGACGGCACCGCGGGTTTTGTCCTTGCGAGTGACAGCAGGAGGAGGGGCGGGGAGGAGGTCAGCGAGGCCGGGAGGACGCTGGGTAGGCTGGGGCACAGGGGAAGCGGGGACGGCCCGGGAGGAGGAGGAGGAGGAAAGGGACGGAAGCCACCGCGCCGGGGAGCAGCTGGAACGCGCCGCGCTCGCCTCCTGCCAGGCGTTCGCCTTCCCCACCCCCCACCTCGGCCAGCTGGCGGCCGCGTCCGTCCCGGAACGCTCCCGCGCCCTGCTCGCCCGCGGAGGCTCCAGCCAGCCATGTTTTCCGGGCGAGCGCGGCGCAGCGCAGGGCGCGCAGCCTGGCGGCCTGGGCAGGTGGAGGGACACCGCGCGCCAGGCGCTCCCGGAGCCTCTGCTTAGGGATCCTCCGCTGGAGGACGGTTGCCTAAGGCTCAGGAGCCAGGATCCCGTCCCCCTCGCGGTCTCCAGCTCCCGCGGTTCCCATTTGACCGGCCTGCGGCCACTTGAGGAACTGGTGGCTCACCCCACCCCTCCAAGAGCCTGTAGGTTGAGCATCCCCAAGAGTAGGGTGTGCCTAGAGCCGGCCTCAGCTGGAGAAGACGGAAAGGAGCTGGGAAGGGGGAGGCCCTTTTGTGCAAAGTCCTATTGTCGGCTCACCTTTCTCTCCTGGCCTGAGCCTCAGGAGGTCCCCGATATAAGAAGAGCGATGATCCGGGTACCCCAGACCTTTTTGATTACTTAGATGCCAGCTGTCCCCTCCCCACCTTAATTGGGAATCTTCATCTAGTGGAAGGTTGCTTTGAGGCCCAGAGAGCTCCTTGTCACCCGGGATTGGGATGCCCCCAGTACCCCATGGCTCCGGTCTCCATGGCGTCCCTGCCCACCCACAGGAAATGTGACTCTTGGCAGTTGTGCCTGACTTGCCAGGAGCAGAGTGGATCCGCATCACCAGCTGGGAGGTTATGGGAGATCTTGGCTTGAAGAGCTTTTGGAAGGGAGTTTTGGAGTCTCCCAATTACTCCAGTTACTCCCCAGGGGAACATTGTCCTTAATTTTCTCCTAGAAAGGAAGCCCCATCATTGGCCGGTTCAGTAACATGGGTGTTTGAATTCCAGGCTCTGCGTTGAGATTTTCTTTGTGTGTGCACCCAAACACCTGAGATGGTGGTTTTTCGGTAGAGTCGGTAGAGTTTCTGAGTATAGGTTTTCAGTTCTTTACTCATGTCATTCTCTTAACACAGGCAGAAACAGTGCCGTCCCTACTCCACAGGTAGACAGGAGCACAGTGATATTGGTCCAGTGTCCAACCTACCATGTAACTGTACTGGGATTTGTTGGTTTACTTTTATTTATTTATTTATTTATTTATCTATTATCTATCTATTTATTTATTTATTTTTGGTCTCAGAGATTGAACCCAGGGGTAATTTGTCACTGAGCCACATCCCCAGCATTTTTATTATTTGTAAAAATATTGTGAGAGAGTGTGACTGAGTTGCTGAGGGTCTCACTAAGATGCTGAGGCTGGGCTCAAACTTGGGATCCTCCTACCTCAGCCTCCCTAGCCACAGGAATGACAGGTGAGCACCATCATGCCTGACTCTCACGTGTAGGGATTTGAATCTAGGCAGATTCATCACACAGCTCAAGTTCTTATCCCCACCTGTAGGCAGAAAGCAAGCAGTAAAACTTCTCTCTGCTTCATTTCCCTCTAACCATAAAGTCAGATAGATGTGCGTTGAATCTAGAATCCAATATTTACAGAATTCTCTAGTTATCCTATACAAATCCTGCATGATATATGTTATACAGTCAGACACAAAGTGACTAGCACAATTGATAAGCATGTATTATCAGAGGCCTTTGGAAGGGAGCAATAGCATAGTGTCTTGCCAGTTATAGACTTTGAAGCAGAAGATTTTGAATGAACTTGGGAATAAACAACCTCAACTTTTCCAAGCCTCAGGTTCCACATCTTTAAAATGGATTGTTTTGCATGAAGTTAAATCCAGGCAAGGCCTAGCAAATTTAATATGTGGTCAAAAACTAGAGTAGATGAGTATTGTTTGTAAATCACTGTAGGCTCCTGTATTTTGTATGTTTTTATTTTATAATATGGATAAGCATAATGGTGTTTCAACTTTACTTCTTCTTTACTTCTTTTATGAGGGGGGAGCTTACTGGGGATCAAACACAGGGGCACTTGGCCACTGAGCCGCATCCCCAGCCCTATTTTGTACTTTATTTAGAGACAGGGTCTCACTGAATTGCTTAGGGCCTTTCTTTTGCTGAGGCTGGCTTTGAACTGGCGATCCTCCTGCCTCAGCCTCCCAAGCCACTGGGATTACAGGCTTGCGCTGCCGCGCCTGGCTCAGCTTTACTTCTTTAGTTGCAGTCCCTCATAGACATCTACGAATGTATGCTTCCGTACATGTATACCACACTCATGTGTGCGTGTGCCCATGTGTGTGCACATACACACGCTGCCCAAACGTCTACATTTGAAATTAAGAATTTAGTGAACTCTGATTTGTTCGATATAAGCTCTGTTTTGCTTGGCAAAGTGGTAGCTGACTTTTAAGGGTTAGGCAAACTTCTAAGTTAATTTTAAAATCTTCTGAAAACCAGCTGGAAGAAGTATCACCATACCTAACAGTTGGAAGGAGAAAAAAGAAAAAAAAATAAAAAAGATTGACTATCACTTTTACTTCCTTTCTAGGCTCTGAAAAACTGTAACATAATCTGCTAAACTGTTACAAATAATCAACTGGAATCTTAACTTGGTTAAGCACTTCTAGAATGATTATATCTTCCCTGATGTGGTTTTCTGGATGTTGTTAAGTGTAAAATAAGTCACCCAGTGAACCATTTTCAAAATACAGTGTTGGTGTAGAGTAACATGTTTTAGACAGCTGTTCAGGATTTGGCCAAAATATTTATTTATAAAAGAAAAGGCTGCTGTAAGAGCAATGCTTAAGAAAAAAAAAAAAAAAAACGTGTTAAGTGGGAAACACACACAAAGCACCCTCCCCCAGTAAGGGTCTGGTTAACTTGCAGCATGTTCAGATGCTCCTGGGCTTCAAAGGGGATGGGATGACTTCCCCATAAATCCATTTTAAATTGAAAATATAATAAGTGAAAGATGCAGTTGAAGGCTTGGAGATGTGGCTCAATGGTAGAATGTACGAGAACGCATGCCTAGCATGTGCCAGATCCTCAGTTTGATGCTCAGGGTCACACACACACACACAAATTTATTTGATGTGCCTGACCTACATTACATCCTCATATATCGCCCTGGTGATCACGGGACTGACAGAGAGCTGCAGTTTTCTGCTGCCACCCAACATATGGCTAGCCGGGGAAAAGCCAAAATTCCGAGTGCAGTTTCGACTGTCTGTGGGACTCCCTTCTCACCGTGGCACAGTCGGAATATCTTTGAAACCATTTTGCGTCAGGGACCATCTGTGCTTACGATGGAGTGAAGATGCAGCTTTTGAAATAATGAGTTGTTGTTTATATGCCGATATGCAACGCACCGCTGAGAGTCATCAGCTCCTTGAAGGCGGGCGTTTTGTCTGTTTTGATCACCTTAGCAGCTCCGTGAATAGTCCTTGCTATTAGTTGCTCAATAAATGATGGAAGGAATGGGTAAATGTTATTGGGACCAAGTTAGTATCAGTGTATAGAATTAGTGGCCAGGTATGGTTTTACTTTTTGTTTGTTTTTGCTGTCCTGGAAATTGAATATAAAGCCTTGTGTGTGCTAGGCAAGGGCCCTACCGCTGAGTTATAGTTTCCTTGCCTTGGTGAAGCATCTGCAGCCTTGTGATGGGATGTTAAGCATTTCTATAGAGTAGATGGTCATCTTCTCATCTTTGGGACATTCATGAAGGATGCTCCACTGTTTTCCTTTGGGGGTAAAAATTCACGGACCTCTGACACCGTACCCAGAACTTGATCCTTTTCAGAAACTCCATAGATGATTCAGGATGAGTAGATGGATGGAGGAGTAAGAGGCACCTAAGAATTTGGAATTGCATTACAGTCAAGGCCAGTCCCCAGTTAAGCAAGATTGGCTTCAAGATGGCACTTCTTGCTTCTTTGAGCTACATCTTACATGTACTTCCAAATTCTGGCCCCCTGTAATTAGGCCCAGTAGAGAAGAGGTCTTCAGAGTGCAAGATGACACTTGGGAACACAAGAAGGACTCTCTAGAGTTCTATGTCGCTGTGTTTTCAAAAGTTACATTTGCAGTGCCGTGTTCACCTCCAGTGTTAATATGTTAATATTATATCAGGGTTATGTTCTCTTTCTTGTTTTGTCTTGCTTGGCTTATGCTGAACCATTGAAAGGCAGTTATAGACAATCCGTCACTTCATCTTTACCTACTCTCCCCCATTCTTAAGTGTCTTCTACATACTAGGCATTTGGGGCTAGGTATCAACTCTTTTAGGGACTTGTCAAGAGCAACACGGTAGGTTATGGGATATTTGTTGGTTGCATCTGTATTTTCAGTACGTGTCCATTTGTAATATTTGGGTCTTTTTTTTTTTTTTTTCCTGTACTGGGATTGAACCCAGGGGTACATAACCACTGAGCCACATCCCTGGCTCTTTTTTGTATTTTCCTTAGAGACAGGGTCTTACTGGGTTGCTTAGGGCCTTACTAAGTTGCTGAGTTGCTCAGGGCCTCACTAGGTTACTGAGGCTGGCTTTGAACTTGTGATCCTCCTGCCTCAGTCTCCTGAGCCAGTGGGATTATATGCATGTGCCACCGTGCCTGGTGCGTCTCAATATTTCTGACAACATATCTATTCCTTATCATCCTTAGAAACTGGGCTGGTATTACTAGCCTTGGTGTCGCTAGTAGCTGGGAGATGGCTCAGGACAAAAACAAGACCTTGTTACCCTGTCTTACTACAGATGTGACAAGAAAATTATCCAGACCAGACATCCTCCTGTCCTGGAGGTGAAGAGTGACTGTTGATCCTTTACCTGTTATAGTGGTGATGTTCTTTGTTTTTCCTGTGTTCCAGTTAAGATTTATTAGGTGGCGAGAGGGTCGCTGAGTGGTAGACCATGCACAAGGTCCTGGGTTTCATTCAAAACAAAACAAAAAAGAAAGATTTATTAGGCCATTGAAGCAATGAATTCCCTCCACTTTTTAACAGCATCCTGTCCAGAACAAAGCTCTGCTTCTTGAGCCCTTTCCCAAATCAAGTTATCTGACATATGCCCAAGTGCTATACAAGCCCTTTATGGTCTCCTTTTACTGAGACCCCCCACCAAAACCCATGCTGTGCCTTCTCTCTCTTCAAGTGACCAACTGTTTCAAATGCAGGTGTGGTCCTCATGGTCTCGGACGCATTTGCTGTTTAGTTACTTAAAAACAGAACTTTCTAGAAGCCTTTAGATAATCTTTTCAAGTAAAATGTAGCATGTTAAGTAAAATGATAATCATTACAGAGGGTCTGGAAAATATACAAAAGTGCAAAGATTATGGAAAATTTCTTAATCATTCCAGTATCCAGGAATAATCATGGTGAACTTTCCAATCCATCTCTTTCATATGTCCACATCTACTTATGATTTTTCACCAATGCCCACCCACAAGGCATGCATAATTGGTATCACATATATAGTTGAGTATCCTGTTTGTTTGTTTTTTTTTTCATTTAACGTGAGTATCTTCTTATATAATCCAAATTTTCTCAAATACTTTTTTTTTTTTTTTTGGTACCGGAGATTGAATCCTGGGGTGCTTAACTACTGAGCCACATCCCCAGCCCTTTTTATTTATTTTATTTTATTTTGAGACAAGTTGTCAGGCTCTCACTGAGTTGTGGAGGTTGATCTTGAACTTGAAATCCTCCTGCCTCAGCCTCCTGAGTCATTGGGATTGTGGGCATGTGCCAGCGTGCCTGCCTTCAGATACACATTTTAAATTATTGAATAGTGTCTTTTTATCTGAGAATAGAAAGTTTGTTAATCAATGACAAAGATCAGTTTCTTCTTTTTAAATAGCTGTGGTTACATGCTCGTGTTTTGCTGCGTGCTCACATTCGTGTTTCTCTCAGGTAGATTGTCCTAGAAAATGATATACTTTTTTAAAAGATCTTCATTTTGTATTGTCTATTTTTCAAAAAAAAAAAATTTGTTTTGGCAGGACTGGGGATTGAACCCATGAGCTTTCTACCTCCTAGCTACATCCCCAGCCCTTTTTAAAATTTATTTTTATTTATTTTTGTCTTTATTGTATTTGTTTATGTACTCACTTATTTATTTATTTAGTGGTACTGGGGATGAACCCAGGGCCTCCTGCACGTGAGGCAAGCACTCTGCCACCAAGCTACATCCCCAGTCCTCTTATAAAAAAAATTTATTTGGAGGCAGGTCCTTCTAAAATTGCTGAGGCTGGCCCAGAATTTGCTATCCTCCTGCCTCAGCCTCCCCAGGAGCTGGGATTCCCGGTGTGCCACCATTTTTAAAGAAGCATATGGAGTTATACACCACCCAGAGACTTATGGACAGTTGGAACTCTTTGGGTTTGCTACACAGGAGGGAACCTGGAAGCCCTGGCTCTGCCTGGCTTCTGTCCTCTGCATATCTGTCTCCTCCCTCTCCCACCAGTCAGCAAGGCTGCATTTGCTGTCCCCAAGTGGAATGTAGGAAAGGGGCAGTTAGCAGTGGAGCAGGAAGAATCCTGCCTGGAGGGTGCCCCCCAGGGTGTATGAACTGAAACCTCTTGAAGGGTAGATCTGATAAGGCCTTACCTCTCTCTTAGCATCTACCAGGCAGCTTTGTGAAATGCCCCATCAGTGTTTGTTGAATGAATAGATGATAATCCCAATCTAGATATCAAGTATAAAGCAACTGCAATATCAAAAATATTCTTTCTTTCTTTTTGGTGGTACTGGAAGCTTAAGGGGTTCTGTACCACAGAGCTACATCTCTAGCTGTTTTTGTTTTTAATTTTGACACAGTGTCTCTTGGAGGTGCCCAGGTTGGCCTCAAACTTTCATCCTCTTGCCTCAGCCTCCTGAGATGGTGACATTACAGGTGTGCGATACGACATCTGGCTCCAAAGTCTTTTCAATACAGTTCTCTTCCAAACACAAATGTAAAAAATGTGTAATCCCTCACATTCTTTAGACTCATTCCTTTCCCATTCTGAAGGTATTTATTGAGGGCCTGTTTTTGCTGGGTACTATTTTGTGCCCTGGGGGTATAGCAGTGGGCTAAATCAAGTTTACATATGGAGCATGAGTATAGAAAGTGACAGCCAAAGAAATTTGAAATGCAGGTATGCTGCAGTGTCAAACACCGAAGCAGGGGGAGAGATACAGAATGAAGGGGTTTGTCTGGGCTCAGTAGCCCTGCCAGCAACTCCGGAGGCTGAGGCAGGAGGATCTCAAGTTTGAGGCCAGTCTTGGCAACTTAGCGAGACCCTATGTCAAAATAAAAAAAATAAAATAAAACAGGACTGGGGTCAATCATCCCTGGGTTCAATCCCCACCAATAACCATTAATAACAATAATAAGAAGTAGTTATCTTACAAGACACCTGCCCATCAAACTGGCACTTTGCTTCAGCCTCTCAGAATGCCATGGCGAAGACAGGGCACGGGAGGAAAGCACTCACAGTCAAAACCACTGGAGAAACCGGTGGAATTCCAGGGGCTCAGGAGGCTGGGGCAGGAGGATCAGGAGTTCAAAGCCAGCCTCAGCATCAGCGAGGTTCTAAGCAACTTAGTGAGACCCTGTCTCTACATAAAAATATAAAAAGGCTGGCTCAGGGCTCAGTGGTTAAGTAACCCTGGGTTCAATCCAGGAACCAAAAAAAAAAAAAAAAAAAAAAACCCTCTGGAGAAAGGTTAATGAGAACCCATTGGTATGTAAACTGTATTTATATTGAGGACCAACTGTTTTGTTTCCAGAAAGTGGGTCGGGCTGGGCGGGCTGGGCGCTCTCTTCATATGCTAAGGAGTTGTACACAGCCTGTTGGAGTGCCAGGGAGCCGGCCCCCTTTGTGTCTTGGAAGAGCCTGCAAAGCTGTGCCCTGCTTTTGATCTGGGTTGAGCTGCGCCCGCGTTATTCAACATATGGTTCCTTACACCCCTGTTATTGAGCACATATGCTTTGGCCCAGCATCACAGGCCCAGATGCAGGTTAAAAGGACATAAACATCTTTTCTGTTGTTGTTCTTGTTCCCTGGAGAAGGAGCTATCCATTTCAGATGGCCCTTGGCAGGGTTTTGCAGGATGGGGGGGGGTGTTTATTTTTTCCCCCCCTCTTTGGATGGCAGCGGGTCTGTGTGTCTTGTTTCATAAAAGAAAAACATTGAGGACCAAATACAGAGAGAGAGAGTGGTTGCTCTAGGGCTGGCTACTGCCTGCCCCATCCACCTGCACAGGAATCTTATTCTCCAGGGGTTCAATGAGAACAAAGCATTAAGTGGACCTTCTGAAGAGCCTCACTGTGAGGCTGTAATTAATTTTTCAGCTCAATTACTTGCTTCTTTTTTTGGGGGGGGGGTTGGGTACCGGGGATTGAACTCAGGGACACTCGACCCCTGAGCCCCATCCCCAGCCCTATTTTGTATTTTATTTATAGACAGGGTCTCACTGAGTTGCTTAGGGCCTTGCTTTTGCTGAGGCTGGCTTTGAACTTTCGATCCTCCTGTCTCAGCCTCCCAAGCTGCTGGGATCATAGGCATACACCAGCACGAGACTTCTGAATTTCTCAGTACAGTCAGCAAAATATCATAGCCAAGGAGTCTCACTGTACACGGGACAGTGTACAGTGAGACACGCCACCCCTCTAAAAAATAAAGAATTTGGAAGTCTCTAAGCTTCTACTGTTCCATGATTGCTGTCTCTAGTTTTGCTCCAACCTGTAGGTTAGGAAAAGTGTCACAGGGAGGCAAATGGTTGTATTTACACTTAAAAGATCGTTAACTTCAGGATCTGTCTTGTTTTGTTTTTTGAGTTTATTTTGGCAGTGAGGAGGCTCCACCCCAGGGCAGGCGAGCCCTCTGCTGAGCTGTGCCCCCCACTCCCCCCCAGCCCCAAGACTTCCAAGTGTAGGATTTTTCAAAGGGCCTGGGAGGAGCATGAAATCCGAATTTGACTATGATTTTAACAGTGGTTCCTTTTGTTCCGTAGTCACTTAAAACTTTAGTGGAAGGTGGCGGATTAGAAGGTTCTTTTGGAAATATTTTCATCCCTACCGATCTTCTGATTTTTGGTTATTGATTTTGATGTTTTTGTTAGAGGGAATTTTACCACTCAGGGGCACTTTACCACTGAGCCACATCCCCCCCAGCCCTTTTTTATGCTTTATTTCTCACCAAGTAGCTTGAACTCTCGATCCTCCTGCCTCAGCCTCCCAGGCTGTTGGGATGACAGGTGTGCGCCAGTATTTGCTTTTATTATGAAGTGAAATGCGCTTCTAGAGACCCTTCTGCAGGATTCCTCCTTCTCTGCTTTCCTCCCATCCTTTCTCTTTCTCACGGATTGAAGGTGAAGTTATGAGGAGACAAAGGCTTAAGGAGGGGACAGTTTGGAGAGGAGCATCTGCATGAATACCAGTCAGCGAAGGTGGCAGATTCTAGAAGATGCTCTAAGTAGTGGGGGAAACGCATAAGGGAACACAGAAGAGTGAGCGTTCCTATTGTTGAGTGTTGGGCCTGGCTTCCGCAGAAAAAAAAATGGACCTTGGAGTATCAATAGGAATTCACTGAGCAGAGGAAGGATCTCCCAGGGAGCATAGCAGGAGCAGACACATTGGGCTGTGTATCCTGGAGTGCTCCGAGTGATGGGGGACCATGAAGGATGAGGTTAGAGAAGGTAGGTTGGGATATGTTGCGAAAGTCCTGCGAGTTCAAACCTGTGCTGTCTTTGCCAACACCCACGTGTCAAAACTTTCCATTGCCACAGCCACAATCTTAATTCAAACTGATTCAAGCAGCAAAGAGAATATATGGGCTTGCCTCATGGAAAAATCCAAAAGCAGACTGCCTTCAGGCACAGCTTGATCCTGGTGCCCAAATCTTTTTAGGAATTTGTCACTGTATCAGTTTTACTCTCTGCTGTGATGGTATCCTTCTCATTCACCTCTCTGGTGGGAATGGATTGTTCCTAATAGCGCCTCTCTTTGCAGCTTAATCACCTTGGTGAAAAGTGAGTTTCTTTTTCTCTGTTCTAGCGAAAGTCCTGACATTAAATCTAATCAGATTCATCTGTGACTGGGTCACATGCCCATCGGGAGCTGGTTGCAGGAATGTAGGTATTGGAGACTAGATTGGAGTGAAACAGTATGTTTCCAATCGAAATTTTATTTCATACTTTTTGTTTTATTTGCATTGGACATTGAAGCCAGAGTTGCTGCACCACTGAACTACATCCCCAGTCCTTTTTATTTTATTTCGAGACAGAGTCTCACTCAGTTGCTAAGCCTGGCCTTGAACTTGCTATCCTCCTGCCTCAGCCTCTTGAGGCACTGGGATTACAGGTGTGCACCACTGCCCCAGCTCACTCCACACTTTTAAAAGACTCTAGCAATATTTTCAGGGTTTCACACAATACCTAGATGCTCATACAGTAGTCCCCTCTCATCTGCAGTTTCAGTTACCCATAAATCACTTCATTTTGAAAATATTAAGTAGAAAATTCCAGAGACAGTTTCCAAGTTTTAAATTACGTGCCTTTCTGTGTATCATGATGAAATCTTGCATCATTTGTTTTGTCCAGTGTATCCACCCTGTATCTGCTACCCACCAGTTAGTTACTTAGTAGCTGTCTGGGTATCACATCAAGGGTCATGTTATTGAAGTACTTGTGTTTAAGGATACTTTATTTAAAATGACCCAGGGCAGAAAAGTAATGATGCTGACCATTTAGATAGGCCAAAGAGAAGCCATAGTTCACTTCCTTCAAGTGAAAAGGTAAAAATTCTCAACTCTAAGGGAAGAAAAAGAAAATTATACCCTGAGTTGTTAAGGTCTACAGTACAATATTTTGAGAGAAAATCCATATTCACATAGCTTTTGCTGTAGTATATCATTATGATTGTTCTATTTTGCTATAGGTAAAGTTAATTTTTCATTGTGCTTATAAACTTTACTACAGGTAGTTATACAGGGAAAAAACAGTGTGTGTGTAGGGTAAAGTACTACCTGTGAGTGTAGGCATTCTCTGGGTGGGTTAGATGGCCATCCCCTGAGGATAAAGAGGGGGTACTGTATGTATATACGCAGATCACTTTTTTCTGCATTCATATTATCCAGTACAGGTTTCCTGAGACCATCCTGGGTGGGAAATGCAGTGTGTTAGGAGTTCAACAAACATAAATCTGTCCTTTGCCTTAGTGGAAGAGAGAAGATTAAAACAACAGAAATAATAATATATAGTGAAGCTGGGCACAGGGGTGCACACCTATAATCCCAGTGGCTCAGGAGGCTGAGGCAGGAGGATCTCGTTCACAGCCAGCCTCAGCAAAAGTGAGGCCCTAAGCAACTCAGTGAGACCCTGTCTCTAAATAAAGTACAAAATAGGGCTGGGGATGGGGCTCAGTGGTGGAGTGCCCCTGAGTTCAATCCCCAGTACTCCAAAAGACTAAAAGTAAAAAAAAAAAAAAAAAAAAAAGTATCTATATTTTTTTGAAGAAAAAATATATTTTAAAAATATGTGTTATATATATAAAATATCCATATATATGTATGGTGAAATATCAGTGTATATGTATGTAAGAGAGCAAAAAATCAACAGTATATACAAAGCTTGGGATCATGGTTTCCAGCTGCCTTTCCATGTTTGGGGTGAAGGTAGCAGAACCCTGAGCTGGAACTAGGGCACAAGCCCGCTCTCTGTTTTCAGTTTGCATGTTCCCTTCATGATGTGAGCATCTTCCCCAAGTGGGTGGGATTCTAGTGCTCAGTATGTATTTTTGAAATATCCAACACGGTCCTTGGATCCGAGCCAACTCCCTCAGCTGCTGTTTTACCCAAGCAGCAGCCATCGAGGGTGATTCCGACTGTAAGCTGTCAAGAAAAAATACCGAGGTGGCCTCGTGAAGGCAAGGGAGTCCCCAGTGAGCTCTGTTTTAAGAAATGGTCGTCTTCATTTGGCAAAAGGCAGACTTTAGCTTTCTCCCCTCCACCCCACCCCCGGCCCCTTTGGGTCCTCCCCTCCTGTCACCATCAATTGTGTAAATGGTGATATCTGAATGTCATTGATCGTTGCACTCCATTGGAAGAGAAGCACAGGGAGGGAACACTGGGTGACTTTCTAAGGTGGAAAGATGGCCCAGCGCTTGTCTTCCTAGGGAGAAGCATGCTGGGCACCAGGGGAATGTGGCTGAGTCGGTTCCCTGTTCTTTTCCTGGACCAAAAGTTTCCTCATGGAGCCTGGTTCAATCTCCAGCTCACCTCCTCCTTTTCCTGTTGCTCTCTGACTTCTTGCAGCCAAAAGCTGCTTGCTTGCTTATTTATTTATTTATTTATTTATTTATTTTTACCTTAGGGACACTAGAGCCCTAAGTCAGGTTTCGTATTTTCTTTAGAGACAGGTCTCCCAGAGTTGCATAGGGCCTCGCCATTGCTGAGGCTGCCTTTGAAGTCACAATCCTCTTCCTTTGGCCTCCCGAGCCTCTGGATTACAGATGACCCCCCCCCCCCACCGCCCGCAGAAGCTTCTTTCAGAGCTCCCAAGAGACTAGGAAGGGCCTTGTGGGCACAGGTGCCCTCCTTTCCGGACAGGACCATGAGGTCCTTTAGCTTCTTCAAAGGTGGCCGTGATCTTCTCTGGAACCCATCTTCCCTTTGAAGAGCTGTTTCTGTGCCTGGCTTTTAGGAAGGCAGAAAATTACCTTCATGGCCAGGTATTAGGACTGTCCACTGTCATCAGACTTCTTTTCATCTTTCAAATCCTCTTTCCTATCCATGGGAAGAAGTGACACTTGGGGAACAAGAGCAGCCCTGAGAAGGAGCGGGCCTGGGCTGACTCTTCCTCCAGCTACCTTCGATGTTGCCAAGGTGATTTTGGCCCTTGGCAGTCGACCTACTCCCTAATTGCAGGGCCATATGGTGTGTGGTTCCCCACGTGGAGAGTCGGCACTTCCCTTCCGTTCAATTTCTTGTTCTTTCTGTTGCACAAATTACCTGCCATGATGATGGGGGTTGAACAAACTCACCCCCTGGAGGCCTCGTAGCTTCCGCATCTTGAAAATCACAGTGGATGCCTGTGGATGCCCTCGACAGACCAGGAGTGGGAAATACACACTGGGAACTAGTGATATGCGCTGGACGCCGGTGATGCACGCCTGTCATCCCAGCGGCTCAGGAGGCTGAGGCAGGAGGATCTCTAGTTCAAAGCCAGCCTCAGCAACAGTGAGGCCCTGAGCCAATCAGTGAGACCCTGTCTCTAAATAAAATACAAAATAGGGCTGGGGATGGGGCTCAGTGGCTGAGTGCCCCTGAGAGTTTTATAAGCAGCCAGATTCGGATTCAAGTCTTGGCTCATGCTTTCGTCATCATTATTGTTCTTACCAATAACATGGTGAGCATTTATTGAGTGCTGACTGTTAGCTCATCTCCTGATAATCCCTTATTTGTCATACTGGCAAGGAACCCAGGCTCAGGATGGTTTTAGGTACCTGCCCAAGTCACATGCCTCAGGCTGCTTTCTAACTTTCCAAATCCCACAGCCCTCCTCACAGTGCCTGCTAACTCTGAAATATTATCTAAAGTGAATATTAAGTTGTACTTTTAAACTATATTTCATGCCACAACTTAATCTGGAAACAAGACTACTAGTGGGCTTTTTTTTTAAAATAGCAATAACAAATATTTAGGATCATACAGGTTTCTGAGAGTCAGGAATCTTAGCTGAGCAGTCAGGCTCAGGTGTTCTGGGTTCATTCTTTCAAGCTTGCAATCCAGGTGCCAGGCTTCAGTGATCTCTTGATTGTTTAGAGAAACCTCATCCAAGCTGGTGATTTTTTAAATTTTTTTTTTTTTTTGGTACCAGGGATTGAACCCAGGGGTACTTAACCACTGCGCCACATCCCCAGCCTTTAATACCTCGAATGTACTTTGATACAGGGTCTCATTGAGTTGCTTAGGGCCTCACTAATTTGCTGAGGCTGACTTTGAATTTGCAATCTTCCTGCCTCAGCCACCTGAGGGGCTGGGATCACAGGCGTGCATCACTGCGCCTGGCTTGATCATGTTTTTTTATAAAACACTCCAAGCGCAGAATTTACAAAGGCAGGGCAGACTGTCCCAAATGATCCTGGATCATCTGCAGCATTTCGGGTTGGAGGGATGTCATATTCTTAAAACTCTGTAAGCGTCATTTTCAAGGCTTCAACCCTAAGCAAAATCAAACCAAGCAGTGGTTTCAACCACAGAAATGATTCCTCATTCAAATGCTCTGAGAATATTTTGATAGAGATTTATGAGAAGTTGCCTCTTCTGGGGAATATTCGGTCTTCTTGCAAGTACTGGGTAAGTTGCTTTCTATAAGATTTTGTTAGGATCTTACTTGTTCTTATTCTCCAAATCTTTGAATTCTGGAAAGTGATTTTGAGTGGGTGATGGTGCAGGGACAGGGTTTTCAGTAGTTGGATATTTAATGACATTTTGAAACTGTGTTTTGGAAGGTGTCTGTATTTTGTGATCGCCAAAACACTGAAGAAATGATGATAGTGTGGTATAAAACTGGATCCCCAAATGAAAATAATAGGTCGAGTGTGAATGGCTGAATATAGACAGAACAAAAGTTACCATCGATTTATTGTTTACCCCCTGAATATGGAGTGCCATGTTGATCAGCGTGGAATGCTATATTGCCACCACTAGGAAGACCTTGGGGCCTGTGACCTTGCCTCTTTGGCTATTTTCCTGTGTCTTCACCCAGTAGGGACTGGCTGTGATTTGGATGTGAGGTGTTTTTCCAAAAGTTTCTGTTTCATGCAGGACTATTCCGAGTGAGGTGATGGAATTGCTGAGGTCTGTATCCTAATCAGTCCCTCCTAATTTGCATGGTGGTAACTGTGGGCAGGTGGGGCGTGGCTAGAGGACGTGGGTCACTGAGAAGGATCCATCTTTCCAGGTGACCCCTCTCTGCTTCCTGACTGCAGCCCGGTGGAGCTCCCCCACCAGGCCCTGCCGCCATGTTGTTCTGCCTCCCCTTGGGCCCAGAGCCAAGCCCTCAGCCCAGCCTGGACTCAGACCTCTGAAACCATGAACCAAAAGCAACTTCCGCTCTTCTAGGTTGTTCTTTTCTGACTATGGTCAGAAGTGACCACAGCAATACAAAGCTGACTGAGAATATTCCATAAGTGTCGGCCTGAATCAATCTACTCTTTGGGAAAAAAGAAAAAAAAAAAAAACGAGACCCTGCACAGAGAAGGGAGCTAGTCACAAAGTAGATATTTCATTTCTTCTGCACGTCAGGAGCTATCCTAAGTGTTGGGCAGGGGGATTCCTCTGTACCCTGCAAAGCTTCCCTTTAGATGGAACGAGCAGTCGAGAAGTAGTCACATTGTTCTTTGTCTATCAAGGCTTACAAAGACAAATGCCTAGAGCCATGGGGTAGAGAGCCTGGGGGGAGGGAGATGTCCTCTGGAACCAGTGGGACCACTAAGGTGGTACGATTGGAGGTGAGAAGTGACCAGGGAGGACAGGCACTCAGGCAGGGATGTTGGGTAGGGCTGTTGGGCTAAGAAAGAGGAGAGAACCTCGAGTCACCTCAACAGGTAGGAGTCCAGTGTCTGCTTCTCCCTTAACCGTGAGTAGCCTAGCGCTGAGAGTGCACTGGATGGTCACCTGGACCCTTTAGGGTTTCCTTTGTCCTCACGGCTTTTGGCCTAGACCTACATGTTAGTCTGCGTGTGCCCAGTCGTACGCTCCAAGCCTGGCCTGCCATATTGGTACCGCAGCCAGTCTGACGGAGGGAGAGCTGGAGAGCCCAGTGTCTTCTCTATTTAAGGTTTTTCCTGAATGACCACATGGACTTGTGCTGAGGGCATATTGGTTGGAAACTAATCCCTGGGTTTTGTGCAGCTGTGAGGCTAATAAATAGTCTCTATCCCTGATATGATGTGAGCCTGGAAACTAGGAGCTCAAAGGCCAACCAAGGATGGTAGAACGGTGTTGGCCATCAAGGACTGATCTGAGCCACAGAGAGCAAATGCTAAAGCTTTGTCAAGTTCAGGGCCCACTGAGACTGACCGTTGGTGAAAGAGGGGCACAGAAGAGGTCTGAGAGGAAAGCAAGAGAGAAATCATATAGGACTTCTTAGGCCACTGTGACGATTTTAAAACACTTTTTGTTCTCAGTGAGAAACCATAGGAAGCCGGGTTCAGTGGCGCATATCTGTAATCCCTCCAGCTTGGGAGGCTGAGGCAGGAGGATCATGGGTTCAAAGCCAGCCTCAGCAACTTAGCGAGGCTCTGAGCAACTCAGGGAGACTTGAATGCAAAATAAAATATCAAAAAGGGCTGGGGATGTGTTTCAGTGGTTGAGCGCCCCCTGAATTCAGTCCCTGGTACCAAAAGGGAAAAAAAAAAAAAGAAAGAAAAGAAGCCATTGGAACATTTAATAGAAACCTTTGGAGTAGCAGATGACATGATTTGAGTTAGGTTTTGCAGAGTTTACTGTGACTGTGGTCGGAAGTGACCTCTAAGAGACAAAGACTGGGACTGGAGAAGATATACAGGTTTATTTATTTTTATTTATTATCTTGGAGGAGAGGGGTACCAGGGTTTAAACTCAAGCACTCGACCACTGAGCCCTGTCCCCAGCCTTATTTTGTATTTTATTTAGAGACAGGGTCTCCCTGAGTTGCTTAGGGCCTCGCTTTTGCTTTGAACTCATGATCCTCCTGCCTCAGCCTCCTGAGCTGCAGGGATGACAGGCTTGTGCCCCGCGCCCAGCACATGTGGATGTTCATAAGAATCCATGGTGGGGGATGATGCTAGAGTTGTCGGCACTTGGCCGTAGAGTGGTCTGGTTTAGAATACTTGTTGGATGTGGGTGCGGTGGCTCAGGGAAATGAATGATAATAGCTAATTTATTATTGAAAACATCCAAAGAGCAGGTGCATTTGATGCACTTATTGTATTGACTCGTGTAATGTACTTAAGAACTTGGTGCCGTGGGTACTTCTTATTTTCATTTAATAGATGAGGAAGCTGAAATATGGAAAGGTCAAGTCCTTGCCCAAGGTCACTTAGCTGGAAACAAAAGAAGCCAAGAATCAAACACAGTACACGCGCCCCAGGACACCAGTTCTTCAGGCTGACAACGTGTTTCACCAGGGCACTTTATTGAATAGTGATTTATTGACCAGTAGATGGGGGTGGGAAAATTGGGGCTGCAGTGCAAATCTCTAATAGCTCAGTTTGGGCCACATTCACTTTATTATCTTTGTAAGTAAACATTGTAACTACAAACTAAAAGTTATGATATCTGTTATGAATAAATATTATAACCTTCAATTTTAAGATGGCTTGAGACTCATGTAAACTTGCAAACATAGTAAGAGATTATACGTACCTTCCTCCAGCTTCCTCCAATGATAATATCTTTTTAATTTTTTTTTTCTGTATCAGGGAGATTGAACCCTGGGGCACTTAACCATTGAGCCACATCCTCAGTCTCCCCCTGCCGCTTTTTAGAGACAGGGTCTCACTGAGTTGCTTAGGGTCTTGCTAAGCTGCTGAGGCTGGCTTGGAACTTGAGATCCTCCTGCCTCAGCCTCCTGAGCTACTGGGGTTACAGGTATGCACCACCATGCCCGGCCAATGTCAGTATCTTACCATGTGTGATATTAATTCTAAGAGGTGTCTTAAGAGATCTTAGTGGAGATTTCTTGTAGGCCGTGGGATAATAGACAAGTTTAGAACTCAGATAATAGCCCTAGCCACAAATTCGAGATATAAATTTGAGGTATTGTTTTCTTTGATACTGAGGATGGTGCTTGTCTCTACCACTGAGCTACATCTTCAGTCTAAAATTTGAGATTTTTTTTAGTCTATGAATGTACTAAGAGATGTAGGTCTGAATTGGAGCAGTTGAATTTCCCAGAGATTTGTGTGCTTCCTGCGAGAATTAAACATAAGAAAATAGATTTAGTTAATGCTTAGAAGTTAATTAATGATAAGAGGTCCCGTCCCTGACACCACCTGGGCACCAGGCACTTTGATAAGCACGACACATGGATCACATCCTTCAGCTCTCACAACAACTGGAAGCCATGGAGATTGTCACCCTTATGTGACAACAGCTTATGGGAACTGCCAACAGCATCCTGGCCAGTGGGGATTCCCACGCCAGGCTCCCTCTCTTCAAACCTGCATTTTTGCCCACTGTGCTAGACTTCTAGAGGAGTGTTATGGTGGAAGAGAGAAGCCAAGTTCAGTCCTGACACTTTTCTAATTCAACCACAAGAGTGACGTTGGTGACAGGTATCCAGTAAATGACATTTAAAGTAACACTTTGAATACTAAAGGATGATTGGATGATTTCCATTTTTTTTTTTTTTTTGGTGCCAGGGATTGAACTCAGGGGCACAGGACCACTGAGCCCCATCCCCAGCCCTATTTTGTACTTTATTTAGAGACAGGGTCTCACTGAGTTGCTTAGCGCCTTGCCGTTGCTGAGGCTGGCTTTGAACTGGCGATCCTCCTGCCTCAGCCTCCTGAGCCTCTGGGATGACAGGCGTGTACCGCCGCGCCTGCCTAAAGGATGATTTTCTCTCTTTGACCTTGTATGTGATTGTGGAGTTGATCATGCTTTCCATCCCCACTGTCATGTGCAAGTCACATTGTTGCTCTTCTTTTATTCGTTTGCTCAGCAGACATTTACTGAATACCCAACATGGCCAGCCACTGTCACAGATCTATCAGTAACACATAAGGAGGTAGGTAGGATATGGAGAGGACTTAATGTCTTTTAAAAGAAAAAAAAAATGATGCAATGAAGGATCAAAATTATCTTGGAGGAGCCCGACACAGTGGTACATGACTTCCCAGTGACTTGAGAGGCTAAGGCAGGAGAATCGTAAGTTCAGAGCCAGCCTCAGCAACTGAGCGGGCCCTAAGCAACTCAGGGAGGACCCTGTCTCTAAATAAAATACAAAATAGGGCTGGGGATGGGGCTCAGTGGTTAAGTACCCCTGGGTTCAGTCCCTGGTATAAAAAAAAATATATCTTGGAGGGAAGAGGACTGGGAAGGGGAGAGGAACAGAATGGTATTTACCAAATGATGTCATGTGCCTGTGTGAACATGTCACAGTGAACCCACTTTGATGCTTAACTAGAGTGCACCACTTAAAAAATAAACAATGATTAGTTTAGAAATCGTGGAGGAATGAGGAGGGAAGGATAACCTAGATAAGCGTAGAAGAGGCTCGCATTCTAGTAGCTGCCCTGTGTGTAGTATGACCACTAACACTAGTAACTACTAGTGATTTTTCTGTGTTTACTATGTGTGTGTATCACATGTACATGTGGTAGCTGCAGGAGCTGGGGGGAAAGGCGGGGAGGGAATGAATACCTAAGAGGTGAGAATTTTCTTTTGTCATATTCAAGAACTAGACGGGGGTGATGGTTGGGCAGCATTGCAGATGGACTTCAATGTTCCTGAATTGTACACTTGAAAATAATTCATAAGCTCCATGCTTGTACGATTATGTCAACATGAACCCAGCTATTATGTGGGACTATAATGCACCCATAAAGAAAAAAAAAATAGTACAAATGGTGACCTTGGAGTTATATTTAGTTTGCCACAGTTAAGAAAATATCTGGGCTGGGCACAGTGGCACACACTTGTAATCCTACTGACTCAGGAGGCTGAGGAGGAGGATCATGAGTTCAAAGCCAGCCTCAGCAACTTGGTGAGACCCTAGCAACTCAGTGAGACCCAGTCTCTAAATAAAATACAAAATAAGGCTGAGGATGTTAAGTGTTAAGTGCCCCTGAGTTCAATTCCCAGTACCACCACCAAAAAAAAAAAGAAAAAAAAGAAAAACGAAAAAGTATCTTCTCAAATCATTGTTTTTTTAAGCTGTGATCAGAAATTGTAAAGTTTTGCTTGCTTGTTTGTTTTTAGAGAAGTACACGTCCCTGTTAGACATTAGTTAATGGCAGTGTTTCGAATGGCAAAATAACCTATTGGGACAGGGGCCAATTTTTACCTTGGGAAGAGGGGGAAAAAATAGAAGATGGCATTTGCTGAACCTTTGCTCTCGCCAAGCACCATCCTGAGAGCTTAACTGGATTAGCAAATTTAAATCATGTCAAGAGCCCTTTGTGGTGGGCGGCTTTCTCCTTGTGTTGCGGATTCAGAGATCCAGGTGCTTGTGGGTCTGTAGCTGGTCCAGGATCAGAGAGGGAGGCGCTGTCCTCCTAAGCGCCCGACTGGTGGGCTCTTCCACTCCAGGAGGACTGTGTCACACCTCCTTGAAATGGGCACCGTGGCTGGGCCTGGGGCTCTGTGGTTAGTGGGGCCAAGCCTTGCTCAGGTGCGCCAGTTGTTCTTTGATGTAAATGAGAGTAGTATCACAGGAAGATTTAATCTGCAGTTTTTAATGAATTCATGGACCTCCTAAAAATCTTTATATTCTTTTAATCAACTGAGAAGGTAGTCTGTGACGATAACTTCATTTTAGGAAGACATCAGTACTTGCCACTCTTTGCAGAATTACCAGATGCCACTCATAAGCTCTGAAATCTATTTAACTTTGAAAATAATACTGCAGGTGTCGAGGTGCTAGGTGTTCACCTGGAGCCTCCTGTGCTTGGTCAGCAGGGAGAGGCCAGGGCCGAGCACTAGGCTTCTTGCCTGGAGCTGCTGGTGTGACAGAGCCTCAGTGGCATTTTCTCTGCAGTTTCTGCCTTGAATAAATGACTTAAGATGGCTGAGGAATCTAGTCAGTCACCAGAGGAGAAGGAGAATATGTGGCCGGATGTGGCGGTGCACACCTGTCATCCCGGTGGCTCGGGAGGCTGAGGCAGGAGGATCTCGAGTTCAAAGCCAGCCTCAGCAAAAGCAAGGCCCTCAGCAACTCAGCGTCACCTGAGTGTAAATAAAATATAAAAATGGGCTGGGGATGGGGCTCAGTGGTTAAGCACCCCTGGGTTCAATCTCCAGTACCGAGAAAGTATAGAGACCCTACTCAATGTCTTAAAGCCTGCCTTCTTACCTTTATGCACGTGTTATAGGTCTTGCATTAAGAACTTGCTCTTCTTTTCCTTTCTTACTCCTTTATGCCTGGTGGCCTTTGAAGGTCCCAGGACCTAATGTTAATGATTGATGGCAACATCAGAAGCTAACAGCTGTGGGTTTGAAGGCCATTTAATTTTTTAACCTTTAAAGGATTGTGGGAATATTAAATCACCCAATTTACCCAGACTGTCAGTTGAAGGAATGTGCCTGCCCTACCCCTGAAAGAGTCAGGTCTGTAAAAGGTAGCCTAGAACCGCCCCCCCACCCCCCTTGATTAGTCCTGTATTTATTTAAAGTGATGAGAAGGCAGGTCAAGTGCAGCCCTCTGGATGCATGAGGAGAGAGCTGGGCTCTTGGAGGAGGTGAGCATTTGCAGGTTTGTACAGCGTGTTCTTGGAGTAATTGAACTACGATTCCGTAAAGAAAGTTCATTATCCAATTCTTGTTTTAATACTGTCATAATTGCAGCCGTAGCACTTTGGAACTCATTTGTATGCAGATAAAGCATCCTGGACAGCTCGGTGGCATGATTACCACACGAGGAATGTTGCTACCGAGAACGGCAGCTTTTGCCGGAGGTATGCTCTTGGGACCCATCTCCCTGACTCTGTTAAATTTCAGATGAAATACACGCAAGAAGTAGCCATTTCAGTGACGCCCCATTTGTTCTACAGGCAATAACTTCCCGAGTTACCTTAATTTGAGCCGTCATTTTGGCAAAAAAAAAAAAAAAAAAGGCAAAGATGTCAACAACACCTTCCCACAAAGAACTGAATCTCAAAGAGGAAAGGAAAAAAAAAAAAAAGAAAGAAACCATCAAATATCTCACTCAGACATAAACAATACATATTAATCATGCAGAGGTCTGATTAAGTAGGTAATATAAATTATGATAGAGATGGAGAGTGTAAGATGAGAAGATGAGTTGTGATTTATTTTTTTATTTTGGTACCAGGGATTGAATCCCGGGGTGCTTAACCATGGAGCCCCATCCCCAGCCCTTTTTGGTATTTTATTTAGAGACAGGGTCTCGCTGAGTTGCTTAGGGCCTCACTAAGTTGCGGAGGCTGGCTTTGAATTCACAATCCTCCTGCCTCAGCCTCCCCAGCCACTGGGATGACAGGTGTGTGCCACTGTGCCCTGCTAAAACGAACTCTTTACAATGAAAGATTCAGTATTGTTTCTGCCAAGATTAGGAAAGCCTTTCTCTGTACCCAGTTTCCCTCTGGTTGCAATTTGGTGAAGTCACTGAAGTCCCTAGGAAAGAAAGTAGTGAGGGGAGGCTCCTTCTGTGGGTTCCTGGTGACCCCACAGTAGGGGCCAGCCCCGTGAATATTTACATCATGAATAAGTGGATTCCCACCCTTGAACCTGAGGATGTTAAGAATCAGACCCATCCTACTATGGGTGACAAGACGATTAAGTTTCTTTTGTAAATTTTTACGACTTAGAGGCTCTCAGGGACTGTCATTAGAAGACTGTGAGGTATTAATTTCCCATGATAAATTTAGTACCCTTCCTGACAGTAGCCTACGGGATGAGATGTCATTCTATTTCACTTTCTTGGCTGCTAAGTTAGTGGAGTTGAAAACGCAACAGTCTAAACGGAGTGTTGACATTTCTCTGATCCCTGCTGATTCTTTGGGGAGAGTGAAATCTTTGGGTATCACGCGTTTATCTGAGTTCTCCAGGTTTTAAAAGCATCACAAAAGTGACTTGTTTCTCTGCAGATTATTTCAGTACAATAGAGAATATATCTGCTCGTAAACACTTGAAAGGACCAGGAAAGCAAAAGAGGAAAACCTGGTGAACGGGTGGGGTTGGTGGGATTCCTGTCCCTTGACACTGCCCACGCCCACCCATGGAGAGGTGGTTTGGAATTCTTCCAGGAAGGTCATCCACCGAGACGGGGCTGGACTTCAGGGGAGCAGGGTGGCAGGGCGTCTTGCAGATTGATGGCATCACTCCAGAAAGGTGCCACTCGTTACAGGGAGATGAGAATGCGTAAATCTGTGTCTAGGGATGCAATTCCAAGGAGGTGTTTAAAATGACCACCCAGGCAAGTGGACCCTCGGGGACGGGCGAGTGATGTGTGCCGCCACAGCACAACCGGACCTTTGTTGTCACATAATGGTTTTTTGAAGACAGATGTGAGGCTGTACCTCCAAGACCTGTGGCTCCAGTGCTTGATCTGCAGGGCACCATTTGCAGATTGTTAATGGGGCTGGGCCGGGAGCCTTGCCAGGTTTCCTATTATGTTATTCTGGCTTGAGGCCAAAACCACGTGGAAGAGCTCCAACCTCCAGAGAACCCCAGGGAGCTGAGAAGGAGCTAGAAGGTGAGTGGCCACAAGGAATTGTGCATGGCCTGATTTGTCAAAGATGTCCCTGTTGGGCTGGGGCCGTAGCTCAGGGGGCAGAGCGCTTGCCAAGCATGGGTAAGACCCTGGGTCGGATCCCTAGCACAGCATAAAAATAAACAAATATAATGAAGGCACCGCTGTCCATCGACAACTACAGAAAACTTTTTAAAAAAGCCAAAGATGTTCCTGTCACATCCTGCTGTGTGGCTCATCTTGGTTCTTTACCAAGGTCTGCAAGCGTGGCCGTTACTCACTGATTTCAGACTCCCTCGTTCAGCAGAGTGGGATCCCTTGACACTCTGTCAGCTGGGCTGGCCTTGTGCGGTGGCCCTACATCCCCAGTTTTGTCTGCTTCCATTGGATGGTCACCTTGGGATTTAAATGGTGCTTGGATGCATTTGCAGATGACTTCTGCATTTGCCTTGGAAATTTTGACAAAAGACAGTAGCAGCCCAGTCCCTTTTCTGTAAGCAAGAGCAGGTGATGGATCTGGAGGCGAACCCTTAACCTTAGGTGCTGTGAAGTGCAAGCCCTGGTTTCGAGGAACTTCCTTGGAAGGCTTAGAAGAATTTTTTTGAGCTGCCAATTCGAGATGAGTGTGCATATACCTTACGTGTGGCGCTGTCCCTTGCTTCTCATTCTAAGGGAACCTGTAAGAGAGTCCCATCAGATATCGCCATTGGGGACTGTCACCTGTTTCCACTGCGCTGTAGGCTTGGTGATTTCAGGGAATGCATTCAGGGTTTACTTGCGAGACGTCTCCGTGTAATAACAACTTTCCGAAAGACCCCAGACCAATTTTTCTTTCTTCCTTTCCTCCTTCCTATTTTTTCTAAATCTCTCCTTCCCATTCCCCCCCCCCCCTGTGTTTTATGTGATCTTTGTATTTGAACTTCTGTGGGTGGCAGGAATAATAGGACATTGTAAACAGCATGCAGAGTGATTCCACTGACCCTCTCTGAGTCCTGCACAGTGGTCTGGACTAGAGCGTCGGCTCACTAAACGTCCCTAGCATCTACAGTGGAGTCTCTTTCTCTTTCTCTCTCTCTCTCTCCCCCCCTCCCCTCTCTTTCTTTTGTGTTGCTGGATATTCAACCTAGGGCCTTATGCATGTGAGGCAAGCATTCTACCAGCTGAACTATAACCCCAACCTTGTGGTGGAGTTTTTGATCTTGAAGTTAATGGTTGTCATGTGTCGGTTCAACAATAATTTATAGCTGGGTGTGGTGGCGGATGCCTGTAATCCCCGCAACTCAGGAGGCCAAGGCAGGAGGATCTCAAATTTGAAGCCAGCCTCAGCAAGTTAGTGAGGCCTGAAACAACTCAGCAGGTGCCACACTCAGCTCTATTAGCCAGGACTTCTCTGCCTTTGGAGTTCACTCAGGAGGGGTTGCAGGACCCTGGAACCTCCCCATCCTGGGAATCCTCAGTGCAGAAAGATATGAGTGGGGCGGAAACAGGAGCAGGCCATGGGAAAACTTGGAGAAACTCTGCAGAATTTGTAGACTCCCTTGTGGACTTGAGGACTGGAGGACTTCCAACAGGCAAAAGATGTCCCTTGATTTGCACTTGTCTCCTGGACACGGAGAAAGTGTGCCTTACTTGAAATGCTCCAGAGACTTCATCCGAAACCTGGTTTTATATGGAGGATGAAATCAGAAGAGGAACCTGGTCTTGATAAAGAGTCCCTTTCAAAACCTGTGTAAGCTTCCTATGAGATGCGAGAAAAGCACTTCTCAAACTCTACCAGCCTGGGCTGCTGTTTCTCAGAGTGTTCTTTGAGTCCCATGAAACTCTTCAAAGAATGAGGTGAAGGTCAATGTAGTCTATTCTTTTTTTTTTTTTTAATTCTTGATTTCTGATAGCATATGAAAGACCTTTGAGAAGCCTTGGAGTTTTCTGTTGGCATTAGACCTAGACCTTTGCAGAATTCTTTGTCTCAGATCTCTTTATGCAGAGAGCGCATTAACATCTGGTTGTCGGTGATGTGGAGACTCACTGTGGCGTAGTCATACCTGAACACAGGACCTCTTTCTGTTTCCTTAATGAGAGGTTTGGGAACCCATTGCTGCCTCGAGCTTCCATCGCTATAAGAGGAATAACGGAAATGATACATTAAATCCCACTACAGTAAACACTAGGATTAATATCCGTTACAGGTTTTTAAAAAATTAACAAAGCTTTGATTTATGCATCCACAGAAATGGCAGTTTCTTTGTCAACACGAGGTTTCTGTTAGTCCATAGTGACTGTCAGATGCATTTCACACGCCAGGCGCAGTGGTGCACACCTGCCATCCCTGAGGCTCAGGAGGCTGAGGCAGGAGAATTCTGAGTTCAAAGCCAGCCTTGGCAATTTAGTGAAGCCCTAAGCAACTTAGTGAGACCCTGTCTTAAAAAAATATATATGTAAAATATAGGCCTGGGAATGTGCCTCAGTGGTTAGGCACCCTGGGTTCAATCCCTGGTATCAAGAAAGAAACAAATGTACTTCAGCCTAAGATTCAATTTTTCAGGAAACTTTTTAGCCTTAAATTGCTCCTTAACATATGGTAAGGAGTATAATACTTTTCATAATCTAACAAACCACCTTATAGGAGACCTAACCACTCAGGAACTCAGGTATGCATATTTATAATAAAGTAGTGAATTTGCATTGTTCATGAATATTCATCTACTGTACATTTATTCAGTAAGTAATACAGACCTCAAGTTAATATTTTTCTGAAATGTATATTTCACAAACTAATGGTATGTTGGCATACCTATTTAAATATTTATTACATTCTGAATATCTGCTTTCCTTGCTCCTAAGTGGCAGGCTATTGAGATTTGGAAAGCAACACTCTCTCCAAGTCCTTTCAGCAACACATCTCCACGGCTGGCTGTTTGTTGTAGAGATCTGTGACAGTGGCTTTCTCTGCTCTGCTAGAGCTGTGAGGTCAGAATTTTATTACTTCTGGCTAAAGGCCACAGAACGATTTTTATTGTGAAAATCCGCTCTCTATTCAGTGTAATCTCTGTAATAAAGTGGAAATGGGATGTGAGTAGCTGGAACAGTGATCCGTTATCAGGCTCGGGTTAATAAAGTGGTAAAGAGACCCTTCTCTCTGGGGTGTCCTCCCCTCTCTGTGGTAGGTGGTATGTCCCGCATCTGGACTTTTCTCATGGGGTCTGCACTAATCAGCAGTGAGATTACAGATGGATTGATACAATCATGACCTCTTCTTTCTGAATTTGCAGAATTTCATAAATGTGTGTCATAATAGTTGGTTCTCCACTGAGTTGGCTGACATCTTTGCCAAAATAGGTGTGTTGGTGTTAACATTTAGGAAGGCTTTATTCCCAGAGTTGGCACAACTTAGTCCTTCTGTGGGCTGCTTTGGTTCACCTGTCACTAGAGGCTCCTGTCAGTTTGGCAGATAACATCTTAATAAATCATGTCATGCAACATCTTAATAAATACCATTAATTTGTCAAAGACAGGTTGTCAGCTGTGCTTCTTGATTTCCCTAGGACTGTCTCCTTTTGTATAAAGGGTTCTTAATATACCGGGAATCAGGGAATTTTGCCCCAGAAGCTTCAGTGTGGAGAAGGCTCCATGGTACCAGGTGCATTTAAATTTTTTTTTAAGTTTGAAATTTTTTTATTTGTTCTTTTTAGATATACATGACAGTAGAGTGTATTGTAATATATTTATACATACATGGATATAACGTCCCATTCTTGTGGTTGGACATGATGTGGAGTTGCCCTGGTCGTGTGTTCACATATGAACACAGGAAAATTCTAGCCTATTCATTCCACTGTCTTTCCCATTCCCATCCCCCTCCCTTCCCTTCATTCCCTTTTGTCTAATCCAGTAAACTAATATTCTTCCGTACACAGGTGCCATTTTTAAAAGTTAAAAAAATCTATCAATGGTTAAATTTTTTTTTTTTTTTTTTTTTTTTTTTTTTTGCTATTCATTGTATGTCAGGCATTGGGCAAAGCATTATAAATAAATCATTACCAGAACCTCACAACATCTCAAGCCACAAGGCCCTGTTCATACTACCATTGAGAGGTGAGGGAAAGGAAGTTCAGAAAAATCAACTGATGTGCCAGGCCCACTGGTAAAGTGGTAGAGCAGCATTCCAATAAAAAATGCAAAACCCCAAAGTCTGCACCATGTTAATCCAGGGTCTCCCGGTGAGTGTCCTGGAAGGCATCTTCTCCCTTATGACTGGCAGAGTCATCACAAATCCTGTTTTTGATTATCTCTTGCTGGTGTCACAGATCATTTTGAAACACCGTGTCTTAAAACAATAGCGTGTATTTATTTTGTCCGTGAATCTGCAGTTTGACTAGGGCTCCATGGGGAGGCTTGTATGTTATCACCAGGAGTAGGTGGTGTGGACTGCAGTTGTGGCTCAGTGGTAGAGCACTTGCCAATCACCTGTAAGGCACTAGATTTGATTCTCAGCACCACATAAAAAATAAATAAATTAATTAAATAAAGGTATTTTGTCTGTCTATAACTATAAGTATTTTTTAAAAAAGAGTAGGTATTGTATTCTCCCTGGACCTAGCAGGTCCACTTCTAAGGTGGCCGGCTCAGTTTGCTGCAGAGTTGTGCTGGCTGTTGGCCACGAGCCTGAGCTCCTCCTCCACATAGTTTCTTCAGCTTCCTCCCAACATGGCGTTGGTCTCCCCAAAGCCAATGTACCAAGAGGCCAGAGCAGAAGTTACCAAGGATTCCTCCACCTAGCCTTGGAAATAACAGCCACTTCTCCATTGCATGTTCTGTCCATCAAGCAAGCCACTAAGGCCATCACAGATTGAAGTGGAGAAGAATTCTTACCGGGAAGAATCTGCACCACAAATTCCTATCCCAGTCTGCAGGTTTGCCTACAATATGGCCTCTTCTCCCTGTTTTTTTCTTTGGACTCTAGTCATTGTGGAGTTTGTTCTCAGGTCAGCAGATAGAGAGATTGCTTTAGAGTCTGACTGTGACTGTCGACACTCCTGTGCTTCCTCTGGTGGCTTCCCCGCTGTACTCCTGAGAACCAAGTGGCTATGCTATCAGAGTCCCCTTAGCTCTGCCCTAGTGCTCACTTTGCTGCTCCTTGCTGTAGTCGACACCCCACACTCCTTCCTGCTTCTGCACGTTTTCATGAGGTATTATGTGCTGTACCTACAACATTTTTCCAGGTTTTCTTTCTTTCTCCCTCCCTCCATCCCTCGCTCCCTTTTTTCTTTCTTATTTATATTTTTTAGTTGTGGATGGACAACATGCCTTTATTTTATGTAGTTATTTCTATGCTGTGCTGAGAATCAAACCCAGGGCCTCACACATGCTAGGCAAGCACTCTACCACTGAGCCACAACCTCAGCCCATTAGGAACATTCTCTAAAAATCACAGGAGGGCCAGCTTTTATGAAAGGCAACTGTACTGTGCGTCCACAGGGCTCTGAGGCCCCATGAAGAGGGACCCTGGGGCCCCACCATTAATTCTTCCGGGTCTACATGCCTCCTGCCCTGGTTTCCCTTAGGCCCATTTTACCTTGTCCGTGACGCATTCCATGACCATGTGCAGTCTACCAGCCTGAATGCTAAGGCTACGTGTAATGCCATTCTTCTGATCAGCAGGTGACAAACACCCATGTATTTAAACTAATTTGTTGTGCATTCCCACCCACGAGAACGTACACTCCATTCTGGACAGGACTTTGGTTTTGCTTGTTTAATTTTATTTTTCTGTGTCCTCCCATTTTCAACTGTCTCATTGGTGTTTGGTAAACGGTTATTGAAATCGGGGAGAGTTCCGACACAGGTTTTAATCTTCCACAAAATTGATGTTGATGAAGTATTTCAATTCACAAACGCCTCATAATTCTGTCACATCGAATTCGGTTTAACAGAGGACATACTTGGGGTAGCAAGTCACATGGAAGATGGAGGATGCAGGGATCTTTCTGACATCCCTGTTCATCTGTGTCTCCTACCTTTTCTTTTTGGAAAAGCTGTAAAACACTCAAAGAGCTTCTTCTCTTGTGAAGTTCTCGAAGCCCCTGTGTACCTTTATTTTCACAGATAATTGTACAACTACTATGTGCCCAGCTTGTGGTAGCCACTGAGGACCTAATAGAACAGACGCAACCCTAGTCCTTATGGTATTAATATCATGATGAATAATGGACATACAGATAAAAAAACTAATGACAGATTGTGAAAAGTGTTATAAAAATGCCATGTCTGTAAAGGAGATTCAGGCAGACTTTCGTTAGACAGAGACATGGAAAGCTTTGGGGACCAAGTGGTCTTGAGGTATGAAATCTAGACAGTGGCTTCTGGTTAGTTTGAGGTTGCTGACCAGGTAGATAAATCATTCCACTCATGTCTATCCATCATGTAACCAGGGCCACTGAGTATTCCAAGAGCTCAGCATTCAACAGCTACAAGGCAGACAAACCCCTTTGTTCTTCAAGATCTTAAAAGTAGTAGTGTTGAGGGCTGGGGTTGTAGCTCAGCAGTGGAGCGCTTGTATAGCAAGTGTGAGACACTGGGTTTGATCCTCAGCACCATATAAAAATAAATAAATAAAAGGTATCGTACCCATCTACTACTAAAAAAAATAGTAGTGCAGAGCCAGGCACAGAGATGCACACCTGTAATCCTAGCAGCTCAGGAGGCTGAGGCAGGAGGATCACAAGTTCAAAACCAGCCTCAGCAACTTAGCAAAGCCCTAAGCAACTCAGCGAGACCCTGTCTCTAAATAAAATATAAAAAAGGGCTGGGGATGGGGCTCAGTAGGTTGAGTGTTCCTGGATTCAATCCTCAGTTTAAAAAAAAAAACTAGTGTAGAAAGATTATTTTCTAATTGTTGCTCATAGTCTAAAATTATAATACCCTCTGTACAGCTATCCCCCCGACAGCAGATATGTCCCGTGAACCCCACTGGATGAGTGAAACCACAGACAGTTCTAAACCCTATGTGTACACTGTGATTTTTTTCCTTATTGTGTACATGGCCAACTTAGGCACAGTGAAAGAGGATCAACAACAATAATAAAAGGAACAAGGATCACAATATACTGTCATGGAAGTTAGTAATGTGGCCTTCTCTCTCGGGATGCCTTATGGTACCGGGCCCGTGTTCCTGGGTTGGAGCCTCTTCCATCTTAACTCAGCACATCGCACACTGTAACTATAATCGTGCAGTTAGAGATGACAACCAAGCTGGTATGCATTCTTTCCCTTTCTCCCCGTCATGGATAGAAGATTCCTTCCTGCTGTGGAGCTGAACAATCAGTATGTGGGCTTTATCTTTCTTTTGTTGAGAACTTCCACCTTGACTGCTTTTCTTTGGTGCATCTGAATTGCTAGAATTACTGCTGTTGCACATTGGGGCCATTATGAAGTAAAATAAGATTTAATTGAATGCAGGCAGTGTTTTCTGATAACCGTGACAGTCTTCCCGATAACGACAGTGACCACTAAGTGACTGATGGGCAGGTACTGGATACAGTGTGGCCACACTGGACAAAGGGGTGATTTGTATTCCAGGCAGCAGATCAGGACAGCATGAGATTTCATCAGCACTGTACACAATTTAAAACTTATGTTCTAGATTTTTCCATGTAAATTTTTTTTTTTTGTACTGAGGATTGAACCCAGGGGCACCTAACCATTGAGCTATATCCCCAGCCCTTTTATGTATTTTACTTAGAGACAGGGTTTTGCTGAGTTGCTTAGAGCATCACTTTTTCTGAGGCTGGCTTTGAACTCGTGATCCTCCTGCCTCAGCCTCCTGAGCTGCTGGGATGACAGGCGTGCACCACTGCACCTGACTCCATGTAATGTTTGTGTACTTGAGTTGATCGTAGATAACTGAAATCATGGAATGCAAATGACAGATAAGGAGAGGGACTACTGTATGTCACCCACATTCCACTCAGGACGATAGAAATCATAGTATTGCAACAGAGGGAGTGTACTCTAGGGAGTTGGTGTTGGGGGTGTGAGAAAGAAAGACATCTCGGCATTCACACAAAGAAATAACTTCCAAAAGCAGCTTGCACTCCTAGGGTGAAGGAGCCAAGGTGGAGGCTGGAGTTGTTGAGAGGAGGGACCCAGGTGGGGGCTGAGAGCTCAGAGGAGGTGACTCTGGCACCCCTCCCAATGCGGGGGGATTTGGAGGAGTTGCAGACTGAGCCAGCTGCTGCTGTTAGGTGAAGAACCTCCGGTGGGGACTTGGCAACCAGAACAGCACCAAGCAGCAAGTGGGGAGTCCCTTCCCCAGGCCTCCTGCTTCCCATGGCCCTCAGTTGTCCACTGTTGGAGGAGAATCCTTAGAATAACCTTGTGGACCTAGCATGGCAGGGCAGGGTGTGGAAGGAAGGGTAGATTTGCAGTTGAGGGATTTCAGATGGTGGTGTGTGCTATGGAGCAAGATAAATGAGACAGATAGTCCAGGGGTTGGGGGAGATAGAAAGGAGGTTGCACTTAGAATAAGGTGTTAGGGAACTCCATATGAAGATTAACTTCTCAGTAAATACAGGAGGCTGTTTTGTGAAGGACTGGCTACTTGGGCATAAGAATGTGGTTGGGATGCGTGACTGGTAGTGCAGAGGCCCTGGGACAGGACCCTCCTCGGGGAGTGATGGAGGAACAGGGAGACCATCATGGCTGACAGAGAATGAGACATGACGCCGTGTGTCACAGAACTTTAGAGCTTAGACTCCAGGATCTGCAGATCTGGGTTTTAATCCCAGCTGGTCTGCCTGAAGGATACAGCAAGCAATGCATCCTTTCCAAACTCTCAGTTTTCTAGTGGGTGTGTTAATTCTGTGCTCCTGGTTGTGATGAGGTTTCCAGGGAAGAAAGAAGGTGAAGTACTTTCAGAGTGCCTGAGAATCCTAATAAATATTTTGTGGTGGTGGTGATACTAGTGACCTCTACAACTGAACACCTGCTACTGCTATTATTAATAAGATGATGATGATGATGATGATGATGATGATGATGATGATGATGCTTTTTTGCTTGTTTTAGGACCCAGGCCTTGAAATCTGGGGCAAACACTTGCTTTGATAATTTCCCTTATTCTAATCCCTTGACCCCTGGCACATCACCGGCTTTCTGAATCGCACCTCCGCCCGTGCTCCTTTCTCTAACAAACTTAGTCACATAGTCTCACTCTCCTTTTTAGCATTTGGGGAACTTGAACCTGAGTAGCAGGGTGCTAACATGATTGTGGGAAACACTGCCCGTGAAGGGCTGGACCACATTGTTCCGTGTTGATTTCAACAAAGCCTGCCTTGGCGGGTGTGATGGTTTGGATGTGAGGTGTCCCCCAAAAGGAGTATTCAGAGGTGAAATGTTTAAGATGAGGAGAGCCTAACCTAGTCAGCCCAGCCTAGCTGGAATGGACTGACTGGGCACTAACTGAAGGCACCTGGCACCTACCTGGAGCAGGATGTCCCCAGGAAAGGTGCATCTTCCCCACGGCCCCTTCTCCTTTCTCCCTCAGCTTCCTGACCACCATGAATGGTTCCTTAGCACCTTATTCTAAATTGCAACCCCCCCCACCCATCCGCCATGATGTTCTGCCTCACCATGGACCTAAAGCTATGGAACTGGCTGACCATGGACTGATCCTCTGGGAGCCCAAACAACTTCCTCCTCCTTGTTGTTGGGTATTTTGGTGACAGCACAGTTCTGGTGGCAGAGAATGTAGCTCAGGATTCCTGGAAGTCATCCCTGGCTATGGGAGTGGTCCCCCCAGGAACTTGGGTCCTGAAGTGTGAACAGTGTTGATTTTTGAATGGTGGGGGACATTTGTCCTCTTTGTGATGATTTGTAGCTTCTACCTTCTCTCCCACATGCACTTTCTGCATGTGAAAGGAGAAATAAGAGACCCCTGCTGCACAACACGGGTTGGGTCCTCTTTTCTGAACTTCCTATTTTCCGGTGGTGCCTGATTTTGGTATGAATGTCAGTCAACATTAGTTGATATTCGTTTAAGTTTCCTGTTTTGCATGTGTAGATCAACACAGTGATTTCTTATGCAACATCCTAAAGTGGTTAGCATTCTGAATTTCTCATTACTCCTTTCAGAGATAACTTGTATTCCATTTTCAGATTAGAAGGAACTTTTTGGTTTTCCCAGTTGGCTCGCTTAAATACCACTTTTTTGGTTTTTTTTTTTTTTTTTTTTTTTGGTTGTTGTTTATAAAAACCAATCTCGTGAATGACAAGCGCAGTTGTTTCTGGATCCATTAAGATCTTTGATGCTTTATTCTCTGGGAAAAAGATGTGGCTTTCCCCAAAGACGAGGGTGGGACTGCTGGGTAAGTAGGTTAGGGGAGCAGTGTCTGGGGGGAGCTCTGGGGGCGTCCACCACCTCGCCAGCTCTGTACCTGCTGACCCGGAGCTGATGGCCCTCACACTCCGCTGCCACGTGGAGAAGGACTATTGTCTCACCCCTGTCTTTGCCCTTGATGAGCAGGTGCTGTGGACAGGGTGCCCAATTAGATGGAATGCAAGAGTGAGAACCAGAAAGCATTGTGTGATTCGATGTTTAATTAATGGATTTGAAATAAGCACAAACAAAATCCATCCGGTTTTTTCTTTTTTTTCTTTTTAAGAGTAGATTGGCCAGGCACGGTGGTGCACACCTGTCATCCCAGTGGCTTTGGAGGCTGAGACAGGAGGATCTCGAATTCAAAGCCAGCCTCAGTGAAAAAGAGAGGCCCTAAGCAACTCAGTGAGACCCTGTCTCTAAATAAAATACAAAATAGGGCTGGGGATGTGGCTCAGTGGTCGAGTGCCCCTGAGTTCAATCCCCAGCACCCCCCCAAAAAATAAATGATTAATTAAGAGTAGGTTGTTTGTGAGAGCAAAGGTATCATTATCTTTTAACAAATTGACTTATAAATTCTTGTTTCTAAAAAAGATTCATTGATTTGATTATTGATCAGATTTTTTTTCCCCAGAACTCACATGAGGTCCAATTTGCATAGATGAGGTGTAATTTGTGTTCTTGGGTTAGGCAGAGCACTCTCTGAAATAAGACAGAGACAGCTCCGAAATCAGACTTGTTTAAAAAGGGTCAATTTCTATTAAAATCTGTAGAATAATTTATTGTCCATGTGTAATAATTATTTCAAGTGACTTTCAATAGTAAATGTTTCTGCTTGGTTTTATTTGATATTTCAGATAGTACTGTAATAAGAATACTTTGTTTAAAAGCTGGTGGGGCCAGGCATGATGGTGCACACCTGTAATCCCAGCAACTCAGGCGGCTGAAGCGTGAGAATCGAAAGTTCAAGGCCAGCCTCAGCAGCTTAGCAAGGCCTTAAGCAACTTAGTAAGATCCTGTCTAAAATAAAAAAGAAAAAGGGCTGAGGATATAGCTGAGTAACAAAGCACCTCTGGGTTCCATCCACAATAGCCCCCCCCCCCAAAAAAAAAAAAGTGTGGGTGGAGCCTGGAATTTTAGTTAGTCATATGAGTGCTGACTTCTGTTCCTCAGTATGTATGTTTCCAAATATTTAGAAGCATTAGTAATTCATGGGGTGGGGTACCAGGGATTGAACTCAGGGGCACTCAGCCACTGAGCCACATCCCAAGCCCTATTTTATATCATTGAGTTGCTCAGCACCTCTCTTTTGCTGAGGCTGGCTTTGAACTCGAGATCCTCCTGCCTCAGCCTCCAGAGCCACTGGGATTATAGGTGGGCACCACCAAACCCAGCTAGTAATTCATTTTTCACAAGAAAATTTCATCTTTTAAAGCCACCTAACTTGGCTTAACAGTCTCAGATTTCTCTTTTTCTTTCTTACTTATTTGGTAGTGCTGGGGATTGAACTGAGGGCATTTTACATGCTACACAACTGCTCTACTACTGAGCTATGTTCCCAACCTTTAACAGTCAGGATGAAAAATAATAATTTATGTGACTCATCTATCTGGAAAGCTTGGTCTATACCATGAAATGAGCTCTAGTTATGGCAAGAGTGTAACTACATAGTGTGAGAATGTAATTGCTCATTGAAAAATGAACTGATTGAAATGAGCGCTGTAACAGTTAATCGCTATCATTTTACATTCACTCCAAGTCCATTGGTTTTTGAATTGTAGTGTAGAGTTGCAGAGATAATTAGGAAGTATTATATAAGGTAATGATAGCTTGCAGGGGGTCAAGACTATAATCCATTTTTTCCAGGAATCTGCAAATGCCCTCATTTATGGAGAAAGCATGAGTTACCAACAACAGCAGTCCCACGACTGAATTCAGCGGCCATGTTCAAGTTCAAGTTCATGTTTCTCAGTGTTGGCTCACAGGATGCTTGTTGAATGTTGGCGTTTTGGGTGCCACGTGTAAAGCTACTTAAAGGCATACTGAGATGAAAAAGAGGGAAAACCCCATGTTATAAAATGGAAAGGAGACTTGAGGTATAATGCTAATCACTTGGTACCCCAATCTTCCACACTGTGCTCTGTCAGGGTAGAAATTTTACTGTTCCGACTGTGTTTTCATTTTTGCTATAAAGGCCATAGGTTAGTACAGTAGGGCACTTTTCTTTGGCCTAGGCTTAATTTTTTTTGGCCGGGCGGGGGCACTTAACCACTGAGCCCCATCCCCAGCCCTATTTTGTATTTTATTTAGAGACAGGGTCTCCCTGAGTTGCTTAGGGCCTCACTAAATTGCTGAGGCTGGCTTTGAATTTTCGATCCTCCTGCCTCAACCTCCCGAGCCCAGCTTGTCCTAGGCTTAATTTGTACCCATCAATGTGCTCTATCTCTCACTACATAACATTCCCTTGTGTTCACTTTTACATAGCCATGTCCATAATTGACGGGGAACAAAATAAAATTTACACATTCATGAATATTTGGCTGTACACCTAAGAAAAGTCAGAGACTATCATGCCTAAGTAAATTGAGAACCCAGGTATTTATTAATTCAACATAAATACATTTATTTCTCTTATCCATCTTGAATTTATCTTATAATTGCTGAGTCTTGGTGCTAAACTTACATTATTGTCTTTGTGTGGGGCTAAACAGTATTGTTTCAATAAATAAGTGTTACATTCATTCAATGAGGGAGTTGATCACATGAAGAATGATGTGGTTGACATGGAGTTAGGGGTATTAAAGTTTTCAAATGTGGACGTTTTGTCCCACTAAATAGGTCATTTTCTTAGTGAATCAATGCTAGGCTTGTGCTTATTGTCAGATGACCAACACTTGACCACAGGGGTACTGTATGTAGACGGATAACTTTGTCATTTCTTATCGAAAGATTCTGAAGAATTGTGATCAGGAGTTTGTATATATATTCATGTGAAAGGCTTTGGAAAAATGTGACTAAAGGTAGAATATTGTGTTAGGGTAGGAAAATATGCCCGGTTTGAAGAATTAAATTAGGCATTATGTGTAGAAAACCTGCATTTTGTGTAAAGCCATATAATAACTGATCAGCAGCTTAACCACTGAGCTTGACCACTCAGGGGTACTTAACCACTGAGCCCCATCCCCAGCCCTTTTTAATATTTTATTTACAGATAGGGTCTCACTGAGTTGCTTAGGGCCTCCCTAAGTTGCCGAGGCTGGCTTTGAACTTGGGATCCTCCTGCCTCAGCCTGATGAGCTGCTGGCATTACTGCTATACACCATCATGCCTGGCTCTTCTATTTGTTTTGTTTTTTCATAAACCCATGCATTTCTGAGGATTGAACCAGGGTTGCTGGCCAGCCCTCTACCACTGAGCTTCCAGCCCTTAGCTCTGTTCACTTTTCCATAACAATTTCCCTTTAACAGCACAGAGGATGGGGTGCTGCTGCTATGGCTAGGGCTATTGTTTCCTGAAGGCACATTACCACTAGGCTCAGCATTTCACATCTCACGTCTTGAAGAATCCTCCCTCCACCCTATGAGACTTGCATTCTTATTCACATTCTAGAGATGGGGGATCCATGGCCAACTGTGTTGAACTTGTTAAGTACCAGGGCTGGGCTTTCAACTCACCAAGTCTACCTTTAGATGTTACACCGGTTTCTCTAGACGAGAGCCCTTGTGCAGCTCTTAATCGTTGCCGATTTCAGAGAAAGAATACGACATAGTGATTTCTCATCTCACCCTTCTTCTGGGTTCCCATATTGGGAGAACTAATGGAATCAGTTGTTAAATTGTGGAAGTGTGAGTTTTACCATGTGTTATTTTTTTTTATGGACTTGGAGCAATGACTCTACTAAATGTTCCTGTCCATGAGAGCAGAGACTAGAATTTACATATTATATATTATATATAATTTACATACTATCTATCTAAATAGTGTGCTATCTACATAGATATAGATACAAAAATACACATATTTATATATACATACATACACACATACTATATACATACATATATACATACATGTGGATATTATATGTATACTTGCATATATATGTGTAATTACATATGTATGAGTATATATTATGGGTGTATCTGTATGTATAACATACAATGTTATCTTTCCATATCATATATCTTAGATATTGAATTGCCCACTCATATATAATTTTATATTTTACATAATTTTATATTTCTATATATAATTATATAACATATAATGATATATATTTTATATATACACACACAAAATACTTGGGGGAAAGAGGGGGGAATTTTCTTCAGTACTATGGGTTGTACCCAAGAGCACATTACCACTGAGCTAGCTACATTACAGCCCTTTTTATTTTTTATTTTGAGACAATGTCTCATTAAGTGGATAATACGATGACTTTGAGGGCTGGGGTTCTAGCTTAGTGGTAGAGCATTTGCCTAACATATATGAGGCACTGGGTTCAATTCCTAGCAGCACGTATAAATAAATACAAAATAAAGGTCTTGACAACTAAAAAAAAAAGTTACTTTGAACTTGCCACCTGCCTCTGCCTCCCGAATAGCTGAGATTTCAGGCATGCGCCACCGTGCCTGGATGTGGTGTAATGTTTTTAACAGCTTTATTGGTATACAAACTTACATTCTTACCATAAAACTCATCCTTTTAAAGTGGGCAATTCATTGGATTTTATTCATAGAACTATGCAACCATTATGATGACTTAATTAAAGAATATTTTCATTACACCCGAAGGAAACCAGATGCCCATTAGCAATCACTCCTGATTATTTTTTTTTTTTTGGTCTGTTTTAAACTAAGAAAAGAAGGCTTCCAAATATTGGAAATATGAAGCATTCAGCATTGGGGGGGGGGGTGCACAGTCACCTAATTTATTAAAACTTGAATTTCTTAGTTAATCACATCTCTTCACCCAAAATGATCATTTTCTATCACACACTTTTGAAAACTATCTGGTTGAGATGGTTGGCAATGAGTCCATTTTATACACACAATGGCTGTAATTAATTCAGAGAGAGTAAGAGTATTACCTGTCATAATGGAGACATTCTGTCTGGTCTAATCCTCAGTAGCTGTAGACAACTTTTAGTGCTAGGACACGGCATTACTGATGAATTCCTGTGAGAAAGAAAATGTGGCAAGATAATCCTCAGAGGTTGATTTTTGATAAGCATGTGGCTGATGCTGAAGATAAGGACCCTTCTCCCCTCCCCCCCCCCAATGCCTTTAATGCATTTTGGAATGAATAATGGCAGTTTGAGAATTCTGCTTTGCTGTTTTTAATGAAGGCAAGGTTTCCGTGGGTTTACACATGTCAAAGTTGTCTTTCCCTGGTAAAGCAGAGGAGGATCAACAGCCTGGTCCAAGTTCTTACTCGGGTTTCCTGTTGGATTCTGGTCCAGGTGCCCTGATTATTCTGGCAGGGAGGGGACAGGATGGCTCCTGGGCATCCTGGGAGGTCTTTATCAGCTCCCTGTCTCCCACCCTCACCTCCACAACCCAGCCTGCCTCACCTTTCTTTGCTGAGGACAGTTATGGGCTCCTCCCCCTTCCAGCTTGTACCCCAGCCCCGCCCCACCCCCACATCAGACTCTCTTTCATGTACAAATGTTTTTCAATACTCTGTGCAATAAAACCTGGATTCCTATCTGCCATTGACCAGATGTGGCATTTTGGGCAAGTCACATCCTCCCCCCCCTCCCCCGCCACCCCGTTTTCTTATCTGTGACATAATATTCCTTATTCTATGGGGTTGTTGCAAAGGTTCAATTAGATAATGCATGTAAAATATAAAGGTGAGCCTAGATTCAGTTCCTTTTTGTGTGTGTGAATAAAATTTTGGGGGATACTGGGGATTGAACTCAGGGACACTCTACTATTGAGCCACCTCCCCAATCCTATTTTGTATTTTATTTAGAGACAGGGTCTCACTGAACTGCTTAGTGCCTCGCTTTTCCTGAGGCTGGCTTTGAACTCACAATCCTCCTGCCTCAGTCTCCCGAGCTGCTGGGCCACTGCGTCTGATCTGAATGAAATTTTTAAAAGCTTTCAATTTGCTGAGGATCTGTGTCCTTGGACATCAATTGATATGGAGCTCCTCACCATCTACAGATCAGTCAGAGCAGGGGGTACCCTTTCTGTTTCATGGATGAGGGCATGACAAGGAATTGTCCAGTGTCAGCCACGTAGTTTAGTGGCACAGCTGGGCTAGGCTGCTTCTTACACCAACATCTTGCATTGGGGTTGAACTCTCTGAACCCTTTGCTCATTACTGGGAGCCTTTTGCTTGCCATAGGTAAATATATTCCTTCATTTTTTTTTTTATCTCCATGTGATTCACCATGATGTGGATCTCCTTACAAGGTAACATGTCCACAATCTTGTAACCCAGGGTAGCTGATCTCAGGAAAAGGATGCAGGGGCAATTCAAGTGAGTCTTTTTTTTTTTTTTTTTTTTTTAGTACCAGGGATTGAACTCAGGGGCACTCCACCACTGAGCCACATCCCCAGCCCTATTTTGTATTTTGTTAAAAGACAGGGTATCCCTGAGTTGCTTAGTGCCTCCTCATTGCTGAGGCTGTCTTTGAACCCACAATCCTCCTGCCTCAGCCTCCCAAGCCGCTGGGATTACAGGCAGGTGCCACAATTATTTCCTTTTTATGTGAATATATTTCAATTGTTTGGAAAGTATTTTGGTTGGAATAGAAATTGTTGATTAAATAGTGCTGCCGATCCTCAGATTGCTAGAGAAGTAGGCAACCATGTGAATTTGGGGGAACAAAACACTATTCTATGTTCCATCTCCATCAGCTAAAGAATGAATAATGTGAGGTTGTCCTGGATACCTGGTGGGTACCCTCAATACCTAACAAATGCTAGGATTGTGCCATGGGGATGGGGCGTAGGGATGCCCTGTTTAACATGGAGGCAACTGAAGTGACTAATTTTTGAAGTCTTGTTAGGTTTTATTAAGCAGGGCCCAGATTAATTTAACAGCAGGTGCTATCTTTGAGTAGGGACAGTTTAATCTGGGTGGATGACGAAGCCCCTATAAACAGTCTGGCCCTGAGAACATTTGGACAAGTCGCTGAGTGAAATCACAGCTTAGATGGCTGGTCCTGAAACCTGATGGTGTTGGGGACATTAACCAGGAGGAAATGGCTTATCGGTGTTTGAGCGCTAACATTTTATTTTGGGCGCCTCAGCTAGATATTTCAAGGGAATTTTCTAGAATCAGAAGAGATTGTGCATGAGCTCCCTGTCCTGTTTCCTTTCTTTGGCCACGGTTTGTGGAATTTGATGATAAGGAAGGTCACTTTCTGGTATCCTCAGCAAGGGTCACTGAAGACAAGTATACTAAAAGTTTACGAACCATAAAATATTCATAAGCAGCAAATAGCCACTCCAGCTTGACTGAGTGAACTTTGGGGGCATTGCTGATTCCTACTGAGATGTTCAGTAGGACATAGCTCAAATTAATTAGGTAAGTCATGATCTGGTGGCAGAAAGGGTTGATAATATTGGCTATTCTGTACGAATCTTGTGGTTACTTTAACATGTAAAAAGGATCCTGTCTAATGACAGAACAGCTTGAGGTTTAAAAGTAAAAGCAGACAGAAAAATATTCCTGCCTTCCCCTCCACTAATTTGTCTGTATTCCTATTCACAGCTGAAGGCAAGTGGTGTTGGCCTTGATGTTGGTTTCTTATGAGATGGAATCCTTGGAACATATTGTCTGAGTGATTCAGCTGGAGCTTATAATTCTTTTGCATCTTTCTGTGAACATTGTTAATACTGAAGATATTTGGGTAGAACGCCCAAGAACCGGGTCTTAAAATATTTCTTAAATAATTATTGTATTCATCTTATAAAATGCCAGAACAACTCCATGTTCATGGGCATAATTCAGCATGTGGGACGTGTGTAAGAAGGACATGATTGTTTCATCGATTCCCATTTAAAAAACTAGTCTCCCGAGGTTACGGGGGTTAAAGGGCTGGTGTTATTCCACCCATTGAACAGGCAGAGTATGTAAGACTTGGACTCTCTCTTAATTGAAATGCAATGATACTGTGTATTTTTTTGCTGTAACTTATTTTCATCACTTCAATGCATGTTATAACATTCCTTTTCTCAACTGTGTACAGATCTAACCTTTTTTTAAAATCATTTACTCTTATGTAGCTTCTGAGTAAGATACACTGTGCATATTGCATTCAATCCATGTTTTCATGAAGATTTTTTTTTTTTAATTGTGGTGGGTTTTTTTTGTTTTTTTGTTTTTTTTTTTGTACCAGGGATTGAGCCCAGGGCTGCTTAATCACTGAGCCACATCCCTGGCTCTTTCTGTGTCTTATTTTGAGACAGCATATTGCTAAGTCGCTGAGTCTGGCTTTGAACTTGCGACCCTCCTGCCTCAGCCTCCTGAGTCACTGGGATGATAGGCACCTGCCAGTGCGCTCAGCATGAAGGGTGTTTTTGGTTGTTGTTGTTGTTTTTTTTTTTTTTTCCTTTATTTATTTATTTATTTTTGTTGTTGAGTAGAGCTGCTCTCATCTAGGTCTTATTTTATGTTGCTTTGTTTCTTACAAACCACACTGCCTCAAATATCCAAGAATGTTTTTCGAAGAGGACATAGCCCATAGGACCAAACAGAAGGGGTTTGGCTAGATCATTTTTCAAAGCATGGAAGAGGTTTTAAAAGGGAGGTTTCCTTATAGCGGTTCAAGATGCCTTACAGTGTCTGTTTCTTGGCATTGTATTGAACACAGTGTAAAACAGGCAACCTAAATATTCTCCTGCTTTAGAGCGAAACTGGCCAATCTGGTTGCCATCAGCCACATGTAGCAATTTAAATTCAAGGTAAAGAACATTAAACAAAGTTTTAAAATCAGTTCCTCGTCCCAGTAGCCACTTTGCAGCAACCACATAGGATCACGGGCTACCTACCATGTTAGCACAGCCATGGGGCATTTCCCTAGTGGCCCAGCGAGTGCTCAGTCTATTGACAAGAAGGGTCTAGGATGGGGATGACGTCATTGCTGTCTGCACCCAGAGCAGGACTCTGCCCAACTGCTCATGTGACCCAGGGCAGGTTCCTTTCCCTCTCCAAGCCTCAGCCTCTGCATGAATAAGACGAATATGGTATTCACCCTCCCCTCTGTTTTCTGGGGAACATTCAGTGCAATAGTATTGATTAAGGGCTCGCCTGGGACATAAGTAAACAAACATACTCCCTCTCTCTTTTCTTGATTAAGAGGAGGAACCCTGGGAGCCCAAAGCTCCTGATATTGCTGGCCCCATCTCCAGCTAGACGGGAGCAGAAGGCAGTATTGTAGGCTACAGAAAAACCCTGGTTTGTCAGCCTGGTCCTTTTTTTTTTTTTTTTTAAATATACCATCCCTGGGAAACATGATAGAATTTGTTTTTACTTTTCTTCTGTCAGGAAGTAACCCTTCTGGCTTTGTTAGAAGTGTGGTTTGTAATAATTGTACCCACCCCAGATGGCTCCTGAAAACCCTTTGAAATACCATCTGTCAGGCGTGTGTCCAGCAGGCCGCCTGTCATTCTGCTACAAGAAAGGAGGAGGCGGGGCCTGCCTGGTCCTTTCCCACCCAGCAGGGCTGAATGGAGCTGGTAAGGCTGGCTCAGAGTACCCTGGGGGAGACCTCCTGCCAGCACACAACTTGCACAGGTTTTGTCTGGGTAATAAGCCCTGCAGGGTTTGTGGAGGCTCACCCCCAGCCTCCTCCCCCCTCTGCCTCTGGGAGACCATCAGAAGCCTATTTATTTACAGGAGAAAGGGGTGTCCCTTTGAAGATGTAGCATTTTTGAAGTTCTTGGTTATTTCAGATCCTTTCAGGAAACAGAGACCCAGGGGTGACTATTGTCTTTAAAGGACATCTGACCAATTGGGTGTGAAAACTGGTTGAAGACAAATGGCCAAGATAAGATGGCTACAGAGCAGGCAGGAAAACACGGGTCTAGTCTAGGAAGATGGCCCCAACCCAACGGGGTTTCATTTTCTCCCCATCTTCTTGCAGTGGGTGGTATAAATGATTGGAATTTTGACACGGAGGCTGTTTGGGAGAGTGGCCATCTCGGAACAGATTTAAGACAGATCCTGCCACAGCATGTCACAGAATTTCTCTGCTTAGGCTGCTCTGGAATTTCCAAGTAGGATGTAGACTGCTGGTGTTTTACAAGGAGCTGACTGAACAGCTTTTGCACTTGGCTGCAGGACCTGACACCCTCCTGCTGCTGCTGCTGCTGTTTTCTCCTTTGGGGATCCTCTTCCCGTTCCTATCTTCAAAAAGTTAGGTCTATCCCTGCTTGCTGGCACACACCAGTGATCCCTGTGGCCCCCGGAGGCTGAGGCAGGAGGATCGAGAGTTCCAAGCCAGCCTCAGCAACTTAGTGAGGTCCCAAGCAACTCAGCGAGACCCTGCCTCTAAATAAAATATAAAATGGGTTGGGGATGGGGCTCAGTGGTTAACCACCCCTGGGTTCATCCCTGGAAACAATAAATAAGTGAACAAATACATAAACTAACAAACAAATAAATAAAATACATTCTGTAGTAGTAGATATCTGATTGTGTCTCAACACCTGCATTTTACCTGTCTAGTCCACACCTGATTGTCTTCTCTGGGTCACAGGGACAGCCACCAAACTGGTCTCCCTGCTTCTCTTCTTACTCACCTCCTACCCTGCATGCTCTATGCAAAGTCAAAGATCTTTTAAAAAATAGGTATTGAATTAAGACACCATCTTGCTCAAAACCCTCTGGTGACTCCTGTCACCCTTAGAGTGAGATAGGAATTCTTTGCTGTGGCCTGATTTATCTGGCTTTCACTTCCAGCCTCTTCCATCTCACTGCTCCAAGTGCACCAGTTGTTTTTTTTTTTTTTTTTTTTTACTTGTTATTTTGAGATATACATGACAGTAGAATGTTTTTTTGGATTTTTGTTTGTTTGTCTGTTCTTACTAAGGATTGAACTCAGTGGAACTTTAACCCCTGAGCCCCATCCCAAGCCCTATTTTGTAATTTATTTAGAGACAGGGTCTCACTGAGTTGCTTAGGACCTCACTAAGTTGCAGAGGCTGACTTGGAACTCACGATCCTCCTGCCTGAGCCTCTGAGCTGTTAGGATGACAGGCCTTCGCAATTGTGCCCATCAGTCGAGTGTATTCTGACGTGTTGTGCATCCGTTGTGTAGGACTTATTCTCATCAGGATCCCATTCTTGGGGTTGTCCATGACGTGGAGTCTCACTGGCAGATGTACCTGTCTCTTTGTCCTTCCCTCAACGTGACTCGGCTGTTTCCACATCAAAGCCTTTCGCAGACCCTCTGCCTGGGGGGCTTTCCCATCACCTGGCAGGAGACAGGCCTTTCCTGCTCACCTCTCTGAACTTGCTTCCTAGACCCTCACTTCCCCATCCCCCCAAGGCGCTCCAGCCCACATGCCCACGTGGCTCTGAGGTCCCTTCTGACATAGAAAGCAGAAGCATTAGTGCCTCCTGAAATTGTGTGCTGTCTGTATGTCTTCCCATATAGATTCATTTTTCTCTCAAATTCAAATATAAATTTCAGTAAGGTAGGGGCTTTGTCTTGTTGACCATGGTTTACCCAGTGCCTCAATTAGTGCTTAGCATTCATGGGGGGGTGGGTCAGCAAATATTTATTAAATGATTGAAACGTGATGATGGCTCTCCACACATCTACGTACAGACACATGGACAACATCAGGTTGTGACAGTGGGATTTTTCAGCTTAAGAGTCGATGAACTCCCTTCATTCCAACAGTAACATAAAATACACTCTCTACTAACAATGATTGAACTCCGCTCTCTCAAAGGGATCATTTCACTTAGTACCTGGGGTGCCACTATTGTTAGCCCCGTTTCTCAGCAGAGGATGCTGGGAGGAACAGAAGCTCAGGATCTTGTCCAAAACCGTCACCTGGGGAGCCAGACCGTGAACCTGCCCTTCCCACCCAGACCCCCAGGTCTGTTGAAGTCTAGGATACCCTCTTTCTGTACACAGCACCTGCTGTGCGTCTGACACCTGAGATGGAATTTTAAAAGCCATGAATGGCCTCTCGTCCACCAGGCTGCCAAGAATGGAGATCAGTTAGGACGGAGCATCCAAGTAGACTTCTGGACACTTCCCGAGCAAGCCTCATACCAGAAAGCCCCCGCGTGCTTAGTGTGAGAAGCCACCATGGGAAATCGGACCATTCTTTGAATAAGTCACAGCTATTGAAGACACTCCGATTTCAGATGTTTTCACATTGGGTGCATTAAATGTATTTAGCCTGAGTAAAATATGTGATAGATTTTATTTTTTGGTGGGGTGGAGTTCCAGGGATGAACCCAGGGGTGCTTACCCACTGAGCCACATCCCCAGCCCTTTTTTAAATATTTTATTTAGAGACAGGGTCTCACTGAGTTGCTTAGGGCCTCGCTAAGTTGCTGAGGCTGGCTTTGAACTCATGATCCTCCTGCCTCAACCTCCTGAGCCACTGGGATTATTATAGGGGTGCACCACTGCGCCTGGCGTGATAATTCTTGAGGTTCTTTACTTCTGGGAATTATGGATGTCCAAGGTAGATGTGTGGATGTGGTCATTATGTAGGCAGGAGGTCAAAGATGGATGGTCCCAGGAACATTAGAGCCCTGGGATACATATAGTTGGTTATTTAAACACTTTAAAGGGAAAGAGAGAGAATCCTAGGAATAAGGGGAAATCCCTGCTTATTTTCATAGGAAAAACCTACAATCCCCACCATGGATGATGATGTCTTGCAAAAGTGAGTTGCACTGATCTTCTCCCCTAATTTAAGTGGTAGGAGCAGAAGTCACTTTTTTTTTCTTTCTATTTTTTTTTTTTTTTGCTGTTTGACAGTATTTGACGCCGACTCCTAGTAGACGCCGCATGTATGCTTCTTCGTTTATTTTTTGTTCCCCTTGGGGGATGTGTCAACCCCTTCTGCTCCTTGCCCCCACACTTTGGGTCAAGGCTGGATCCACAGCACAGCCCTTGCGCTAGGTGACTCAAGTACTTCCAAGGTTCTCTATCATTTCCTAAATGGTTGCATTTTTTTTTTTTTTTTTTTAGCCGTTGAGAGTGTGGCCAGAATAATTCAGGGAGGGAATTGTTCTCCCACATGCAAAAGTCCCCTTTCTCTAGCCAGACTCATGGGTGGCCTCTTTTCACCCAACGTATTAATTACATGAGGAGCAGCAGCATTTTAATCCCTGGGAGTTGTCCAACCGCAGATCTTGTGCAATCGCATTTCCCTGGTGATGTGTTTATGCAGTGGGTGTCATTTTCTTCAAAGGGCTTATTACACTGGAACTTGCCGGATGTATTGAGGAGCACAGGGGTTTTGAGGCGCGTGATAAAAATATAAACCCCCGAGGCGCCGAGCTTAAGAGTGGACGATTTTTAGTATTTGCTGGAGTCCTAAGAGCTGCCGATGGTGGCTGCCGTCTGTGCAACCCACACAGATCACCTCCTCCATTCAGTGTATCCTACAAAATGGTAAAGAGAGGATGCTCTTTTTGAAGCCTTGACCTGGTCGATGTCTGGACAGAGAAGTCGGCCAAGTTCTAGGCGCTCGGGCTGCCTGAACAGGTTGGCTGGATTGCGCCTGGATGTGGAACTTCCTGTTCTGGTTGACTGATGTCTTTTCTGTCTGCAGGCACCACCCGATCTCCCCGGGAAGGAGAAGTGCCTGGCGTGGATTACAGCTTCCTGACTGTGAAGGAGTTCTTGGATCTCGAGCAGAGCGGGACTCTTCTGGAAGTTGGCACCTATGAAGGTGAGACGCTCCGTGGTTGCAGGAGAACCTGTCTCTCCTGGGCACCCCCAGGTGCCAGGGGCTTTGTCCCAAGTCATCCAGGCAAAAATTGTTTTCTAGACAGAGGAGTTGTAAACAAATAAAAAGTGATTTCGGTTCACCCTAATATCAATATAGTGCCATTTATGGAATAAAGCTTTGTAGAGTACTTTACAAATAGTGTGCTTTTCTCCATAGGTTCTCTCTTTTAGTTAGTTGATTAAGCGTGTGTGTTCTGTGTTTTAATAAGGGCATGGCATGGTATTCTAAAGAACAGGAGGAAGAAACATGGAGATTCACAATGTGTAACCTGATAGATGGTGTTTTAGTCTTGAAGGAATGAAATACCAAGTTTACCATGAACTGGTTTTGATTTTTTTTTTTTTTTTTTGGTACCAGGGATTGAACCCAGGGTTGCTCAACCACTGAGCCACATCCCAGCTCTGTTCTCACTGAGTTGCTAAGGGTGTCACTGAGTTGCTAAGTCTCACTTTTGCTGAGGCTGGCTTTGAACTCGTGATCCTCCTGCCTCAGTCTCCCAATCTGCTGGGATTATAGGCGTCTGCCACCGTGCCCAGGTGGTTTTAGTGTTTTAAAATAGAAAATAAATTCACATAGTTCAAAAAGCAAAGAATTTTAAAAATATTTAGTAAGGAATCTCCTTCAAAGGCCTATCTTTCAACTGTCTAATCTCCAACTCAGTGTCACCAACAGTGTTACCGATAATAATAGTTTCTGAAGCTTCTTGCTATTAATTGAAACATGTATCTGCATGTGTGTATATACACTTGTGTGTGTTTGTGTTTTGGGAGGGAGTTCCAAGGATTGAAACCAGGGGCTCTTAATCACTGAGCCCCACCCCCAGCCCTATTTTGTATTTTATTTAGAGACAGGGTCTCATTGAGTTGCTTAGGGCCTCGCTAAGTTGCTGAGGCTGGCTTTGAACCCATGTTCCTCCTGCCTCAGCCTCCCGAGGTGCTGGGATGACAGGCGTGCACCACCAAGCCTGGCTCTGTGTGTGTTCTTATTTCTCCCATTTTGCACAGAGGCAGTTGACAAGTCCTGCTGTTCAGAACCTTGCTCTTTTGGTTTAACGCCGTATCCTGATGTTTGCAATTCAGCAGTAGGGCACTTCTTGTTATCTTCTTTTTTAAATGGCCGATTTCTTTGTAAGGGCACACCATAGTTTATTTAACTAGCTTCCCCTGGACAACCTTTCCAGGCGTTTCTCATTTCCTAACTCGGACAGCTATCATTCCAACATGCCAAACCCTATAGGACGAGGGCCTATGGTGGGAGGAAGTGCTAGGGCAGAGCTGTCAGGGAAAAGTGACATTTTCCTTCTCTTTTATTTATTTATTTTGTGTCGGATTATGATTTATTTAACTGGATCTTCATAAATGGATACTTTTATAAGTTGATTAATTTTTTTTTGTAATTTTAATTTACACATAGTAATTGTGGTTGTTAATGGGGCACAGTGTGACATTTTGAAACGTGTCTACAATGTGTAATGGTCAGATCAGGGCAGCTGGCATTTCCATCACCTCCATGAATCCTCAGTTTATCATTACTTTGCATTGGGAATATTAAAAACCCTCTTTCCTCGTATATTGAAATATAGAAGTGATTGCTGTCAGCCACACGCACCCTTCATAGAATTGAACGTTGAAGTCATTCCTGTTATCCAGCTGCAGCCCTGTGGAAATAAACCACCCCGTCCACGGGCCCCTCCTCGACACCCTTCTCAACATCTAGGTAATGTCGCCTTTCTATCCATCTCCTTGAGATTATCATTTTTAGCATCCACAGACAGGTGGGAACAGGAAGTATCTGTCTTTCTGGGCCTGACTTATTTTACTTAATGTCCTCTCTGTTCATCTGTATTGCCACCAGTGACAGGATTTTATTCTTTTTTATGGCTGAATAATATTCAGTTGTGTAGATGTGTAGATACACCTCATTTCCTTTATCTGTTCCTCTGTCCCTGGACATACAGGTGGATTCCACATCCTGGCTATTGTAAATAGCCACACATGTGAGAATGCAGATATATCTTCAACATAGTGTTTTGTTTTCCTTTCGATATAGATTCCATGGTGGAATTGGTGAATCATATGGTAGTTCTATCTCTAGTTTTTTAAGGAACCTCTATACTGCTTTTTAAAATTATTTTTATAATGGGCTAATTTACATTCAATATACAAGAATCCTCCTTTCTCTTCATCTTTGCTAGTATTTGTTTTTTTTTTTTTAATAGCTGCCATTCTAACAAGAGTGAGGCGATATTGTGGTTTTGATTTGCATTTCTGATGATTACTGATGCTAAGAATTCTTTTTCTCTAGCCAGGAGTGGTGGTGGCACATGCCTGTAATCACACCAGCTCTGGAGGCTGAGGTAGGAGGATCGCGAGTTCAAACCCAGCCTCAGCAATTTAGCAAGGCCCTAAGCAACTCAGCAAGACCCTGTCTCTAAATAAAATATGAAAAAGGGCTGGGGATGGGGCTCAGTGGTTAAGCACCCCTGGGTTCAGTCCCTGATATCTGCCACCCCCAAAAAAGGAATTATATTTTTCCTGTTGGTTCTTGGCATATTTTCAAAATGGTACATTTTCTGAAAACAATACCTAGCCTGATTTTTTTGGAGTGTTATTTTTTAATGACAGAAGTACGATACTTTTAACTAGATCATGACTTACTAGATCTAGCTTCTAACTAGAGTTATTAATTCTTTCATAGTTATATGTCTCTCTTTATAGAGAACTCTTAAAATTTAGATTTATTAGATAATCATAAGAGCGTTTAAAATTATGCTTAAAAACAAAGGGTAAATAGAAAGCCAATTATCATTTTATTGGGGACATTATAGCTTTGATGTGCTAAAAGCCTCTATTATAGGTGGTAACTGAAAATCCAGTAATGATCATGCATCTTAGGGACTCAGTTTCTGTCTGATATTTTTTGGAGGGGAAAGAAGGATTCCTTTGTAACTGTTGCTCATTTCCAAGTTGTGGATATAATTTGAACGATGTTTAGGTGTAAATGAAAATGCTAATTGTCAACCTGGGAATATTATATCTCGATATTGCTCATTATCCACTTGCTTACTTCCCTAGAAGTGCATGTGACTATGTAGCTGGTAGCCTGGGCGGAGATCTGCAAATGATTAAGGCCCATGTGTCCTGTGAGGACATGGGGGTAGCTAAGGGGACATACAGGGAGCTATTTGTCCATGGGAATCTAGTTAAAAATTCGGTGACCACAGGACAGCAGGTGTGAAACCTCTTTGGTTAGCACAGTGAATCATCCTTATCTGGAATCATTGATTATGCCATTGTGAGAAGCCCAGAGTCCCAGATATGCAAAGTGGTCATTTGCATTTTTGGAGAGGACAACAGGAAGTGTATGGGGTGGGAAAGGGGGAGGGCTTGAGATGTGGACAGCAGTTTCATTTGGCAAAAGAATAGGCTCCCTTTATTCAGAAGTTCCTGTGACATTGTATATTGGTGGAGTAGGTTCTTTTTCTCATGGAGTGTCACCCTTGGGACAGGGAATTGTCATCACTCAAGTTTTGCATGGAGTCTGAGGCCAGTGGCATTAAATCACTTTTGCAGGGTTGTACAGCAGACCAGCACACCAGATCAGGAAACACGCTGAGTTCAGTTTGTCTCTCACATCCTACACTTTTTCCTGGAAAATCCCAAGAAGAATAGTCTGAGTTTAACAAAAAACCCATTAGTACTTCCGCCTGACTTCCTGGTGGGTAGCCATGGGGAAGTAAATATTTTTTCAGAAAATCTCTGATGGACTTAAATAAAAGACTGCATTTCTGTGAATGCTGGTTGGTGATTCTGGAGTTGAAATTGAACCCCAGATTAATCCATCCCACTTTTGACCATTTGAAGATACTGGGTTCTCTGACCTTTTTACCATAGGAGATGGCTCATAATTTCTTGGAACACACTAATATCTGTTATATTGACTCTATTTTTAAAAATTTTTATTATAGAGACAGGTCTCGCAGAGTTACTTAGGGCCTCTCTAAGTTGCTGAGGCCGGCTTTGAACTTCTGCTCCTCCTGCCTCAGCCTCCCCTGAGACTCTGGGATTACAGGTGTGCACCACCACCCCCAACTGTTATGTTGACTTTTTAAAAAAATAATTTTATTAGTTGTTGATGGACCTTATTTATTTCTATGTGGTGCTGAGAACAGAACCCAGTGCCTCACACAAGCTAGGCAAGGGCTCTACCACTGAGCCACCACCCCAGCCCTATGTTGACTCTTAATAGTGGACAGCAAAGTGGAGTTTGTGTGAAACCCCAGTTACCGACCGACCATCCCAGGCATAGTTTTGGAGAAATCTTCTCAGAGCGGCTTCTGTCTTGGCCTCCCCTGGACCAGTCCCTGGACAGCAGCTAACGTGGCAGGCTCCCTGTGGTCTCACCGCCTGAATTTGATCCTCAGGGTCAGCACCTTTGCCTTTGAACTGTGTGCCCTCCAGCAAGCCGCTTAAAACTCCCTGTCTCCTTTTGCCCTCCAGTGAAATAAGGACAATCATCTGCTCTCTCACAGGTAGGACTAAATGAGACCGTAATTGGAAAGGGCTTATCCGAGTGTCTGACACATGTAAGCTCTCAATCAGCATGAGCCCTGATATTTACACACACTCGCTGCTCTGAAATTCCTACTGCAGCCGATTCCCGTCCCCTGTTCCAGTCGGTCAACCCGCGGATTTGCCAGTAAAACATCTTTATTGACTTCCCAGATACCAACCATCTTTTTTACTGGCTTGATTTTTTTTTTCTTTCAGCCTCTACAAATACCACAGAGGAAAAGTCTTTGACACCATGACACTCTTTCAAGCAAGACACTTTGACATTTTTAAGTAATAAGAGTTCTTGGTAGCTGGGGTTCTGATAAGTGTTACTGACTTAGTCCCTGATGCTATTGGGAGGTGGTCGAACCCCTGAGAGGTGGGACCTGGTTAGAAGTCTTCCAGTCCTAGGGGGTTGGGCAAAATGAATGCTCATTAAACACCTATTCAAATGAATTGCACATGTATGAATTGCACTTGCAGGGGATATCAGGACCTGGGCTCCTCCTCTCTCTTTTCTCTGCTTCCCAGCCACATGAGGGCAAGGAATGGCTCTATGATGTGCTCCCCACCATGATACGTGGCCATACCACAGGACCAAAGCAAAAAGGTCAGCAGGTCATGGACTAGAACCTCTGAGACTCTGAGCCAAATGTATTTCTTCTACTTAAGTGGATTTCCTCAGCGATTTTGTTACAGTAACAGAGAGCTGACTAGCACAATGATGGAACAATTCCTGCAATGAAGAACTTAAAAATACGCAAGTTCAAGTTGCTTGCCCTCCGACCTGTAGGCAACCATTGTTAAAGTATCTAGTGCAAGCGTTCAGAAAACCTACTCTAAATGGCATAGCCATATGGGTTCTTGTTTATTTTACTCTTTCCTTGCCCTTTGCACTTAACATACTTGGGAGATCTTTCCACTGTACCCCATACAGTTCCATCCTATTCTTTACAAGTACTTCACAGTGTCCTATACATGAATATATGTAATTTATTTAACTAATCCTCTGAAAAGACATATTTAGGATGTCCCTCAACCCATGAGTCCCCTTCTTTTTGTGTGTGATATTGTTAAAAACAAAGGTGCAGCGAGCATCCTTGTACAAATATCTACATATACTATTATGAATAGAACTATAGGGTTAGTTTCTGCGAGTGCTCTTTGTTTGTTTTGACACTGTTGTCCAGGTTGGCTTTGCTATGTTCTCTGAGTTGTTCTCAAACCCCTAGGTACATGCAAACCTCCTGCCCTGACAGTGCAGTTGGAAAGCCCTTTCATGCATGTGCAATTCATTTTGATGAGTATTTATTGAACATTTATTTTGTCCTGAGGCTAGGGATATAATGTACAGAGCAGAAGACCAAAGTAGCTCTGCATTGGAGGGTGTTTATGCTTTTCATTTATGTAGTTTTGCTAAGGTTTGTGAAGCGCATATGATATGCTGGGTGCTTTTCAGAGTACATTATGTGTTTGAGCTGGGCGTTATGTGTGCCTATAATGCGAAGGCTGAGGTGGGAGGATCGGTCGAGCCCATAGGTTTGAGACTAGCCTGGGCAACATAGAGAGATCCTGTCTCTGAGGGAAAAAGTATATTAGATGTATCAACTCATTTAACGTTTCCAACAAGTCTGTGAAGAGGGTCTTGTTGATACTCATTTTACAGAGGAGCAAGACAAGTCCTAGGGATGCTAGTATTTTTGCTAAGTTAGTATGGTAAACCCAAGGTAGACCTGGGATTCAAACCCAGGGTTTCACCTGGAATCCCAGAAGCTCAGGAGGCTGAGGCAGGAGGATAGCGAGTTCAAAGCCAGCCTCAGCAACTTGGTGGGACTCTAAGCAAGGTAGAAAGACCCTGTCTCTATAATAAAATGCAAACTAGGGCTGGGATGTGGCTCCGTGGTTGAGTGCCCCTGAGTTCAATCCCTGGTACTCCTAAAAAATAAACAAATGAAATTAATAGATGTAAACAATTTTAAGAAAAGTGAAGAGAGGAGGAGCCAGCGCTCCTGGAGTGTCAAGCAAGCTTCTCAGAGGTAACCTTTAAGTAGTCAGTGTACACCACAAGACCTGAATCCAGAGAGTGAGCAAATTGATGAGCCCAGAGAAGGTTCTGGAAGGGGTATGGAGGCACCCATGTCCTGCTTCCTTCTGAGCAGAGCTGAGCGGTGAGAGGTCTGTTCAGTGCTGGGGATGTTCAGTGTTCTCTGTTCTCAAACAGGGTAGCCACTAGCCCCATGGGCCTCCTGGGAATGAGTCGCTGACTTTTAAAATAAATTCAATGTAAGCTCATTTAAATTTAAGTAACCACACATGGCTGGTGGCAGCTGAAGTTGCTGAGACTGGCCTCAAGTTGCCATCCTCCTGAGTGCTGGGGTTACAGGCGTGTGCCACCTGCTGAGCTAAGCCCTTTTGCAAAAGCATGATTTTGAATTCTCCCAGAGCACCTTACCACAGAGGAGCAGTGATCTTAGGTGGAGCCCTTTTGTGACATGCAGTATAATAAAGGGACAACCGATAAATCCCTAAAGCTTGATAATCTTCCGATTTTCTTTCAGGCCCAATATTTGCCTGAGTTTTAGATGGGCAGGGCGGTCGGATCCGAGAGCTGGAAATGCACTAGAGCTCTTTTCTTCAAATGACAAAGCTGAGGTCCAGAAAGACTGGCTCAGGACTAAAGGGAATGGAGGACAAAGCCTGGTCACCTACCTTTGCCCAGGTCCTGTCACAGGCAAGGCGGGTGATTTCCTTGTAGCCCCCAAATGGATACCCCTTTTGTAGCCTTCAGGACTAGTTTGTGTAATAATTGGCATATTCATTAAAGGGAAGATGTGTGGCAGAAGCAGATGTGGTCACTGTCACTATGGCTCTCACTGTCCAGTGGACAAGACACGTGATTCAATCGCCAAACAAATACGCAATTGGAAGGATGTTAAGATCTTATGGAGGAAGAGGATAATCAGGGATTGAACTCGGGGCACTCGACCACTGAGCCCCATCTCCAGCCCAATTTTGTATTTTATTTAGAGTCAGGGTCTCACTGAGTTGCTTAGGGCCCGCTAAGTTGCTGAGGCTGGCTTTGAACTTGTGATCCTCCTGCCTCAGCCTCCCGAGCTGCAGGGATTACAGGCGTGTGCCACTCCACCTGGCCTGTGTTAAGACCTTTAAAGGAGACCCTTATATGGGCACATTCAATATCTGTGGAATTAGAAGCATCCCTTGGGGGAAATAGCAATTGGGAAGAGAACAGCTGGATGAGCTGCAGGTTGCTATGCAGCAAATAAAACTATAGACAGAGCCCCCAGTGCATGTTCTCCAGCTACCCTCGTTGCAATTCGCTTTGGTCGGTGCTGATGCTGAAGGCCTGACTGCGTCTGCTGGAGATATTTATGTCATTAAACAGCGGGATTGGTGTTATCGTGAGGAGGAGGTAGAAGACGCAGGTGATGGAGATTTCTCCCAAGATAACTTTGAATCTCAGTCTTCTGTAACTGGGTCGACAGTGGATCCATTTATGAAGAGAAGAAGCACTGTGCCTGGGTTAGGTTTGGGGAGGCCACAGGAGCTCCATCATGGAACCTGCTGCCTATACACCTCACGGAATGGAGAACCTTCCATCTCTAGAAGGAACCGACCATCATCCTTCACAAAGCATAGAAGTGCTTCTTTTTTTTTTTTTTTTTTCATTTTCTTAATTTGTTCTACTTAGTTATACATGATAGCAGAATGCATTTCAATTCATTGCACATACACAGCACATCATTTCAGTTCCCTAGGTGTACATGATAGAGAGTCACCCTACATGTGCACTCATACACATACCTAGGGTAATGGTGTCCATCTCATTCCACCCTCTTTCCTGCCCCATGCCCTGTTTCCTGCCCCATGCCCTCTCCCCTCCCTCAATCCAGAGTTCCTCCATTCTCCCCATGCCTCCCCCCTTCATTAATATCACACTAAAGGAAGTAAGCCAATCCCCCCAAACCTGAATATTTTCCCTGTTTAGGGGGTGCTGATCCATAAAAGTTCTGAGTTTGTCACTGAGCTCTGCTTGGCAGTTTGAAACACCTCCTCATTCTGTCACTGGGCAGAAACAAGGCAAGGCAGACAAGATTAGAATAAATGGCTTGGCCTGCCAGGTGCGATGGCCCCAAAGTGAGACCCTAAGCAACTCACTGAGACCTCGTCTCTAAATAAAATACAAAAATTAAGGCTGGGGATCGGGGGGGGGGGGCTCAGTGGTCAAGGGCCCCTGAGTTCAATCCTGAAAACCCCCCAGGTTAATATTAATAAATGCCTTTTGTAATTGTGTCCTGAACTAACTTATCTGATATGATGCTTGAAATAAATCAACTGACCCATCTTCTTGTTTTTCTTTCTTTTTACTTTTTTTCTGTTTGACACTTTTACTTGGCAAGACGAGTTGCTGCCTCTCTCTGGGAGAGAGTTTACAAGGGACTGACTCTTTAGTGGGGGTGGATTCAAACATGCCTGTTTTACAAATGCCTCCGGGTAGAAGGGGCTGATTATATACTCGGAGCATTGGTTTTCCCTTAGCCGTAGCAGTGTAGCGCCAGGGTGACATTTCCAATTGGAGTTATGGGTTGCATATTTCTGCATGCTAATTAGGAAGGGGGATGTCAGCATTCAATAATGTTATTGTTTTGCTTCCTAGAAGGTCTGTAGAAAAGCAGCTGCCAACGGGATACTTTTGGGGGACCCAGAGATAAAGCAGGGGTGAAGAGAGTTCTTGTTTGTCATTGAGGAAAATGAGACCATCTGGAGTCCTGGTCTTTGGCAGGCCCTGGGAGCCGTCTGTTGCGATAAGCTCTGTTGGCAAACTCTGCCGTGGAATGTTCCCTGTTGATAATGAAAGTAACCAAATGAAATCTGTGCTGTCATTGGCTGTTCCTGTGCATATAAAGACGGGGAGGCTGGAGCCAGAGAAGTTTTACTGAATTCTCCTGCCCAGAGATGCCCCGGGATTTCTGGACATAGACACTGGAGGCAGACACAGCTCTTTTTTTTTTTTTTTCCTTTAAATTTTTTTCTTTTTTTAGTTGTCAGCGAATTTTATTTATTTATATCTGGTGCTGAGAATCGAACCCAGTGCCTCCCACGGGCTAGGCAAGCGCTCTACCACTGAGCCACCATGCCAGCCCCCATCTCTGTTTTAATGTCAGGCATCATTTATAAATTGTGTGAATCTCAGATTCTTCTTCTGAAAATAGGAATATTGATGTCTTTTTCTCTAAGATGGTTATAAATGTTAACTCATGTTCTCCTGCCTGGTCTGCTATTTAAAGTCACTGGCAAAGATAGACACGTAATTACAGGCCTTGGGTTTATTATCCTTGTGTGTGTGCAGGTTGTATTTCCATAGGGTGGGGTAGGTGGGGAAAGAAAGTGTAAAGAGAAGGTGAGAGAATTTTATGAATGATAGCATCCCGTGTTGAGCAAGCAGGTAGTAAATCAACAGGACACAGATGGCAGTCATTCAGATGTAATTGACGGGCTGGGAAAAACTGTCCTGAGTGATGTTGTTAAGAACTGGATCCACAGAAGAGGTATTTACGAGGACCCTGGGCTAGAATCCATGCACGATCTCTAATTGTTTTGTAAAGAATTGCTGAGTGACCTTGTGTGCCTGGTACTGTGTTGGAGGGGCACACCACCAGGTGTGGCCCCTGCCTTGGTGGATCGGGTCATCTAGGGGTGAAGACAGATACTGATTAACTACTCTGATAAATACAGCAAAGGGCATTGAGAAGAAGAAGCGATCGTGTTTCCCTGTTAACATGTGAGAACTGATAAGGACAGCTTTGGTCTAGACTGTGGGGTCTGAGATGCTGTCCCTGAGGACGAGCAGATGGGGATGGGGTGGGTACAGGGAGATGGGTACAGGGAGAGGTGGGGGCAGGAACTGTGAGATGAAGAGGGGGCCCAGTGTGCATGTGAAGGCTGAAAGAAGCCCAGTGGGGCTGTGTGCAGTGTGCATGCCTGTATTCCCAGCAGCTTGGGAGGCTGAGGCAGGAGGATCATGAGTTCAAAGCCAGCCTCAGTAACTTAGGGAGGCCCTAAGCAACTCAGTGAGAAATTATTTATTTCAAAATAAAATATGAAAAGGTCTGGGGATGTAACTCAGTGGTTAAATGATGTTGAGTTCAACCCCTGGCACACACCCACCATCCCCAGCAGAAAAGTATTTTGTTTGGCTTGGTCAAGGCCAAAAATTGGGTCCTGTTAATAAAGGCCAGCAGTACCTGCCTCCCAACCTGCTGGTATTCCCGGTGTGTGCCCAGCTCCAGAAGGGAAATTTTATATAGTTCCTCTTAATAATAAGTATTTCTGTACCCAATCTTAATTTCTAGAAATAGGGAATAGCTTTGAACAAGTGTGGGGTTTTTTTGTGTGTATGTGTGTGTGTGTGTGGTCGCATTGAGGAAAAGGCCAATCATTTGTTGACTTAAGAAAGCCTTTGAACTTGAAAACTGAGGACAGGTGCCCACTGGAAATCCACACATATTTGTCAAATTTAGGTAGAACTTTATTTTCCAGGCATTTATTTCTGTCGTGCACTGCAGATGTCAAAGACTTAATTGATTTTTTTTTAAAATGATTATAATTTTATGAATGTAACTTCAATTTAATGTCACTGAAACTGAGTGATAGGATTATAAAATGATAATTATAAAATTATGAGTAAAGAGTCCCATGCTTTGGTTACATTTTCCACTAGGTTCTTATTTTTAGACATTAGCCTTAGTTTAACATCTCACTCTAAAAATGATGTGGTGTTTTGATATATCAGTGATGGGAGGGATTGAGAATTAAATTCAGTAGGGCTTTATCTTTATCTCTCTCTCTCTCTCTTTTTTTTTTAACTCACTGTGGAAGTTGACTTTTCAATAGTAAATGGTGTTGCTTTCCTAAATGCCAATAAAGTAGTCTTCAGGGAATGAAAAGGTTGTATCCCTTCAACTGCAAGGTGAAGTGGATTTCTTAGTTCATATGTGCACCAATTCTTTCTTGTCTGAGGATTGCCCCCCCAAAAAACATATAAGGGGTGACTTTTTTCAAGCTTTCTTCTTACTTCCTGATCCTGCAAGTTGGAGATCTTAAAGAAGTTTTTTTTTTTTTTTTTTTTAAGAAATTGATAGATCACTTTCTATTAAAAAAAAAAAAAAGTCCTAGTGATTGACCCAAATGTGCTTACCAGATGCCTACCTGGGATCCTCCAGACTTACACATGGCCCCCTTTCAGTCTACTAGGTTTTAAAAATGTGTATGTTCAACCAGGCACGATGGCACATGCCTGTCATCCCAGCAGCTCGGGAGGCTGAGGCAGGAGGATCTCGAGTTCAAAACCAGCCTCAGCAACTTAGCGAGGCCCTAAGCAACTCAGTGAGACCCTGTCTCTAAATAAAATATAAAAAAGACTGGGGATGGGGCTCAGCATTTGAGTGTCCCAGTTCAATTCCTGGTATAAAAGAAAAAAAAAAGTATATATTCAGAGTTCCCTTGCTGATATGGACTGTTAAACCACTTTCAAACAAAGTCATTGTATATATATTCATCAATTTGATAATTCAAAAATATCTTAAAGAGATATTATTAAACGCCTTCTGGAAAAAGCAGAATTATGAGGATAATGTTGGATAGAAACAAATGATCATCTCTAGGTCTCATGGAGACCAACTTTTGTCTTTTGTTCTTTTTTCTATTTCTTTCTTCTTTTTTTTTTTCTTTGCCTTTTTAAGTGCTTATAAAATGTCTATATATTGAGGTGCTTGATTTAGCTAATGGCATTGGGCCATTGGGAACAAATATCATACACAGGCTTTATTAGTATCTATAAATTCTCCTTTACTAAACATCAAATTACAATTATTGGTCAGGATTTATTGAAGGATTCAGTATTATTGTCTATCTTCCTGGACTTACTCTGAAAGATTTAATAGTTGAATGGATCAGTGGAATTCTAATGTCGATGTCTTTTATCATGTAGTTGCTAAATATCATTGATTATAAACTCGGCTTTTCAAACTTTGTTCATGAACAACCTTCATGATTTTGTTCATATTGGAACAGTCTGTTATTTAATTAGTATTTTCTTTAAGAAAACTTTTAACAAACATAATTTGCTTTGGATTTTTTTTGAGATTTTATATAATGAGATTTAATATTTCCATATTTTTTTATTGCTGCATTATAGTTATACATAATGATGGGATTCATTGTTACATATTTGGACATGTAGATGATGTAGTATTACTTTGAAATGGGAGTTTTCTTTTTGTGTGTGTGTTTTGGTTTTGGTTTTGATACCAGGGATTGAACCCAGGGACACTCAACCACGGAGCCACATCCTCAGCCCTTTTTATATTTTATTTAGAGACAGGGTCTTGCTGAGTTGCTTAGGACCTCACTAAGTTGCGGGGACTGGCTTTGAAATGGATCCTCTCCTGCCTCAGCTTCCTGAGCCACTGGGATTAAATGGGAGTTTTCAAAAAGAAACTCTTATCACTACCATCACTATTATTTATTCCATTGTTTAATTTTTTTTGTTGTCTAAAACTGTTGTTTAAAGCTTTTTGTTAAAGATCAATCAGCCTTTTTAAAGTATTGCTGTTTTTTCTTCAATTTTAAAGGCGAACTTGATTTTGCTAATCTAACTTACTCATTAGATGTTTCTATTGGAAATTAAAAATGTTTGTTCATTAAAATTAAAAAAAAAAAAAGCAAAAATCCAATTCATGTACCAGTCAGGGTGCCGTAGCACACTGTAGTGAGCCATAAACCAAACTTGGTGGGTAAAGGGAAGATGGGCTGTTTCTAGAGGTGTGATTGACAGTTTTCTGTTACAACACGGCCAGGGTTTGTTCCCACCCTGCAGGTCTGAGGGTCAGGCCTGCCATTCACTTGAAGAGGCGCCACGTGGTACTCAACTGCCCTTCTTTTCAAACAGTGCCCCTGTTCCCTCTTGAAGAGGGGAGGTGACCTCAACTTTTCAGGTCTCTAAGGGTGCTGGCAGTAATGAATTTTGATTTTCTGTGAGGCTCACTCTAAATCGGATTCAAGCATTATGCTGGTGCCCATATAGCAAAAGACGACCAATTGAAATTCAAATGTAATGAAGATGGAAGTTTTTTTTTGTTTTTTGTTTTTTGGTTTGTTTTTTTTTTTCTATTCAGCGCCTCCTCCTTTGTTTTTAGCGTTCATTCATTTTTTTCCTTTGCACCAAAACAGTGTGGCTTCTCCTCTCTGCTCCTGCAATCACCCTGACCTAGTTGGATAAGGAAGGCGGTCTCCGCTAACCCATCCCAGAAATGAAATGGGTCTCGTTTTCCGGTTTTTATTTTATTTCATGCGCTGAGAGATGGGGATGTGAAGTCTTGCAAAAAAAAAAAAAAAAGTATTCTTTCTGAAACATGCAAATGTGTCTCTCCATCACCTAGGAAACTATTATGGGACACCCAAACCTCCCAGCCAGCCAGTCAGTGGGAAAGTGATCACAACGGATGCCTTGCAAAGCCTTCAGTCTGGCTCCAAGCAGTCGACCCCGAAGCGCACCAAGTCCTACAATGACATGCAAAATGCTGGCATAGTCCCCGCGGAGACCGAGGAGGAGGATGACGTTCCTGAAATGAACAGTAGCTTTACAGGTAAAGGCCACACGGGGGTCCCTTCGTAACCCTTGTGGCCAAGGTGGGTGGAGGTGGGAAGGCTCGCCCCAGGACAGAGGTCCAGGATGCTCTCCGCAAGAGCATGTCAGCAGCTTGCCCAGATTCCAATCCCAGCCATGCAGTGTGCATGGGGAGGAGGCTGGCCATCCCTCCATCCACTTACCACGGTCCAGGAATATCTGGACATCACCCAACTATCTGAAATGAGCTGGGGATAAAGGTGTGAACACAGCAATCGAGAAATATCAGCCCGGTCTTTCTCTCTTCAGGAGGATATATTTAGGCTGGGCGCCTTGGCTCACGCCTGTGATCCCAGTGGCTCCGGAGGCTGAGGCAGGAGGATCACAAGTTCAAAGCCAGCCTCAGCAAAAACGAGGCCCTAAGCAACTCAGGGAGACCCTGTCTCTAAATAAAATACAAAATAGGGCTGGGGTTGGGGCTCAGTGGTTGAGTGTCCCCAGTGTGTGCCCCCCACCTCCAAAAGAGGATATATTTATTATTATTATTTTTTTACACTTTGTTCATTGATGTTTAGTTTGGCCTTGAAACATCTTCGTCATCGTGAAGTGAAATATGAGAATTTGGTTGACATTAAGCTGACATTAAACTGACAGCATCTGCTTCTCTCACACTATTCTAAGTAGAGATGTTGGAAGTATGTCTTGTGCTCAGCTAACTTGTGCAGACTTTACTGCGGACCTTAAAAGGGGGAAGAAAAATACGAAAAATAAATAGTCTAGGGTTCTATCCTGTGTATGCATTCTGTATCACGTAGCAGATATGACTGAATGCGTTGTATATTTACACCTATACTCAGAGCTGTGTGCCTAAAGGTTAGCCGTGCTGTGTGTTATGGGGGGTTGTCTAGGACAGAGTCCAGCTTGGGCTGTGCAGTTGAGGTATCGCACATCTCCAGGTGGTACCATTTGGATTCTGGGGTATGTGGTCTTGGGTTAGTGCAGCGATCCATAGCTACTCAATCTCATTTTTCATTATGTGAGAGTTTGACCTCATGTAATAACTCAAAATGTAACAACTGCCTAAACACAGGAGTAATTTTAGCCTATAACGGGACTTAGAGAAAACCACTTCATTTTTTTTTTTTTGTATTTTTATCCTATATTTAAATTCTCTCTTTAATATGTTAGAACTGTAGCTATGGACAAGTTATCCATTGTCAGCATCCACGGTTTCCTCCGTCAGAGTGGCCTTTCTCTTGTCACCGTACTTGGTCACTGCTTGGGTAGACTCAGCCCCAGTGCTTGGATAGACCAGTCGACCCGTGTGTTTCCCCCGTGTCACCAAGTCTGATACAATGTTCAGGAAAAGTATTTTATTGTTGAATACGACTACAACCGGCATGGATCTCTCTGAGATTTTGCCATGTACTTATGTACTAAGGTGATTTCTTGGGAGAAAGCAAGGACAAAGTTGAGGTCATTGACCATAAATCTTGACGAATGTCCCATCTCTAACCACTGTTCATTTCTGTCTCTAGAAGCCATACCTTAGACCATCTGATCTCATAAAATCCTCACTTGAAATCCTGTCATCTAAAAAAGAAAATGTAGAGCCAGGCCATTGGCCCATGCCTGTAATCTCAGTGGCCTGGGAGGCTGAGGCAAGGGGATCACAAGTTCAAAACCAGCCTCAGCAACTTAGTGAGGCCCTGAGCAATTCAATGAGACCCTGTCTCTAAATAAAATATAAAAAGGGCTAGGGATGTGGCTCAGTGGTTAAGCACCCCTGAATTTAATCCCTGGTACCAAAGAAAAAAGAAAATGTGGGCCTTGGTCATGATTGTTAAAATCAGTCTGATCATTCATTTCTGCACAAAACAGAAAGCCAAGTGACTCTCCACAGTGCTCTTCAGGTGCCAATAGGATGCATTAGACAGACAGGGCCTAGGCCGTGTTGTGGTCCCGTGGTAGGGGGTAGGCCTTGCATGGATGGAAAAGGCCTTGGCTTCCGTCCCTAGCAGTCCATCCCCCACCTTACCCCCTCACCAACCACCCCACCCCTCCAAAAAAAGAAACAGAAAGAGAAGTAGTTTTGAGCTATACCTGTGACGGTGCATCTCAATAGTAAGGAACATGTTAAATGCATGTCCCTCACAAAATAAAAGTGACACCAGCTGACATTGTATCATACCATAAACTCATACTAATTGTTTTCTTATTTTTTTTTTAGTTGTAGTTGGCACAAATACTTTTATTTTATTTATTTTTATGGTGCTGAGGACTGAACCCAGTGCCTCCCCCATGTTAGGCAAGTCCCCTACCACTGAGCCCCAGCCCCAGCCCCTCATACTGATTCCTTTGAAGAATTCATACCCCCAGTTACATGTCATACATGTGTGTGAAAGTAGCTGGATCGAAGCATTTTGCATTCTGAACAATTCTAAATAGCAATCTACCAGCCGTTTTGTGCACAGGGTGGCATTAGCATAATGGGGTGTTGGCTCTGGTTGGGTCATCGATGATAAAGGTATGAGAATCATATCTAAAGGTAGAAATACTGTGGACCTGTTCAAAATGTTACACCTATCAGGATACTTTAAACAACATACTGCTGTTTCCTGCTGGCCTCGGTGGAACATGCCTGTAGGCCCATTGACTCTGGAGGCTGAGGCAGGAGGATCAGGGGTTCAAAGCCAGCCTCAGCAACTTAGCAAGGCCCTCAGCAACTCAGTGAGACCCTGTCTCTAAATAAAATATAAAAAAGGGCTGGGGACGTGGCTCAGTGGTTCAGTGCCCCTGGGTTCAATCCTCAGTACAAAAATAAATAAATAAATACGTAGAAGAGCTAATGATGGGCTGGGCTGTGGCTCAGTGGTAGAGCGCTTGCCTAGCATGTGTGAGGCCCTGGGTTCAATCCTCAGCACCACATAAAGATAAGTAAATAAATGAATTGTGTCCATCTACCACTAAAAAATATTTAAAAAAAACAAACACAAAAACTAATGTTTCTCTGGTACAATGTGGCAGACATTTTCCAAAGCTCTTTCTGTGCACGCCAGGGAGGTCCAGTAGTTTCCCCAGAGTTCTAATGTTATCATGAGGGGGTGTCCGAGGGTCCTTCTCCAGAACCTGTGTGCACATCCAGTGTGCTTTTTTGTGTTTTAAATTAACCTTATCAGACCCTAAAGACTTTGATTGATTTTTGCACAGTGGAAGAGGCACACAAATCTAAAACTATCTACAAGTTGAAGATAAGCCTCAGGAATGTTCTTAAAGTCACTTCCAACATTCTGGGGCCAGGCAGGGAGACAGAGAGGACAAGATGCTTAGAAACTCCTGATTTACTATTAATAACAATGGCATTGTGTTCACCTAATGGTTTACATACCATTTTCACACGTATCTGGTGAACCTCCTGGTTATCTCGAGAGAGAAGCAACTCAGGTACCTCCTCTGCAGTTCGAGGGTTCGCGGGTGAGGACATTGAGTGACAGTGTGTGTCACACCACCGTAGGTGAGCCCAGGCTTCCTGTGTCCCATCTAGACTCCTCCCACCTTCCATTCTGCCTGACTCCTCACATTCATTCATTGTCGACCTTGGGTTAGATGATGATAGTAGTGCTCCCAAATATTTCATGAATTAAAGATTTCTGTGGCTGATGGGTACCAGGGATTGAACTCAGGGGCAAGCGACCACTGAGCCACCTCCCCAGCCCTATTTTATTTAGAGACAGGGTCTCACTGAGTTGCTTAGCACCTCAGTTTTGCTGAGGCTGGCTTTGAACTCGAGATCCTCCTGCCGCAGCCTTCGGAGCTGCTGGGGTGACAGGCTAGCACCACCACATCTGGCTAAGATTTTTTTTTTTTTAAATCCAAGCATGTATCAAAGTCAAAGCCATTACCGAGGCTATGGATTTTTTTTATTAGTAGTAGATGGACACCATATCTTTATCTTATTCATTTACTTTTATGTGGTGCTGAGGATCAATCCCAGGGCCTCATGCATGAGAGGCAAGGGCTCTACCACTGAGCCACAACCCGGCCCCAAGGCTATGGATTCTTGAGTCTGTCCTGTGTGTACTCGAACCTTATTTTTGTGCTTTCTGTTTTCTATCAGAGAATGAGATTTTTTTGTTCTCTTTTTCCCCCCACATTTTTTACGAGTGCATTAGAGTTGCACATCATGATGGGATTTGTTGTCACATACTCTACAAGCACACAGCATAACAGTATAATTTGACCAATGTCACTCCCCAGCACTCTCCCCCACCCTTCTCACCTTTGAGTTTCTGAGTTTGGCTTATTTCACTGAGCAAGATATTCTCCCTTTCCGTCCACTTTCCAGCAAAAACCATGATTTTGGCCATGGCTTCTAGAACATGACAACTTCAAGCCCCAACCAAAGTCAGAACTTTGCACACAAGGAACGTTCCTTTGCATTCTTTGGAGACTTCTTTGTATCCCTCTCCTCAGACTATACTGCTTCTGTCTCCTGAATCTCCATCACCAGGATGCTTTACAAAAGCCCATTTTTGGAAACAAATCCCAAGCCTCTTCTCTCGAGTAGGGAGCCGGAAATACGCACTTTCACAGGCTCTCCAGGCGATTCTTATGTGCTCTTCAGGGTGAAAAGTGTGCCCTGGAGAAGGTACATCAGAAATGAGTGAGTGTAGGTTGGCTTCTACAGAATTACGGGTGGGTCTTTTCAGCATGGCTAGGCTTTGGATTTATTTTGTTGTTGATGAGTAGTTTCCAAAGGTTTCTTTGGTTTTGGCCTAATTTCCTTCTTGTTCATTTAAATTATAGTTGTCCTACTAATCTGCACTCTTTCATGCAAGTCGTAAAACCCATTCACACTGGTGTAAGCGGGAAGGTGTGATTCGGTGGGGGGAACCAGGCAGTTGAAGAGGACAGGGGTGACCTTGACTCCAGACGTGGATCAAAGGCTCAGTCCTGGATCTTAGAGAACATTCTCCCTTTCATCTCTGCTCTCCTCCGTGTTGGTTTCACTCTTCAGTAGGTACTGCCTACATTGGGAATGTGGCCACCAGCTTCAGAACCTGTCAGTTAAATAAGCCCAGCATCCAGAGGCTGACGGTTCTGCCAGAACTTCCCTATGTCCCCTTCATGGGTCCACCCTGCATCCAGCACGTGTTCCTGAACTTGACCATCAGAGGCCAAAACAAAGGGTGGGGGTGGTGGCTCAGGGGTAGAGCGCTTGCCTAGCACAGGTGAGGCACTGGGTTCCATCCTCAGCACCACACACACAAAAATAAACAAAATAAACAAAATAAAGGTATTGTTTCCATCTACCAAAAAAAAAAAAAAAAAAAAGATACAGTACTCCTAATTGAAAAGAGTGTAGCTGGGAGCCAGGAGGAGGTTGATAGGTTTAAATCAGTTTTCTTGGGCCACGTGGGCTAGGGCATGGATTTGGGGCAGGTGTGGTTGTTTTTGAGACTCTTCGTTCCCGGGGGTCTCCTGGGGCACCCTCATCGAAGACAGCTTGGAAAACAGTCCTTTCTGATTCTCCAGTCTGCTTTTGCCATCAAAGCAGGAATGTCTATCAGAGAAGAACGGCGGGAGATAGAAAAGCGCTACATCCCCTGATGATTATGTCGCCAAGGCCCACGGAGATTGACATTTCCTATCATCAGCTTCTATAAAAATTCAGCCCCAGAGTGTCCGCAGAGCTGTTTGTGGACCCTTGGATGACATCACCCCGGATGTGGCTCGTTAATCGGAAGCCAGGACACTCACGCACTGAGAGCCTTCTTTGGAGACCCATGTCCCAGCAGTCCACCTACACGCCACCCCGCAGGGGGTGAACTGTCTTGGTTTTCACAGGAACAGCCTCTTGGGTTTTCTAAAAGAGGCTCCATTCTGACTCACTGGTAGAGCTGTCTCCATATCCTAAACTTTTATGTACGTTCCAGCTTCATGTGTCAGCTGTGATCTTTGCCAGCAGCTACCCAAAAAAGTATTTTAGATAACTTTTATAAAAAAGCCACCGGATCTGTGTGTTTTCACCATGAACTTTTTTTTTTTCATGTCACAATCCAAATAGTACCCACGGTAGGAGAGTGTGTCTTAGTCATGTTTTGATCTGCTTGGTCTAAGAGTCTTTCGGGTCTGAGTTATTAATTGGCTTCTTCTCTGGCATTTCTGAGACGGTGAGTGATGAATTATCTGCCATGTTTTTCTCCTCTTCTTTTTTTTGGTACTGTGGGTTGAATTTAGGGTCGCTTAACTGCTAAGCCCATCCCCAGCCCTTTTTATATTTTATTTAGAGACAGGGTCTCAAGGAGTTGCTTAGAGCCTCGAAGAGTTGCTGAGGCTGGGTTTCATCTTGCAATCCTCCTGCCTCAGCCTCCCAAGCCTCTGGGATTACAGGTGTGCGCCACCATGTCCAGCTCCTCTTTCTTAATATGTAAAATAAATTCTGTTGGGGTGTATGTATACATGTGTGTGTGCGTGTGCATGTGTGTGTCGAATTTAGGGCCTCAAACCTGCTAGTGACATGCTCCTGTGGTCCGACACTGAGCCTCACCTCTCGAGAGTGGTCATTCGAATGTTATCCAACATTTGTCAAAGCAAAACAGAAGTCCTAATTAATGGCCAGCGATCAGGGAAGGATGAGGGCTAAGAAGAAATGTGCACAGTGTCACATAACCCAGGCTTGTGTTCTGATGCTGAGTGTGTTTGTACTTATTCTTTCTTTCTCTCTCTCTCTTCCCATGACCTGACCCAACAGCCGATTCTGGGGACCAGGACGAGCACCCTCTCCAAGAAGCAGCTCTTGCGCCTGTGAATAGTAGCCTCGTTGCTGCTCCCATCACGGACCCTTCTCAGAAGTTCCCTCAGCATCTACCTCTTTCCGCAGAGGATAATCTAGGTCCTCTGCCTCAAAACTGGGAGATGGCCTATACCGAAAATGGAGAAGTCTACTTTATAGAGTAAAGTATACCATTCTTTCCACCTCCACCTCGCCCTCTCTTTATTCCCCTACCCGACCCTCTCCTTGGGGAGCTGCAGATATCAATTAAATCGAAATCGCTCTTAACTGATGTTATGGTTTTATACGACTTAACAACTTTTTATATAAAAATAAGATAGCTGTTTAGTGTTTTAGTCTGCTTTTTCACTCTTTTGACTGAAAGACTGACTTTTATAATTGTAGAGGAGGAAAAGTTTATCTGGGGGCTCACAGTTTCCGAGGTCCCAGTCCACAGACAGCAGGCTCCACTCCTCGGGGCTCGAGGGGAGGCAGGACATCATGGAGGAAGAGTGTGGTGGAGGGAAGCAGCTCACATGGTGATCAGGAAGCAGAGAGAGACTCCACTCTCCAGAGACAAATAGAGACCCCAAAGCCACGCCCCCAATGCCCCCTCCTCCAGCCACACCCACCTCCTCCAGCCACCACCCAGTTAATCCCATCAGGGGTTCATTCACTGGTTGGGTTAAGGCTCTCACAACCCAGTCATGTCTCCCCTGAACCTTCCTGCACTGTCTCACAGGTGAGATTGTAGGGAATACCTAATATCTAAATCATAATGATAGCCAAAATATCCTAATTACTGTACCTTAGGAATTTGAGGAGTATTTTCCCTAAAGGTTTAGACAACTAAATTATAGTGTACGTAGATTATGTTATAATATATAAAGAAAATGTTTAGGCATTAAAAGTATTACATTCTTTGCTTATTTTTTCTTAATTGGGTTGTGGTTTTCTTTTTTTTTTTTCCTTTAAATATTTTTTTACCTGTTGATGGACCTTTATTTTATTCATTTATGTATATGTGGTTCTGAGAACCGAACCCAGTGCCTCACACATGCTAGGCCAGTGCTCTACCACTGAGCACAACCCCAGCCCAGTTGTGCTTTTCTTATGGCTAAGTTTTAAGAGTTCTTCAATTATTCTAGATACCATTTGTACTTTTGGCTAAATTATTCATCAAGATTATTGACTTTTTAAGTGTCTTACATTCTGTAGCATGTTAAATTTTATGAGAATTGGATCTACCTTGTTTTATGCATATGCGTATATGTAAGTGTGTACTAGTTTTACAGTTTGGGAGAAATCCAAAATATTGGAATTAAAAAGAACATTAAAAAGTCAAGCTTGAAAGGAACTAAACAGACACTTCACAGAAAGAAGAAATACGATCAGTCAACAAATATATGAAAAATTTTCAACATCTCTTGCAATTAGAGAATTGCAAATTGAAACCACACTGAGATTTCATCTCACTCCTGGAAATTACCAAGAATATAAGTTACAATAAATGTTGGTGAGGATGGTGGAAAAGGTTTACTCACTCATGGCTGCTGGGACTGCAGATTGGTGCAACCACCTTGGAAAGCAGTATGGAGATTCCTCAGAAAACTTGGAATGGAACCACCATTTGACCAAGTTATCCCACTCCTCGGTTTATACCCAAAGGACCTAAAATCAGCACCTTACAGTGACACAGCCACATCAATGTTTATAGTAGTTCGATTCACGATAGCTAAGCTATGGAACCAACTTAGGTGCCCTTCAACAGATGAATGGATAAAGAAAATGTGATATATATGCACAATGGAATATTATTGAGCCATAAAGAAGAATGAAATTATGGAATTTGCTGGTAAATGGATAGAACTGGAGACTGTCATGCTAAGTGAAATAAGCCAATCCCAAGAAAACAAAGGCTGAATATTCTCTCTAATATGCAAATGCTAACACACAATAAGCCAGGGGAAGAATAAAAGTTCATTGGATTAGACAAAGGGGAATGAGGGGAAGGGAGAGGATGGGGACAGGAAAGACAGTGGAGTGAAGGGAAAGAACTTTCCTATGTTCCTATGTGAACCCACGACCAGGGAAACTGCACATCATGTCCAACCACAAGAATGGGAAGTTAGACTCCATGTATGTATAATATGTTAAATATACTCTACGGTCATGTTTGCCAAAAAGAACAAATTTTAAAAAGTTTTCAGAAGTCAAACATGGACTTAGCCACTTTGGACATCATATAGACAACAAACATAAGAGAAACAGATACAGTTGACTACCTCGGGAGCTAAGGATCAGAGGAGCCACAGGTAGGCCTTCCAGGGCTTTCTTTTGATTCCATTTACCCACAGCTTGGAGCTGAAGTAGACAGTGGGCCAGGAAGACCAATGGAGATGCAAACCTGCTTTCTCCAGCCGCAGGACCAGACGGGCATCCTCCAAGGACAGCTACATCTTCAGCTGTGATTTGCCTAGTTCCACACTTAGAATGACCTGTGGTCTCGATCCATCCCCTGACCCCCAGCCGTGGTTTAGCTGGGAACCTGGGCCTCTCCCCTGGGTCTGCGTGACAGAAGAACGTCCTTCCTGCCATGTGCTTTCAGAAGGCTCCATGGAAAGCTGATCCTCGGGTTGAAGCGACTCAGTAGCACTGCCCCCTCCGCACCTGGACTGGCGGGAGGGAGAGCGGGCACCTGATCTTCCCCCATTTGGCAGGAAGAGGTCACCTGCTCCTTCTCACTGGGGCGTTCTCTGAAGAGTCACAAAGGAGGGGCAAGATTGTCACTTCCATCCAGTGGCAGATAGGCCACCCTCCTTCTATAGTCAGGGAGGCCCCTTTGGGAGCAACAGTGAGCTATTTCTGCCTCTTCCCGCCACGGCCTGTTGGGGAGCTGGAACTGCTCTCCCTGTGCAGGGGGGCAAGGATCCCCTTCCCCTTCCCCCTGTCCATGAGAGCCAGGGGACATGGGAGGAATAGGTAGCACCCCTCTTTCTTCTCTGGAGTATTGTCAGGGAAAGGGACAAAACCAGAAAGTTAAAGTACAAAGTCCAGAGTCCTGTGAAGGAATACCCCAAAATCTGCAGGTCAATAAAGAAAATCACTTCTCGTACCCAGAATCAGGAAGATCTCAAGTTGAATGGGAAAAGCTAGTCTGTAGATGCCAATACTAAGATGAAAGAAATGTTAGAATCAGCGAACAAAAAACTTTTAAAGCCATCATTATAAAGATGTTTCAGTGAACGATTATAGATATGCTTAAAACAAATGGAAAAAATTCTGAGCAAAGCAAAGATATGCAGAATAGAAATGTTTGAGCTAAAAAATACAGTAGCCAAAATGAAAAGCTTGCTAGATGGATTCAGTAGCCTGGAGCTGCTCCACAGAAGAATGTAAAGGAGCCAGGAAAGAATCTGAGAACCTGAAGATACAAATTAGAAATCACCCTATGTGCTAGGTGCAATGGTGCCCGCCTGTCATCTCAGTGGCTCTGGAGGCTGAGGCAGGAGGATCTGTGAGTTCAAAGCCAGCCTCAGCAACTCAGTGAGGTGCTAAGCAACTCAGTGAGACCCTTCTCTAAATAAAATACAAAATAAGGCTGGGGATGTGGTTAAGCAGCCTGGGTACCCCCCCCAAAAAAAAAATCACCCAATATGAACAACACAGAAAGTTAGGGAGAGGGGAACGGAGAATAAAAGCTTCAATGACAAAAGAGTTGGCTGTCTTCAGAATCCCCGGGGAAAAGAAAGTGGGTGGGACTGGAGGGGAGATGATGCTTGAAGAATCGATCTCTGAGATTTCCTGAAATATGGCAAAAGAAATCAACCTGCAGATTCAGGAAGCTGGGTGAGTGCAAAAAGAATGAACTCAAGGAAACGACACCAAGAAAACTGTACATCACAGTGAAATTCCTGAAATCAGAGCTCAAAGATCTTGAACAAGAGGAGTGACACTTAGAGATAGGAGTAAAACGGTTCAAAGAACAGCTCTTTAGACCCCAGGAACCACAGGGGCCAGAAGGAAGTTGTTCTATCAGTGTTTTTGCTGCTGTGACTAAAAGACCGGCCAAGAGCAATTATAGAAGAGGAAGGGTTTATTTCAGGACTCACAGTTTCCGAGGTCTCAGTCCACAGACAGCAGGCTCCATCCCTCGGGGCTCCAGGGGAGGCAGGACCTCTTGGAGGGAGAGTGTGGTGGAAGGAAGCAGCTCACATGGTGATCAGGAAGCAGAGAGAGACTCCATTCTCCAGAGACAAATAGAGACCCCAAAGCCACGCCCCCAATGCCCCCTCCTCCAGCCACACCCACCTCCTCCAGCCACCACCCAGTTAATCCCATCAGGGGTCCATTCACTGGTTGGGTTAAGGCTCTCACCACCCAGTCATGTCTCCTCTGGACCTTCCTGCACTGTCTCACACGTGAGCTTTTGGGGCCACCTCACATCCACACCAGAACAGAAGTGGAACAGCATTTTTCAGATGCTAACAGAAAGGAGAGTCTTCTGCACCTAGTGGGAATATCCTACATCCTACAGAATGAAGGGAGTCACGATACCTTCCGATTGAGACCTGTCACTGTGGGCTACTCTCCATGAGTGGCTAAAGAATATTTCTAAAGTAAAAGAGAATTCTAAAAGAAAAAATAATCTTGGAACATGGAATAGAAGAACTAACAATGGAAAAAGCAAAAATATAGGTAAATTAGATACATTTTTCTTCACCTCTTGATTTTTCTTAATTAAATTTGAAGTTTACAGCAAAAATAACACTCCTTAATATTTTTTCTAAATGCACGTAGAAAAAAACATTTTAGACATTTTATTATTGTGGTATTGGGAGTGGACCCAGGACCTTGTACATGGTAGGCAAGCTCTACCACAGAGCTACCAGCTAATGGTGTAGTTCCCAAGCCCAATTTTATTATAAATGAGGAAAGAAAAAGAAATGCAGTGGAGAAAAGATTTGTATACTTTAATCAAACCAGGGTAATGTAATGCCAGTAGATTGTGATAAGATATACACACATACACTTAAATATATATACAAGTATATGTAAAACTAAGTGTGTACATATAGTGTAATATAGTATATCTTATTACTTAGATTGTGGTAAGATATGTTAATATTTATATGTTATCTAATGTACAAAAGCAACCATTTAAAGAGTTATAAAAAGAAATATAGCTGGGCACAGTGGTGCATGCCTATAATCCCAGAGGCTTGGGAGGCTGAGGCAAGAGGATCACAAGTTCAAAGCCAGCCTCAGCAACTTAGTGAGGCCCTAATCAACTCATTGTGATGCTGTCTCTAAAATATAAAAAAGGGCTGCAGATGTGGCTCAGGGGTTGAGCACCCCTGGGTTCAATCCCTGAAATGAAAAACAAGAAAGAAAGAAAGAAAGAAAGAGAGAAAGAGGGAAAGAGGGAAAGAGGGAAAGAGAGAAAGAGAGAAAGAGGAGAGAAAGAAAGAAAATATATTTAGAATATTATAAATAAATAAAAGTGGAACTCCAAAGTCAATTAAAGCATAGGAAGCCTGAAAAAATAAAACAGTGGAAGACTTAAGGCATAACATCATGAATATTTATATTAATTAAACTAAATACATCAGTTAAAAGAATCACAAAGTGGATTTAAAAACACGATCCAATTATAGGCTGCCTATAAACATTTATTCTGTGTATTAACAGTTTGTGTTGAAAGAAAAGGTACAGAAAAATGGGTCTTACAGAGTTGCCATATTAATATCAGATAAAGGAGGAAATTTTCCAAAGTTTTAGGAAGGAAATAATACATTTCTAAAGAGCCCGTGAGTCAAAAAGGAAATCTCAAAGAGAAATTTTTTTTAAAAAAAATTTGAACTAAATGAAAATGTAGCATATCAAAATAGGAGAGACAGGGCTAAGCCAATGATGAGAGGTCAATTTATAGCAGTAAGCACATCTATTAGAAATGAGGAGCAAAATCAGTAATCTATATATACTCTTATCTCAGGAACCTAGAGAAAGAAAAGTAAATCAAAATAAGCAAAAGAAACGCAATAACATAGAGAGAAACCAATGCAATTGAAAACAGAAAACTAAGGGGAAATCAAGGAATCAAAACAACCAATTCATCAAAATATTTACAAGAGCAGAATTTCTAGCAAAAATTCCAAACAAGGACTGGGGAGGTGGCTCAGGGGTAGAGCACTGTGCCTAGCATGTGTGAGGCACTGGGTTTGATTCTCAGCACTGCATATATGAGTAAAATAAAGGTCCATCAACAACTAAAAATATATATTTAAACATGGTATTTTTTTAATCTAAAAAAAAAAGAATTCCAAATAATGAGATCCAAAAATCCTTAATGTTAGAAAGGAAAGAGGGGACCACTCAGACCCTGAAGATATCCAATAAATAAGAGGGTTCCACCAACAAACCTGCCCACATACATTGAACAACTTAGATGAAATGCAGCCGTTCCTCAAGAAGTGCACACCACTGCAGCCCATTTAATGTGAAACAGGTCATTCCAATAGACCTCCAACTCTGAAGAAAAATGAATCTGCAGTTTTGAAACTCCTGAAAAAGATATCTTAGGCCCAGATTGTTTCCTTGGAGAATTCCACTAATCCTATAAAGAAAAATGAACCACATTTCTACAGTCTCTCCCAGAAAAGAGAAGGGGAAGAAGCCTTCCTAATTATTTTGTGAAACTGCTATTTCTCTGACTCTAAAGCTCAACAAAGAAGTAGGAAAAAAAAAAGATATATGTACAAAAGTCCTTAACAAGTATCAGCCAACAATATTTAGTAAGATACATTATACCTGCCCAGCACAGTGGTGCATGCCTGTGATCCCAGCAGCCCGGGAGGCTGAGGCAGGAGGATCATGAGTTCAAAGCCAGACTCAGCAATGGTGAGGCCCTAAGCAACTCAGTGAGACCCTGTCTCTAAATAAAATACAAAATAGGGCTGGGGATGGGGCTCAGTGGTTGAGTGCCCCCTGAGTTCAATCCGCGGTATCTTCCATCCCTGGCCCCAACCAGAAAAAAAGACACGCTGTTCCTATGACCAAGAGAAGTTATTATAATATGTAGGGCTGGGTCAGTAGCATGTGTAAAGCCAAGTGATCTTCAGTAAAAATGAAATGAAATAAAATGCACACTATATTTTAATAGTCTAATGAAAAAAAATCAAATCATCACATTAACACAGGAAAAGCATTTACAACACTGAGCATTCATAAGAAAACTTATCAGTAAAATTAATAGTGGAATTTTCTTGATTTGATTAAAAGCATACATGAAAATCTATAATCACCATTATACTTAATAGTGAAAGAAGAAATACTTCCTGCATGTTTAAGAACAAGCCAAGGATTTCAACACTCATCACTCTTATTCAGAATCATACTGAAGAGGGTCTGGGGCTGTGGCTCAGTGGTAGAGCGCTCCCCTAGCATGTGTGAGGCACTGGGTTTATCCTCAGCGCCACATAAAAATAAATAAGTAAAATAAAGGTCTTGTGTCTGCCTACAGCTAAAAAAAAAAAAAAAATTAAAAAATCTTACCTAACCTCTAGCCAGTTTTATAAACCAAGGAAAGGAATTAAAAGCCAATGAGATTACAAAGGAAGAAACAAAACTGACCCTCTGTATGGATCACAGGATTAGGAAGAGAATTACAAAACACTGTACTCAGAAAGATTCTTTGAGTTCACCACGGTTGCAAGATAAAAGATTATATGAGTATTAATTTTATGTCTACATCCTAGCAATACTTAGACACTCCCATCCTTCCATGTCTATAGCCTAAACTTCAAACTTCAAAAAAAAAAAATTGAGATTGCTGCCTAAACATTAAAAAAAAAGAAAGAAAAGAAAAAGAAAAATTTTTGAATTTCTTGTTTTCTTTTGTGGTTTGTAGCCAGAACTATTAGACTTGTCCCACCACTTAGCTGCACAATACTGGGTCCTCAAACAGAACGCTCCTTGCTCTGCTTTGGGAAACACAAAGGCAAACTTCTTCCAACTGTGCTGGTGACTTTTTTTTTTTTTTTTTGGAACAAGGGATTGACCCCAGAGGTCCTTAACCACTGAGCCCCCTCCCCAGCCCTTTTACTTAGAGACAGGGTCTTTCTGAGTTGCTTAGGCCCTTTGCCAAGTTGCTGAGGCTGACTTTGAATTCCTCCTGCCTCAGCCTCCCAGTTGCTGGGATTATAGGCCTGTGCCACCACACCCAGCTGGCGAGGTCTCTAACGTGCGTGAAAGCCAGTGTCCTTGAGAATGTGTCTGCCCTTTCAGCTGCTGAAGGCCCTGGTCACTGTTGAAAGACATCCTGCACGGCTGGGCTTGGACCCTCCAGAAGGTGCTGGGGCAGCATGTGTAGCATCCCCACACTTTGTCTGGGTGGCCCAGGTTCTATTTACAATGGATAATTAGGGGTTGCCTTCCGTGTATCGAGAACCTAACTTAGGACGCTGTCACGACTTATGTGTATGCGTGGGTTTGAGCCCCTTGTGTGAATCGGGGTCCTTTCCCACAGTCGTGGGCATCCCTCAGGAGTGAAGTAGCGGACTTCTCTGTGAATTCCAGCATCCTAGATTTAAGTCAGAGACCCATTTAAAATAAGTTTGCTATTGAAAAGGGTCTTTGTTCTGGTTGAAGAGCAAATAGTCAAGCGTGGGTACTTCTTCTGTCGGTGGACTTTTTTCTTAACCCCATTTTAACATGAATTTCTTGGCTTTCATTTGTGCATTGCAGCCATAACACAAAAACAACGTCTTGGTTAGACCCTCGGTGCCTGAACAAACAGCAGAAGCCTCTAGAAGAGTGTGAGGATGATGGTAAGTTCTCAGAAGATTTGGGTCAGGTGAATTGGGGGCCTGTCCACAAGAGCAGACTTGAAAGAGTGATCCAAAGGTCCAGTGTGGTTGGTTTGTTTTTGGTACCAGGGACTGAACCCAGGAGTGCTCAACCACTGAGCCACATCCCCAGTCGCCTTTGTATTACATTTACAGACAGGGTCTCACTGAGTTGCTTAGGATCTCACTAAGTTGCTGAGGTTGGCTTTGAACTTGCAATCCTCCTGCCTCAGCCTCCAAGCCACTGGGATTACAGCCACCACTCCCAGCTTCAATCTGTTTTTTTTTTTTTTTTTTTTTTATTGTTGGTCGTTCAAAACATTACATAGTTCCTCATACATCATATTTCACAGTTTGATTCAAATGAGTTATGAACTCCCAATTTTATCCCGTATACAGATTGCTGTATCACATCAGTTACCCTTCCATTGATTGACATATTGCCTTTCTAGTGTCTGATGTATTCTGCTGTCTGTATTATTCTCTACTATCCCCCCTCCCCTCCCCTCCCCTCCCCTTTTCTCTCTCTACCCCTTCTACTGTAAATCACTTCTTCCATTTGAATTATCTTGTCTTACCCCTCCTTTCCTCTTATATGTCATTTTGTATAACCCGGAGGATCGCCTTCCATTTCCATGCGATTCCCCTTCTCGTTTCCTTTCCCTCCCACCTCTCAACCCTGTTAATGAAAATCTTCGTCTCAAGCTCTTCGTCCCTACCCTGTCCTTGTTTCCTCCCCTTATATCAGAGGAGTCATTTGGTATTTGTTTTTTAAAGATTGACTAGCTTCACTTAGCATAATCTGCTCTAATGCCATCCATTTCCCTCCAAATTCTATGATTTTGTCATTTTTAAATGCAGAGTAATACTCCATTGTGTATAAATGCCACATTTTTTTAATCCATTCATCTATTGAAGGGCATCTAGGCTGATTCCACAATCTTGCTATCGTGAATTGAGCTGCTATGAACATCGATGTAGCAGTGTCCCTGTAGCATGCTCTTATTAGGTCTTTAGGGAATAGACTGAGAAGGGGAATAGCTGGGTCAAATGGTGGTTCCATTCCCAGCTTTCCAAGAAATCTCCATACTGCTTTCCAAATTGGCTGCACCAATTTGCAGTCCCACCAGCAATGAACAAGAGTGCCCTTTTCCCCGCATCCTCTCCAGCACTTATTGTTGTTTGACTTCCTAATGGCTGCCAATCTTACTGGAGTGAGATGGTATCTTAGGGTAGTTTTGATTTGCATTTCTCTGACTGCTAGCGATGGTGAGCATTTTTCCATGTACTTGTTGATTGATTGTATGTCCTCTTCTGAGAAGTGTCTGTTCAGGTCCTTTGCCCATTTATTGATTGGGTTACTTGTTGTCTTATTGTCTAATTTTTTGAGTTCTTTATATATTCTGGTTATTAGGGCTCTATCTGAAGTGTGTGGAGTAAAGATTTGTTCCCAGGATGTAGGCTCCCTGTTTATCTCTCTTATTGTTTCTTTTGCTGAGAAAAAACTTTTTAGTTTGAGTAAGTCCCATTTGTTGATTCTAGTTGTTAACTCTTGCGCTATGGGTGTCCTATTGAGGAATTTGGAGCCTGCTCCCACAGTATGTAGATCATAACCAACTTTTTCTTCTATCAGATGCCGTGTCTCTGATTTAATATCAAGCTCCTTGATCCATTTTGAGTTAACTTTTGTGCAAGGCGAGAGATAGGGATTCAGATTCATTTTGATGCAAATGGATTTCCAGTTTTCCCAGCACCATTTGTTGAAGATGCTATCCTTCCTCCATTGCATGCTTTTAGCCCCTTTATCAAATATAAGATAGTTGTAGTTTTGTGGATTGGTTACTGTGTCCTCTATTCTGTACCATTGGTCCACCCGCCTGTTTTGGTACCAGTACCATGCTGTTTTTGTTACTATTGCTCTGTAGTATAGTTTGAAGTCTGGTATCGCTATACCGCCTGATTCACACTTCCTGCTTAGTATTGTTTTTGCCATTCTGGGTCTTTTATTATTCCATATGAATTTCATGATTCTTTTATCTATTTCTACAAGAAATGCAGCTGGGATTTTGATTGGCATTGCATTGAACTTATAGAGAACTTTTGGTAATATCGCCATTTTGATGATGTTGGATCTGCCTATCCATGAGCAGGGTATATTTTTCCATCTTCTAAGGTCTTCTTCTATGTCTTTCTTTAGGGTTTTGTAATTTTCATTGTATAAATCTTTCACCTCTTTTGTTAGGTTGATTCCCAAGTATTTTATTTTTTTGGGGGATATTGTGAATGGAGTAGTTGTCCTCATTTCCGTTTCAGAGGATTTGTCGCTGATATACAGGAATGCCTTTGATTTATGCGTGTTGATCTTATATCCTGCCACTTTGCTGAATTCATTTATTAGCTCTAATAGCTTCTCTGTAGACCCTTTTGGGTCTGCTAGGTATAGAATCATATCATCTGCAAATAGTGATAATTTAAGTTCTTCTTTTCCAATTTTTATCCCTTTAATTTCTTTCGTCTGTCTAATTGCTCTGGCCAGTGTTTCGAGGACTATGTTGAACAGAAGTGGTGAGAGAGGGCATCCCTGTCTTGTACCAGATCTTAGAGGGAATGCCTTCAATTTTTCTCCATTCAGAATGATGCTGGCCTGTGGCTTATCATATATTGCTTTTACAATGTTGAGGTATGATCCTGTTATCCCTAATTTTTCTAGAGTTTTGAACATAAAGGGATGCTGTACTTTGTCGAATGCTTTTTCTGCGTCTATCGAGACTATCATATGGTTCTTATTTTTTAGTCTATTGATGTGGTGGATAACATTTATTGATTTCCGTATATTGAACCAGCCTTGCATCCCATGGATGAATCCTACTTGATCATGGTGTATAATTTTTTTGATATGTATTTGAATCCGGTTCGCCAGAATTTTATTGAGGATTTTTGCGTCAAGGTTCATTAGAGATATTGGTCTGTAGTTTTCTTTCTTTGAAGTGTCTTTGTCTGGTTTCGGAATCAGGGTGATGTTGGCCTCGTAGAATGAATTTGGAAGTTCTCCCTCTTTTTCTATTTCCTGAAATAGCTTGAAAAGTATTGGTGTTAGTTCCTCTTTAAAGGTTTTGTAAAACTCTGCTGTATACCCATCCGGTCCTGGGCTTTTCTTAGTTGGTAGTCTTTTGATGGTTTCTTCTATTTCTTCTATTGTTATTGGTCTGTTTAGGTTGTCTATATCCTCCTGGTTCAATCTGGGCAGATCGTAAGACTTAAGGAATTTATCTATGCCTTCACTATCTTCTATTTTATTGGAGTATAAGGCTTCAAAATAGTCTCTGATTATCTTCTGTATTTCTGAAGTGTCTGTTGTGATATTGCCTTTTTCATCCCGTATGCTAGTAATCTGGGTTCTCTCTCTTCTTCTCTTCGTTAGCATGGCTAAGGGTCTGTCAATTTTATTTATTTTTTCAAAGAACCAGCTTTTAGTTTTGTCAATTTTTTCAATTGTTTCTTTTGTTTCAATTTCATTAATTTCAGCTCTGATTTTGATTATTTCTTGCCTTCTACTTCTTTTGCTGTTGTTTTGCTCCTCTTTTTCTAGGATTTTGAGATGAAGTATGAGATCATTTATTTGTTGGTTTTTTCTTTTTTTGAGGAATGAACTCCAAGCAATGAATTTTCCTCTTAGGACTGCTTTCAATGTGTCCCATAGATTCCGATATGTTGTGTCCGTGTTTTCATTTAACTCTAGGAATTTTTTAATTTCCTCCTTGATGTCTTCAATAACCCATATGTCATTCAGCAACCTGTTGTTCATTCTCCAAGTGATGCTTGATTTTTCCTTTCTTCTTTTATCATTGATTTTCAGTTTCATTCCATTATGATCAGATAAGATGCATGGTATTATCTCTACCCCTTTATATTGTCTAAGAGTTGCCCTGTGACATAATATATGGTCTATTTTTGAGAAGGTTCCATGTGCTGCAGAAAAAAAAGTGTAACTACTTGATGTTGGGTGGTAAAGTCTATATATGTCAACTAAGTCTAGGTTATTAATTGTGTTGTTGAGTTCTATAGTTTCCTTGTTTAACTTTTGTTTGGAAGATCTGTCCAGTGGTGAGAGAGGTGTGTTGAAGTCTCCCATGATGATTGTATGGTGGTCTATCAGACTCTTGAACTTGAGAAGAGTTTGCTTGATGAACACCGCTGCACCATTATTTGGGGCATATATATTTATGATTGTTATGTCTTGTTGGTTTATGGTTCCCTTGAGCAGTATGAAGTGTCCTTCTTTATCCCTTTTGATTAGCTTTGGCTTGAAATCTATTTTATTAGATATGAGTATGGACACGCCTGCTTGTTTCCGCTGTCCATATGAGTGGTATGATTTTTCCCAACCTTTCACCTTCAGTCTATGGATATCTTTTTCTATCAGATGCGTCTCCTGTAGACAGCATATTGTTGGGTCTTGTTTTGTGATCCATTCTACTAGCCTGTGTCTCTTAATTGGTGAGTTTAAGCCATTGACATTTAGGGTTATTATTGAGATATGGTTTGTACTTCTATCCATATTTGTTTGTTGATGTTACTAAACCTGATTTGTTATCCTCTTTGACTACTTTCCCCCCTTTACTGTCCTACCTCCCATTGTTGGTTTTCAATGTTATTTTCCATTTCCTCTTCCTGCAATGTTTTGCCAAGGATTTTTTGAAGAGATGGTTTTCTAGCTGCGAATTCTTTTAACTTTTGTTTATCATGGAAGGTTTTAATTTCATCTTCTAACCTGAAGCTTAATTTTGCCGGATACACGATTCTTGGTTGGAACCCATTTTCTTTCAGTGTTTGAAATATGTTATTCCAGGATCTTCTAGCTTTCAGAGTCTGTGTTGAGAGATCAGCTGTTATCCTGATTGGTTTACCCCTAAATGTAATCTGCTTCCTTTCCCTTGTAGCTTTTAAAATTCTTTCCTTATTCTGTATGTTGGACATCTTCACTATAATGTGTCTAGGTGTGGATCTCTTATGGTTTTGTACATTCGGCGTCCTGTAGGCTTCTAGGATTTGGGATTCTGTCTCATTCTTCAAGTCTGGGAAGTTTTCTCGTATTATTTCATTGAATAGGCTGTGTATTCCTCTGGTATGGAGCTCTGTGCCTTCCTGTATCCCCATGACTCTTAAATTTGGTCTTTTGATATTGTCCCATATTTCTTGGATGTTCTGTTCATGGTTTCTTAGCAGACTTGCTGAGCTGTCTATGTTCTTTTCCAGTTGAAATACTTTGTCTTCATTGTCTGATGTTCTCTCTTCTAAGTGATCTACTCTGCTGGTAGTATTCTCAATTGAGTTTTTAAGTTGGTTTATTTTTTCCTGCATTTCTAGTATTTCTATTTGTTTGTTTTTTATTTCCTCTATCTCCCTGTGAAATTGATCTTTTACTTCCTGGATTTGTTTGTCAATGTGATCTTTCATTATCTGATTTTGCTGTCTCATGTCTTCCTTGAGACTCCAGATCATCTGAAGCATGTATATCCTGATCTCTCTATCTGACATTCCATCTGTTGCACCTATTACCTCTTCTAAAGTTGAGTTGACCTGCATTGCCTGTGGTCCTTTCTTTCCTTGTCTTTTCATACTGCTGGCGTTTCTTTCTGCTTGGTGAAACTGTTGTGTTTTGAAATTTTCCCTCTATTTATTTATATTGCTCTTGTATAGTTGAATAATCACCCTTGCAGGGCATGTAGTGGCTGTGATCCTCCTCCAATTGGTGTGATCCGTCTACCACGCTGGCAGGCCCTAGGTCTGCTCTGCTGGTCGGTCAAAGGTCCGCCTACCCAGCAGGCACGAGGGGCACCTCTATCACTCCGCAGGTTGCTGGGCCTAACCTCCCGATGGGTCGAAGGTTCGCCTAGCTTGCAGGGGGCTGCTCCCGGAGCGAGAGCTAGGCCTCCCGGGGGAGCCCGGATGGTGGAGGCCGACTGCCGGTTCAGGCGGGGCGGGCCAAGCCGCACTGGGTGCCGGCGGCTTGCAAACGCGGCTGGTATCAGCAGGACTTAACTCCTGCACCCGCTGCGGGGGCACCTTTATCGCCGAGTAGCTGTGGTCGCGTGGTTGGGAACCGGGCGGGTGGGGCCGCTTCTCCCAGGGCGAGAGCTGGGCCTCCCGGGGGAGCCCGGATGGCGGAGGACTGCCGGTTCAGGCGGGGCTGGCCAAGCCGCTCCGGGATCCCGCGGGTTGCAAAGGCGGCTGGCGTCTGCAGGACTTAACTTCTGCACCCGCTGCCGGTTCGGGCGGGGCGGGCCAAGCCGCTCAGGGATCCCGTGGGTTGCAAAGGTGGCTGGCGTCTGCAGGACTTAACTTCTGCACCCGCCACGGGGGCACCTTTATCTCCAGGTAGCTGAGGCCACCTGGTTAGAAACCGGGCGGGTGGGGCCGCTTCTCCCAGGGCGAGAGCTAGGCCTCCAGGGGGAGCCGCCTGCCGGAGCGGCTGATGGTTGGGGGACTAGCCCTCTGTGCCCGCGTGGCCTTCCAAGATCCACTTCTCTGGGGCAACCTGTCACTTCGAGTAAACCTACCAGTTCACGGCAGCTCTCCTCTTAAGGAAGTTATGCTAGAAGTTCCTCCGTAGCTAGGCTGCAGCTGTTTCGATGAGTCTTTCATATCCCGTTAAAGTGGAGACGTTGGAGTCGCTGCTTCCTCGCCGGCCGCCATGTTGGAAGATCTTCAATCTGTTTTTAATATCGAGCTTTGAAAAGGTAATTCAGTTTTGAAGTTGAGGACAGTAGCACATGCCTATAACCCTAGCCACTCAGGAGACAAGAGGCAGGAGAATCGCAAGTTCCAAACCAGTCTGGGCAACTTAGTAAGCCCCTGTTACAAAATAACATCTTTAAAAAGTACTGATAGCTCAGTGGTATAACTCTTGCTTAACATGCATAAGGCCCTGGGTTAATAAGTTAACGCCATTTCTAGGAAATGTACTGAGTTTACCAAAACAGGAGGAAATTGAGTAGGTTTTTTTTTTTTAAACAACAATCCTTTATATACAAAGGAGATGTACTGTCTTATCTCCATTGGAAACAGAACCTCAGTTCAGCCAGGAAACAAAGGTACCCAATGAGGTATCTGCACTGGATACCTCCTATGCTGGCACATACCTCTTCTGCCTTCAGGGGCCTGGTAAAGACCTCAGAAATTCTCTGAGCATATAGACACCTGCAGTGCGCTGATCAGTGAGCCCTACTGCACCATCACCCTATGGTACAAAAATCTTAGGGGAAAAAAATTCAGGAGCTCTATGGGTGCTCCTTGTTTGATAATTCTGTTATTTCCCCAATTTGGGGGGGAGGGGAGCAGATTTTGACATGCTTGGGCATTTCCACTTGACTTCCTCATACTGTCTGCAAAATGTGTCCTCTGAGAAAGAGGCTGAGATGTTACTTAGAGCCTCCAATCTCACTGCTCATCTTAGGATCAAAGTAACTGCCTGTGAAAGTTTTCATTAAAAAAGTTTGTTTCAAAACTTTGGGGTTTATAATTACTTCTCCAAAATGGAAAAAAAAATTAAGACACAGCAAATTTGTACCCTTTTTAGCAGTACTTAGAAATCTCTCCCGAGCTCTACCAAAATTGCTTTTTGTTGTGGACTTTTTGAAAGGGAAATGGTTTTGTTCCTCATTATTCAATTCTGGCATTTGCATTAGCAGTATAATTATTCAGCACATATTTTTCCGTAAGATAACAGAACTATTAATTCATTCTATAGTGCAGAATTGTTGTGTATATAAATCTGAGGTTTGTTTGAAAATGCAAGCCAGTATTTTAAAGGATGCATCTTGTCGAAAACTTGTACTCCAAGATCTTCCCATTATACATGGTTTGCAGATCCCCTGGAATGAACATGGAATTTTACATTCAGGTTTATCTCGGTGACTTCAAATGGAAATGCATGTCCTGCTAACCTAGGCATGAGCGACTTGCTTATTTTGTTATTTAGTTCCATTCCTGAAGGAGTGAAGCAAGTCTGATCAGTTCTGTTATTTATTTTTTTTTTCATGCTCTGGGGACAATAGAATGTCCTGCTTATTCAAAGATTCTGTTTAATATAGAATAGTTAAGTGACTAATTTTCAAGGATTAGAACATAAAACACGTTCAACCGTGTAACTACATGGAACCGCATCTCATCTGTATTTGAAGACTGATGATTTTGAAAGCCATTTACAACTCTACATAGGGTTTTCAATGACAGAATGCATTGTAGCTACAGTAGGATTGTATAAAATGCCTCTTAATATAATTTTGTAGATGACAAATGACTGCAAGAGCTTTTACTGAGGAAAAAAAAAACTATTAGTGGAATAAAGTACTGAGAAGAGTCCCTGAATAGTTTTGTTATTTTTAACTCTTAGAATTCTTACCATTTCATAAATTAATGTAATTTCCTTTAGCCCAAGTGTGTATCCCTAGCACATGCAGTTAGCTTCACAACTCCACTTTCAGCATTAGACTTTATATATTCTATTTCTACTATAAATAGATATGTTTGTGTGTGTGTGTGTGTGTGCATACAAACCTGATAACTGCGTCATCAGAGGATGATAAATTTTGTTTTGCTTCTTCTCTTGCCAGTGAACATCAGGCTGCCTTGGGTACTTGTTTAGATATTTGCTGTTTATATGTTATCACTTGTAACCATTATTGGTTACAAATGTTTCTACTCTCTGCAGTATAGATGCCATGCTGTGGTATGGCTTCATACTTAATCATGGTGAAGGTTTAATGTTCTTCCATTTTGAGTGTGGGATTTTGATCTTTGGTGTATTAATTACTCCTTTGGTCCTTGCTCTCTGCAGCTAGTTCTCTTAGAAGCCTCAGACCTTGCCTTTGAGCTCCAGGCTAGGGTTTTAATCTGCCTGATTGATAATGCCAACTGGTAGTCTCCAAGAGACTTCAGACTCAGCCTGATTATAACCAAACTAATGATCTTGCCTCCCTCCCACCTCCCCACACACATGAGACCTGTCATAAGTGTTCGCCATCTCAGCTGAATGAAAATTCATGCATACCAAAGAGTCCTACTGATCAGGCACAGTGGTGCACCATAATCCCTGCTACTCCGGGGGCTGAGGCAAGGGAAGTCCAAGGTCAAAGCCAGGGTCATCCTGGACAAGTTAGATCCTGTCTCAAAAAGAGCTGGGGGTGGGACTCTGTGGTCGAATGCCCCTGGGTTCAATCCCTAGTACCACATATAAAGAAAAAAGGGGGGAAGAAAGGGTCCTACTGAGTGGCCACCTTTCTGTGCACCCATTTCTAGTCTGTGACCCAGCTGAATTCACTGTCCCCTACGTATTTCTGAAGTCCATTCCCTAGTTCTTCACCTCCTCTGCCATTCCTAGTGCACCTTTCTTTCTTAGGCTGAACCCAGAGCAGGTTTTGAAAATGTAACTGTGCCCATGCCGTCCCTGTCCCTGAGCACCCTCAGGCCCTACGTTCGTTCGGTGGCCTCCCAGTCTGCCCTGTGAGTGCCCGGTCCCTGGGTGGTTTTCTCTGAGCCCCACGTGGTTCAGCTCCACCCTGGCTCTCTGCCCCTGTCCCCACCAGTCCTGAGTCCCTGCCCCTGGTGGGTAGGTGTGCAGTTCTCTTTTCAGACTGCTCCTTCTCGTCACAGATGGTTATCCAGAACCTTCTCTATGCCAGAAGGCTCCTCCACCCTTCAGGGGTATCTGTGAGTGCAAAGGAGGGAAAGTCCGGCTTTCATAGACGCATGGGTTCCAGGCATTTCCCACCCAAATTTGGCACATCTTTCAGATCATAGCTCAGAGACGCTCTCCACGATCCGTCCACTCTTGTGTGTATCTCATGCTAGAGACCTTTTTTTTTTTTAAGTTGTGGATGGACAGCATATCTTTTAGTGATTGATCAATTGATTGATTGATATGTGACACAGAAGATCGAATCCAGTGCCTCACACACGCCACGCACGTGCTCCACCACTGAGCCACAACCCCAGACCCTCGCTCTAGAGATCTTACCGTAGTTTTAATTTGGTTTTGTCTCCTCTTCTCAAAGGGTAGACACATTTTCCTGCTTATTGTGATATCTCTGCCACCCACCACAATGACAGGCACATGATAGTTCCCTGTAAATTATTACTGAAAGAAATGAACGAATGCTCCCAAAAGATGGATAATATCCAGATGGGCATGTTCACAAATGATTTTTTTTTTTATAAATCATCGCCAGTTGAAACTCACTGATGACAACCTGATAGTTTCTTAAGTCAAATGTTTACAAGGTGTTCTTTTTGTTTGTTTGTTTCTTTGATTGTTGGGGGTACCAGGGATTAAACTCAGGGCACTCAACCACTGAGCCCCATCCCCAGCCCTATTTTGTATTTTATTTAGAGACAGGGTCTCGCTGAGTGGCTTAGGGCCTCGCTAAGTGGCTGAGGCTGGCTTTGAACTCGCTATCCTCCAAACTCAGGCTCCAGAACTGCTGGGATTATAGGTGTGCACCACAAGGTGTTTAAATTCCTGTTTGTTCCTTAATAATGGATCCACTCATTCATTCATTCATTCATTCATTCATTCATTCATTCATTCATTCAAGAAATATTTGTTACCTAACATGTACCAGGAAACTCCCCTGGGCACTGAGCATGCCCTAGTAGTGAGAATAGACTCAATGTCTGTTGTCCCCATTTGGAACTTGCAGCAGAGGGGAACAGCCACCTACATTGCAGTTGGGGCCACTTTATGTGTGAAAGGACTTTTGTGTGCTCTGCTGTGATCTCAGTAATAAAGTGTTTTATTGTCAGCATGAGGAGGCGTGGAATGGAAAGGTTTCACTCATTTTGCTTGCTGAAGTCAGCGAGAACATTTCACCTGTACTATTTCTGAATCATTTGACTTTTAAAACTTTTCTAGAAAGAAACACCCCACCCAGTAGGCTGTACCTCCCCACGCTCCTTCAGGGCATGCATCAAGCCTCCCTTCCTGGGTGTCAGGACTTAATTCATCTTTCTCTCCTCTTTGAAAGACTCTGAACTCATTGTCCCCCTTGCTCTCTGAGTGCCACCTCCCCGTCCCTTTTCAAGCAGCCGTATGACTTGTAAGTGAAGGAATTCTTTAATTGTGCGTTTAATTGCCTCACTGATGAGTGGATTATTGGAGGATGAAAAGGGCTCATATTGAAAAGTCTCACAGCTTCGTTGGCGGCAAATAAGGTCTGTAATAAGTGACTTCCCACTTGGGAACGTTGAGACCGCAAAGGTGTATTTCACCTTTTACAACCCATCAAGCCCTGTTTTGACATTCGAGGAAATGAGCCGTATAATTATTTTGCCAATATCAGCTCTTACTGTTCTGTGATTCGCGTTGAGGTCACACTTTCTGGCCAAGCCAATGAAATGAGCCACGGTGCAGGTAAGGTCACAATCAAGTGATGGGGTTGCTGCTGTTTTTGTTTTGTTTTGTTTTGTTAATTTTCTGTGGGGAGCTTCTGTCTTGGTGTTGGTGTCTGAATTTTTCTTTCTCTCTTTTCTGTCTCATTCCTGCTATTCCTTTGGAGAAGAAGGGGTACACACCGAGGAGCTGGACAGTGAACTAGGTAAACCCTCTGCTTGCCTGCCTGCCTGCAGCTGATGTCGCATGATTGATTACCCTGCATGATTTTATAAACTGCATGTTCTATTTTTTTTTTTTTAAATACCAGGGATTAAACTCAGGGGCCCTCACCCACTGAGCCCCATCCCCAGCCCTATTTTGTATTTTATTTAGACACAGGGTCTCACTGAGTTGCTTAGGGCCTCGCTAAGTTGCTGAGGCTGGCTTTGAACTCACATCCTCCTGCCTCAGCCTCCTGAGCCACAGGGATGACAGGCTTTCACCACTGCGACTGGTGAAGGGTTTTGTTTTTAAGGATGTTTAATGCGTTGTCCTCTGATCATCGTGGTAGGAATGGCTTAAGGTTCAATGTTAAATTTCTTTAAAAAAAAAAAGAAGGTGAAGAAGTCGTCCATTTGGTGATTAGATAATTGAAAAAGACAGGGCTGGGTTTTCCACATACAAAACAACTGTGTTGATCATTTGTGGAACCAATTTCTCCCCCTCTTGCTACCTCAATGCTCTCTGTGAGTGGCCACTGGGGATCACACAGCTGTGTGCGGAACAAACCTTAGTTGCTTCTGTGGAAGTTCAGATGGTGAAATTTCCAGAAGGAACTTTCCGTGTTTCTCCCTGGGCCACTGTGATGGCCTTAAAGACCTCTAAAAGATGAGTTTTAATGGTGCATGATTCCCTTCTCCTTGTCACAGCCGGAATTCTGGGAGGTGGGTGGTGCAGGGATGGAGGCGTCTCTGTGGTCTGACCAGACCGCCTGGATCCCCTGCTTACTGCCTCTGTGACCTCAGCCGATATCCAGAATTGCCCATTACCCGACCCCACTTCTGTTTGCTTCCTTTTTATCAAAATGTATAAATTGGGGCTAAAAGAAGAGCTCTTGGAGATTTACTGAAAATGCATTTCTATATATGTCACTGTGATCAACTCCTGGTGCAATTGCTAGTTTTATTATTATCTAATTCTCATGGGATTTATCAACACTTCTTACAGCATTTTTTCCTTTTAACAAAAGTCAAGGAAGGAGTGTGTTCTGTCCTGCAGAAGTAGCCTGTATGTGTTTTAGTCTTGTTTTGTTTTTAGTTCGTTGTTTTTTTTTTTTTTTAATTGTGCCAGGAATTGAACCCAGGGGTACTCAACCACTGAACCCCATCCCCAGCCCTATTTTGTATTTTACTGAGTTGCTTAGGGCCTCACTAGTTGCTGAGGCTGGCTTTGAACTCATGATTCTCCTGCCTCAGCCTCCTGAGCCCCTGGGATGACAGGCGTGCCTCACCGCGCCTGGTGTAGACGTGTTCTTTTAGGCAGGGTAGCAGCATGGCCCTTGGATTTTGCCTGCTTCTGTACCGTGTGACTCCTGGTCTGTGCACGTGTGCAGGCACACCCTTGGTCTTTTCTGTTGCATGTGCCCTGGAGTCTGTTGACAAGCTCTTGGCCCATTTTCTCAATGAAAGGGTCCTAATTTCAAACAAAAGCATCTGTCAGGATTTCAGTGAGTGGTGTGATTATTCCAGATGTGCCAAGGAAACCTCAATCTCTATAATCTGCCCCGAGGGGTACAGGCGGATGGCTGAGGTGCTGCACACAGATCATTTGGTTATGAAGTTGTCATTTCTGAGCTCTGTTGTTGGAGTTGGGTCAGTAGCTCCATTATGCACCTTTTGTTTGCTTAACTTATCTACGTCTTCTGCAGAAGTCTTCCCAGAATGAAAAACAGAGCCTTCTTTTGTAACTACAGGGTTTTCTTGTGTTGAAACCAACTAGGGAAGGTAGAGACAAGAAAACAGAGTTCCCCTCCCCGTCAAAACTAAGGCACCGTTTTGAAATTCATCTTTGATCTGGAACACGATTTTCCAGGTGTACCCTGACAGATCCCTTGAAAGGAGCATAGAACATTACACTACTCAATATTTACTCCTGAAATGAAAAATGATATTGCTTGAAATTTTCAGAGGCAGGAATAGTAAGCAGGTGGGCTGCAGAAATCCATCCTGGTCCTGTGTGCTTTCGGGTGGTAGCTGCTGTTTGTTGCATATTTGTTGAGGTCCCTCCTGTGCTAAATGTTTTCCAAGCATCCTCCTTTAATCCATGGTTGACCTTTGATGTGAACCCAGAAGAAAGGTTATGGTTCAGAGATGTTAAGTAACCAGCCCAAGGCCACAGAGCAAAGAGCTAAGTGGAATTTAAGGTTAAATGCCAGATCTGGAAGTGCCAGAAAGACCTCAGTGTTCTTTAGTCTCCATAATGAGTTTTATGGTTTTGTCAGTGGTTAGATATGGTGGGGTAGGGGCTCAGAAATCTTCAGTGCTTATTAAAAAAAAAACTATAATAGAATGTATAATATTCTGGGCTTAAATATTTCCTGCCATTTTTAGTTTTTTTAGAACCAAATGGCAATTCTAGGACAAACATTTTCTTTCTTTCTTTTTTTTTTTTTTAATTGATGACCCACTTCTATTTTAAGCATTGGGAGACTAATTCCTATTATTAAGTTAATCACCACATTTGGAAGTGAGAAATCTATCTTTTCAATTCAAAAGGAGTTTTAACTTGAAGAACTGGAAAATTTCTGGAGTTGATCCATCTGTTCCAGAAGTTTTAAGATCAGCCACTATCTAGAATTGCCCGTTAACTGACCCCACTCCTGAACTCTGGAATATTAATAGGTTATTGATGGGGCCACAGATCAAGATCCAGGAGTAGCTTTTCTTGTTCCCTTTTCAATTCTCCATCAAATCATATGACCTGTCTGCTTGGGCAGTGAGCTTGTGTTTATCTTCATGTCGCTGTTGTCTGACATATCCTCGAGTAAACAGTCGGCACTCAATAAATGTTTATCTGCTTAATAGTTGAGTGTAGTCAATGCATAATATCTTTCCCATGGTATCTAAGCAGGTCAAATATTTCAGGTTTCAGATTGTGAAAGCAGTCTGGTTCTGTTAATGATCACCAGGCTCCCTGCTCTCTGACCCATCTTCTACCCCATACAAATGTCTGACTTTGCACCAATTTGCATTGTTTTCATCTTCAATTTTCTAACTCTTTGGAAATATTTTCCTGGTTTGTTTTCATTTAAATGGTCATTTCCAGCTTAGTAAAGGGAAACTGTTTCCCAAGTGTTTGATTCGCATCAACCCATAAGACTTGGTTTATAAAAAATGCCAAGTTGTATCAACATCTGCAAATTGGACCTGTCTTGAATTTTAGTAGCTTATGTCTCCTGAATTCAAATACTTTTTTAGGGGGCATTGGGGGTTGAACTCAAGGTTACTCAACCATTGGGTCATATCCCCAGCCCTGTTTTGTATTTGATTTAGAGACAGGGGTCTCACTGAGTTGCTTCGCTCCTTGCTGTTGCTGAGGCTGGCTTTGAACTTTTGATCCTCCTGCCTCAGCCTCAGAATCACTGGGATGACAGGTGTGGGCCACTGCACCTGGCTATTCACCACCTTCTAAAAAGCCTGTTGAATTTTGTTTTGTTTTTAATTAGAAAAAGAAGGGCAGGGATAACTGTCTCCTTGTTTGCAAACAAATAACACATGGATCAACAACCATGAAGTTCTCGTTTCTCCACGTGCAGGCAAATGTGAGCCAGATGTGAACGTTGAGCCGTCTTGAGTGTGCTTGGGGGTGCACCCACACCTTCCTCTCATTCTGAAACTGTGGGTGGCACGTGTGGGTCCTCACTGATGTCATAGTCATCATTGGAAAATAGAGACCATATGATTCCCTGGATTTTTAGAAAATCGATTCCAAAATGCATGGCATTTCAAGAGTGTACCGTCCACCATTCAAATAGTTCCTTCTAGTTCCTTCCAGGAATCATGATCCACTTGGGAGTCTGGCTTAATACAAGCTTGCTTTGGCAGAGTGTATGACGGTGGCTTGAAAAGGAGTTGAGTGATCGCAGCGCTCTCTAAAAAGGTGGTGTCACCACATAAAATGTGGCCACCTCATTGTTTTCCACCAAGTACCATAATCGGGTGCGAGGGGTTTTCCCACAATAGATTCTTGTCACAGAGGTCGCTATTTCCTGATTAATGAAATTCCAAACTAAGATCTGAAACCTTTCGAAGTCACACCCGGTAGGTCGTGGTTGAGTTTTTGAAAATCACGTATGTCCCCCAAAGCCATTTTCCTACCATATTTAAGGGAATGACATCTTCCCCCATAGGTAGTCAGTTTTATTTATTTATTTAATTATTATTATTGTCATTATTATTTTTTGGAGGGTGTACCAGGAATTGAATTACCAAGGAGCACATTTCCAGGCTTTTTGGATACTTTTCTATTTAGAGACAGGGCCTTCCTAAATTCCTTAGGGCCTCACTAAGTGGCTGAGGCTGGCTTTGAACTCGCGATCCTCCTGCCTCAGCCTCCCGAGTCGCTGCCATCACAGGTGTGCGCCACGGTGCCCGGGTGTGTTACTTTTTCATAGGTGAAGCGCTGGGGAAGATGGACTGGCCCAAACACAGAAACAGAGTGAGCTGTGTGTGTGCAGTTCAAACATCCTCCTTCATACTGGCATTTTTATTTACTCAGTAGCATTTTAATTAGGAACATGGAGAAAAATAAGATGCAGATTTAATTTTCTTCCAGAGAAAGGGAAACAGTTCTGTTGAACTGAAAATGAAAAGAAGCATTAATTTTCATCTGTTTTTGCCCGTGTGGTAAGGTAGCCTGGAAACCAAACGAGAAAACAGTAAATATTTCGCGTAGCATGCAAGGCAAGTTTTAACTATTTCCATTAAAAACGAATTTAATAGTTGGTTTAAAATAAAAGGCAGCTGGGACAGCATTTTATCAAGTTTTATTTTCTTGCGTAAAATACCAGTAGATAAAGAGTTGTTCTTCATGAGAAAAGTGCACTCAAGAAATAAAAGGAGTATGCACTTCTTTTTGGTTAGGATATACAGTTTTAATTGGGTTCAAAGACTTCTTTTTTTGGGGGGGTGGGTACCAGGGATTGAACTCAGGGGCACTCGACCACTGAGCCCCATCCCCAGCCCTGTTTTATATTTTATTTAGAGACAGGGTCTCACTGAGTTGCTTAGCGCCTTGCTTTTGCTGAGGCTGGCTTTGAACTCGGGATCCTCCTGCCTCAGCCTCCTGAGCTGCTGGGATGACAGGTGTGCACCATCATGCCCCGCAGGGGTTTAAGGCCTTCTTATGAGACCTTTTCTTTTTCTTTTTTTCTTTCTTTCTTTTTTTTGGCCTAATTCAGTTGTCCATGGTCCTCAGGCTCTTCAAGAATCTGTTCTTCTTGTTCTAAATATTCTTTTGTATTTCAGAACTGCCTGCTGGTTGGGAAAAGATCGAAGATCCTGTCTATGGTGTCTACTATGTAGAGTAAGTGGCTGTTCTTGTGTACGCTTCTGCTGAGCGGAGCTGCCCGCCAATTATGATATTAATTTCATACTGAAAATGCGTATGTCTGTTTTAATGAATGAGAAGATAATTCCGTGCATCCAAAGATAGTAAATCCCATTATTAAATTCAGGAGGGCAGGATCCACGCGTCTTCAACCATTTCACAAAGGCTGAACAGAGTCCTGGCAAATGACAGGTGTTTAATAAGTATCAGCTGAGGGCATGGATTGAGAAAGCTGGGGCGTGAGGGAGCAAGGTTGTGGATCTTCGGGAGGAGGACCCACGTGGCCTACTTTTTGCCTTACCTAGGCACCAAAACAAACAAAACAATCATTGAAAATGTACTCAAAGAGTTGGGTGCATTTTTAATAACTTATGAAATGTTGCCAAGATTAAGAAGAAAATGGAGAATAGGCTTCAGGATCTATGTGATCTAGGTGCTTTGGGGCTGTTTCCTTCCTGAGGACATTTCTTCTGGAAGTTTCAAAGCCTTATGGTGACCCCGTCACCCTGTGCCTTATCCCAGCATTGGGCACGCACTTTGTATTCATCAGAACCATCCACCCATAGGATGATCCCAAAGAAAATTAAAAAAAAAAAAAAAAGGAGATATAATTTAAAAACCACACTGGCAATTTGGGGCAGAAGAGAGATCATTTCTCGGACCCTCCTAAAACTAGAATTTCCCCCTTTGTAAGCCCCAGAGGTCGTCTTCCTTACAGATACAGAGCGAGCTCTGTGTTGTTGGAAGCTCATTTTGCTTTGCCTTTCAGTTAGTTTGTGCCTTGAGTAAGAAAAGGAACAGAGGAGAGTCATTTTGGTGGGTGAAGTGACTTGATTTTTTGAGGGGCAAGGAGCGAGGTCATAGGATATCTGAAAAGCCCTGTGTGTGCTTATTTATGTGCATTCCCACACACCCTCTGAAACGAGGCCATGGCAGAAAACCGTGTGTGTGTGTGTGTGTGTGTGTGTGTGTGTGTGTGTGTGTGTTTGCCAGGGTCTTATTCCTTACAACAGTCATCGAAATTGTCCTGGTCTTTGTCACTTTGAAAACATCACATCTGCTCAAGTTAGCTCTTACGTGCAGTCTCTCTGCCCAAGGGCTATACTGGGAATCCTGCCTCCTTGGGAACTGATCAAAATAGTTGACGATTGATTGATTGCCCAAGAATAATGATGCTGTCAATTGGGGTACCCTCATGTGGAGCCAGAAGTGTTTTAAATGAAAAGGTGACAGTTCACAATTTAAGGGGAAAAAAAAATTATATGCTGAGATTGGTAAGATCTCCCGTAAGTGACTGTTGTTAATCTTGTATGTAAAGGACCAAAAACCGTAGTATACGTAGGGTTTCATGTGATCCCTGATTCCAGTCATCCAGGGGGGTCTGGAAAACAGATCCTTCAGGAACAAGAGGGTACTACTGTGTGAATACGGGTAGGACTTGCCTCAAGGCATCTACTAAGTCTTTTCACCTAAAATACAGCATCACCCGCTTGGTGCAAGTAAGCAGCCTGCAATGGGAAGCTTTTTTTCATCTCCCCCTTTTCTGGGTGCATTGGACACTGGAGTCAACCTCAGACCACCCTCTTTGCTCACTGCTAATCCAGGGATGGGCTTTCTGCAAGTGGGATGCCCATGTTCCAGCTGAAACCTGTTTGCCTTCCTCCCCAGCCACATCAACAGGAAGACTCAGTATGAGAACCCAGTTCTAGAAGCCAAACGGAAGAAGCAGCAGCAGCAACAGCAGCAACAGCAGCAGCAGCAGCAATCCCAGCAGCCGCCACCCCCAGAAGGTCAGCCTCTTCCCTGGAGGCTTTTTTACTCAAGCTGGCAATGTGGGGCAAAGCTGGGCACTGACGCCCCCTTGTGGTCAGAGCTGGCCTCGGTGATCAAGTGCTTCTACCTCACTAAGGAGCTGCTGCTAGACACTGCTCCCCAGACCCCAGGGGAGGGCTAACGGGGGAGCCCAGCTCAAAGGCACCCGCATCTTCACTTTAATTTAGAAGACAGAGAACTTTCTTGCTCCAGAAGCCTTGGCTTTGCAATCAGTGTCTTTTAAGTGATTTTACTTTCATTTAGGAGCACTGTAAAAGAATCAGAAAGACCTGGTAATTTGGAGGGCTTTTTAAAATTTAAAATTACCTCCCTTGTAAAAAAAAACAGGAACCGTTTAGGTGTGTAGATATTAAATTCTCTAATGCTGTCTGCCATCTTGTTCTCAGAGGTATATACTGCAAAATTTTTCTAAGGATGCTGCATATGTTAACAAAAATCAGATAATTTTGTGGATATGTGCATGTCAGTGTCCTGTTTTTCTCACTTTTTATTTCTTGCTTTTGCTTCGAAGGTCTTTAAAGCAACCTTACCTAATATATATATATATATATATATATATATATATATATATATATATTGAACAAGAAATTGAACCCAGGGTCATTTCACCACTGAGTCACATCCCCAGCCCTTTTTATAGTTTATTTTGAGACGGGGTCTTGTTAAATTACTGAGGCTGGCTTTGAACTTGAGATCCTCCTGGCTCAGCCTCTCGAGCCTCTGGGATTATAGGTGTGCCCCACCACACCTGGCATGTTAGTCTTTTTTGATACATATGACCTCTCTTTTGTCTGTTCACCTCTACTATTGTAATATAAAAACACCCCTAGGCAGTATATAACTGAATACCTGTGTGTCAGTAAAACTTTACTTATGGTTGCTGGAATTTGAACCTTGTATAATTTTCATGTGTCATAAAATATTCCTTTTCTTTATTTTTTTCAGCCATTTAAAAATCTAAAAACTTGCCCGGACATGTTGGTGCATACCTGTCATCCCAGCTGCTTGGGAGGCTGAGGCAGAAGGATCTTTAGGTCAAGGCCAGCCTCAGCAAATTAGCAATTAGCAAGACCCTTTCTCAAAATTAAAAAAAAAAAAAAAAAAGTTCCGATGATGAGAAAAAAAAAAAAAGAATGTTACTCTGTCTCAAAGACTGGATACAAAGAGACATTGGGTCCAGTCTGGGATATGGGCGTGGTTTGCCAACTGCTGCCCAGAACCATGTAATTTTGACAGAGTGTCATGCGTAAATGTATTTGCCAGTTCCAAAGTTCTCTAAGTCTCTTCTATTTAAAAAGAATTTTTAAAATATTTTTTCCCCGAACTGGTGAAACTTGGCATGTTGGAAATGACCATTTGGGCAGTGGGGATCCATTGAATATAGAAACTGAGCTAGAAAGTAGCTGTGGTGCTTCTCAAGGGTCAGGGTGCCGTGGTGCACACCTGTCATCCCAGCGGCTCAGGAGGCTGAGGCAGGAGGATGGCGAGTTCAAAACCAGCCTCAGCAATTTAGTGAGACCCTAAGCAACTCAGTAAGACTCTGTCTCTAAATAAAAGACAAAATTTGTCTGGGGATGTGGCTCAGAGGTCAAGGGACATAACAATACAACAGAGCCCACAGGTCCCATTTGGGTTTTAGAGATGACAGAAATCAGCACCTGAGCAATTGTGGACATCCACCTTCATGCAGCTCATGACCTGAGAAACCCAGGCTGCAGCAGACCAGCCAAGTTCTCATTCCCATCAAGAAAGTTCTCTCTTGGCCTGCTGCTTGTGGGCGATTCCCTGTCCTCACTGATATTTTTTTATTTAATCTCACTTTGGACTCTCCAGAGAGAATTGCAGTCTTTATTGGACATACCACAGTATTTTTCCCCCCAGGCATTTTAAATGAGACACAGAGATCCTGAAATCCTTCCTATGGAGAGGTCAGACACCAGCTCCTTTCTCATCTGAGCTCTGTCCTCCGTTCTGTGGGTTTGCGCGTGATGAATGAGGAGGTGAGTTGTTTGGAAGCTGACCGTGCCTTTGGAGGGAAATGCAGGAAATCGTTTCTATTCTTTCTTGCAGAGTGGACAGAAGATCATTCATCCCTCGTGCCTCCTGTTATTCCAAACCACCCCCCAAGCAATCCGGAGCCAACCAGGGAAGCTCCACTTCAGGGTAAAATGTTTTTTACAATTGCATCTTGGTTTCCACTCACAAAGTCTCATTTATAAAAGTCACTTTAAAAAGGGGGAATCTTGGCCAGGCGGTGACGCATGCCTATAATCCCAGCAACTCAGGAGGCTGAGGCAGGAGGATCTCGAGTTCAAAGCCAGCCTCAGCAATGGTGAGGTGCTCAGCAACTCAGAGAGACCCTGTCTCTAAATAAAATAGAAAATAGGGCTGGGGATGGGGCTCAGTGGTACAGTGCCCCTGGGTTCAATCCCTGGTAATGCCCACCCCCTTCCAAAAAAGTGGGCTTTTGTAATCTCCAAGTCTTTCCTTTGATACTACAAACCTTTAGTGAAAGCAAATCTAAATGTATTGTTAATCAGAACATCAAAAATTAGGAACCTTTCTAAGTAGAGTTCTTCAACCACTTGTAATCCTCTAATAATAATTATGCCTTTTCAATGACCATTGAAATCCACTTTCTCATCCTCAGCACTATCGATTGACTTTTGGGGTTCGGTGATTCTTTGGATGGGGCCTTTCCTGTGCCTTCTGGAGGCTCAGCCGCATTCGAGTCGCCTGTCCATTAGACGTTAGGAGCCCACACCCCACCTCTTACCCCTCACCTTATGACAACCAAAAATGTCCCCAGACATTGCCAAATGCCCCCAGGGAACAAATCATCCTGGATTTGGAAATGGCTGAAATAGGACTATTAATATTTAATACCATGTCCAATAGGAGAAATTCAAAGCTCAGCCATAGATATTTTAAGATTCTGGTTAGCCTGTTTTGTTGTTGTTGTCATTGTCGTTTGGGTACTGGGGATTGAACCCAGGGGCCCTTAACCACTGAGCCCCATCCCCAGCCTTTTTGGATATTTTATTTAGAGACAGAGTTGCTTTGTGCCTAAGTGGCTGAGGCTGGCTTTGAACTCGAGATCCTCCTGCCTCAGCGGCTGGAAATATAGTCATGAGCCACCAGGCCTAGAGCATATTTGTTTTTGACTTAAGTTTTTTTTTTTTTTTTTTTTCTGGAAACATAAATCCTTTGGTATTATTATATTTTCTTATCCTGTTCTTGTTACCTCCGGGGTGTGTTTTGTGCCTAGACACATACGTATGCATTTTTTCACATCATGTCTGCAGGTCTTTCTTACTTTGATTCACAAAAAGTCTGCATTTCCTAGAGAGGGCCATTTCTGACAATCGGAAACTCCCAAACCTAGCCACTCTTGGACCTCATTCCTCTTCCATGCTAAGAAAGGTTCCTGGTGCTTTTTGTTATTGTTGTTGTTTCATTTCTTTCACAAATGAAAAACAGAGCGAATGTCATGTTTGATAGGGTTGGGGAATGTTTATGGTAAAGTAATATTAAAAATACTGTAAAACACCTCTTCACTTCTACACTTTTTTTAACAAGATATAATTGTTAGATAGGAAAAGATACGAAAAAATCTTTTCTCTTATTTTGATCCCTCATTATAATTTTTATCAAGAAACAAATGGTCTCTCTGCTCGCCACCTTGTCACGGGGGCAGGGTTAGTGTCACTGTGTGTAAAGTGCTGTGTCCTGGCCTGAGTGCGCTCCTTGATGGTGATAATGGCTTGGACAAAGGCAGAACACGATCTGTGACAGCGGATCCATCCCTGGTCAGCATGATAATGGCTTTCTCAGTCCTCTTGACTTATGAGTTCCTTCTTTGAGTCTTGTCCCCTCACCTCGCCATCTGCCAGAGTCTCCTCTAAGATCCTGAAGCCTGTCCCCACCTGGGGACTGCAGAGGGTCTGCGTAGGCTTTACCCTGTGCAGTTCCTTCCCTCCCAGTCTTTGTGAAACCCTGTGTGTTTTAGGTCTTTAATCAATTCCCCTCCGATATTCACCCCCAACAGCCTCTACGTCTCACTCAGGAGCACTCGACCACTGACCCCATCCCCAGCTCCATTTTATCTTTTATTTAGAGACAGGGTCTCACTGAGTTACTTAGGGCCTCACTAAGTTGCTGAGGCTGGCTTCGAACTCACGATCCTCCTGCCTCGGCCTCCTGAGCTGGGATCATAGGCGTGCGCCACTGAGTCCGGGTCCATGGCACTGGTTTTTTTTTTAATAGTAATTTCCCTGTTAGATTTTAAATCCCATGGAGGCACAAACTGTGTGGTATTTTTTTTTTCCTTTATTGCAGGATAATCCCAAATCAGGTAGACTCCTATGTACTACCTGCTGCAGTTATTATTGAGTGAAGCAGTGCACATATCCATTTATGTATCCACACATACCTATGATAGTCAGCTACCAAAGAATTGTCTTCAAGATGAAAGTCTTAACGGGTCAGGTTTTGGGTGCCAAATGCTTAGAGCGCCAACTAAGAACCCTGGTGATATTTTGCTGACTGTTCTTGTCAGATATCCGCGGCAGGAGAGTGCATTCTGACCTCTCACACATACATGGAGTCTACCTTCCCATTCTTGGGGCTGTTCATGCTGGGGAGTTGCACTGGTCCTGAATTCATATATGAGCATAGGAAAGCCATGACTGAGCCTCACCCCCAGCCCTTTTTATATTTTACTTAGAGACAGGGTCTTGCTGAATTACTTAGGGCCTCACTAAGTCGCTGAGGCTGGCTTTGAACTTGCAATCCTCCTGCTCAGCCTTCTGAACTGCTGGGATGACAGGTGTGCACCACCTGGCCCAGCTGGTTAAGCAGCTTGATGTGCCCTCTAGCATCTTGTGTCGTGCATGGTATCCAGTGTTCATGGAGCCAGCAGGAGGGAGCCCAGTTGCTAACTTGGTTAGCTGGTTTGGTATGAATTTTGTTAAGATCACTGTTCACTAGCCTCTCCTTTCTTCAAGCCCCAACTTCCAATCCCAGCAAGCGATTCTTTGAGAGATGCGCTCACAGGCAAGCTCCTCTGCTTCAGGCTTGAAGAGAGGTTTTTCCCTTTGTCTGTCCACGCTACTCACTCTACCACCAGCCACATAGTCACTCATTTTTTGAGTCCCTAAATGTTTTATTATGGGTTTTCCTTATGACTCTCACCTGTGGTAGGTACCTCTATTTGCATATGCCAAGCTCAGGCAGAATGGTGTAGTAACTTGCCCAAGAACAATAGCTTTTCTTTCTAATATCTTTTTACGTGGTGCTGAGGACGTGTGCTCAGCAAGCGCTCTACCACGGAGCCACGACCCCTCAGCCCAGCTTTTATTTTTTAATTCAGTTGAATTCATCAAATTAGAATTAAAAAATTGGGAGTTGGAACTTTTGAATCACCATCAAAAAATAAATTGAATGATAGCAAAGCTGGGTTTCCTCTGTCCCACTGGCGCACATTTCAGGGGTGCGGTCACTGAGTGGACTAGAGTCTGCCACATTGAATAATGAACATACAGAGTATTTTTATCACCGTAGGAAGTGCTATTCCTGGGGAATTCAAACCCTCAAGCCAAGAACAGTTCAGGCCTGGCAGTAAGACAATCCCTAAGGGTTATTGTGGCGTAGAATTTTTTGGGCCCAAACCCAGAAGATCCTGACTCAGTGAGTCTGGGTTTGGAACTAAAGTCATCACATCTTGATAAACCACCCGGGTGAGTTCCAGACACAGCCAGGTCTTAAAACTGCTGATAAATCAACAGAAGTTTGAATCTCAGAAAATTGTACCTTGGAGCTTCAGCCGAGAGCTTCAAGTTCCACTGCTTTGGAAAAAAAAAAAGTAATTTCTTTCCAAAATCTGCATTAACTAATGACCCACCGGAACATAAAACCATAATAAAATGTGCATGAGTGTGAAAACCTTCTGATCTTCCCTCTCTAGGTGGGAAAGGAAGTCAGTAGCGAACTCATGTCTCTATTAAGTTGAAACCATTATTAAGCACAAAATATGCTAATGATGGGCTTTTTAAAAATCTTGAGGGTGCAGTGGCTGAGGCAGGAGGATCTGGAGTTCAAAGCCAGCCTCAGCAAAAGTGAGGCCCTAAGCCACTCAGGGAGACCCTGTCTCTGAATAAAATACAAACTAGGGCTGGGGATGGGGCTCAGGGGTCCTGCCTCAGCCTTCCAGATGGGTGGGTTTCAGGCATGTGGCACTGTGTCTGGCTGAGCTCGCCTCTGTTTTCAGCCGTGGTTGGTTCAACTCCCAATAAGCCCTGGGACGGCTCTAGAGAGAGGAGTGAGCAGAACTCTGACTGGGGGCCATTTAAAAGAGCCTTCCTTTTTCTTTTTCTTAGGAGCCAGAAACTTTTATCATGTGCAATTAAAAATTGTATGCATGCCCAGAGACCTTTTAAGTCCTTTTAGTTACCGAGAACCAAAAATAACTCTCCTTCCTGGGTGCCAGGCTCCTCATGCCTGGGGGGTGTGAGACTTTGTCTTGCTTTTTTCCTTTTAATACCAGGGATTGAACCCGGGGTGCTCTGAGCCAAACCCCCAGCCCTGTTTACTTTTTATTCTGAGCCAGGTCCTCCCTATGTTGCAGAGGCTGGTCTCAAACCGGCGATCCTCCTGCCTCAGCCTCTTTAAATGGCTTGACCTTTGTTTTCTTTTTGGATAACATTTTTGACAGAAAAGAAATCAGGTGGATGAGGAAGCTGTGGCCAGGAGAAGTCATGGGAAATGAAATGAGGAGAGAGAAAAAAGGCTCAGGGAATGTGTCCACTGTTCGGAATAATGAGAGAAATTCCAGGGGTTTCTTAGAGAAATTTCTAATAAAGCCCCAAGGAAGACTTTTTCAATTTGTATGTAAAATGCTATTTGGGAATGTATCAGGAAAACTCACTATAACCTTAGGGAGTATGTTTGGGAGTTATTTTTTTTAAATAATTATTTTTTAGTTGTAGGTGGACACAGTATCTTTATTTCATTTTTATGTGGTGCTGAGGATGGAACCCAGTGCCTCCCACATGCTAGGTGAGCGCTCTACCACTGAGCCCCAGCCCCAGCCCTGCCTGGGAGCTATTTGTCCATTAATTTGTTTTAAGCAAGACAGCAGGGTTTGAAGCTCCTATGATCCTAGTGAGTAACTACTTTAGTTCAAGGTTTTACTTTAGCTTATGGCTTTAAGTATCCTAAGCTAAATGATTGAAGCTTTTCTTAAACAGTAAGCCTTTGCCATGGACATATATCGGCTATTTCACAAATTGTTAAAAGATGCGAATAAATAGCAAAAGTTAGTTGACTTTAGAATTCCATTCCTAGTAATGAGCTTTAATTTTCATTATTATTATTATTATTATTATTATTATTATTATTATTATTATCATCGGTGAGGGGAAGCATTCTTATCTGTCCATCTAGTTAAAAACTAAGGTTTCAAAACTAAGGTTTCATCCAGTTGGTCTTAAATGTAGAAGCCAAGCCCAACCCAGCACCTCAGAAGCCATGCTACAAAATAAAAAATAAAAGAAATTGGGCATGGTGGCACACGCCTGTAATCCCAGCAGCTCAGGAGGCTGAGGCAGGAGGATTACCAGTTCAAAGCCAGCCTCAGCAACTTAGGGAGGCCCTAAGCAATTAAAAATCCTGTCTTTAAATAATTTATTTAAAAAGTGCTGGGGATGTGGCTCAGTGATGAAGTTCAATACCGAGTACCATCAACCAATCAATTAACCAATCAATCAATCAATCAAAAGACACCAAAGGCTGACTGTTTTCTGTGGCAGCTTAGAACTACGAGAACTGAAGCTAAGGAAGGCTGTCACTTTGTGGGGACTGATCTTGTCCTCTCTTCTATCTTCTTTTGGGCCCTAAAGATGCCCCCCTCTGTGTACAATACCCACTTCCTACATGGGGCCTCAAACCACCTATTCCTGGAATCAGGAGAGGACCTCATTTTAATTTGTGCATTATAATCAGACCGAAGGGGACACACAGTGGCACAATCGTACATGCACATTACATAATTCGTTCCATTTCTTCCCCTCATACCAAGCAGAGCACTTTCTCAGGACCCCTTAGAGCCAAAGACCCAGCCTGCAAGCTTGGAGAGCCCACCCCTCCCCCACCCCTCCCCCACCCTCCCCCACCCCTCCCCCACCCTCCCCCACCCCTCTCTTCACTGACTGAGTCCACTTCCTGCTCACAGTGACTTTCCTTGTGCCTTTCTTGTTGGTACCCAGGCAAACCCTTTTTTACACGAAACCCTTCTGAGTTGAAAGGCAAGTTCATCCACACGAAGCTTCGGAAAAGCAGTCGCGGCTTCGGCTTCACGGTAGTTGGCGGGGACGAACCCGACGAGTTCCTCCAGATCAAGAGCTTGGTCCTGGACGGTCCTGCCGCCCTGGATGGCAAGATGGAAACAGGTAAGGTCCCCAGGGCCCCTGCACGTGCTGTGAAGGGAGACTCCACCCAAGCCTGAGTTGGCTGTCACCAAAGGACTCGTGGTTCATAAATGCCCTCTGCATACCTTGGGGTGGGCTGGAGCCCTCCATCACCAAAATTCAGCCCTTGGTGCACATCAAATCCTCTGAAGCCATTTTAATTTGGGGGAGCTGTTAGGGTGCTATTGAATACAGTGATCCAGCAATTTACTAAAAATGTGGAGCCACTTGGAGAAATGGGTGCTAAACTTGGATCTCTCCACAATGAGAATTTCTATAGAGAAGAAAGCACCCGTATTTTCTTAATGATGATAATCTTCCCATTAGCAAGCAAGGCAGTAGGTGCAACAAGAGAAGCAAAGAGCTGGCATTACGGTGGCCCATGCCTGTCATCCCAGTGGCTTGGGAGGCTGAGGCAGGAGGATCACGAGTTCAAAGCCAACCTCAGTAAAAGCGAGGCTCTAAACAACTCAGGGAGACCCTGTCTCTAAATAAAATATAAAAAAGGGCTGGGGATGGGGCTCAGTGGTCGAGTGCCCCTGAGTTCAATCCTCAGTACAAAAAAAAAAAAAAAGATGGAAGCTTTCTTTTTATGCTTCACGGTATCAGTCCCAAGTCCAAGTTCAGGTTCAGTTTTGTGTTCAGTGGGGGTGTAAAGGAGGCAGAATTTTGCATCTGGTCTCTACCAGCTTTTGCCTGGGCCTGGGAATATTATAAGAATGGGAAGGTAAGGTTGGCTTCACAGGGTTGATGTGTCCGGATTCCTCTGGTTTGATTTCCTGTTCGTGATGGGAATGTTAATGAAGTAAGAATGTCACTTCTAGGAAGGGACAGCTTCCATGTAAAATTTCACCTCCTTTGCATATCTAATTTTGGGGGGTACCAGGGATTGAACTCCAGGGGCACTCAACCACTGAGCCACATCCCCAGCCCTCTTTTGTATTTTATTTAGAGACAGGGTCTCCCTGAGTTGCTTAGCGCCTCGCTAAGTGGCTGAGGCTGGCTTTGAACTCGAGATCCTCCTGCCTCAGCCTCCTGAGCCGCTGGGATGACGGGCATGTGCCACCTCGACTGCCTCATTTTTTAAAGTGTCTTTTTGCTCAAAATAATCCGTGCACCAAAGGGGCATGATGTGGGGTGGTGGGTTCTGGACATCAGTGGGAGAGTTTAATATCTACCTGCTTCTTGACTCCTCCCCCCCAAACTCTGTGACCTTTTCCAGGTGATGTCATTGTCAGCGTGAACGACACCTGTGTCCTGGGACACACGCACGCGCAAGTTGTGAAAATCTTCCAGTCTATCCCCATTGGTGCCAGCGTGGACCTTGAACTCTGCCGAGGTTACCCATTGCCTTTTGACCCAGATGACCCCAACACCAGTTTAGTGACCTCGGTGGCTATTTTGGACAAAGAGCCCATTATCGTGAACGGACAGGAGACCTACGATTCCCCAGCGAGCCACAGCAGTAAAACAGGCAAAGCCAGCAGCATGAGGGACGCCAGGCCCAGCAGCCCCGCGGACGTGACCTCCACCGGCTCCCACGGGTACCCCAACGACACCGTGTCCTTGGCCTCGTCCATCGCCACGCAGCCGGAGCTCATCACCGTGCACATAGTCAAGGGGCCCATGGGCTTCGGGTTCACTATCGCCGACAGCCCGGGCGGCGGGGGCCAGAGAGTGAAGCAGATCGTGGACAGTCTGAGGTGCCGGGGCTTGAAAGAAGGGGACCTCATCGTGGAGGTCAATAAGAAGAACGTGCAGGCCTTGAGTCACAACCAGGTGGTGGACATGCTCATCGAGTGTCCCAAGGGAAGCGAGGTCACCCTGTTGGTGCAGCGAGGAGGTACGTGGTTCTGCTCTGTGACTCTGAGATGCATGGCTTAGTGTCCTTACTGGTCTCCGGGTGACTGGTCGGTTCTTTTAAGTGGTCATTGAAGATTTTCTGTTCTTTCTTTCTTTTTATTTTTTCTTTTGGCGACACTGGGATTGGAACTCAGGGCCTTGTGCATGCTAAGCAAGTGCTCTACTGAAGAGCTACCTCTCCAGCCCAGCTCATGGTCATTATTACTTAAACCTTTGATTGCTTCCCATTAAGCTTATGGCTTAGACATCTTGTGGTGCAGTCGGAGTGATACTTGAAAACATGAATCAGAATGCGTCCTTTAAGAACCACTAGGAGTTCGAAACCTTTGAACTGCTTGCTGTACAGGCTTCGAAATGTGGGTTCCGGACATGCCTCCGACCTCCTTTCACATTCCTTCTTGTCACTTTGCTTCAGACATATTTGACTTCCTTCTGAAGTGACCTTCATGGGTTAGGCTCTTTTCTACCCCAGGGCCTTTGCACATCCTGTTCTCTCTGCCCGGGATGTCCTTTCCCAGCCCTTTGCTCATTTGCATTCCTGAGAAAAGGCTTCTTGAATCACTTTATCTAAATTTGCTCCTTGATGCTTCCAAAACTCAGTTCCTAGAACCTTGACAAACCATGTTATTATTGCAAGGCATTATTATATATATATATATATATTTTTTTTTTTCTTTGTCTTTCTTTTCACTAGAACATAAGGTCCATGCAGCCAGGACCCATGCGTACATGCTGATACATGTTATCCCTGGCATTTAACACCCTTTTAGGTGTTCACAGATGAATGAACGAAGATGTGCTCATTTGCAAGTGGTAGAACAGCCCCGGCCAAGGATATTCAAAATGTGCCTCAGCCTACTGCTGTGCAGGTGGTTGCAGATCTAGAGAGCTGGGATATTCTAAGTCTTGAGACATGAGAAAGGGTCCTGTGTCTCCCTGCCTGGGCGCCCCACCCCCGCCCCACCAGCACTCACCCTGGGAAACAGTCTGCAGAACTTTGAAAGGCCTTGCTTCTGGGGTGCGGGTCATCGGGTGGCCACACCTGCTCTTTGCCCACAGTGGGGTCCACTGTCAGCGGCTCCTGACCTTTGCCAGCCTGATTCGTTTCCTGCACGGTGTGCTCAGGTCCTCTGGAAAGAGATCGACATCCAGGTTTTATTTACTGTTGGTTCCATGCTCTCAGGAAGCTGCGTCTTTTGTGACAAAGATGATTGGGGTCATTGGAAGGAAATTGAAAACACAGAGCGACTGTCGAGGTGAATCAAAATGCTCCATCGGCCCTTCTTGAGCAGATAGAAAGAACCATTGTGCAGATTTTATTTAAAAAGAAAAAAAAAATGTTCCAGTCCAATTCCGAAGACTCTTCTCGTATCTAGACCACTTGATTCTCGGGTAATTGGTTCTTAAACCGTGACCACGACGTCGCAGGAAATAACTAGAGCGTAAGGATGATTTGGGTAATGGCGGTCTGGGCTGATGTGTGGCTCTTGTGCCCCAGTCAGTGATTGACAGGGGGCTTTCCCGCTTCCCCGTGCCTCGGATCTGATCTTGGTGACTTCCCTGGGACTTGGGAAGGTGCGAGCCCACCGTGGGAGAAGTAGTCCCCCCTCTTCCTGTGGGTCAGCCTTGTGTTGTGCTTCCTTGGCTCTGAATAACACTGACTCTGCACACTTATCCCTTTCTGTGTCCAACAACCTGGAAACTCTTTTTTTAAAATTTTTTTTCTGGTATCACAGATGGAACCCAGGGTGCTTAACCATGGAGCCCCATCCCCAGCCCTTTCCATCTTTTACTTAGAGACAGGGTCTCCCTGAGTGGCTTAGGGCTTTGCCAAGTTTCTGAGGCTGGCTTTGAACTCACGATCCTCCTGCCTCAGCCTCCTGAGCTGCTGGGATGACAGGCATGGGCCACTGGGCCTGGCTAAAAACTCTGAAATGGTTCTCAGCAGAGCCTGCACGTCTCTGATCCAGCCAGCACCTGACAGTGACGAACCACCCTCCTCTCCTATCTAACAGTTACTGGAACTTGACCATAAAGAGTCTGTCTAAAGCAGCAAACAACCCATAAAAGAAACAGGCTCCTTGATCCCAAAGACGTCTGGGTTCTCTCGTCCTTCCTTCCTGGGTCCTTCTCTCTGTTGGTGCTGTCACATCTTATCACCTTCATATGGAAAGGTCCAGAAGATATGGCCTCATTAGTCAGCAGCTACATGGTTTGTTCCAGAACCCGGGCAATTGAAAATCAGTGTCACATCAGCAGTCTTTAAAATATGCCATATGCCTTCTGTGTGATTTATGGATGGGACAGAAAGTTTGCACATCTGCGGTTGGCAGGCTCCTGCTAGCTACTATTAATCTTTGCAGAAAGCATATAAATATGTTTGTTTCTGCCACGCGTTGGTTATTTGAATCAGGGCTGATGTTTAATCATCCCTCCTGTAGGGTGTGTGGGGGGAGAGGGGTGTAATGAGAAGATTGGATGAAAGAACGAGACAGGGGCTTGGTTAAATGAGAAAGTGAGTGGCCATGGCACCAGAGCCTCTAATGAATCTCGTTCCTGTTGTAAGTGCTGGTGAGCAGACTGATAGGCTCATTAAATCCGCACCATCCATGGATCTCAGAGATGCGCATGGCAATTGCCAGTCTTCTGATGCTTTATAAAATGAATCTTTTCTACTCTGGGGCTGTGTTTGCAGCATCCATTTTAATTCTTAATCCTTGACCTCACTCTGGAGGTTTCATTGTTATCATTTGCCAGTTGAGATGGTACACGCCTGGGATCTCAGCGCCTTGGGAGGCTGAGGCAGGAGGATGGGGAGTTCAAAGCCAGCCTCAGCAATGGTGAGACCCTAAGCAACTCAGTGAGACCCTGTCTCTAAAAAAATACAAAAACAGGGCTGAGGATGTGGCTACCAAAAAAAAAAAAAAAAGATCTGGTGCATTTCACTTCCTAGCACTTTTAGTCTGTTTCCCTTAGTGTGGAAACCAGGCAGAGGCTGAAACATCTGTCTGAAGTCAGTTTCCTGGGTCCTACCTGGGGGTGGGGGCTGGGGTTGTTCACCCACACACCCGGGTAGCAGGGACCATCATGTGTGTTCACACATCCCTCCATGAACACCTCCCTGCCCTGGGCCAGCACAAAGGGCAGCCCTTCCCACTGTGCCTGACTTCTGGTTTCCCAGTGTCTTCTCCGTGTGCCGAACAATCAGGAGACTCTTTTTCTTTTTCTCTCTCTTTCTTTCTTTCTTTCTTTCTTTCTTTCTTTCTTTCTTTCTTTCTTTCTTTCTTTCTTTCTCCCTCTTTCTCTCTCTCTCTCTCTCTTTCTTTTCTTTCTTTTTGTACCAGAGATTAAAGGGGTGCTTAACTACTGAGCCACATCCCCAGCCCTTTTTTATATTTTATTCAGAGTTGCTTAGGGCCTTGCTAAGTTGCTGAGGCTGGCTTTGAACTCGCGATCCTCCTGCCTCAGCCTCCCAAACTGCTGGAATTACAAGCATGCACCCTGTACCTGGCTTTGTGTGTGTGTGTGTGCGCGCGTGCGCTGGGGATTGAACCCAGGACCCTGTGCACACAAGGCAAGCACTTTACCAACTGAGCTATATCCTGAGCCATGCCTGGTTTATTTCTATTTTTTTAAATATATCATTTGCATTCAGAAGTCCAGTGACCTGACGCCAGGAGTCTAGGGGCTTCTTGGAGGTGTTGGAAAATCATGCTAGAATATAATCACTTAATAGTGCTTTTTAAACTTAATTTACAAAAGACATGAGACCTATCCCATAAATGTTCTTCTCTGTTTTCTAAGAGGTTCTATTCCAGGTAATCAGCCTAGGTACCTTTCCCCCCTGATTTAAATTCGGGGCAGATTCAGCTAGACCTGTTAGTAGCCGTGACTCTCCTTGGGGAGCAGTTTGGGGTTGAGTGAGAATACTTCTAGAGGATTTGGGGGGCTGTGGTTGGAGCTCAGTGGTAGGGCACTTGCCTAGCAGGTGTGAGGCACTGGGTTCAATCCTTGGCACCACATAAAAGTGAGTAAAATGAAGGTATTGTGTCCATCTACAACTAAAAACTGTATATTTTTAATAAAGAGAAGACTTGGGGAGAATACTTTGTGAAAATGGAGAAAATATGCTTTGCCTTTTGGAGAAAGTTCATCTCAAAAACTCATCTAAACTGGGGTGTCGGGAGCCCTCCATAAGTCCCACTCTGCCTTAATCTGCTCAAGGAATTTGGCAGGTCACTTAAGCAGGTTACTCTTCACCCCCTGACATTCCTTTCTTTATTCAAAAAATGGATCTTTTACCCTAGAGAAACTCTCAGGATGCCCCTGTTGGCTCTTATGTTATGCCAATTATGATTTTATTGTTGTCTAGAGGAAAGACCACAAGATTCTGGGGCCAGCGAATGTAAGTTTGAAGCATGGTCTCTTCCTTTTCTTGCAGTGTGACTTTAGGCAGGTCACTTCACTTCTCTGAGCTCAGTTCACCATCAGGAAGAACATGAATAATAATGCAGGCCTTGCCTGTGTGGGATGTAGATTAAAAGAGGTAGCATGTGTGCCAGTTCCTGACATAGAGGTGTTGGTATCACATGGTCAGTCGATGGTGTATTATGAATATGGCCTAATGGCAGAAGCACTGGGAACTAGTAACTTGGTATTTTAGAAAGGCAAGCGTAGCCCTGAACTATAGAATCACAATGTGTGGTGTTGTGGCATCCATATTTTGTTTTAGAATCTCCCCTGTTGATTCTGATGTGCATCCAGGGCTGCAGATCATGCTAGGGTCCTGCCCTCATGGTTCTGTCTAGTTTGGGTCTATCACATGTACCTTGAGGGAAAGCTGGAAAGTCAGGAGGCTGAGGCAGGAGGATCGGGAGTTCAAAGCCAGCCTCAGTCACTTAGTGAGGCCCTAAGCAACTCAGGGAGACCCTGTCTCTAAATAAAATACAAAATAGGGCTGGGGATGGGGCTCCGTGGGCGAGTGCCCCTGGGCTCAGTCCCTAGTACTAAAGAGAAAGTTCTATAAGCAGCAGATTTCTCAGTCTTGGAGGCCCGTTTCAGCTCCTGGCTGCTCCGTGTTTCTGCTAGCGAGGTTGGAAGGGAGGACTCGATTCTCGAGATGCTCACTTGGACGCGGTCGCCCCTGCCTTCTGCTGGCCACAGAAGTAATGGAAGCCATGTTTTGCATTCCACTTTCTGCAGACCAGGTGGTGAATGTCTGGTCACCACGTCCTGGTAGGGGCTGATTCTAAGGTGTTAAGAGTCCCTGGAGGGCAGGACCACGTGCAGCTTCTCCTCACCCCCTCCAGGCACCTCATAAGGCCTCAGGAAATATGACCTGAAGACATTAAACTTGGTCCCCGAGTCACAGTGGAAAACCCATCATCCGGCTTTATGGTCACACTTCTGAGGCTCTAGAAGAACAAGGATGGGTGGCAAAAGGCAGAACTTAGATAGGAACGTGGTGCCAGTGGTCACAATGTCCCTGCTGTGGGTCCCTGAGCAGTGACGGTGTGCCAGGCTCCCTTCTGTGTTTCCACTTGCATATGTTATCAGCAAAACTCACCAGCACCCCATTGTGTAAGCCCATTGGCATTGCCTGAGGGCTTTTTTTTTTTAAAAAAAAAAAAACCTGTCATTGAACCCAGGGATGCTTAACCACTGAGCCATACCCCCAGCCCTTTTTAATATTTTTATTTAGACACAGGGTCTCGCTAAGTTGCTTGGGTCCTTGCTAAATTGCTGAGGCTGGCCTCGAACTTTTGATCCTCCTGCCTCAGCCTCCTGAGCCGCTGGGATGACAGGCATGCACCACCGTGCCCGGCTGCCTGAGGGATTCTGAGTAGAATCTTATGTGAAATGAAGGCAATGGTTTAGTGAGGATCCTGAGACCCAGAGACTCAGTGATTTTCCAAAATTACCCTCTTGGTTAGTGGCCAGCCTAGAATTTGAACCCAGGAATTTTGGCTCTGGAGACCGTGTTAGTTAACCACTGTGCAAAACAGCCTCTTGATTGCAAATGCCTCAGGTAGCATTGCTGTGGAGGAGTTATGCACAACTTTATGCATACATGAAGAATGAATACGGTCTGAAGTCCACGGGCAAGTTGATGCCAATGAATTCTCATCAAAACTTCTTGATGATATTTAGTTCATGAAATCACCGTGGATCCAGACAGGAAAAGCAATATTTAATCTCCTCCTTTGAGCACACCACTAGCATTGGCTCTCGTGTGTTCATGGCGTTCCTTCTGAAATGATGCAGAACCATCATAATTAGAACCACAGTGAGGTACTGGCCTCTTCTCCTTACCTTCTGTCCAGGACTGGAGAATAAATTACAAATTGCACCACTTAAGTGTCTGACGGCCAGAATGTCTCACAAGGAGCTAGAAAGGGGATGGGGGTTGCTTATAGAGGGATGTCTTGATAATGTCCTTTCCTGTAGGTTCCCATTAGCAAATACCTTCTCAAGATACCCAGCCTAGCTGGGCACAGTGGCCCACACCTGTAATCCTGGAGGCTCAGGAGGCTGAAGCAGGAGGATCATGAGTTCAAGGCCAGCCTCAGCAACTTAGTGAGGCCCTAAGCAACTCAGTGAGACCCTGTCTCTAAATAAAATATAAAAAGGTCTGGGGATGGGGCTCAGTGGTTGATTGCCCTTGAGTTCAATCCTTGGTGGACAGGAAGGAAGGAAGGAAGGAAGGAAGGAAAGTGTAAGAAAAGTGTAAGAACCAGGCAGGTCCCCACTTTCTCAGACCTGCTAGAGTCTCCTCAGGGGGATTATAAGACCTCCCTTGGCAGGCAAGCCTCTCGGCTTCTCACACTGGATTGATACTTACGTATTTTAATTTAAATTACTGTATTAAAGTCCCTTTCATCCCAAACCTTGAAAACACAAGAAAAGCTCAACTACAAATTTTAACTATCAAGTATCCTGCCACCAAAGCTGTCACCATCAGGCCATTCGTCAGAACTCTGATCAGAGAGGAAGACATTGAAGTCTCCCTGGTGTGCTCACCAACTTCTGCTTCCCCAGGTCTCTTAGATCTTCTAACACTTTTGGAAGTATTCCCCCCCCCCCCCGCAGGGTAGAGGGTACCAGGGATTGAGCCCAAGACATTTAACCACTGAGCCACACCACCCAGCCCCTTTTTTTAAAAATGTTTTTATTTGGAGACAGGGTCTTCCTGGGTTGCTTATAGTCTCCATAAGTTGCTGAGACTGGCCTCAAGCCTGCGATCCTCCTGCCTCAGCCTCCCAAGCTGCTGGGATGACAGGGGTAGGGTGTGCCACTCTGCCCAGCTTACTTTTGGAAGTTGAATCCTCATGGAAGATCCAGTAGGCTGCCTGTCCACTTCCTAAGCTGGGAGAAGTTGTTCAAGTTAATTTAGCAAACTTTTAGGACTTGCATGTTGCTAAACAGGACGGGATTCGTATTTGCTGTTGCCTTCTGGCCTTTATTTAGGAGTGTAGCTTTACGTTGTTATTTTGGTTTATGGCCATGGTTTAAAGTTATCAAGGGTTTCACTTGAGAATTCTTGGTAGAACAAATCATTTTTACATTCGAGATGACCTATAGGAAGAGATGAGATAAATACAAGCAAATGTTCCAATTTTGGATCTTTTATTATGTAGCATAAAAGAATGACTCCCTCACTTCCACATGTTAGAGAAACCCGATTTCTTTAGTTATTTTGGGTCTTAGTTTTTAAATCTAAGCCCCTTCATTTACCTGTTCTCTCTCCTGCCATTGGTTTTTGTTTTTTTTTTTTTTTGACTGGGGATTGAACCCCGGAGTGTTTCACCACTAAGCCACATCCTCAGCCAGTTTTTACTTTTTATTTTGAAAAAGGGTCTCATTCAAGGACCGAAGCTGGCCTCAAACCTGAGATCCTCCTGCTTCTGCCTCCCTAGTCTTTGCTGGAATTTTCATAGGTGTGCGCCCCCAGGCCTGGCTGTTCTAACATTTATAACAGAGTTTCAGACGTGATTGGATGGTGTGAGTCTTACGCCTTCATATTCCTACTGCATAGTGATCGCCACACCTGGAAACCCATGCTTTCTTCCCTGCAAGGCAGCATCTCCTCCTCAAAGGTGGACATTAGCACCGAGTGACTCCTGGATGCGCATGGTCCTAAAGGCCTGTGCGATTTGCGATCCTTGTTAAGGAGCAACACCCCTCGCCTTTGTGGAAGAGCGGTGCAGTCCCATCAGCTTGGCTTGCAGGCTGTGGGATTGTCATTCTGTGCTTCTACCCACAGGATGGAACTTGAATGTAAAGAAGTCACTTGGTTATCCCTTTCCGGGGGACAAATTCAATCACACCGTGTGCCAGGCATTGTCTGGGCACTGGAATTAGAGCAACACGCTCTGCAATGAGAGCAGACCTGCTCCTGAGCTCAGGGAACTTTTATTCTAGGGGAAGGGGAGAGAGGGCAGAATGCACTGGTGAACAAGAACATGTCAGCCAGTGTTAGGGTTGGCTGTGAGGTGTCCCCCTAAAGCTCACGTGTGAGACGGTGCAGGAAGGTCCAGAGGAGACATGACTGGGTGGTGAGAGCCTTAACCCAACCAGTGAATGAGTCTCTGATGGGATTAACTGGGTGGTGGCTGGAGGAGGTGGGTGTGGCTGGAGGAGGGGGCATTGGGGGCGTGGCTTTGGGGTCTCTATTTGTCTCTGGAGAGTGGAGTCTCTCTCTGCTTCCTGGTCACCATGTGAGCTGCTTCCCTCCACCCCACTCTTCCTCCATGATGTCCTGCCTCCCCTCGAGCCCCGAGGGATGGAACTGGCTGTCTTTGGACCCAGATCTCGGAAACTGTGAGCTCCCAATGAGCTCTTCCTCCTCTGCAGTTATTTGTTCTTGTTGGGAGTTTCAGTCACAGCAGTGAAAATACTGAGTAAAAGAGCCAGAGGAAGGTGCGGGTGGCAGGTCAAGCCAGGGAGTGAGTAGGAGTCAGGGGAGCAGGGAGCTCCTCCAGATAAGGTGGCAGGAGTGAGCCAGCAGCCACAGGGGAGGGGACAGTGGGGGGGAGAGAGAAGGAAAGGGAGTGATGGCAGAGACAGGTGAGCAGGGGGGACAGTGGCCTAGGGCAGAGATGGGAGACCAGGATCAGGACTTGGAATTTCATTTTCAGTGTGGTGTCCTCATGCGCCAGGGAGGGACAAGCGCTGGCTGATGCTTTTAGCTCGTCCCTCGGGCATACGTGGAGGAACATGCTGTGGGTGAGCAGGAAGAGGGAGACCTATTAGGGTTGCTGCTGAGGGTCAAGCAAGGGTGTTGGCAGCTGGGACTAGGGTGTCACCAGAGCAGTGGGGAACTGGGGATGGGATAAGAGAGTGACAGGACCGCTAAACAGGGGGTGGCACATTCCTTCTGTGAAAGCCAGATGGGAGATACTTTGGGCTTTGGGGGCCGTGCAGTCTGTTTCCCCACTGCTCTGTTCTTTCCTCGTATCAGATGAGATGAGGGCCCATGGGGGGCCTGTGTTCCAGGTGCCATGGGGCCCACACCTGTGATCCCAGCAGCTCGGGAGGCTGAGGCAGGAGGATCCCAAGTTCAAAGCCAGCCTCAGCAACTTATCGAGGCCCTCAGCAACTCAGTGAGACCCTGTCTCTAAATAAAATATAAAAAGGGCTGGGGATGGGGCTCCGTGGTTAAGTGCCCCTGGGTTCCATCCCTTGGTACAAAAGAAAAAGAAGAGAAGGATAAAATAGACCAATGACTTTGTCCTGGGCGGTGTTCATGGCCAGGATCTGGGTATTGGAGGAGGGCTGGGTCAGGCTAATGCTGTGTAATCAAGGTTCTTTTGTAGACACGTTAACTGCAAAGTGCCCAATTCACCCAAGTGAAGCAGAGATGTAGGCGGTGTCTGTCTGAGGTGAGGGCAGAGAAATATACATCGATGGGCCATTATTCCGTCAATGAACGTTCTACCAACTGCACTATGACTCATCCCTAGGTTGTGAGTGTGTTGAGCTCCAGTGGGTATGTGGGGTTTTTTAATATATTTTTTAATCACAGTTGGACACGATATCTTCATTTTGTTTTTACGTGGTGCTGAGGATGGAGCCCAGGGCCCCGCACGGGCTAGGCGAGCGCTCTACCGCTGAGCCACGGCCCCAGCCCCTGGTGGTGGTTTTTTTGCTAAAAGTGAAATACAACATCAGACTACTCAGTAAAGCCCTTTCATGAAACATTGTGTGTGCACACACGGATCTAAAGCCTGTGCGTCTGAATGCACCATAAAGTGCATTTGTCATCGTGAGCCATTTGAACACCAGTGTGTAAAACCCCCGTGAGAACAGGATTGAGAGCCGAGGGTCGTGGGTGTGAATGAGGTTGCTTAGGACAGGAGTGAAAGGTAAGCCAGCCTCAGCACCTCAGCCAGGCCCCAAGCACCTCAGGGAGACTCTGTCCCTAAATAAAATACAAAAAGGGCTGGGGATGGGGCTCCGTGGTTGAGCGCCCCTGGGTTCAATCCCTGGTACCCCCGCCCCCCAAAAAAGAGCGAAAGCTAGAGTGAAGGGGCCACCCCAGAATCCTCACGTCTATCACCCTCTGCTTTTGAGCTAAGTAGGAGGTTCCAGAAAAAAAAAAATGGAACAACTAGTGCAAATAGGGGAAAGAACAGGAACCTGGTAATTGCAGAACCCAAGAGTAGAGCATCTTAGGGAGCTGTCTTTACACTGGTGGCATCAGGAGGTGGCAGTACACAGGCTGGGGTGGCAGAGCTGCTGGGGCAGAGCCGGGATGCGCTGCGAGTGCCCCGGCAGGGAATTTGGCTTGCGCCAGTTGCCGAAATGGTGTCGTGAAGTGCAGCTGAGAAGAGGGAGAGGGAGGTGGCGTCTCTGGAGAGAGCTTCATTTTGCCTTTAAGATGGGAGACGGGGTGCACTTTTGTGTGCTGAAGGAAGTACTCTGGAGACAGGGAGGAACTTGCAACTGGCGAAGGAGAGATCTTTCTACCAGCTAAGTGTAGAGGGAAGTCTGGGGGAGAAGGAAATAGCACCCGTCAGAAGTGAGGTGTGTGTAGACTGTGCAGAAAACGAAGCAGACTAGATCCTCTCATTCTTATTTTTCTCCAGAATGTTCTGAATGTATATAGAATCCCTTGAGTTTATACACTAGCTGGTTTTCTTTTCTGCTAAATTTTATAGTCCTAATAGTGTTTCAGGGATTGAACTCAAGAGCACTCGACCACTGAGCCCCATCCCCAGCCCTATTTTGCATTTTATTTAGAGACAGGGTCTCACTGAGTTGCTTAGGGCCTCGCTAAGTTGCTGAGGCTGGCTTTGAACTCGCCATCCTCCTGTCTCAGCCTCCCAAACTGCTGGGATTATGGGTAGAATCTTCAACTCTTCAAAAATGGCATTGGGTCCTTTGTTGTGTTAGATTTCCCGTGACCACGTGGAACATGCCTTTTTTGTGCCAGGTTGTCATCTGAGTTTACTTGAATCTCCTTCATAACATTCCTTTCTGTATTTTGAATGTTGTTGTTTCTGTTTTCTCGCCATATGCAATGAATGCTGTTCCTTAATTCATTCAACAAGTTTCAGCACTATTCCAATCTCAAGTAAATTGTAAAATACAATGTATTTAATCACGTCTTCCCCATTAAAAAAATTGAATATACCATTTTCGTTATCTTTATATTTTGGGGAAAAGATGCTCAAAAGACCCTGTTTCACTGTGTCATGGAATAACAGGCATAAGGGATTTTGATTGCAAACCAGCTAAATGACACTGTTTTAGGAAAAGAACTCCTTTATTTCCCTCGTATTGACTATCAATTGACCTCATTCAGAGAACTGAATTCTTAATTTAAGCTTTCATGCTGCCAGGCCCTGGCATGATGAACTCATGTAAAAGTTGTATTTTTAAAAGCATTTCTTATTGCCGGGCACAGTGGCCCACGCCTGTGATCCAGTGGCTCGGGAGGCTGAGGCAGGAGGATCTAGAGTTCAAAGCCAGCCTCAGCAACTTAGCAAGGCCCTCAGCAACTCAGTGAGACCCTGTCTCTAAAGAAAATATGAAAAAGGGCTGGGGATGGGGCTCAGTGGTAAAGTGAGACCCAGTGAGACCCCTGGGTTCAATCCTTCATACCAAAAAAAAAAAAAAAAAAGCCTTTCTTATACTTGCACAACTCTGACCAGTTTTTAAAAATCACTTGGAGATATCTGGAATTAAGCCCATACTGTTGTAGATATTTCTGTTGTTTCTAAATTTAAAAATGGCTCATGTTCCCTGTAGTTACTTTTGCCATAGATACTACTTACCAGAGTGCTGGGCGATTGCATTAAAAAATATATATATATAGCACTTCTGTCCATGAGTTAGTGGACCCTGAGGTTTGTAGAGGTGGTCTTTGTAAAGCAACCTTTGCTTCCACATGGGCAAGTGAAAGTGAGAGGGAGGGTTTTATTTCGCCCAGTCCTATCTGTCAGTATCAGCCCCTGGGCCCTGGCTGTGACAACCAGCAGTGTCTGCAGACATGGCCGTGTGGCCCCCAGAGGAGAACGTCAACCCTGACTGAGAACCACTCTTCTCATTCCTTTGACACCTTTGGAAAAGCTGTTGTTCTATTTTTGTTTTTATACACCAGTGAAATCAGTTTCTGGATTTTTTTGTTGTTGTTGTTGACTTTGGAGAGAAGAAAGATTATCTGCAGCCGGGTGCCATGGCACAGGCCTGTAATCCCAGCCTCTCAGGAGGCTGACACGAGAGAATCGTGAGGTCAAAGGCAGCCTCAGAAAAAGCCAGAAGTTGAGCAACTCGGTGAGACTCTGTCTCCAAATAAAATATAAAATAGGGCTGGGGAGGTGGCTCAGTGGTCAAGCACTCGGGTCCCATCCCTGGCACCCCCCAAAAGAAATGTTATTGGCAACTCCCCATTTCTTCTTCGTGTGGTGCCTGCATCTGCTCAGGAATGCAAGGAGCAGCTTGGCCAGTTGTGATGACTTCCTGTCAGCCTCTGTCACCAGCTAGCAGTGCAGCCCGGGCCAGCCTTGGGCATTATCTCTGAGCTAATAGAGCATCATCTGAAATACGGGTCGTGCACCCTGCCCAGCACTGTAGTAAGGTTGGCGTGTCAGCTATTTGGTACTGTGACAAAACCCACTGAGAAAATCAACTTAGAAGAAGAAAGGTTCCGAGGTTTCGGTTCATGGTTGGCCAGCTCCATGGCTACAGGCCTGTGGTGAGGCAGAACATGATGGCAGAGAGGGTGTGGTAGAAAGAGTGACTCACCCCATGGTGGTTGGAAAGCAGAGAGAAGAGGAGAGGATGGGACTGGGGACGAGACCGAGTCCCTGAGGATGTGCCCACAAGGACCGAATCCTGTCAACGAGGTCCCATCTCCTGCAGTTTCCCCCACATCTCAGTGGTTCTTTCAGATCAGGAGTCCCTCAGATGAGGTCAGGGCCCGTGGTCCAGTCGCTTCCTGGAAGCCCCACCTCTGAACGCTGCTGGACGAGAACCAGGCCCCCAGCCCCTGCGCCATTAGAGGACATTCTAGCTCCACCCTAGGGACGGAACGAGACAGGCAGGGTCTGCCCTCAGCGCTGCCCGGGCCTCAGGGGGATGCTGTTCCTTGCTCTGTTGGGTTGGGTGGGACTTGAGGGATGGGCCCCTGGGGGTCCACAGGAAGGGGCCTCAGGGGAGGGGTAACAGGAGGTGTGTTCCTCTTGGTCTGGGGTGACATGCTTTTTCAGTAAACAATGAAATCAGAAAAATCAGCCCAGGGTAGTCCGTTTACTGGGAAGTGACGTTATTCCAAGGTGTAAGACTCTCCTTTCTCAATGGTATTCTTCTTCCACTTTTTTATTTTGTGTGTTTATGAAAAGAGAGTTGACTGACATTTGCCCTTTCAAAACACTTTTTTTGTGTGTTTTTCATTTGCAAAATAATGAATTGTTGTCAGACTCAGTGGCACAGGCCTGTCATCCTAGCAGCTCAGGAGGCTGAGGCAGGAGGATCTGAGTTTAAAGCCAGCCTCAGCAACTTAGCGAGGCCCTAAGCAACTCAGTGAGATCCTGTCTCTAAATAAACTATATAAAAGGGCTGGGGATGGGGCTCAGTGGTTAAGTGCCCCTGAGTTCAACCCACAGAATCAAAAAACAAAAGCAAAACAAAACAAGACAAAAAAACCAAGGAATTGGCAACTAGTGAGCAGTTGCTCAGTTTTGTTTATTTTACAAAAATTTACTGTTTCATGAATCCTAAAATCCAGGAACTGCGGTTGCAGGGAAGAGTCCCATGGGAGGTTGAGGCTAACACAGGGCAGGAAAGCAGACCTGCTAAGTAAAGTACAAGTGGAATTCTGGGACACAAACCCGGGAAGAGCAACAGGAATGCCCCTCTTCCTCTCCCCCACCCTCTGGTACTAGGGATCAAACCCAGGGGTGCTTTACAACTGAGCCACATCCCAAGCTCTTTACGGCCTCACTAAGTTGCTGAGGCTGGCTTTGAACTCATGATCCTCCTGCCTCAGCCTCCCAAGCTGCTGGGATCACAGTCCTATGCCACCACACCCAGTGCCTCTTCCTGTTTTCATTGCTTCTGTGGTCTCTTAACCACAGCAGGGTTCTGGTTCAAGGCCAGGTTTAGGTGTGTCACTCTTCTTTGTGTCACCCAGACATAATACCATATTTTTCATGCTCAGATCTTCTTAGGAAATCCTTCTGCCCTATTTAAGTTATGGGCAGAACCCAGAGACGTATCAAATTCAAAAGCACGAGGAACACTGAGTGAGCTGGGTGCATTCAGTGTGTGTGGGGCCTCCCACCATATCCATTACTTTTTATTTTTAATTTTTTTGATATGTCAGAAGTAGTCTCAGAAACTTTATGGCAGATTTTAAAAATTCATTTTGAGTGTGTGTACTTGCATGAAGATTTCCATCTGCACTGACTCAGAAGCCTGAGTGGAGCCTGATTGAGCAAGGAAACAGCAACAGGAAATAGCCAAAATCAGACGGGAGAGGAAGCAGAAGCATCCCAGCATTTGATCTCCCCAGCAAGAAGCATGATTCGGATCGTGCACCGGGTCAGGGTGACTCTCGTTTTCAGCTCCTTCCTCTCCCCCGCCATAAATGTGAGCTCCCTTAGCATCTTGTTCCCTGATACAGCGTTTCATTCTGTTACCTTGTAGTCCCTGGATCGTTCCTGCATCTTAAATGTGCTTGACCTATAAAAGTTATTGCTAATGAGACCCATCCTGCACAGGACAGGACATGTGCATTAGGGTGTGGGGCGGAACAAGAGCGGCGGTGTGAAACAGATTCCTCAACTGTGCCTTTAAGTAAATCCAATTGGCTCATGAAGACTGACTCATTGAAACCTGAAATCTCTTAACCAAACAAGGCATCGGTTGTTCCTTTTCCCCGTAGCTATGTGGGGCAGTGATTTGTTAGAAATTAACATAGTCAAGAACACAGCTTTGCCGGATGCAATGGTAATCCCAGTGGCTTGGGAGGCTGAGGCAGGAGGATCTCGGGTTCAAAAGCCAGCCTCAGCAACTTAGCGAGGCCCTAAGCAACTCAGTGAGACCCTGTCTCTAAATAAAATATTAAAAAAGGGCTGGGGATGGGGCTCAGTGGTTGAGCACCCCTGGGTTCAATCCTCAGTACCAAGAAAAAAAGAACACAGCTTTTTCTCCTTGGTCATTCACATAATCACTTGGACGGGTTTGGATACTGTTTCAGCAAGAGGATTTTTGAAAATATCTACTATCTCCATGGGAGATGCCTGGGGCCGCTCATCCTATGTCCTTTACTCTTTGGAAAAGTGACCCTTCGGTTGTTAATGGCTTCTTTGGGTGTGACTTGCAGATTTCAGACACTTTAAATAATGCAGTGCTGCAGGACTCCAAAGTGCCATTGCCTTGCTCTTGGTAACCGTGACCCGGGCTCACGCGTCTCCTCAATTTAAGAGGTTGGATGTGGTGCCAGGGCCGTGGCTAGCTGCAATTAAGCAGCCGTTCAAGTTAATTGAAATCGCCAAACACGAGATGCTCTTCCGGAGCCATCTGGAAAATTTCCCTCCAATTTTGCAAAAGTCCTTCGTGATCAAAAAAGTCATTGTCACACCCATCCGTGTGTGAAGACTGCTCAAGAGGCCCCAGGCTCGGCCTGAAGAAGTGGCGTCTTTGCTTTTGGTGGAGAAGGATGAGGCCTTTGGAGCCTTGGAACTCGGTGTCGTTTTACAAGTTGCTTTTAGAAGGAAAGATGTGAAAGCCTCTTTCTCTGTGGTGTTATTTGGGCCCTTGAAGAATCCTTGAGGACATGTTTACAGGGAGTGCGAGCTGGCAGGGCTTGGGATTTTTTTTTCCCTCTTTTTGGGTGGGAGGGGGGGAGCAGGGTGGTTGCTGAGATTTCTTTTTTGAGTGGCATTTGGTTCTGAGAAGCGAGCGAGCTTGTCGCTGTGATGGGAAGTCAGGACACAAGGTGGCACAGTGGAACCTTTTTCTCGGTGCTGAGAAAAGCATCTGTGAGTGCAGCCGATCCTGGCAGCTCACCAATAAATCCAGGAACAGACTGAGGATCATCAGCCGTTAAATAGTCACTGTGGCGATAATGGGGATAAAAAGGAAGGCCAGGCTGCCCCTGCCCGGGCCTCATCAGCTCCTCCCTGCACGCCCCCCCCCAAACATAAACTCACTTCGGGGGCTCTGCACATTCACCCATGGGCTTGAAAGACTTTTTATGGAACTGAGGGCCAGACGCTGTTCTGGGGTGGGGACAGAAGGTGCAGGCAGACCACCCCTGTGTAGCCAGGTCGTAAACAAGTCCACAGCAAGGATACACCGGTGGGCAGAAAGGGGCTGGAGCACGCGGCAGTCCATGCAACAGAGACCCTGGATGGTGTGGATCAGGTCTGAGTGTCCAGAGTCCCTTCAGACCTGCTGATGGCCTGGTTGGGTTCTCAGGAGTGATGTCTGGGGAGTGAGTTCCTGAATGGCGAGAAGCAGCCACGCATGCGTGTTCTCGGGCTTCGTGGTCCAGGCAGGGCCAGTGGCAGGCAATAATGCCCAGAGGGATGACAGAGGTAGCATAGAAATGGTGCGTGGCAGCTTGCTGGAGCGGATGGACTAGGGGATGGAGGATTTTTTGGTAGCTGGTTGGAGGAGCAAGGCAGGGTCCAGTCGAGGAGGGCTTGGTGGGACCTAGAAAGGAGCCTGCATTTCATGGATGCTGTCTTGGGAAGCCATAGGGGCGGGCAGCCAGGGGACCTTGTAATCTGATCCATGCTCCGGAAAGACTTCTCTGGCCTCTGTGTGCCTGAGGGATTAAAGGACCTAAAGAGTGAGGCAGAGGACATTGGGGGTGTTCAGGGAGGGAGAAGGCGAGGTTCACCCGATGGGTCAGGGCGGAGTGGAAGGAGGGAGGGGGATGGGAACGGGAAAGACAGTGGAGTGAATGGGACAGAACTTTCCCATGTTCCTATGTGAACACACGACCAGGGACACTCCACATCATGTCCAACCACAAGCATGGGGAGTTAGACTCCATGTAGGTATGATAGGTCAAAAGGCACTCTACTGCCCTGGATAACTAAAAAGAAAAAATGATTAAAAAAAGATAAAGCATAAAAGGCCTGGTGCTATGCTCTCATGGTCATTGACGCAAAAAAAAAAAAGTGTCAGAAGAGATAGAGGGACATGGGGGGGTTCAGAATAGTTTTTGAGACAGACGTGGTGGGAAAGGTCAGGAAGCAGCAAGAAGGGACTTGGCTCTCAAGGCTTGGTGTCCTGCAAGATCAAATTCAGGATATTCTTCTAGATCTCTTTTCTGGTCCTGTGCCTACACTGACATGGCTAAAAATAAGAAGTCAGGATAAGAACCAGCCTCAAAGTCGGCCACACGGAGGAAGAGGTCCTCCAGGTACTTCTCCAACGTAGAAGCTTCTCGGTACCAACCACAGTGAGAGCTTTCCCTCTGGGGCTGGTGACCTTACAATCAGGGCCCCTACGGCATCCTGGTTTTGGAAACAGGATCCTTATCTGTGTTTTTCTTTCAGGGAACTGTTGTGAGCTATTGTTTCGTCATTCCTGTTTGTACTTCCTAGTCAGTGTGGCTGAAAGTCAAAGTTTCAAATGCGGTGGAACCTAGTGCCGTGGAGTGTCCAGATTCCCACGTCTCCTCCCTTCCCAGGCACGACTTCCTGAAGGGCTGTTGGGAAGAGGTCGGTGAGGCCGACCCTTGAGCATTCACACAATAAATGATTCACATTTGAAATTCAGGTTGAGAAACATCAAGCCGTCAGTCCGACAGTGGAGGGGTCTTTATTTTTATATCTGTTCTTTTCAGTTACACATGGCAGCAGAGTGCATTTTGACATCGTATACACACATGGAGTCTAACTCCCCATGCTTGTGGTGGGACATGATGTGGAGTGTCCCTGGTCGTGTGTTCACATAGGAACACGGGAAAGTTCTGTCCCATTCCCTCCACTGTCTTTCCCATTCCCATCCCCCTCCCTGCCCTTCGTGCCTCAGAGGTGCAAGTGTTTTTGGACCGCCCTGTTGGCAGGACCCTGTTCTTAAACAAAGCGTTCCAACCTACATGGCTCCAGAGAGCCTTCCTAGACTCACAAGAGACATCTGAATTCCACCTGAAGGAGTCGTGTCGGTGAGGAATATTTCCTGGAGAAGAAAGATCTGCCATTGTCCCCGTGGTACATCATATGACACATGAGTGGAGTTTTGAAGTTCTTTTGTTTGTTCTGTCCTCTGAAGAGAAGAGGCCATACTCATTCTACTGACTACCACCATCCTTTTTCCTACCTCCAACCCCCGACCATTAAAAAAATAAAGAAAAATCATGTAGCCAGACGTCATGGCCCACGCCTGTCATCCCTGCGGTGCAGGAGGCTGAGGCAGGAGGGTCACGAGTTCAAAGCCAGCCTCAGCGACTTAGTGTGAGGCTTTAAACAACTCAGCGAGACCCTGTCTCTAAATAAAATATAAAACAGGGCTGGGGATGGGGCTCAGTGGTTAACAACCTCTGGGTTCAATCTCCAGTATCAAAAAAAAAAAAAAAAAAAAGAAAGAAAGAAAAAATCATGTTTGAGTCAGGAAACAGCTGGATAAAGCTACTTCTCATTTAAAACTCTTTCATAAGGCTTGGTATTCGTTGTGTAGCTTTGAAGACTTGCTTCCTTACCCCCAAATCAGAGACTGAACTTAAGTGTATTTTTAGCATGTAGAGCCCACAGTGATCGATGATTTCAGTCCTGTGACTTGGAGTAAAATATCAGGGAAATTGACTGACTATGCATAGATGCCCATTCCTTCTGTCGAAAAGAACTGGCTTCTTGGGCTGGGGTGGTGGCTCAGAGGTAGAGCACTTGCCGAGCACGCGTGAGGCCCTGGGTTCCATCCTCAGCACCACATAGAAATCAATAAACAAAATGAAATCATTGTGTCTATCTACAACCAAAAAAAAAAAAAAAAGGAAGAATTGTCTTTCAAAATCCATGCCACCATTACGGATTTCAGATACCTCGACCCGCTCTCTTCTATGAGGGTTCTCTATGTGTATTCTCCGTACGCCTTTTGTAGTTTTCTCTCTGTGTATTTTGTATAGATGAACCACTGTGTTTTCCTATTTCTTAGTGGGCTGTTATCCAAAACAGCTTCAGTACCTTTGAATGAGGACATCCTGTTTAGTATTTAAGAGCATAAGGGTGAGATGAGACCACTTCTCCTCGGTGCCGTCTTATGCAACCATCAGTTTTCTCATCTGGCAACAGGGAGGATACGGGGACTTGCCTCAGAGAGCAGTTCTGAAGAATGAATGTGTATGAAGGATGAGCTCTTGGGCTGGGCTGTGGATCAGTGGCAGAGCGCTTGCCTAGCATGTGTGAGGCCCTGGGTTGGATCCTCAGCACCATATAAAAATAAATAAATTAAATAAAGGTATGGTGTCCATCTACAACTTAAAAAAAAAAATTTAAAAAAAAAACAACCCAGAAAATTAAAGAAATAAGAACAGGGTCTTTCTGGGTCCTTCCGCAGACCAGGTATTGATGACACCTGGGCTGTCCTCCCCTGTGTCAGTTCAAGGCTCATGACTCTGGGGAAAGGCTCTGTAAACCATTAGCAGCCACCTGCCTTGTGAGCTACTTATTTTTCCCGGGGACATATTTATTAGGCTATATGTACGGTGTAATTGAAGCGGACTTCTCCGTAGACACAAAACCTATCCGACTGTATTCTCTAATCTTCACGAAATACCAAGTGACATGTTATTGGGAGCCCTGTAGTCCAGACCTCCGAAGCCCAATCACACCTCTGAATGGGGATGGCAATGATATTTCACCACGGCCATTATTAGGTCCCCAGAGGAAAGAATGTCTTGGTGTTTTGGGAGCCAATGGATCTGATAGCCCTGTTCTTGGCCTCTGGTATCATATTTGCATTGAAAAATGACACTGCAGAGTTGATGATAGTATTTGGCTAGAGGAAGGAGGAAAAAAAAAATCAAACATGTCCAAATTGGGATTGTTTTTCATTTTGTTTTATGGATTCAATTTTGTGATATATGGCGTTTGTAAAGTCCTGCAGTGAAAATGTTCCCGGGCTTTTAAGCTTAGCTGTGAGATGACCCTGAGGCCCTTCGTTAGCTTAAGAAGACCTTAAAAATCATATTATGATTCAATCCGCCATTCATCCTGGCCCTTGGTCCCTCCTCCTCCCTCTCTCAATGATAAAATGCTGACTGTCCTCCCACCCCCCCTTTTGCCCACTTTCCCACATTGGATTAGATTTCTCTTTCTTTCTTTCTTTCTTTCTTTCTTTCTTTCTTTCTTTCTTTCTCTCTCTCTCTCTCTCTCTCTCTCTCTCTCTCTCTCTCTCTCTCTCTCTCTCTCTCTCTCTCTCTCTTTCTTTCTTTCTTTCTTTCTTTCTTTCTTTCTTTCTTTCTTTCTTTTTCTTTTTTTCAGTACTGGGATCAAACCCGGGGTGTTCTACCACTGCACCACATCCCCGGCCCTTTGATTTCTTTTCTCTGTACTCCTAAGAGGAGCACTAGTGAATCCTCTCGGGGCACGGGTTGCTCACCAACTCCTGCTTTGCTTCTTTCCCCATTGAGACAATCCGAAACTCCTCCAGCACAGGACCATGTTCCATTTTCCTGGATCTCTCCAGTAATGCTTTGCGAGGCCTGTGAAAGATCTTGTGTGAACAAATAACCACCTGCCCGGTTCCTTTTCATAATTCAAGTCTCAGCTAAAATACTGTTTCTTCAGGAAAGACTTGCTTATAAATGTTGGTGAGGACGTGCGGGAAAAGGCACACTCATCCATTGCTGGTGGGACTGCACATTGGTGCAGCCACTCCAGAAAACAGCATGGAGGTTCCTTAGAAAACTTGGAATGGAACCACTCCTCAGTATATACCAAAGGATTTAAAATCAGCATACTATGGCAACATAGTCACATCAATATTTTTAGCAGCTCGACTCACAATAGCTATGCTATGGAACCAACCCAGAGGCCCCTCAACAGATGAATGGATAAAGAAAATGTGGCATCTGTACACAAGGGAATATTACTCAGCCTTAAAAAAGAATGAAATGATCCATTTGCAGGTAAATGGATGGAGCTGATTTTTTAGGATTGAATTATTTCACTTGTTTCACAAGAACCTCCACTTCCATCCCTTTACCGGTATATTCCATTGCGTAGGGAAGGCAGTCATTAAGTTGAGTGAAAGCTAGGAACATCTCCAGTGTGTTAATCCAGCCCTGCACTCAGGCCAGGAAGTAGTACCATTGTCCAAGTGCACAAAATATTGGCTGCACTCGTTGGTAATGCTCAGCTGTTTACTTAATTACAGCTGCATTATGTATAAAATCTAGAAAAGCTGGAAAATACTGAAAATCAGAAGATGAATCACTCCCTCACCCTACTGTTTAGAAACAATGTTTTCATTACATTTCCTTTAGTCTTTAGTATGATATATGTGAATAATATATGTGAGTATAGATGCATATCTACTTTTTAACAATGCATTTATTTTTTCATTTCTATTTTACACTGTTTTCCTTGTCATAGAACATTACTGCTTTCCCCAATCACTATATAGTCTTCCTTGGACTCATTTTTAAAGAATTCAGAATTTTTCATCTTATTCATAGAGGTCTGTTGGCTTTGTCCTCTCTTCTCAGAAGTTCAGATTGTTTCTGTTTTTTATTTTCTTTCAACAATGCTGTGTTCACTGGTTGCCGTGGTGCACGCCTGTCATCCCAGCAGCTCGGGAGGCTGAGGCAGGAGGATTGAAAGTTCAAAGCCAGCCCCCACAAGTTAGTGAAGCCTTAAGCAACTCAGGGAGACCTTGTCTCTAAATAAAAAATAAAAAGTGCTGGGGATGTGGTTCAGTGGTTAAGTGCCCCTAGGTTCAATCTGTGATGCCAATAATAATAATAATAATAATAATAATAATAATAATAATAATTTGTATTGATCATATTTTTATATGAATCTTTGTCAGACTCCCTGACTTTTGCCTTAGTACAAACTCTAATGTTGAGTTGACTGAGTCAAAGTTTTAGGCTCCTCGTTTTTTCTAGGTTTCCCTCCCCCCATCACTATATATCCAGTTCTCGCTCTGTGCACACAGTGCTCCCTGATTTAGCTCCAGGACTTTTCTAATCCATTTTGCTTTACAAAACTCTGTAAAGAATCCCGTGTGTTCAGTGGCATGTGGATTAGTGAGATGCAGCGTTGTTGGACTGCTTAGGAGGCAACCAAAATATTTTCATTTTAAAGTACACCAAGCTAGGGACCCGATGCAAAGGAGGAATGAAAACCACAATGAAAAAGTTCAAATTGGTGACACGGTTGGTACATTTTTTTTTTTTTTATTGTGTGTCAATCTGCTCTGTGTGCCACAGAGACTTCGGGATTCCCCCATTCAAAGCCTTTGGCACAGTTTTTCTTGATTCTTTCCTACTGGTTGGCAGTCTCACTTTCTTGAATCCTTGGGGGACGTGTTAGTTCCATAGAAGTCCAGGTTTTGGTCACCTCCAGGCTGGAATGGCAGCTTTAGTTTGGCTTCCCTAATAGCTATCCCGGGCTCTCCTGTGTCTGCCCTCGTCCCCGTGAGTCATAAGTCTCTACCTCAACAGGGCTTGAAAAACCTGTGCTCCTTGGGGAAAAGAAGCGACTCTGGAAACATGCAGAGATCTGCGATGGCTTGAGAGATTTAAATCTGCAATAAAGTGTCCTGCAACGTGTTGCGTTTATCTTACTTAGAAAGCCAGTATAGACGTGTGTTTATTGTGGTATCTGTAGGTACCTGTGAGTTACAGGTATCATAAATGCTTTCCTGGTTGTAGAAGATATTCAAATAGGTCATAAAGCCACCCGGAATCCCATGAGCCAAATAAAGTATATAGCCTTTGAGTCTTTGTTAGCAAATGCCTAGGATTCTGTTATACATTTTTCATATAAATTATTTGTGCCCTACCATTGTGTAAGTTGACCTAGAATGCCATCGTGCCCTTTAGTGACAGGAGAACACGTTCAGGAGCACAGTTTGTGGCCTTGATGTTTAAAGACGAAGAGATGCCTCCTCCTCCTCGTGTTCACTGGTCAGGTCCCCGTCACTAGCAGAGAAGCTGCCATTTGTTCTCTCTGGAGGGACACCTCATTCACAGGGAACTTTGGAAACTGAGGTCCCCTGCTTTTGTCACTTCCATGGATCACACTCGGACTCCCGATTTGAACATGCCCTGGAAACGTTTTCTGGGATCCCTTAGAAGTCACATTTGCTGTCATCTGGGTGCTAAGAGCAGATGGTGTGAGCCAGGGACCTTTCTCCCTTTCTTCCACCTCTTCTGAAACGCCCCTTCCTGCCCCAGGGTGGACCAGAGGGGCCCGTTAAGACCGGTGCCGTCTCTGCCCTCGGGTTCCCATGTAATAATGTGTCGTGAGGGACAGGCCACAATCGCCCCACTGCCACTGGGTGTACAGAGTACATTTGTCTCAGAAAAACCCTGGACGTGCCCCAGAGAGTCAGCTAATGCTGCCACCCATGACCCATCCGGAATGGGGTGGCCTGCAGCTGATTCCGCACAGAGCTCCAGCCATGGTTCTTCCGTCCTGGACCATCTTGGCCAGCAGTGACCCTCTGAGTCTTTTTCGTTAGGGCTTCCCAGCTGTTTCAATCCTTCTGAATTGTTCTGGCTAAAATAAATTATAAATTGTAATAGGAGGTTTGTTCCAGCATTCATATTTATTAGATTTTAAGATTTAATGACCATATGGGCCTAAAACAAATGTTTGATTTTTTTTTTTTTTAAAGAGCAGTCAAGTGAAGTCTCTTGATTTTAACTATTTAAATATTCATTTGTGGCTATAACCCATTTTTGGGTCCTGCAAAAAAAAAAGGTGGGTGGCTTTTGAAAAACAAAGGTTTGGGGCAAATGGCTGACCAAGAAGAATTTTGAAGCCTTCTTCAATTAAAAAAAAAGATTTTCGTATTTGTTGTCAAATGTAGCTTGGACCAGTTGATCTGAGACCTTTTGGTCTTCCTAGAAGAAACAGACTTTAATTGTCTTTCTTTCTTTCTTCTTTTATTAAATATGTTTTTGGTTGTTGATTGACTTCTAAAAAAATTTATTTACATGCAGCAGTGAGAATCGAACCCAGTACCTCACCCATATTAGGCAAGTGCAGTATCACTGAGCCACAATCCCAGCCCCTTTCTTTCTTACTTATTTTTTTTAATTAAAGTTTTATAGTCATACCTGGTAGTTGGGTTCATCGCAACAAATTCACATGCATGAAATTTGATGTCAATGCATGATCGCACTTTTCCATTTCCTTTTCCCTCTACTCTCCCACACCCCCATATCTTCCAGACTGGTTGACTTTGGTGTAGTTAACAGTGGAAGGGCCGTTAATTAATTAATGTTTATTTTCTAATTAATATTTTATTGCCTCAGTGAGAAGTGAATGCAGTATTCTTGAAAAGGAATTCTAAATAAGGCTAAAGTAGCCTTAAACTAGTGTCTCTGATCCCTACCCCTCCTCGCTCCAGGAGAAGCATCCCTGTCATGTTTGATGGGGACATTCACCACCAAAAGCCAGGCATGTGTGGGCAACTGTCCCCTGCCACACCTGCATTCTGCTGCTTGCTGTTTTAACACCTCATTATGTTTTGGAGGCCTTAAGTGTTTTGTGGTTTTGGTGTTTTTATTGTTGTTGTTGTTTTGGTACCAGAAGATTACACCCAGGGGTGCCTAACCACTGAGCCCCATCCCCAGCCCTATTTTGTATTTTATTTAGAGACAGGGTCTCCCTGAGTTGCTTAGGGCCTCACTAAGTTGCTGAGGCTGGCTTTGAACTCACGATCCTCCTGCCTCAGCCTCCCAAGCCACTGGGATGACAGGTGTATACCACAGGCAACCTGCAGTGTTCTTATCTGTCAACTGAGCTCATTTCTTTGAACCAGTGCAGAGTGTTCAAAGAACACATGGGTGGGCCACCCCCAGTTTATGTAATCCCTCCAGTGGTTTCCAGGTTTCCCTTATGCCAACAATGCTATAGTGAATGTCCACCTGGATGCATCTTGGGTGGGGTGTGCATCTCTGTGATGAGAAGGAAAAGTGCCCTTTAGTTTGGGTCTGAACATCGTAAGAGACTGGCCAGTGTGGATTGAAACCATCTTGCCCTGACTCCACCTGCCTGGGTGGAGATTCCTAATGCATATTTTTATATGAGGTCATTAGGATCCCAGGCAGAGGCAGGTTCTGTAAAAGCTAGCTGTAATGAAACCTGGTTTATTTTACTTAGCCCCCTAACTGAAGCATTCTTAGCTATCTGAATTTAACCATGCAATATAATATAATTTTGAGTGCCTCCAGTGATCCATATTATTTTTACGGAAATCATATGAATATACCTGAAAATGCCTGATGATTATTTTCAGATTAATAAAGAAATATCAGAATTTTTCAACTCGTTGTCTATGGGCGAAATATTTCTCCTAAGTCTTTTTTATATGTTGATATGTTTAGCAGATGGGTTCTCCCTAGTTAGAGCAAGATAATCATACCCACTTCCTTTTTGAATGATGTCACTTGGCCAAGGAAGGTGAGAGATTTAGATGTTGGAGGTGAGTTAGGTAGAAGGCTTTTAAACAGCCAGGCCCCGTGGCACACACCTGTCATCTCAACGACTTGGGAGGCTGAGGCAGGAGGATCATGAGTTCAAAGCCAGCCTCAGCAACTTAGCAAGGTCCCAGGTAACTTAGTGAGACCCTGTCTCAAAGCAAAATATAAAAAGGGCTGGGGATATGGCTCAGTGGTTAAGCACCTGGGTTCAATCCCTGGTACTACAGAAAGATGAAGAAGAAGAAGAAGGCTTTTAAGCATTTCCCCTTATTTATCTTCGCTATCTTGGGAAGTGAGATTTATCATTTCCATCTTGCCTCTGGAGAAACTGAGGCATTGAGGTTCTAGCGTGTCATGCTAAGGGTTGCCTGAGTTTACCTTAATTGAAAAAAAAATTCGTTCTTTCTAGAGTTTCCTTAAATATGGTCCTCTGACATCTTGCATCAGATGGCCTAGGAAGAGCTGTTAATTAACACTGCAGATTCCTGGGCCCCTGAGGTTGGCGCCTGGGGTTCTGCATTTTTAACAAGGAACCTAATGTTCCTGAGGCACTCCAAAGTCCCAGAGCCAGACTGTGCTGACCTCATTCTGGCAATGTGAGGAGCCTCCGTGGAGACGGTCCCCAAAGTATCTCAGCAGGAGTGATTCTTGTCACGCTTCACTTGCAGTGGGCACACCCGTGTCACTCCTCTGGGTGACTTCGTCCTCCCTCGCCCACTTCCGTTGCCTGGAATTACTTGTGCTGAACTTCTCCTGGCTTGTGGCTGGCTTGACAAGTCACTTCCCAAAGAGTTGACATCATCCCGGTACTGCACAGGAATCGCTCTCAGGAACAAGTTGAAATTTCTTCTGCAGAATCCACAGATCCCAAGTGTATCTCTGTCACTTGGTATATAAATGGAATCTGCCTTTCGCATTCTAACCCCTGCCGGGACAGAATGAATGAATGAATAAATAAATAAATAAATAAATAAATAAATAAATAAATAAATAAATAAATAAATAAATAAAGGTGGCAGCTTGTGAAAAGGATCACTTCTGAAACCCCAAGATGTGCCTTATTTTTCTTTCTCACCTCTCTTTCTCACACTCCACGGGTGACACATTCCCTCTAAGCCTGCCCCTAGTTGCTACTGAGTTTTCTAGAAGTGCAGATATCACTGTCTGGTCCCCCCCCCCCCCCCCCCCCGTCAGCTTGTGCCCTCCCACTAAGCAGAGGGTTTGGGGACAGCCAACCACTCTTTCTCCAAGAGCGTCTCTTTTTGTCCTCAGCTGTGTGTAATTTTTCTCTCTCATGCCCAGTGACATGCTTTGCCCTCGGGGGGCTGGACTGAGTGAGCCCCAGTCTTTCTAACAAGCCAAGGAGGAGGTTGGCTGGGTGACTGACTGACAGGCATCCAGACAGGAGCTGATGATCATCGGGGAGGGATCCTAGACCCACTTGGACTTGGGCTCCTATTTTTTCCCTTCTTCTGGCAAAAGAGCATCCGTCTTTGTTGTGGTGTTGAGCTCATCCAAATCAAGAAGGCGGCTTCTCTTCTAAAAGACAGAGAGGAGAAAAAAGAAAAAAAGACAGAAATGGAAAAAAAATTTAATTTTAACCATGCTCTCCTTTGAAACTAAATATATACCCCTTCCTCTATTCTGATTGGTCTGCTTCCGTTGACAAGTGGATCGCGGGGGAAAGGAAAAGATCCTGGACTTAATTGTAAGTTAAGTCTCTCTTAATCCAGAAGAGCATTTGAGATTCTGTCCGAGTGTTCAATTTCCCAGGCCGCTGAGGTCTGTGAATTTCTTTTCCAAGCCTCCAGGCTGCTGCAGTACAACTCAGCATAGCTAATGCAGATAGATCTGCCTGTCGCCTCCCTCCTCCCTCGGCTTTGATTCGATATGAACAGCCTGGTAACTCCGATGCTGGGGAGAAATCTGACATAACTCTGCAGATGGCTAGGTGGCCATGAAACACCTGGGGATTGTTCTTTAAGAAAAAGGTAACATTTATATGCTAATGATCTCTTCCCCCCTCCCCTCCTTTTTTTTTTTTTTTTTCTTCCAGGGCTGCCGGTTCCCAAGAAGAGCCCAAAGTCGGTAAGGACTTGTCAGCTACTTGGTGCTTGTTTGGGGGTGGGGGGTTGGCGCGGGGGTTGGTGTGGGAGGGTGTGCGAGATCTGGCTTCCCTTGGCTGAATGCATTTCGGAGACGGGAGCCGGTGGCTTGCTTTGATTAAGTTCTGGGGATCTGTTTGGTATAGATGGGGGTTTGGGCTTATCTTGTAAACTATGGGGGATTCGTGGGCAAAGCTGCAGGAGCTGGGATAAAGGATTGCATGTGAGTACCTTCACCATGCAGAGGGATCACAACTCTCCTTCCAGCAGATGAGTTTCAGAGCCGGGTTTTAACTTGCTACATACAAATGCTATTGTTTCCTTTTGGAAAAAGACTCCACCTGCTCCCTGGGTAGCATTGCTCTCAACTGGTGTTTCCAGCCGGTTCACATGGCTACTCATTCTCTCCCAGAGCATTTTTTTTTCTTTTTTTTTGGTGCATGGATTGATGACTTATTTACAAATTCTAAAGCCTGTAGGTTTAAGGAAGGCTTCTTTTGCCCCGTGAGCATGTCCATGCTCGGGTGGAGCAGGTTTTGCGTGGCCCCAGCCCTGAGAATAAGACATTTCCTAGCTGTGGAAATGCCCTTTGTTGTTTGGCTGGCTTTAGCAGCATTATGCTGCAGGTATAGGATTCTTTAAAAAAAAAAAAATCAATGTTTTGCTGTCCTTTCTAATCTGGTTTCCCTGAAGATGCATTACCTACTTGACACGTTAGCTAATGGCTTGGAGGTTATGGTGTTTGGGCTTGGTGGTCTGCTGCTTTTGCTCCGGGGGGCACTAACAACAAATTAAAATGCTACTTAAAAATTCAAAATCTGGAACTCTGTGTAATTGATCGGGGTGGGAAGAGGCTTCCCAGTTCATTAGCACTGGGATCCAGAAGGGTGCTTCCTGGTGACTTAAAAGATTTTGGGGGGGACGGGCAGATTTACAGCTTCGTGCATCCCCCCCCACCCCCCGGGAAAGAAGGACCTTTAAAACTTTGCATGCTTCCAGGGCTGGGCTCAGTTCTTCCCACCTGTCTCCAAGCGTGGTGGCGCCAAGCAGAAGTTTATTAAGACAGGAGAGGGAGCTTCCTGCATCCCCGAGCCCCACTCCTAAGTTCTCCAGAGAGAAAAACCTGCAGTCATTGATGTGATTCCATTGGCATAGTGCCATGGTGATGGGGAAGGGCGACTCCAGGGCTGCTGGCCCTGTCAGTCTGTGTTAGGCAGGGATGGGCTGGTCTGTGTCCACACTGGAGCTCCAGAGATGCTAACTCGTGTGCATGTGCGCATGTGTGTCCCCCTGTCCCTTGCCCGTCGTCAAAAACCCATTTGGCCTTCAGAAAAATAGAAGTGAGTCTGGAAGACGTGTCTCCCGAGCTCGGGTTGGCGCAAGCCGTTTTTTTCTCTTTTCTCCTCCCCTACCTGCAGCCATGCTGGGCTGAGACATGGGTTTATTTTAAACACCTGCATGGCCCAGACAAGAAGCCTATGGGGAGACATAGCAGTGTGACACTGGTGGCATGACCAGAGGCAGCCAGGTGTCCCTCTCTGGCATCCTACTTACATTTACTGGGCACAAGGATTTTTGAAATCCGGGTACAACTCATCTTCCCCATAGCGTTTTGGCATTACCTGGGGAACCCCCAAAGGGTCTCAAACAGGTACAGAGCCTGCATTCACCAACGCAGTGGGCGCCCCCACCCTGGAGCCAGTTTATTTTGCAAGAGCCATGTCATTAGCAAGCAGCCAGCCAATTACTCGGGCTGCCTTCCTAGGGAAAGAGCTCTCTTAACGGCTTTGGCCACAGTCTGCTGGCTCTTAATTACCACAGGCCCACACAGTGGTGGCTGCGGGGCTCCCAAAGAACAAACCCCCCAACTTGAGGCTTGTCTTTCCCCGATTCCAGTGCCAGCACGGGGATGACGGTCTGGGCGGCAGTGCTGGTCCACTCTGGCAGCTGCTGCAGGAACTCGGGGGCTGTCAGCCAAGGTGTGCTCTTGGCAGTGGAGCTCACATCTGTGATGGGTGGGAGCTCTGCACAGGTGGGCGGGAAGCCCCTTCCCTCTCCCAGTCGGCATCTCAGTGATGTCCTACCACAGAGACGGGGGGGGGGGGATTTTTCTGGTGGGGGATCCACAAGGAAGCTGGGTGCCCTGGGACCTGAAAGTCGCTCACTCGGGTTGGGACCGATTGGGCCAGTTCTGCAGGCTGCATGATCACAAGCCTGGGTTGTGACTCGCTTGGATTTGCCAAGCAGCTCTGTGCACGTGGTTTTGGAATCCAGGACGGGGGGCTGGGGTTGTATTTTTCTTAGAGGTTGCTGGCTTGATCGGTTTCCTCAGGTGACGGACAGCTTCTGCGTGCTTTCACACCTCATTTCTTTTCTTTTTAAATGTTTGCAATAATTAGTTAGTCTTTATTAGAGCAGAATGTCATATTCCCCCTCCTGGGTATCCCTATAAGCATATTTTTTTTCAATTTTTTTTTAAGTTGTAGGTAGACACCATACTTTTATTTTATTTATTTGTTTTTATGTGGTGCCGAGAATTGAACCCAGGACCTCGCACCAGCTACACAGGGGCCCTACCACTGAGCCCCATCCCGAGCCTCCCCGTAAGTTTATTCTTAATAAGCAGCTTCACCCACTGGATTGAGTGTGGTTGCTCAGTTTGTGGTTATAGCCTCATTGGGGACAGTGACTATGTCTTAATATCATTGTATTTATTTGATATCTGAACTTCCATAATATCAGGGATTTCTCTGCCAAACAACAGAGATAAAAATAAAAGATATTTGCTGTTGGGTTTTAGATCTCTCTAGAAAACAGATTCTCTGGCTCAACTTAGTCATCCTGACTGCAAACTTAACTGGGACTGTCAGTCTGAATCACACTTAAGGACGTTCTGTCTGAGAATTTAAAATGACCAGTGTCACACCAGACCCTGTGTTTTAAGTCACATTCACTTGGATTTTCCTCCTACTTCCTTTTTCAACTTTTTCTTTCTCTGTTTCTTCATCTGCCCATCCACCCCTCTCTGTATCCATCTGTCCGTCCATCTATCTATATGTACAGCCATCCTTACATACATTCATCTTTGATTTACTTACCCACCCGTCTGTTCATCCATTTATTCCACAAACTAGTATTAAGAACCTATCAAATGCCAGGTGTGATAGCACACGCCTGTCATCCCAGGGGCTCAGGAGGCTGAGGCAGGAGGATCGAGAGTTCAAAGCCAGCCTCAGCCACTTAGCGAGGCCATTAGCAACTCAGCAATTAAATGTATAAAAAAAGGGGGCTGGGGATGTGGCGTGGGGGTTATGTGTCCCTGGGTTGAATCCCCAATACCCTCCCCCCAAAAAAAGAACCTATCAAGTGTCAGGTTTGGTGTGAGGCACTAGAAATGCAATAATAAATACGATGCTCCATGGTTGTGGCATTGCTCTTTTTAAAGCTCATAGACAAATAGGGTCTTGATTACTCCATTCATTGAAAACGGCTTCATTGTCAGAGTTCCCCAAAATGTTGTATGCACTCACTCCATCAGCAAGTGTTTACTGAGTGTCTTCTCCTGCCACACCTAGTGCAGGTTTTCAGTGGGAACTGAAATAGGAAATACTGCTTTCATGGAACTGGTGAGAGAAACCACATGAACAGATCTTTACCATGAAAATTAAAGTCTACTGAGAATATATTTTGAGAAGTTAATGTGGCAGAAGTATAACATAGACAAGTATACACCTTACGAAAATCATTCTGCTCTCAGTCACAACAAGCAAGTAGTCACAGAAAGTCAGGACAAGATGAAATTCAGTGCTGTGACGGAGCTATGTTATACTTTGGAGTTCCCCGGCAGCCTGAGTGATATAGGAAACCAGATTATTTACTTACTATTATTGGATAAAAGAAAGTGTATTAAGGAGACAAATCTTCCTACTGACTGGAAGGGACCCTGGATGGCGGGCAAGGAGATTTCTTCAACTTCTTTCTGGCAAACTTAGCAAGATAAAAATAATAACAGCAGGCCTTTGTTCATGGCACTCCATCTCTTTTTCCTTTAAAGGGATGCTAAAGGAAAACCAGTCCTTGAGACACAAAGACGGTAGAGAACGTGCACATTGAGCGATCCCCACCTGAATCATTCAGTTTTATGAATCCTGCCTTTTTCACTCTCTCCAAGTTGCTGTTCACCCTTCTCTCTGCTCCCCCTCGCCCAAGGCCACCTGTCTCACCAGCATGGCCACAGATCCCATCACCATTCCCCAGGGAAGCAGAGAGACTGGTAAATGGGGGATGGCTGAGTGAGTTTACCCAGGTGATATTTCCTGGCCTCTCCCCTCCACACAGCTGGGTTCAGGTTCAAGATCTCAGGGGAGAGCCCTTTGGCGCCCCCTAGAACAAAGACAGTGCATTTTTTTCTTTTTTCTGGTACCAGGGATGGAACCCAGGGGCACTCGGCCACTGAGCCACATCCCCAGCCCTATTTTGTATTTTATTTAGAGACAGGGTCTCCCTGAGTTGCTTAGGACCTCACTTTTGCTGAGGCTGGCCTTGAACTTTCGATCCTCCTCCCTCAGCCTCCCGAGCTGCGGGATCACAGGCGTGTGCCACTGAGCTTGGCATAGTTTTGGATTCCGTTAAAACATGGCATTGGGAAGCAAAGCTTGTGTTCATATCCAGTCAGGGCTTTCGCTCTTCTTCCTGCACTAACTCCTTTCACATGCCTTTTGGGAGAAAGTCATTTAGCTTCGACCCATCAATGATGCCAGAGACCCCCCCCCAAAAAAAAAAAAAAAACCAAAACAAACCAACAGGACACAGAGCCATCCTTTGCTGGGTTTTGGATCTGAGTCTCTGGTTTTCATTCAACCTCCAATGACATTGACCTCATCAGCACTTGGAATATTTCCTGTTGTCCATGTGAATTGCTCCAGTGGCCTTGGGTCTTGGCAGATAAGTGAACTGTAAATAATTTTGCTTTAAAATGGATCAATTTGTCATTTTTCAAGCCACATGAATTCTCTTCATCATTTAAGCTCCTAAGTGCTGTCTGTATTCATTTGCTCTTCCGAGCAAATATTTTCAGTTCACTTTGTAAGTACCTCCATTTCGAAATCATTCTGCGAAATAACTGATCAGTTGATTTCCCCATCCCATTTCCATTTCTACAAACCGTGGCATCTTCCCGATTATCCTGGCCTGACAGGAAGCAGTGTAAGGGTCGTTCACTTCAGGGAGGATGGTACGGTTCTGTCTTAGAAGGTCTTATGATACAAGATCAGGGCCACTGTGTGGCTAAGGACTTTTATGGAGGTTTTAAAATCGAGCCCCTTTCCTTCTTCCTAATTTGCTGTGATTTGAGACTCAAATCAAATTCTTGCTTCAAAAATATTAGCATGGCTGGGTGCAGTGATGCATGCCTGCAGTTTTTCTGTCCCCAGCCACATGGGAGGCTGAGGCAGGAAGATCCCAGATTCGAGGCCAGCCTCAGCAACTTAACAAGACCCTCAAAAGGGCTGAGGATGTAGCTCAGTGGTCAAGCATCCCTGGGTTCAATCCCCATAACAACAACAAAAAAAAGTGGCAGTGCTTGGTATTGCTCTCTCTCAAATCCCAAGCATTTGCTGAAGCTGGAGACGTGGAGGGCAGGAACCCTGTTTGTAATACACCCCCTTCTTCTGTCCCCCAGGGGACTGCAGGGACAGCCTCCTCATTGGCCTGCCTGTTCCACTGCTTTCCCAGCTCAGCTCCCTGCCCAGGAGCCGGAACAACATTCTGGGAGTATGTTGGCCACTTTAGATCATGAGTGGGTCCCCATCTCCCAAGCCAAAAGCCAAGTGCAGACTCCCTGCCACAGTCTGGAAGCAGACTTGGCCTCCGAGTTCATCTTAGACCACCCCATTGCCCTGCCGGGCAGGGCCGGCCTTTCTACCCTGGGGACTTAGAAGCTGCTGTGACTGTTGGTCGAACATTCCTCCACAGGTTCCTGGTACCTCGTATCTGAAGGACATTGCAGTGTGCAGTTTTCATGCAGTTTTCAATACAGGAGGGCCATTTGGCTAATGTCCACCCGTACACATACAGTCACGGGCATCAGCTACACGTTCAGATATACATTCCAGGAGGTCAGGTACCCTTATTTACCCACTGTGCACCCCCAGGCTCCAACACAGGCACAACCATCAACACATACTTGTTGGTACAGTGAGTTTGTTGCAGGTAGTCAGAGGAGGGCCTGGGATGATATTCTGCCATTGGTGTACCAGATGCTTCTCTCCATCATGTTTTTAGTATACACAGGGTCCCTTTAAGAAGCTTGAAAGGAATTGGGGTGGGGTGCAAGCCTGTGATCCAAGTGGCTCGGAAGGCTGAGGCAGGAGGATCATGAGTTCAAAGCCAGCCTCAGCAAAAGTGATGCTGTAAGCAACTCAGGGAGATCCTGTCTCTAAATAAAATATAAAAAAGGGCTGGGGATGGGGCTCAGGGGTTGAGCACTCCTTGGTTCAATCCCCTGTACCAAAAATAAAATAAAAGCTGGTGTCTCACCTAAGAGAATGAGGCAAAAGACAATCACAGTAATGCAGACCTGGTCCCAGGCTGTCACTAGTTCAAAACTGAATTTACTTTCAAGTCCCAAGTCCTTAGGGAGGTAATCTAGAAAAGACATACAAGTTAACTTTAATTTTGGGAGATAGATGTATATATACGTAAATGTAGCTTTTCTTTTGAACAATCCAGGGCATAACCAGATAAAAGACAGCATCATAAATAATTAGCATGCTCCCAGAAAATAAAAATCATATTTGAAAATTTTACATACAAATAGCATAGTTAAGTGTATATATATATATATCTCCCAGAGTGCCAACAAGAGTTTTGATACTGAATCCATTTTCAAATCTATTTTCAAATGCATTTTCAAATCATTTAAATGATTTTGAGATGGATCATAAAGTTAAGTCTTACCAAAGAAGAAATGTAAAACTCTTCTCCAGAATACTCTGTACTTAGCCCACTAATAGGCCACTTGTGTATGCCAGTCAATGGCAGTTTAGTGGTGGCACCGTTTGGAGAGCACATTCTCACAATGCACCTGTACTTCTCTGCCAAATAGAGGGACAAGATTTAGATGGCATTTAAAAGGGACTCCAAGGTACAATTCAACTGAGAAGCAGTTTTGCAACCTTATTCCAAATTGTATCTGTCATTGTGTATTAAATTGAAGCTAAATAAGTCACTTATTTGGGAGGTGAGAAAGGCTATTATAATTTGAAAAATGATCCAGGCCTTGCCAGTGGATTCCAAATGTACATTCTCTTTATGGTGAAGTCACCTCTCTAGTTAAAGAGATTCAAATCTTCCAGGTCATCTGGGCACAGTGGCACATACCTGTCATCCCAGTAGCTTGGGAGGCTGAGGCAGGAGGCTTGGCGAGTTCAAAGCCAGCCTCAGCAAGGCCCTGAGCCACTTAGCAAGACCCTGTCTCTAAATAAAATATAAAAAAGGGCTGAGGATGTCACTAGTTGGTTAAGCACCCTGGGTTCAATCCCCAGTCCTTAAATCAATCAATCAATCTTCCAGGCTAGAGTTTTATTGTATGGACGTTTTAGGGTCCTGGAAGCCCTCGTGTGGCATGCCAAGTGTATAAGCACATGTGTGTAGAAAGTGGGTAAAAGCACAGGGGCACTCTCTGCAGCAGGAAGTTCCAGCACTTTCCTCACACTCTCTCAGTGGGGTAGGGTTGCCGGAAAGGTCTTTTTCTCCAGTTCAGGGGAAAGATACGGTGGAAGAGGTTAAAGTTAGGTTTCAAGGGGCCAATGGTCCAAGAAGGCTGTAGTGCAGGGACCCAGAGTAACCTTACAAAAGAGATAGCAGGCTGGGCACAGTGGCGCACGCCTGTAACCCAATCAGCTCTGGAGGCTGAGGCAGGAGGATCGTGAGTTCAAAGCCAGCCTCAGCAAACGTAAGGCACTAAGCAACTCAGTGAGACCCTGTCTCTAAATAAAATATAAAAAAGGGCTGGGGATGGGACTCAGTGGTTGAGTGCCCCTGAGTTCAATCCCCGGTACCCACCCAAAAAGGAAATGATGGTTGGTGGATGTTGCCTTGAGATCCTCCCGCCTTAGCCTCCCAAGCTACTAGGACTACAGGCATGCGCCACCACACCCAGCCATAATTCCACGTTTTTTCTACATATTGTGGTGTGTGTGCACACCAACAGTGTGCTGATCTTGTGCATGGTTGTTTATAATATTGATACCTTTCTAGGGGACACATGAAAAGAAAAACATATCCCTACTGGCATGCAAAAGAGAAGGGGTGTCTTATCTGTCTTGGTCATTTTCTCACCCTCATATCTTCACTGTTGCTCTGGGGAGCTAGAGGACAGGGGTCACCTCTTAGGACAGAGGTCCAACACCTGGCCTGATAGTCAATGCACAGTGGTTGAGGGCACTTGGAGGAGGGTGGGGTCCAAGTTCTGTTCCAGGGCTTGGAGTGCTGATCCTTCCACCTCTGGGCTGAGCTCTTCATCATCAGTGAGAACAGGGTGTTGTGGTGTTGGCGGTGGTGTTTGTCGCCACCCAAAGGCCAATGCATTTTCCTGGTGTCTTCACCAGTTTCGCATCCCCTTGGATCGGATGGAATCAAGCCTCGCTCACAGTTTCCCCAAGTGTAGGATACGGTCCTCAGATGTCTCTGATGATGACACCTGATGAAAGAGTTGAGGGAACCGAGATGCTTGAGGTTGAAGATCTTATAAACTACTTTAAAAAACACAAGCTGCCCAGGATCCGTTAGAGAGGATGGAGATGCCCTTCCTCTCCCCCTTTACCGTGATGCTCAAGCACGTAACTATGGTGATGTGACATCTCTTACACAGGAGGCAGGATTCTAGGAGTTTTATTCTGAATAGAGGAAACGGAATACCTGGAATTACCACAGTCTTTTATTAAAGAAAATAGGAGCTAAATTATTTTATTTTCCACCCATCATTTTTCTTCTCGGTAGGTTTTGTTCTCTGTTCCCTTGCCATTCAAAGAGCGTTTCATGAAATGGGAAGGGCCTCTGCTTAGCTGGTTTTAATGAACAGGAACTTGCTTCTTCTCTTAAAATTTAATTGGAACTCCCCTGCAAATGCCACTTAGACTGTGGATAAGTTGCAAGTTTAAGGAGGCTGACCCCCCAGGAATCAACCATATATAAAGTTCAGTCTTGACTTTTTTTTTTTTTTTTCGATACCAGAGATTGAACCCAGGGGCTCTTACCTACTGAGCCACATCCCCAGCCCTTTTTTTGTATTTTATTTAGAGATAGGGTCTCACTGAATTGCTTAGGGCCTCACTAAGTAGCTGAGGCTGGCTTTGAACTCTTGATCCTCCCGTCTCAGTCTCTTGAGCAGCTGGGATTATAGGGGTGCACCACTGGTCTTGACTTTTAAACCACATCTGAAAAATTGATTAGCTAAGAATTATGAAAGCTTTTCCCATGATAGCATTTTTTTTTAATCTTTAACTATCAGTCTTCATATAACTAAGCATGTTTTTTCTGTTTCTCCTGGTCTGTTTGTTGGTTGGTTTTTCTTTCCACTTTTTAATTGGTGCATTATCACCATGTTTGCTTCTGCAGTATTGGGCATTGAAGTCCAGGCCTCACCCATGCTGGACCACTGAGCTACATCCCTCATCTTCTCCCTGTTTTAGAAGAACTGATGCAAACCTTTAGAGAGGACTTGTATGTTTTATTATCAAAAGATGCAACATATGGTACCCCAAGGGGCCTTTTAGCCCTGATTGTATTTCTTCTAGATGTTATTCCCTATGGCTAAACCACTCCTGGTATTTTGTGTCACATGTTTTTGTCAAGAAATGAGGAGGTTAAAGCTGATCCATCTTGCAGTAAACCAGCCCAGTGTCTTAGCTCAGAACCTATGAAGAGAATTAGATTTGTTTTCTGCTGCAGCCCAGAGAACAGTGTGCTTTGTGATTATGTCGTTCTGTCTGGCCTGCCCCTCTATCTGTCTGCCAATCACTTGGGGATTTATCTGCATTCTGCACTCACTGGAGAAGGAGGACACCCAAAGGTTGTTGATGTATTTATGGACAGTGTTTGCAAAAGTGTCCAACAGAGCCGAGCTGGTGGGAAAATGCCCACTGGTAAACCGGCAATGATCTCTTGCTTACTTTCAGCAACCACTGGAAAGGAAAGACAGCCAGAGTAGTTCTCAACACAGCGCTTCCAGCCACCGGAGCCTGCACACGGCGTCCCCGAGTCACAACACGCAGGTGCTCCCCGAGTACCCACCTACCGAGGCTCCCGCTCCAGATCAGATCGACAGCTCTGGGCAGAAGAAACCAGATCCTTTTAAAATCTGGGCCCAGTCCAGGAGCATGTATGAAAACCGACGTGAGTAGTGCCCCCAGGCTGCCTGCCCCAATCCCCTCCCCTGGGCCGGGCTCCTCCAACACAGCAAGGCTCCGAGTGTAAACTGGACCAGGGTATATCAGGATGAGGATTAGGCTCCTCAGAAAGCACCATCTGCTGGATCTCCATTTGGAGGCTCCGTTATGTCTCCAGGTTGGGAAACAGGGTAGAAAGGGATGCCCATCCAATCCCCAGCCTGGAGAAAAACCCATTTATTTTTCTCTGTAGTTGAAAGAAGGGGCAGATAAGAATGGCCGTCTCCTATATTCTTACCTGAACTGGAGTCTTGCAAGACAGTCTGATAGATAATAGAACCTAAATATGTATGGGTGGTAAGAGGAAAATATGATTTTAGAGGTAACGAGGAGAAATTAAATGCTTACTTTGTGGTCACTTGGTTTTGAAAAATACTGGTAATTTTTTTTTTAATCATTCTCAGTTTTTCTAAACATGCCCTCCAAAAAAAAGGGGGGGGGTGTGAACTAGGCTTTAATTATTTATATAGTGAGTAAGTGTTTTCTTTGGTTTTACCTTTCCTATAAAAATAAGTTAGTGATGGTGTACTCTGTAACTTCTTGGCTTTGATAAGCCTGTTAAACCCTTTCAGTTTAACTTTTTCCTCTTTATTATGAAATGATTTCCAAAAGCTATTCACCATAAATGATACTCATTTATCTCAATGGCGAAAGTTCTTACAAAGTTTGAATTTTAGATGGTGCCCGTTGAGCCTTTTTGGGGGGTGTGGCAACTTCTGACATTCTCTCCTGATCAGGGGCGGCCCACCTGTGACCTCTCTGCCCCTCCTTTTCCCTTTTTCGCATGGAGTGGGAAAGATTGTCAGGAGAGGGAACGTAGGGTGGAAGGGCCTGAGAGACTTGCCTGTCCCTTTGTCCCTGTCACCCCTACCATGGCTATAGTTCCAGCCACAGCTGTGGTCACTTCTCAGCCAGGGCCCCCATAGAGGTCATGGTGCAGAGGTTAGAAAGATATCACTGAAGTCCCCCAGAGACCGGGCTGAAGGGAATGAGGTTCCATTTGGAACATCCCTCCCTCACACACAGGAGCGGCAAGCACAGGCTGAGCATCCCTGGCTGTCTTAGTTTATCACTTCTGTGCCTGAAGGAACTGACCAGCACCATTATACAGAAGGAAGAGTTTATCTTGGGGGCTCACAGTTTCAGAGGTCTCAGTCCATAGATACCAGGCTCCATTCCTCAGGGCTCCAGGGGAGGCAGGACATCATGGAGGAAGAGTGTGGTGGAGGGAAGCAGCTCACATGGCGATCAGGAAGCAGAGAGACTCCACTCTCCAGAGACAAATAGAGACCCCAGAGCCACGCCCCCAATGCCCCCTCCTCCAGCCACACCCACCTCCTCCAGCCACCACCCAGTTAATCCCATCAGGGGTTCATTCACTGGTTGGGTTAAGGCTCTCACAGCCCAGTCATTTCTCCTCTGAACCTTCCTGCACCGTCTCACATGTGAGCTTTTGGGGATCACCTCACATCCCAACCCTAACACTGATCCAAAATGCTGGCAACCAGAAGTATTTCCGATTTTGGAATTTTTCACCTTTTGCAATATTTGCATTTCCATAATGAGATATCCTGGGGCTAGAATCCCAGTCTAAACATAAAATTCATTTGCATTCCATATGTACCTTATACACATACCCTGAAAGTAATATTATACATTTTTAATAATTTTGCACATGAAACTTAAGTCTGGTGGTGTTGGACTTTCTACTTGCGGTGCTGTGTTGGCATTTAAAAAGTTTCCAATTCTGGAGCATGTCAGATTTTTAGATTAGGGATGCTCAACTAGTAAGAGCCTGGGTCCATCCTCACGACGTCTCCTCCCTCATTATAATGATTTCACTTAAATAAGAAAAAAAAAACACTACTGAAGAATGTTTTCCAAAGGGGACTATTTTCATATTCCCTACACATTCCTCTCTAACCATGAGACTCCTCCAATCAATGCCCAGCTTCAGGGGATGTTGAGATATTATTGCTTTATTGACCACGCTCCTGCTTTTCTCAGTACAGTACACATTTATGATTGAGTTTTCCATGTACGAATCTCACTGTGATAAAATAGATCACGCTTTGAAGGGCTGGCAGCGCCCTCCTGGATTGGCAAGACCATTCTCCTGCACCTGTTCGATAGGAGGCTCCAACTCGTTTTCACCCAGATGGGAACAGCATTTCTTAGGATTTGGGTCTTTCATCCAATTTTTATGAAAGTTTCCACCAGAATGAAATAATATCTAATGTGACCATAACCAGCTGCTGTCAGCATTGAAAAGGCTCAAATGGCAGCTGGAATGAAATATTTGGGATGGTTTCAGTTCTGCGCCTTCACTTTCTTTAACATCGAAGGAATCAGATAGAACAGCCCAAATGAGAATCCATTTCGTTGTGGTGATTGCAGGCTCCCTAATGGAGCGATAGCAGCAGCCTAATTGATGTGAAGATTCCCATGGATTTTCTCCTCCCTGCTAAGTGAGAGAAATGATGACACTTCCCCCACCCGTGGTAATTGTTCTGTAGCTGTCACAGTTTCTTTTTTCCTTTTTTTTTTCACAGTATGAATGAAGGAACTCGAGTCAGTCTTGTCTTGGAATCAGGACTTTTTTTTTTTTTTTGAATCCCAGATCAGTTTCTGCCATTGCCCTGGGTTATTTTGTGTCTTGTCTTTTAAGAACCATAACAAAAATCCAGGGCATGCCCTGGGTAGCTTGAAATGAGCAGAGTACTCCAGGAAAAAACATCAGAAGTCTACAGCAGTTCCTTAATTGTACCAGATGATCCCCTTTTGGTTGAGAATATCTTGCCCTTATGTCTAATTTTATTGTTAAGGGCAGCTTGAAGATGAACAGATGAACACATTTTGCTTTTTTTTTTTAAATTTTTTGACACTGAGCCCCATCCCCAGCCCTTTTTAATATTTTATTTAGAGACAGGGTCTCATTGAGTTGCTTGGGGGCCTTGCTAAGTTTCTGAGGTTGACTTTGGACTCGTGATCCTCCTGCCTCAGCCTCCCGAGCTGCTGGATGGCACCACTGCACCAGCTAAACACATTTTGATCACTTTGCTTCATAGGTCTAACTGTTTTATAAAATACCATATTCTTCAATGCCAAAACAGCATTGTCAAAATGAATCCGTCTGAATTACAGATGTTAATGAATCCCTTTGAAGGGTTTCCATGTTTGATTAAAAACAAAGACAAGCATTAAAGTCCTTTAAAAGCCATGTTGTATTTTCTCCAGATAACATACCAATTGTGCACATGTCATGACATTGACACAATCTTATTAGTAAATGTTCGGGAAAATTGGCTAGCATCCAGTAGCATTTATTTCCAAAGAATTTTTAAAGCTTGCCATTGAAATTTTGCCTAATTGCAATATAGTTTGGAAAGAAAGAAAGAAAAAAAATGCTCAAAGTGCTCCTATCAACCAACATTGTCAACCTGTCCTGCTTTGGAGTGACTCGCTTAGAAGTTTGGAATTGATGACTGAGCTCCTTCATCATGGTGTCTAAGGAGCTCATGAGTACTTCTAGATTTTAAGCACTGTCATAATGATTCCTATTTTATGTGTTTATTCAGATCTTGGGGCAGATTTGACAATTGTGTGTCTGTGAGCATGAGACTATTCGGTTTGAACTGCCTAAAATTCACCTGGACTGGCCTTAGTACAAGGAGGAGTTCCGTCAGGAACTTCATACACTCCTAAATAAATATGAGTGTTGCAGATTTACCGATTTTTTTTTTCTCAAAAGGCAATGAGGGTTTAGATGAACCTTCTGTAGATTGAGACATGATTGAAACAAGTTCATCGGAGAATGTATTTTAGAGTCTAATTAAATGTGAAGAGCCTAAGGTGCTAAAGGGAGTCATAGGAACTCTCCGTGGTACAATTAGAAATTCTAGCTCTTTGACAAGTAAAGCATCATGAAAAAAAGAAGCCAAAATACAAAAAAAGAAAAACCATCAAATCATAGCCCTTAAAATCCATAGCAGCCATGACCCACTGTACCGAGGGGCGCGATCCCTCATCAATCACAACTGAGCTGAAATGAACTAACAAAGAATGTACATGAAGGGTTTGCAAAACTGTGAAATTAATATTCCAGCTATGTCACCTTCGCCTGCATCAGGATTGAGCAAGGGGGAAAGAGAGAGAGAAATCAGTTCCACGAATTTTGGAGAATGTCAGAGTAAGGACCCTGCTGTGGACTTGTATTTCTCCATTATCATTCATCTTGTTCCGTGTTCCCATCCGTCTGGGGACCTGGGGGGAAAGTCAGAAAACGGAGGGAGGGTAGTGCGCCCTGAAGGGAAGCCAGTGGCCTGTCCCCTTTGCCTAGTGTCAACTATTGACAAGATGAGATGAGGCGTGGTACAGGTCTTCGACATTGTGTTTCTGTCCATGGGGACATCAAGAGGGTCTCTGCGAACCTGGTTCCCCCATTGTCCCCAGTTATCAAAGGAAGTCTTTTGAGTGCTTTATTGAGTTGTTATTGGCATTGCCCAAAGGAGACTAACTGCTAAGATGGTTTCCCAGGCAAGACTTAAAAATGAAGACAACTGGACAAGGTTTTCTTAGTTCTATGTGATTAGCCTCACTAAGATAAAAATAAAGTGATATTAATATAAAAATGGCTCTTACCCCACTGGTTTATTACAAACTTAATTCTAGCTGGGCATGGTGGCTCATGCCTATAATCCCAGTGGCTCTGGAGGCTGAAGCAGGAGGATCATAAGTTTGAGGCTGCCTCAGCAACTTAGCGAGGCTCTGATCAACTCAGTGAGACCCTGTCTCTAAATAAAATACAAAACAGGGCTAGGGCTAGGGCTCAGTGGTCGAGTGCCCCTGAGTTCAATTTCAGGAACTAAAAAACCTCACTTAATTCTAATAGAATCTGCCTAAAATAGAGAATTAAACCTTTTGAGGTAAGCAGTTGAGAAAGCTCAGTACCTCTATGAAGTGGCATCAGAGGAGAGAGATTTGGGAATCCCATAATAAGTTTCAGCATTGATTCATCACCAAAGGTATATATTTGGGCAAATGACACTTCATTGGTGGAAAAGTCCATTTGTTAAGATGCTAAAGCTGAAGTACCAAAAGACTTGCTTTGTCCTGGGGTCTGTGTTTGTGTCTGTGTTTCCTGACTCATTGGTGGTGTCTTTAACATCCCGAGTGTCACTGGGCGGCTTTCTTTTCAAGGGAGAACTCTCAGAGTAGATTTGCCAGGTTCCCATTGATTCTCCAAAGGAAGCAAATGCTCTCTCTCTGGGGACTGAGCTGTGTGGTAAGCCTGAATCTGCAGCCACCCCTGCCCCACCTTGATGGCTGACACCTAAGTGTGCAACATCAGGCAAGAAGGGGCTCCATTTGGTGTCCCTGTGGGGTGGGCAAATGTCCCTGTGTTAAGTGATGCTAAGATGCTGGAGGTCTCTGCAGAGGCCCTTTCTCTGTCCCCAGAAAGGCCTCCTAGCCCTTGGCAGACTTCAGATAGGCCCTGAGGCTGGCAAAGAGCAGTGCTCTATTAGGGTAATAACCCTCCTACTTGAGTGAACCAAAGACCAGATGCTGCTTGACTTAATTTGTTGTTTCAATGAGGCTATTACAGCAAATACCCTTTACCCATCGACTTGCACAGATATATACATACATATATACAGTTACCTTAGTGTGCTCAATATTACTCTCCAATTGCTTTTACGGGCATCTTATGATGTCGCCGAGCTTGTGTTCCGTGGCAGCTTAGCTACAGCAATTACAATAAAAGAGGATTGGATGAAAAGCACCTGTGTAAAGCCAGAGCGTGCAGCTAGCTCAGGGAAAATAAGAGATTCAGAATCCTCTGGCTTGTACCTGCCTGACAGTTCCCTGCCTCTTGGTGTATTTAGTCACTCTACACCTGTAAAGGGACACTCTCGCTGACCAGAAAACTACATAGCCACGTTCTTCATTTCTATATCCTACTGTACAAACTTGGGGAAAGAATAAAATTTTCACTACTCACCTCTTAAGCCCTAAATACCATTAATTAAACAAACCAGAAAGTATGCAGAACAGTATTTTGAAATCTCCATAAGGATTCACAGCAACTAAATTATAGATGTTCTCTTTAAATAAAAGTGATGTCACTTTATAGGCCAAAAATACCCTATGTATACATTCAAGCATATTTAAAAATTAAGTGAAAATAGCCCTTTTTAATTACCTTAGTGAAGGAACAGAGTGGTATATAGAATTATTTCATATATAGTAGGCATCTATTTTTCTAGAAATTTCTTTTTAAAAATGATATTTTTATTTTAAAGCCCTTAAGCATTACTGAGTGCTAAACATAAGATATCAAGTTATTGGGTAATAAATGAGTACTTTCAATGTTGAAATATAGGCAGATTCTGGAATGAAGTAGTCATTTTAACAATGAGTTGTGGTTGGTTAATCTGGATTGTTTTTGTACTGGGGAATTGAACCCAGGGGTGCTTAACCACTGAGCCACACCCCCAGCCCTTTTTACTATACTTTACTTAGTGACAAGGTCTCACTGAGTTGCTTAGGTCCTTGCTGCTGAGGCTGGCTTTGAACTCATGATCCTTCTGCCTTAGCCTCCCAGGCCTCTGGGATTACAGGCGTGTGCCACCGTGCCCAGCATGGAATTTTTTGTCATCATGAAAGGTCGACTATCTTTTTCGGTGATGGTATTAAAATCCTGTAAACTTTGCATTTGGAAGAACTAGGTTTTTTGTTTTTGTTTTTTTCAGAGCTGGGGAGCAAAACCAGGGCCTGGCAAATAGGAAAGCACTCTACCACTGAGCTACCCCCAATCTTTGAGAGTAAATGTTTTGGTGAAAATGATCTAACAAATCAAATTATTAGTTTTACTCATCTTGATTATCTTAAGGAGGAAAAAAGTGACTTGAACATAAATTAGGAGCCGGGGTTGTAGCTCAGTGGTAGAGCATTTGCCTTGCACGTAGGAGGCCCTGGGTTCGACCTCAGCACCACATTAAAAAAATAAATAAAATAAGGTATGGTGTCCATCTACAATTAAAAAAATAAATAAAAAACACAAATTAGAATCAGGCACGGTAATGTACGTCTGTAATCCCAACAACTCAGGAGTCTGAGGTAGGAGGATCGCAAGTTTGAGGGCAGCCTTGGTCACTTAGCAAGTCCCTATCTCAAAAACCAAAAAAGGATGGGATGTAGGTTAGTGGTAGACCTCCCCGGGTCCAACACCTAGTACATAAAAAGCAAAAAATAAAAACAAATCAATCAGAAACACTTTTTAACCCAAGTCATTTTCTTCCATTTCCCTAGTTGATAAAACTTTTTAATTTACTTAATTCCCTTACAACAATACCCCTCTCTTAGGTGGCCGTAACGGTGTGGACTTGGTTAGGAATCATCAGTGACAGTTCTTTGAAGAACTTAGGGCCCAGTGACTGGTCTGTTTCTTGTGCCCGTGTCCTCTGTTACTCACCTGTCTGGATCCTTCTGTCTGTCTGCCTGTGTCAAAACGCTTTCATCTGCTCAAGCCTTGGCAGTCTCGGTCCTATAATTGTGCTCATCTTAGGGCCATGATTCCTTTGACCAGCCAAATAATCTGCCTTCCTTCTCCCCTCTCTGCAGTTCCCGACTACCAGGAACAGGACATCTTCCTCTGGAGAAAAGAGACTGGATTCGGATTTAGGATTCTAGGTGGAAATGAGCCAGGGGAACCTGTGAGTCTTGTCTGCTTCTTTCTTCAAGTGCTGTGTTCTGACACTTCACAATAAATTGATCACAGTGACAGGCCATGGAGACAGGAGTCCGGCTACACCCAGCTCTGACTCTCATCCTGAGCAGTGTGGGATTCTCCTGGGCTTTTGCAGATTTTTTTTTTTTTTTTTTTTTGACATGAGGAAGAAGGGAAGAAATCCTTAAAGTTCATAGTGGTGTGTGTGTGTGTGTGTGTGTGTGTGTGTGTGTGTGGACTATGGCAGCTGAGGGTGGAAAAAGAAAGGCAGAAGTGGGGTGCGCTCCCACTAATAAAGCCAGGGCCTGGTCCCCTTGGCTAAGTCTGTTCCTCTACCGGCAAGTAGGGGGCTTTGTAGGGTGAGTAGCTAGTACGCAGAGAAGACACCAGGCAGTGTGTCAGACATGAGAGTAGGACCCTGTCTTGATCAGAGTCATGACAGAACCCTAAACAGGGGTCAGGAAACATGGGCCTGAGCTTCTTTGGGTTTAGAATAAATGCAGCATATTTGATAGGAGTAAAGAGAACTAGAGATGTGTGTTGTTCGTTTCTTTTGGATAACAGCTGCCACTGTTATTCATTAAGCACCCACTGTGTGCCAAGTACTGTTTTAAAGCCTTTTCACGTACTTTTCATCCATCTGATCCATGAGTTTATCCCCAATTTTCAAATCAGAAGATAAAAATGCAGAAAGGTTAATTAACTTGCCCAAGATCACAGAGACACTGGCAAGAGTCCAGGAGCAGAATCCATATTGTTAGACACTGTTTTGTCCAAGTCCCTTGTAAACACCAGGTGTCTCATGAAGGTGATTGTAGTGTTACCTACTACAGAGAAGACAAGGTACACACAAATACTTCAGCTCGAGTTTAATGAATGGCAAGTATAACAGGCAGACATTAAACATAAAGAGTGGTCTGCTTTCAGGTGCTAAATAAAACCCACAGAAATGGGGATCTCGGGCCAGAACTTGCTGAACTCATCCATTCACTGGATCGTGTTCGTCAGGCATGTCCTATTGCTAGGCCTAGCACTGAACCCTTAAAAAAGAGTCATGTTAGAATTAAAATGAGCAGAATTTTATGAAAGGAGTTTTCCTGGGTAGAGAGGAAAGGAAAAAAGAGTTCATAAATGAGGGGGGGTAAAGGGATTTATTTCTCTAAAGGGGGAAAAAAAAGAGTGTCACCAGCATACCACAGATAAACATCCAGGAACAAAGCAAGAAACAGTTATTCTTTTCTCAATTTCAAAATGGTTGTTGCACCTAGAACAATGACTTATACAGTAGGTGCTCAGTAAATGCTGGTGGCATGCAGGCGGACCCAAGTGAATGAATTGAATTATTCCTAGAAATGAGGCAGTATCACAGTCAATCAGGAGGGCAAGGTTTCACCCATCATCCGTTACCCAACAGATTTATATTGGTCACATCGTACCACTGGGTGCTGCTGATACAGACGGCCGCCTGAGGTCTGGCGATGAATTAATCTGTGTGGATGGGACACCAGTAATCGGGAAATCACACCAGCTCGTGGTCCAGCTTATGCAACAAGCTGCCAAACAGGGCCACGTCAATCTCACAGTGCGGCGAAAAGTGGTGTTTGCTGGTACGTTTTCTCATTCATTCCTCCTGTGCTCTGTCATTTCTGTGTCTGCCTCCTCAAGCTTCTATTTTAACAAATGTTTGCAAATGTGATGGAGCTCAGGATTTCCAGATGGTTTGCTTCTCTCCAACCCTGCAAAATGACTGTCATTCAAAAGTACTTTAATGTGCCATTTGCATATGTTCAGCAAAGGTTTCTAGAAGGGTCTCCTTGAATATAGATGACCTGCCCACCCTCCCCTCACCAACCAGGACTTAGCCAGCCTCTTCATTTAATGATAATCCTCAACAAAAGAGGTCATTAGGAATGTCTGAAAAGTTGCAGCTTCAAATTGAGAGAATCAAACTTAGGTTTGTACTGAAAAAGAAAAAAGTCTATAGAAAGGTTAATGCTAGTGTACCTTTTGGTTGCTTGTCATATATATTAAACCAAACTTCTCTATTTCCTTTTTTTTTTTTTTTTTTGGTACTGGGGTTACTGGGGATTGAACCCAGGGCATTCAATCACTGAGCCACATCCCCAGGCCTTTTTAATATATTACTTAGAGACAGGGTCCTACTAAGTTGCTTAGAGCCTCACTAAATTGCTAAGGCTGACTTTGAACTTGCAATCCTCACATCTCAGCCTCTTGAGCCCCTGGGATTATAGGCATGCACCACCCTACCCAGCTATTTCCCTCTGTTACAAACAAACAAACTGTGGAACTGGCTAGTTCTAAGCCATCTGTGATTGTTTCCTCATGATCTCAATCTTCAAATTCTAGTTCTCAAGATATTACATATCCCTTCCTGCTTAGCTCAAAAATAACTTTCTCTCTACAAAATGCCCTCCTTCTTCCACCCATTTTCAAATTTTACATTTCCTGTTTGCCATTCTTGTGACTCATGGCTTACTTCTGTATCAGAATCTACCATTCTTAAAATTTGTTCGTTTTAGATACCCGTGGCAATGAGCTGTATTTTGACATATTATACATACATGGAGCATAACTTCCCACAGAATCTGCCATTTGAAACAGCTCATGATGTGAAAGTCTGACCTTTCCATTGGCTAACCAGCTTCCTAAAAGCATATACCTTAATTGTTGATCCTTGTATGCAGTCTCCCACCCCAAAGCCTGTAAGATAGCCCAGAATGTAGAAAAGGAAGACTGAGGGTTGCATCGACTAAATTACTAAAGCAATATGACATCAGATATTAACAATTCTCCATAGTTATTATTAGTATAACAAATACCTATCAGATAAAATTAATTGATTTCTTTTTTTTTTAAATGAGTGTAACTAACTTTAAGTGGTATGTAATTAATTATAGAATTAAGATATTAAATTCCAGTGTGAGAGTCCTACCTACTGCAGCCCAGTGCTAATCAGTCATAGATTATGTTCCTAGAGCTCATTTACGGCCTCACAATCCTTTTTAACATAGTATTCTGTTAAGGCAGCAGTAGTCAACTAAAATTGGTTTTTAGAGTTCAAGGGAAAAAAAAAAAAAAGGAAAAGGATTTTACTTCCCTGGCTCAAATAAAAATAGTGAGGTGTGTGGGCTCTTTGTTTTACGTTTATTTTTTTTTAAATTTTTAATATTTTAGATATTTAACTGTGGATAAAAGGCATGTTAAACCTGTGAAGAGACATTATGTCAAGTGAAATGAGCTAATCACAGGAGAAAAATGATTGTGTGATTCGGCCTTCGTGAGGTTTCTAGAGTGGTGAAATTCATAGAAACAAACCATAGAGCAACAGAGTTTGGAGATGGACATTGATAGTGGTTGTACAACAACCATAATGTACCTATGCCCCTGAATTGTGCACTTCTGAATGTTTATAAAGTTCAAATTTATGTTATGCATGTTTTTTACAATTTAAAGAGAAAAACCCCTGTGGAAGGAGAAGCTTTGGAAGATAAATACAGCCTCCTCCACTACCTGGACACCACATGCATTTTGATTTTGGCACGGTTGGTCCCAGGTCCTCTGTTGGCTTTAACTTTGTCAAGCTGACAAAGCCATACAACTGGAATGGTGACTGAATTTGGAAGGGGGTTAATGCTCCCAGTTGTGTGGTTAAGGCAGATGCTGACATGTGGAAACTAGGAAAAAAAGCTGTAAGTGCCTCTTACAGGTGTTGTCCCTGATCCAATGTGTGGAAACTTTATATGTTCAGTCCACTTACAGTCACCTACATGAGAAAAACAAACTCTGGGCAGAAATGTGATTCAGAGGGCATGACAAGATGACTGTGTGGCTCAGGCTGTCTGTGAGGCCAAGATGGTAGCCATCATTGATACAGCCCCTGTCCGTGCTTGCTATCCATTGCCCTTTGTGCAACAGGGAGCTATTTCAGAGTGGGCTAGTCTTGCTGCCAACTTGAATACGCTATAGCAGTACAAGATTTGGAGTTCCTCTTTGGATCAGTGTTCTTGGCCACCACATGGTTAGTGTTCCTAAGAAAGGCTGTTTTCCATTCAGGTATTGAGTCCTGTGAGGCCAGGGGCCACTGTCCCACATCCACCTGATAAGATTTCAGGTGTTGGAGGTAGGGGAAGGTGGAAGGGGAGGCAGGGCACGTTTTTTGGTGGTGTCAAGATTTAGACGTGAACCATGCGCAATGTTGCATGCCTATAATCCCAGAGGCTCAGGAGGCTGAGGCAGGAGGATCCCGAGTTCAAAGCCATCCTCGGCAACAGGGAGGCCCTAAGCAACTCAGTGAGACCCTGTCTCTAAATAAAATACAAAATTGGGCTGGATGGGGCTCAGTGTTCCAGTGACCCTAAGTTCAATCCTCATTACTCCCCCCCGCAAAAAAAAAAAAAAAGAAAAAAAAATCAGACTCAGACGCGAATCTCTGTTGCAGTCCCGAAAACCGAGAATGAGGTGCCCTCGCCAGCCTCCTCCCACCACAGCAGCACCCAGCCGGCCTCGCTGACGGAGGAGAAGCGCACCCCGCAGGGCAGCCAGAACTCGCTCAACACCGTGAGCTCGGGCAGCGGCAGCACCAGCGGTATTGGCAGCGGCGGCGGCGGGGGCAGTGGCGTGGTCAGCACCGTGGTCAGCACCGTGGTCAGCACCGTGGTGCAGCCCTACGACGTGGAGATCCGGCGCGGGGAGAACGAGGGCTTCGGCTTCGTCATCGTGTCCTCGGTGAGCAGGCCCGAAGCAGGCACGACCTTCGGTGAGTGCTGAGCGCATTTGTCCTGGTTCCCTCCGCGCCAGGGCAGGCTCTCTTGCCGGGGGAAGTCAGCCAAGATCTCATCAACAGAAACGCTTTAATGCTTTTTGCTTTGGGTAATTAGAATCTTAATTGGGCATAGAGTCTCTTTGGGAGCTTTTTCCCTCCTAAAGTTTGGGGGAAAAAATTAACCCTTTTAGTTTTCATTCTAAATGTGTGATAGCACAAACTTCAAGCCTACATGAGGTTTGCAACCCCTTGACAGCGTGAAGTAGCTGAAGTGTTTGCCAGAGACAGACTGTGGACACGTCCTATGTAGAATATCCTTAATAGCAATGCCCTCAGAAACCTTCCAGGATTATAAAAGAAGCATCAGGACACAAAAATGATCAGGAAAGAAAAAGAGGTGTAAGGAGTTAAACATGACACGAGGTGCTCTTCCCAACTCCTCTGTACCTTTCTCTATCCCTATCTGAATATTTTAAATGTTTAAAGTAAAATTTTCCTATTTCTTGATTTAAGAATCTGGTTAAGATCTGGGTTCGGAGTCATTTGATGTTGGGTTACATTCAAATGTCGGGAGTTTCAGCCACGTATGGAGAAACACCAGTGTTGCTCTCTCCAAGTCTTTGCTGTCTTTGCACCAGTAAAGACAACAGGAACCCATGTGAGCCTATCAGATGGCTCTATTTCTCCTTACAATGGGATCATAGACAATATATTTCAAAAAGATCCACCTTCCTGATAAGATTTCAAAAGTCCTTTGCCATCTCCCAGGCATGATTGTTAGTAAATATGTGATGGGAGAAGGGGGAGGGCCATGAAGGCTCTGACATTTACCCCAAGTGACCTGACCCCATGAAACCTGATGACCAGTGGCCTTGGTCACTCACTGGCTAGGATCAGCAAAATGCTACATCTCTTTAGTATTCTGATCCAGTAGAACTCACTTTGCATCCATTTAGCAGGTTACTTCCTGCTAAAGCTGTCTTGCCCCTAAGTTTTACATTCTGAAGGAGACACTCAGCCAGGTCTATGCATGTGTGGCTGCAGTAACAAACACCCCTTACTAACAGTGCTTTTGTGAGCTACATTAATAAAGTTATCATAGCATGTCCTGGATGGATAACCTGACAACAAAGCTGGAGTTTTTTAAATTTATTTTTTGTGTGTGTTTTGTTTTGCTTTTTAAATTAATTTTGGAGATTTTTCTGCTTACTTTAAAAAAGAAAGTAAGAGGAGAAAAGAAATCCCAAGTTTCCCTTTTTTTTCTGTCAGATCTACAATTTGACATGCACCATGTGATACCTTCAGCTATTTCAGAATTCTCACATTCAGTTTCTAGAAAGAAAGAACAGATATGTCAGGTTGCAGGTTTTGTGTTGTATGATGAATATTGAATGTTTTTACTTACAATTTGGTCTTTGATTGTTTTCCTTTGATTCTTACAATCAAATTAAACTTTGCCTAATACCTTGCATGAGACTTCTGAGCTGTGCAGTGCTTTCCTTGAACCTGCTGTTTGATCCCTTTGCCATGCGAGTTCTCCTTGGAGATGAGCTAAACTTATTCGAGACCTTGTGTCTGAGTCTCCCTGCTCCCACCACACCTGTTTGTTAGCTTCTAGGAGAAAGCTTACCTTCTTTTGAAACTTGGGCAAATCTGCTGAAATTAAAGCAATAATGGGTACTTTCCCCCACCATTGACTCCTCAGGTCTAAATTATGTTGGAAGTTCCAACTCAAGTAGTTTCATGGTCTGCCATGTTAATTTTGCCACCTTCCTGAAAGGTGGCTTCACATTTTTATTTTTCCCAGAAACACTAATTCTCAAAATAGATGCATATGAATAAAAACATTGAAACTTGATATCTGATGACCTGGAAATCCCATGTTGGACCTCAAAGCCAATTTCTACCTTTCTCTAGAAGCTAGTAGTGACATGGAGTATCTCCAAGCACTCTTCAAATACCCTTTTCCTGGTAATGCAGATTGTGGATGTATACTAACTGTTGATGAGAAAGGAAATGATGAAAGGAAAAGGGGCTGAGGATTGATTTGAACTTGGCTTTGGGTCAGCATCCTCCGTCTGAACGAGTACTAAGTTCTCATATTCCTTTGGGGGGAGTTTTGGGAGGCAGGAGGAGGATTTTGGAGCTAATGAGCCTTCTGGGCCCTCCCCTGAAAGCACATGAGATGGGCCGATTGAGCAGAGGTCCCATCATGAAAGGAAGTGTCAAGGTTGGATGCTTTCTTGGCTCATCTCTCGTAATTATGCCCCTTTTCTACAGCTTTCATCATTCTGAATAGAAGGCAGAAAGTGCTGGTCCATTAGTGATTTCAGATTGAATTTGGGGTATAGGAGACTCTTAGACCTCACCAGAAAGCCAGGGATTATTTTTCTAAATGGTGAAGAACAAAACATTGGCAGCAGCTTATACAACAGCTGGTAAAAAACGAAGTGACTCTGTGAAAAGCATCCCCCCCCTCCCCTGCCCTGCTCTGGGCCTCACATTTGTGGTCCCTAAATAAGCCAACAGTAAGCTATTTGGGGCTCTCGAGTCTCTTTGAAGTTGCCAGAGAGCCCAGATTGTGCAATTGTTGTAGGAGGGAGACAAGGGTTTTTCCCTTGGAATCGGGGAATAGCTACAGCCGTGAACTCTGGTTCAGGGCATGGCCTCAGAGCTAGGCACCTAGTATTGCCAATGTTTTGACCGTCGGCACAGAGCTCTCCTTTAATAACATTTGCTTAATGCTTTAATTAATTAACACTTAACCTTCTCTTTCCCTTTTCAACCCTTTTTCTCCTCCCTTCACTATATTCCCACGTAACTTAAAAAAAAAAAAACTTAAAACTCAATATCAAAGCAGGCAATGCATGTGTGGCTATGCCTCACAAAATAGGTCGGATTATTGAGGGGAGCCCTGCTGACCGCTGTGGCAAGCTGAAAGTAGGAGACCGGATCTTGGCAGTAAATGGATGTTCCATCACCAACAAATCCCATTCAGACATTGTCAACCTAATCAAGGAAGCAGGAAACACAGTTACCCTCCGCATCATTCCTGGGGATGGTAAAGTATACCTCTTATCTCTCTCCCTCTCTCTCATGTTCTCTCTCTCTCTCTCTCTCTCTCTCTCTCTCTCTCTCTCTCTCTCTCTCTGTCTCTCTCTCTCTCTCTCTTTCTCTCTCTCATTAATGCTCATGTAATTGAATAGTTTTGACTTAGAGGCAGCTTTGTCAGTCCCTAACTGAACATACCCATCAAACCAACATAGCCATTGTTACTAAACCACATCTCACCCTCATCTAATTCATCCCATCGCCCTGGGATCCTATCTTGCTACAGATAGAACTCCAGAAAGCCTCCAGTGTGCCCCTTCAAAACTATACAGAAAACTGTAAGTTTTCATGCAAGTAGTAAAGATTACCTGATGTTCTGTCTGGAACTCATGAATGCCCTTTTCAAATCATCACTGAAATTTAATAGTAGAATATGGCAACTTCTCAAAACCTACCTAACAGGAATGCAGAGCCAATACTATGCTCTTTCACAATAAGTGAATGTATCAAAATTTTTATTTAATGAGAAAATCTTAGTGTTTATGCCTACTTGATTTGTCCTAATTTTGGGGGGAGGGGGGTACTAGATATTGAACTCAGGGGCACTCGGCCACTGAGCCACATCCCCAGCCCTATTTAATTTAGAGACAGGGTCTCAATGAGTTGCTTGGTACCTGGCTTCTACTGAGGCTGGCTTTGAACTCACAATCCTCCTCCTTCAGCCTCCAGAGCTGCTGGGATTACAGGTGTGTGCCATCACTTGTAGCCCAAATTTTTACATATAGATGAAGAAAAAATTAAACATCTTCATTTTTCATAGATTATATTTACATTAAATTAGAACTATTCTTTTATGCCTATTTGCTTGACTCATTAAAGTCAAATCATTGGTTTTTCCCTACCCCACCCGCTGCCAGAACACCAGGACATTTGCCAATGTTGGCAGTGGCACTTAGTGGGTGCAGACTAGAGATGTTCCCAAATGTCCTAAAGTACACAAAACAGCCTCCATAATAATAACCCAGTGCAAAAATATCAGTGTTTGTCTTCTTACTCATATTTTGTAAACATGAAGTTGATAACACTAATATCAGTAAGTATAGATTGCTTTGGCACTTAAATCCTGAATAATTGATTGATAAATAATTGATCCTACACCAACCTAGCCCTTGGGACAAAAGTTATAACTTGTTACAAAATGTTTAATTGCCGTTTTTCATTCTTTCCATACATGCTATAAAATAAAATACATATTCTAAAAGCCACTGAGTATTTCTCAAGAGAGAAATGTGGTTTATATAGATAGTGCTGTAAAAACATGCTTTGTCATAGATCCAATAAAGTAAGAAAATCAAACATTTTATCTGGAAGTCATTCACCAAATAAGTATTTTTATATAGTAATTATGAGAAAGTGAGTATTTTGGTTCAGGTTTTGATTGATGTAGCTAGTGATTTTCAGAACAAGTAAATGCAAAACTAAACAGTAAATATTTGAAATTTTAACATTCTAAGAACAGAAAACTTTCTTTGTGCCAAAAATATCCCATACCAATTGGAGAGAAAGAAAATAGTTCCTTGAATGGTGGTCTTCCTTACCCTCTTTCCGATCATGGTTAGTAATTTACCATCTGGTCTGAAGTCCATTCCACCAAATTACCACTCTGGAAAGCTATTACAGTTTACAAAAGTGAGCACATGATGATAAAATGTGGAAACATAGATTCTTAATGGAAAGGATAAATGAAACCAGAAAAATGGAGTGAGGAATGGTTCAGAGACCCAAGGCATGTTTATTTCATACTATAGAGAGATTGCAAAAAATAATCCAGAAGAATGGGAAACAGGAATTGACTTGCCGGTTCTGTGCTGGTTTGTTTTAATATGGGAATGGGAATGTCTCAGAAAAGAAGGAAAGAAAGCTCTCCTTGCAGGAAGGGCATAGAGAAAGAGTTTGAAATCAGAAAAGACAAACATATGCAAAAGCAACTTATACTACACTGCACATACTAGGTGTTGAGTTAGTGAAGTAGAGTCACAGTATTTTTGAAAACCTGAACCCCCAAAAATATAATGCACTGTGGATTGCCCCTAACAGTTGGCAATAAAAAGGAATTCTTAAAACTTCAGTGCTTATAAAATTCAGGCAGATCTCTTGTGCTCCTTAGAAGATAGTAAAATAAAGTAGTGAAGGATTGATATCTTTAAAGATGGCCCATGATCTGCTGAGGTTGATCTCATCTAAATTGTTTCTAAAATGTTCTATCATTGTTGCCATGATAATAAAAGTTTTTGCCAGTGACTTTGTAAGTATCAAGATCTAAGTAAAGGGAATCACTTCTATCAGAAGGTGAAGTGCAATGCTCATCTTTAAGGGGCTATCTTGGAAATTAGAGCAGAGGCAGGGGAATTAGATTTCTGGGGGAATTAGATAGCAATCCAGGAGAATGTCTCAAACACCTACAAGAAGTAGAATGACCATGACAGTGTGATGAAGAGAAAATCTTGCTTGATCTACTTCCTCTGTGTGCAAGTTAGACATGGCTGACTGTGGAGGTATAGGGAGGTGCTCTCTGGTCTCCTTCAGATCTTTCATTCTGATATTTACCTCATCAAGTAGCCCAAAGACCAGTTGTTTCATGGTATCTACAGGGAATTTGAAGTTTTTAGCTAGCATGGTTCTAAGAGATCTATCACGTCTGAAATACAGTTCTTAGAAACTCCAGGAGGCGCTTCGAGAAGATTCCCCCTCATTTGGTCAGTGCTCAGAAACCCTCTGAATCCACTATTTTTGGTACCAGGGATTGAACTCAGGGGCAATCAACCACTGAGCCCCATCCCCAGCCCTATTTTTTGTATTGAATTTAGAGACAGAATCTCACTGAGTTGCTCTAAGCCTTGTTTTTACAGAGGCTGGCCTTGAACTTGCCTCAGCCTCCTGAGCCACTGGGATTACACATGTGCGCCACATGCCTGGCTGAATCCACTTCTTTAACTCATGCTACCCAAGTCTGTTTTCTTGTCATCAAATTCCTCATTCTTTTTCCAGTTTCCCTGATCTCAGACTTTAGTTTCCCTAACTTGCTTCTCCCATTTCTCTTACCTCTCTAACAAAACTCCAAAATATAACTCCCTTTTATTTGGCATGTCTGTGCTGTTAGAAGGTTTACCTCCACAGATCTTGGGCTGTGACCAGGGAGTCTATACTTCTCTGTCGTTTATGAATTTGGGGTCAGGGTGGGAGGTTGAGTTAGGGGAGAACCTTTTCTTCTGTGAGATATGGGCAAGGGATAGTAAATACACAACAGCCGCACAGAAAGGCCTAAGTAGCTGAACAGATTGAATCTGAACTTGATCTCCAACAAGTCAGACCACACTTGCATCATACAGAAATGCCCATGTAGTCTTATTCTGAGTGGGAAGAAGAGTAATCAGAGCAGAGCCTGAACCAAACTAATGTGGAATCATGTTCAAGATAATGAGAATATCTAAGAGCTTTATATATACATATAATTTGAATTGTGGTCTTGAATTTCTTCTTCAGTTCACCTGATTCAGAGTGTTTGCTTTTGGAGGAGACAAGCTGGCAACACAGATATTGCTATTTCCTTGGCAAAGGTATAGATAGTAAAAAGCCCTCCCTGAACTTTCCACATATTTGTGGGGTTCAGATTTTCCAATGTCGCCTTCAGTATTTATGACACATATGTTTACACAATCAAATATTTATGAAAGAAATGATCATGTTCTTTGTTGATTTGCTTAGCTTTTCATGTGGATTCCGGAAGGAAGGGTAAGAACATTGACATAGGAACAAGGCTAGAATCATAATCACTTGTCACAGAGATAGGCTGAAACCCAAGGTAGAAGCTCCTGTCAGAAGAGTGAGGGCCCTGATTTCCAACAGCCTCATGACATGCTTAAGAGCTGTTTTTCTTGATACGTGATTGCTATGGAAAGTATATTAATATCCATTTTCATTCCTCTGGGAGAGCTAAAGTAGGTATAAACTCTGTTTAATAAAGAATGTGGGAGGCACTTTCTGGAATATCCATAAAAATATCCAATAGGTCCATCTGCCTTAGTCTTTTAAAAGTCAAATACATTGACACTCCTTTATAATATCGCTGCTGGAGGGTGAGGAGGCTAGACTCTTTTTCAGGCTCTTTTATGTTTTTTTTTTTCCTATTATACAGGGCAAGTTTTGCTTTGGGGATAGAGCTATAAATTTTTGATAATGGACCTCATTTCTATATTTTAAAAAGTTAGAGAACATTTCAGCAGATACAATTTTGGTTTAATTCCAAATGAAGACTTAAAAGTTTATGAAAACAAGTCTAACTTTATTGATATTATAAGGCCATGCTAAAATTTTTTTGGTCCTCTGAAAATAACCCATGAAATTCAGTAGTCCAAGCAGAGCATTCTGTATTTTGGTTAATCTAGGATACTGCCTAGAGAAATTGGTAGCAGTTATGCAGTAAAATGAAAACATTGCTTACATGAACGGAGGTGTCAATCAGGTATGATTTTCTGGATACCAACACAGATCCCCATGTGAACAGTAAGACTAAAAGCACACTTTCAGGCAAGCCCCAGTTTGATTCCCATTACTTGTCCTGGGTGATCCTGGGCAGCTTCCTACCTTTCCTATGCCCCAGCCTCTCCATCTATAAACGGGGCAATAACTTGCACTTGTTTTATGAAATGGTGGCCATCAATTGAAGTAGTGCACATGGTCGTAGTCCCAGTACAGTGCTTACTTGGCACTCTGTACATGGTCTTGTAAATGGTGGTTATTCATAGATTTTAAAAAATGCAAAATAAGGAAAAATCCGTGAGCTCAAATAGGCATTTGCATATTAAGCATTAATTTCTTTAAAATGCTCAAAGTGAAGCTGCAACCCTAAAAAAGATTTGCATGTAAATATAATTGGGGAAAACAGCAAATGAAGGATAAGAGGAAAATTAATAAGGACATTCTGTTTATATGTGTTTTGAGTGATTATCTGTTATATCTCATTAAATCATAAAAGCAGCAGAAACATGAAAAATCATTTGAGAATAGGATTCCATCTTCCTGGAATATTCCAGCTACCAAGAACACATAATAACTCCAAATGGGAACTTCTTCACAATTCAGTAATTCTAATCACTTTAATTACAAAGAAACGTTCTTTTTTGGTACCCTGATTGTGATTTCCCCATGGCCCAAATGATCTTAAGATTTCCCAGAGAATCTTTATAAAATGAGTTACAATGAGCTGTATGAGGTTAGCTAAAGGACCAGAGTTTATGGGAGTTCTGGTGAGTGTCACTGACAGTCTGTGTGTCCTGTGTACTGACCCGGTGGATGACTTGTATGAAATATCACTTAGATTCATCGGTTTTGCCAGTTAACTGTGCTTGAATGGGAGTGATATGAAGGTGCTAATGACCTTCCAAATGCTCTAAAAAAAAACCATTTACAATAGTAATCCTAAAAATGTACCAGTAATATGCTTTTAATATTATAATAATACATACTAAAAGTATGCTAATAATTTTTTTGAGCACTAATGTGTCTGGTACTGTCCCTAACAGTTCCTCTTAGATCATCACTGTACCACTTTCCTTAGATATTTCTGTCATTCTCCTGTGCAGATGAGGAAACTGAGACACTGAAAGTTGAAATGGCTTTGCTCTCGTCCTGTCTAGTGCAGCCTACTATGCAAAGCGAGGCAGTCTGACTCAGAATCTGACCCTTGTAACCATTTGGCTAACCTGCCTCCCAGTAAGCTTGAGGCACAGCCTTTGCCTGACCCAAGGGTCTCAAGTCACACTAGCCCAGTAAATGCTCTGAAGAGTCCATAGGAACAAGCAACCAGACATCTGTGTTCCCTTTGTTTCACCCTTTAGTTCCCAGACTTAGTGGATCACAGGTTCTTTTCCTTCAGAATCTGTAGAAACATTTGTAGAACACATTGTGAGAAACATTGTCCTAAAACACGAATAAGATTCATAAAACTATGCTTTCTACCTACATTATCTTATTAATTTTGGGCATGGCTATAAGAATCAGGGACTTTTATGGCTGGCATATAAACTGTTAAAATCTTCCTTAACCTTCTCTTGCTGCAGAGAGTTTCCCTAACTTAAAGATGCCTCCACAGTAGTGTAGTGCATGTGTTGAGTGCAAGCTGTAGTCTAGCACTGATGCTGTGTGTCTCGCATCCTTTCATCCTGAGAGGGACAGATCGATCGGCAGCATTCCCTCATCCTGGGTGAGAAGAGCCAGGCACACCATTAATGGGTGGAGAAAGAGGGATTTGAATTCTGTGTGAATCTCAAACACATACTTTTAACCCCTGTTTGTCATGAAAGTAAAGTAACAGGACACCAGACCCGAATTGAACAGTGTTCTCAGGAAATTAAAATGGAGAGAGACCACCAGCCATTGGGTGCATAGAAGGTCTCTTATCCCAGGACTGTAGGGGGGCAAGGGGTGGGGAGGGTAGTGGAAGGGAGGTGTGTGTGTGTGTGTGTGGGAGAGAGAGAGAGAGAGAGAGAGAGAGAGAGAGAGATTGATTGATTACAGGCTTCTTAGTTTGAAGTACTTAAAATATTATCTCATAGAAACCTCCTTACACCCAATGTAGTCAACAAACATCGAAGTACTAGGAAGCATAGAACTCAGGGAATCTTCTAGACCTCATGGTTCACTATTGATTTTTTTTTTTTAAAGAAAGAGTGAGAGAGAGAGAGAGAGAGAGAGAGAGAGAGAATTTTTAATTATTTTTTTTTTAGTTCTCGGTGGACACAACATCTTTGTTGGTATGTGGTGCTGAGGATCGAACCCGGGCCCCACACATGCCAGGCGAGCGCGCTACCGCTTGAGCCACATCCCCAGCCCTCACTATTGATTAAATGGGTACTTGCAGGCTAATTTTAGAACCTAACAACCACAGTTAGTATTTTCTTTTCTTTCTTTCTTTTCTTTCTTCTATTTTTTTGTTTATTTTCATGTGGTGCTGAGGATCAAACCCAGTGCCTCACGCATGCTAGGCAAGCAAGCGCTCTACCACTGAGTTACAGCCCCAGCCCCTAGTATTTTCTTGATGAGAAAATAAAAGCCAAGTTCCTGAGAGTCCATTTAAGAATAAATATTAAATGTATGGCTTGCTCCTAGTGGTTGCTACTTGCCTTGATTTTAATGGAGAAATTATTAGCAAAAAAGCATATATCTGTTACCATACGAATGATTAAATTTTAATACATACACAGGGATGTGTTATCTATAGTTTTTGTTGTTTTTATGATTTTTTTTCAGATTCTGAGTCTCCAAACTTGTAGAGATTATGAAGTTGCTTATGAATGTGATGAGTGAAGAAGAGAGTCAATTTACATAGGAACATAATCCTATTCCTTACTTTAAAGCAGCTTCATGATTTATACAACTTATGTTTATAACTCTGGTTCTTCTAATGCAGGTTTTAAAATTAATCTTTCATGAGTGTTACTAGATGGAGATCTGTCAAGAGTTCCATATTTTCACTTGTGCTTTATGAAAAGCAATGAGGAAGAAAGGAGATGTTATTTGTGTTTAAAAATATGTTAGCTCACTTCTGAATTTAATATTCACATGAGGAAATCGGGCATACTCACCAAATGCTGCTGATAAGTTGCAGGAAATGTTAGCAGGGACATTTATTAGCAGCCTGTAAAATCCTGTGAAATACCTCCGGGGCGGCCCAGTGTTTTGATGGATTGCGGCCTCTCAGTGGCGGGGAGGAGTCAGACACACCCATGCTGGCTGTAATTTTAGAGCAGCTTTTCCCCTGGCAAACCCTATTTCATTTGAGGGAATGTCTGCTTAGGAGGAGGGTCACAGTGGGGGGCATACATGAGCCACAGCAGAGAAGATCTTAGGATGGTTCATTAAATTCCTGAGTCTTTAGAAATTTGAGTCCAACTAATTGAAATGGGGACAGGGAAGTCAGATTTGTCACTTAGAGACAGGGTTTCTGCTCACCTCCCAGCTGGATGATGTCTTCTCTCAGGCCTTCATTTCTTTATGCTCTGTCCCACAGAGTCCTCAAATGCCACCTTGCTGACCAATGCAGAAAAGATTGCCACCATTACCACCACACACACCCCTTCTCAGCAGGGGGCCCAGGAGACAAGGTCAGCTGAGACTTTGGTTCCTTTTGTTACTTTAAAGGGGAAAAAGGGACCTGTCCTTTTTTCATGTTTTCCGTTCTTTTCTCTGTCCCCCTCTGCATTGCTGTTATATTTATTTCTCTCACTTTGGCAGGAACACCGCCAAACCAAAGCCGGAATCTCAGTTCGAGTTCAAAGCTCCCCAGGCTACCCAGGTGAGGGTCCTCCCCCCCTCCCCTTTTTTTGTTTCTTTTTTTTTTGCTCATTTCCTTCCAATTTTCTGAAGCTGTTTTTACAAGATATTTTTTGAAGGGCATCCTTAATTTAAAATACACAGCCTTTTGTGCAGGGATTTTCCACATATATACTCATATTTGCTTTTATTTTACTACCTTTGAAAAATATTCCTAGATATGCTTTGGTAGGGAGAGAAAAAAATAAGACCAAAATACTGAAAAGCTGTCACAAGGATCAGTGGTCAGAGAAAAAGCAAAGCATCTGTTTGCAAATAACTGTTTGCAAAATCATAGTTCTTCAAGAAAATCTTTTTGTTGTTTTTTTAAAGTGGTTTTGGGGACTGTGGATTTCAGGTGAGAGCCAGGACACCTGCCTCTCAAGATGGTTAACAAGTGAAACAAATCTGGGAACCACTGGGTGATGCCAAGATAAATAGGTTTCTGCTGGCCTCTGTGGACCCTTCAGTAGTCCACTTGTGATCTAGCCCAAAGAGAATGGGAACCAGTCCTCAGACTGCAGAGGTTGGCGCAGACACAGTGCTAATCGTAAACCCTGGTGCTTCTCAGGCCAGGCTCAAGGAAGCTGAACATCCAGCCACAAATGGATGGTATCATGTGATGAAGAAGCTTCCTGCCCCAAATGCAGATTGCAACCTTTCTAGTTGAATTTTAATATGTGCATAGGTATAAGCATGATCCTAAGTGTTTCAAATTCTGGATTTCCAACTTCTGATATTAATGAAGATTAATGAGGATGACTAATAAGCACTTAAGAGTCACCAAGAGAGGATTAGAGACTATGCCTTTAGGCCAAATCAACATGACATGGAATGTTTGGGAAGACATGAGAGAAACATGTGTGGATAGCAGTTCTACCTGAATGACTGCATTTAATTTCTTTAAATAGGAGCAAGATTTTTACACTGTGGAACTGGAAAGAGGAGCCAAGGGATTTGGCTTTAGTCTTCGAGGGGGTCGAGAATATAACATGGACCTCTATGTTCTGCGCTTAGCAGAGGATGGTCCTGCAGAAAGATGTGGAAAGATGAGGGTAAGTAGGGAAAGGAGGCTGGAGTAGATGTGAGGAAGCATCTGTAGTGACTTGCGTTTTTACTGTTGTTGTTGTTGTTTGTTTTTAGATATTCATGACAGTAGGGTGTATTTCGACATGTTATACATACATTCAACCCATTACAATTTTGATTCCATTCTTGTGGCCGAACATGATGTGGAGTTTCACTGGTCATGTATTCGTATATGTGCATAAGAAAATTATGTACGATTCATTGTCTTTCCTGTTCCCATTCCCCCTCCATCTAATTCAATAAACTTCTATACTTCCCCTCCACCCTCCCTTATTATGGGTAAGCATCCGCACATCAGAGAGAACATTCAACCTTTGGTTTGGGGGGACTGAATTATTTCACTTAGTATGATAGTCTCCAGTTTCCATCCATTTACCAGCAAATGTCATGATCTCGCTCTTCTTTATGGCTGAGTAATATCCCATGGTGCATATATACCACATTTTCTTTATCCATTCATCCATAGAAGGACACCTAGGTTGTTTCTGTAGCTTGGCTATTGTGAGTTGAGCTCCACTAAACATTCATGTGGCTATGTCACTGTAGTATGCTGATTTTAAGTCCTTTGGGTATATGAACAAGGAGTGGGATAACTTGGTCATATGGTGGTTCCATTCAAAGTTTTCTGAGGAATCTCCATACAAATTTCCACAGTGGTTGCACCAATTTGCAGTCCCACCAGCAATGTATGAGTGAACCTTTCCCCAAATCCTTGCCAACATTTATTGATAATTGCCATTCTGACTAGAGTGAGATGGAATCTCAGAGTAGTTTCAATTTGCATTCCTCTAATTGTTAGAGATGTTAAACATCTTTTCGTATCTGTGTTGACCATTTATATTTCTTTCTTTTTATGACTCTCTATGTTCTATTCCTACCATGGCAGATTGGTGATGAAATTCTAGAGATCAATGGCGAGACCACCAAAAACATGAAGCATTCTCGGGCCATTGAACTGATTAAGAATGGTGGCCGCAGAGTTCGTCTGTTTCTGAGGCGGGGAGACGGCTCGGTCCCGGAATATGGTGGGTCAAACTATGAAAACATTCCTTCCTTCCCTGGCATGACTCCATGACTCTGTCTCCAGAACGGCAGCAGGAAAGTCCTTTCTGTCTCCCCATTCACCAGTGTCTTACAGCCTCTCGCACCATGTGATTATTTGCTTCGCTTGTTCTGAAATCTCTCCACATTTCATCTTTTTGCTTGCTTCTGTGGACTGGGGCAAGGCCTAGGACAAGATCTTTAGAGCCCCCTTTCTGATAATCAGAGAGAACATTTTGTCTAGTCCGACCAAGAGCGAAGGAATGTTTGTTTGAACTGTGCCAAACTGTTTCTCAGATCCAATTGTTAGCACAAAATGACTCTATACTCCTTTTAAGAAGCAGGAAAGCAGGTTTCCTGAGTGATATGATGAGGCACAAATATATATATATATTTTTTTCTTCTTTTTTTCGGTTACTTGATGTCTTTATTTAAGAGGCGTGAAATTTCAAGATGATTTGGGGGCTTTGCTCACCTCCTAGATGCTCTGCGTCCAAAAATTCTGCATCCCTCCACTGGTCTCTGACCCCAAATCAGACCACCTGAGCCCACTACTGTCAAACGAACAAAAACTGTTGACATACTAGCCATATGTTTTTAAGTGATGAAGGACGAAATAGATTCCCAGTGCTCATCATGAGGGAAACATGTTACTATACCTTTCCTGTGAGGAAAGCCAGGTTATACGTAGAGTTCCTTTGTCATATCTTTAGACATGATTTGAGTAGACGGCAATGATCTTTACCTAGCTTAGTGTTCTGATGGCAAAATATTGTATATTGTAATAATTCTGTCCTATTTATTTGAGATTCTTGTTTAAAATTTTAAAAAAAGAGAAAAAAAAAAAGCTATGCCCTAGATGTAGGGCTTTTTTTTCCCAACCAAAGGTCTACAAAAGTTTCTATAGAAACTGTAATCGAATGATCCCCATATACATTGGTCCCCTTTATTAGGGATTTATCTGTTATCACCCTCTTTTCTGAAAGTCACTCTGCACAATTCCCAGTTGCATTTTTGGACTTCCTTGATGAGATCCTTCATTCAGATGTAGCTCAAGGAGGGGAACAGCTCCCATGCAGGCAACCTCCCCTGGTGTTGGACATGGATACAGGTGCACAATATGAGGGATCCGAGGGAATGGGGGAGGGTGGGTTTCAGACAAGGCCCCTTTAGGCCCGGCCAACCACAGGGGAAGTTCATGACGACATTCAGATGACATGGCTGCGTACTGTACTAAACTTCTGACTGTTAGGTGTATTGATGCCACTGAAGCTGTGTAACATTGTCTTCCTTTTCTGTCTTCCCTATGCCTTCTGTCGGATGTGATATTTCATTTGAGAGTCATCGTCAGTAACCTGTGTACCTTCTCCAAACCTATGTCTGTTGCACTGAGGATGAAAATCCAACACTAACAAATGTTCTTTGGGCTAAAAAATAATAATAATAATAATAAAGATCATTTAAATATATGGTTTTCCAAAAAGGGTTGAACATTGCCAGGGTTGTGCTGCTGTAATGTTTCCATGCGTCATTTGGACTAAACCTCTCTAATTCTATTGATTAGAGTCACAAATGGGTTATAATATGTTAAGTTCCAATATTTTTCTGACTTGATTGGAACCTGCTTCTCTGTGAGGCTATTTTTGTAATGAGTTTTTGTACTTAATTTAACTGCCGCGGTCTGGGGGGGGTGGGGAGGGACTTTGTTCTTTTGTTGTTTATTGTTAATGCTCTCCTATGCCAGCCTGTCATTGTTCCAGTTGTTTGAAAAAAAAAAAAAAACAAAAGGATGCATTCATTGTCTGGGTTCTCAAGTCATCTGATGGCTGTCTAAAGACGTACGTCATGTTCCAATTGCGGTCTCTGCAGCCTTATTTGAGTGTTGCCTTAGACTGTCTGACTGGACAAATAAACTCTCTTTGCCCTATGTTAACAAATGCAGATTTTTTTTCTTTCCTCCTTGTTATAGGGAATCTAAATGTTCAACTTTTTCTCTTTCTCTCTTTCTCTTTCTCTCTCTGACTGTTCTTGGTGCTGGGCCCTCCCTTCTACAGCGATGATACCTCCTAATATCGCTGCATGTATGAGAAATGAAAAGCTCGGGGAGGCTTGCTTCTACCTTATGGGCCATAATCAAACTACGGTTTGTAGCTCAATCAATACTAGGTGTTTCTGTGCTGTGGCCTAATTTCCTCATTGCTTCTGCTTAGCTCTATTTTGATATGTTTGGCAATTCATTCTGAGCACCCTGCGTTCTTGGAATTGTAAGTACACCGCTGACCCCTGTTGAAGTGTTGCTCTCCCTTGTCTTGAAAGTAGGCCTAATAAGATTTCAAGGTTAGATTTAGAATAGTGATCTGAGGACCTTCCCTTACCCAAATGTCAGATGACTTTTGTCTTCGTTCTGATAGTCCACCCAGCCTTTAGAAAGAATGATCCTTATACAACAGAGCTCTCACCCAGATAGATAGGGCTTTGCCAGATGGGAAGAGATTCCCCCATTCTTCAGGTATCTCTGGCATTCTACAACCTAGGGGCCAAATCCTGACCACAGCCTGTGTCTGTAAGTAAGATTTACTGATGCATAGCCACACACCCATTTCTGTTTTGTGTTGCCTGTGCTTTTGCCCCACAGTGGCTGGTTTGAACAGTTGCAACAGGGACTGTGGTCCAGAATATTTACTACCTGGCCTTTTAGAAAAACTTTGCTAATCCCTGCTTTAGGTTATGTACCTGCTTTTGCTAAAAGCCATGCTGGGTGTTGGAAGATCTTTCATGAAACATATTAATTGCTGAATAGAGACCTGGCTGCCTCATGAAAGATCTTTTAAGAGCCCCAGTGATTCCCTCCTCTCCGTCACATGGGTCTGCCCTCCATACTGCAACACAATATTTTAGGCTCCTGGAATTTGTTGCGTTTAGTTGCAACAAAGCATCCCTGGGCTCTCATAAATTCATGATGCTGCCCTGCTTTTAAACCTATAGACATCTTGGTGGTATAAGAAGCAGTCTATAATAGTGAGATCCATTATGCCATATTCATACATGCATATAATTTGATCACTCTCCTTCACCAGTCATGTATAATTATAATGTAACAATTTCAAAAGGAAAAAAAAAAGGAGCAGTCCAGTGGCTCCATAGTTCCTCGATATTGTTATGACTGCTTCATATACCATACAGAAAAACTGCCTTTAAACTTAAGGATTTTGTGAGCCCTGTCTAATTGCAAATATGTAATTAACCACCTCTTTCCCCTTCCCTTTTATCTACCAGAAAGCTCTGCATTTGAAAGATGGTTCCTTATTTTTAAATTTATACAAAAGTAGACAAAATAGTTGAATAGCACACACAAAAGTATAGTTCAGTGGTCCCTCAAGTGCATGTGACATTTGCCAATCAGCACCTGGCCATTATGTTGCTGCCACAATCCCCTTTGCTTAACACCTTGGATTATTGTTTTAAAGTATAAATATTCTTTGCATATGGTAAAAATACGTGAATCCTGAGTGTGTGGTGTATTGGAGTCTTCATCTCTGTGTGCACACATTTAGATCACCACTCAGATAAGCCATAGACTACTTCTGTTCCCCAAGAAGCTTCCTATGCCCCTCCAGGTCAATGTCCTAGATTATTTTTAAGCAAATTAAAACAAGCATTCTTTAAAGGAAAGGAGATTTTCTTTCTTGGGGGCAGTGTAGGGTGGGGAAGAGGAGAAGGGTTGGTAGATGGGGAGGAGAGAGGCAGGGGATAGGTAAGGGGGTGAGGTTTTGGCACCTGTAGACAGACTACCTGGGGTGTGCCTTTAAAGACTAAATCATGCCTGATTTAATAAATTCTCTAATGATCTGTCTGGGGTATCAAAAAGAGCCAGATGCTGAAAGCCACAAGTACTAGTTGGTAACCCTAACTAGTTGCAGTTATACATAACGTAACCCAGACTGAGTTGGCTTTGACTCTGATGGCTTTTAACAGTTGTTTGTTGTGACTAATGAGTCGAGCACGGGAGGGAGCGGGGACTGGAACACGCAGGTCCTCCCTACCTAACTAGGCCTCTCCTCTCTCTTCCTCGCAGACCCCAGCAGCGACCGGAACGGCCCCTCCGCCGGTGCACAAGGCTTTCCGGAAGTGAGGGCCGGACCGGAAGTGAGGGCCGGACCGTCCGGCCGCCAGCACCCATCATTGGAGTCCAGTTACCCACCCGACGTTCACAAATCATCACCACATGGGGAGAAGCGGGCACACGTGAGAGACCCAAAAGGCAGCCGAGAGTACAGCAGACAACCCAATGAACACCACACCTGGAATGGAACTTCCCGAAAACCCGACGGCGCGGCCTGCCGACCCAAGGACCGGGCGCCCGAGGGACGCCGAGACGCGCAGGCCGAGCGGATGGCGACCAACGGGCCCAAGAGGAGGTCTCCGGAGAAGCGCCGAGACGGCACGCGCAGCGCGGACACCACCCTGGAGAGGAGGGAGAAGCCCGAGAAGAGGCGGGAGGGGTCTCCCGAGCGCCGGCGGGAGCGGTCCCCCACGCGCCGAAGGGACAGCTCGCCCAGCCGGCGGCGGCGGTCCCTCGAAAGACTCCTGGATCCCAGAAGGTCCCCGGAGCGAAGGAGAGTGGCCTCGCCCGAGAGGAGGGCCAAGTCCACCGATCGGAGACGGGCCCGGTCCCCCGAGCGCCGCCGAGAGCGTTCGCTGGACAAAAGGAGCCGAGAGGACCGAGGTGGCCACCGAGAGCGGGAAGAGGCGACTCTGAAACAGGAATTGGGCAGAAGTTCCAGAAATCCCCCGGAGCAGAGGAGGCGACCTTATAAAGAATGTAGCACCGACCTCAGTATCTGAGACTTGACACGCATTCCAACCTTTACCATGTCAAAGGTTCTAAGAGGAAGGTCACAAACCTGAGATAATTTAGTTTTCTTACCTTAGGAAGCATCTCTGACACCTGGTGATCCTATGAATAGCTACAAACATTTTATGCATTTGAGATCTTCTAAGAAAAAAAATTATATATGAAAAGTCTTGTGCCTGATGTATAAAAATTAAAGAAAGTATTTTTAAATGCATACTTTTTTTGGAAATTATTTGCCAAATACTGGCCCAAAGGGATATAGATTTTGTTTCTACAGAAGGCATAGAATTGTCAAGAATTTTTTTTTCCCTTTTTTGGGGGGCAATCTTTTTCTCTCCTGTTAAAATGGGGTGGTTGGTCATGTTTCTCTTTAAGGACGGGAAATTATTAAGTTTAATTAATGATCGAGACTGTTATATAGTGATGTAGTGCTATACTGTAGACAGGAGTTTTTCTTCAAAGCAAAAAGGCAAACTTCTATTTGTAAAAACTGGGGACCTCTTGGGGTGGATTAGGATTGCCAATGATCCTAAAATTAAGCAAACTGTAATGACAAGACTACTATTGCAAATGAAGGATATTTATAGCTTTTTAAACTGCGGCAGCACAAAGAAATTTTTTTTTTTTTTTTTTTTTTTTTTTTTTTGTCCTTGGGTTAGAATTGATTCAAAACAGTTTGTACTCTCTCTGGCCCAGGAAGGCACAGAGACAAGAAGGTTGGCCGCCATTACCCAAACACAGCCTAAGCACAGATTGTCAGGTTCATTAGCATCTCCCCCATGGAATAAGATCTCATTTAAGGCAGTGCCATGGCAGCCTTACTCAACTACTAGAAGGAATAGACAACCTACACCTGTGTTGTCTGGCCGGTGGTCTGATTTGAAGCTGAATATTTGATGGAATGTAGGACAGTGTGCTGGGTATGAGGGAGACATAAATATCACCGCGATGAAAAGTATGGCCCCCTTTTTTGCATAGCCCATGATTGCCCTTTGCCAAATTAGGGAGGAAGGAGTGACGTTTGGTGGATGAAATTCTCTTTTGAGAATTTAAAGAAATGACAGCTGGGGCTGCTCATTCATAGAAATGCCAATTGCACTTTGAGACCATAACGTTTTTAGGTTGGTCAAAGGGGAAGCAAGGAAGTGATCCCAGTGGTTCTAGTTCTGGTTGGGAAACCTCTGCCCTCATGACCCTGTCCTTTAGTCTTTGGACAGCAGAACAAAAACAATGATTTTTCTTTTTTACAAGACCCATTCTTCCTGAAACCCTCAGGTGGTGTGGTTGGGTCGGCTGTAGCCCCAGGATGTGGTTTGAATGGATTACTGCCTAGCTGAGCCAAAACGTTTGCTTGTACCTGTTGGAAAACTACAGCAAACCGCTGCTTACAGTGCATTGTGTATTTCTGTAGTACTGTTTTGCATTTTCCGTACAGACACAAAACTTTGCAAGTCAATCACTGTTGTTCCCATGGTACTGTATTGAAAAAAAAAGATTAAAAAAAAAAAAGACAGCCAGCCAATCATTGTGTGTACAGAGTTAAAAATTGTAATTAATAGAGCCTGTTGAAAAAAAAAAATGTTGCCTTTTTTTCTTGTATAAAAGAGAATTTATGACAAAAATTTAGCTGTGAGGAATGTGATATGTGTTTATATTTCTGAATATGAACAAATTGATTCATGGGGATATATTTTAATGTAAACTAAATCAGGTATGTAAAGTTGTTTTAAAATGGGAGACTATATAAGTAATTCTCTAAAGCTTTAGTTGGTTTGGGATATCATCATTTCTTCCATGGTGAGCCTGCTTGTGAATTATTAAGCACTTGTTTGCATTCTCTGTTCTTCACTCATTTATTTCTTACAGTGTGCTGTGGACTTAATGCTCTTTCTGTATTGATGAAAAGCAGTATGTGGGCCAATCTTTTTATAAAACACTATGCATATATAAATATTACATTGTTCATAGCTTTATTTGATTTATGGGTTTATACACAACACTAGAATGAATAGCTATAGTAGTGTGGACATTTACAAAACAAGTTCCTTTCCTGGAACAGAAACAATGTACATTCTGTAGCTAAAAAGGAGGGGAAAAGTCTGTGGATGCTATTTTTATTATCCAAGTTTTCCATGCAAAGCTTACATTGAGCTGTAGGAGGAAGACTGAGGAAGAGTACAACTGAATAATGATGTTTTTTCCGTCAATTTCCTAAGAGCCAACTTGGAGATTTTATTCCTAAGGCTGCAGTGCTAGGATTTTTCTCACTAGTTCTAGCACAACCTGAGATGTTAAATGACTGACACTCTCATTTGGGGTCCAGGGTTTTAAATAATTGAAATCAAGGTGCATTTTTGGAGTGTATCCTTAAGTTAACATCTTGACTGTCTTGCTTGTTGTAAGAGATATTTGACGTGTTAAAAATCTGTGCTACCGCCCCAGCTTGTCTCAGTTCATGAGGACTTTTGGTGTGGTAATTTCACCTTAGTTCCACACATCAGATTTGCTTTGAAAATATTGTACTGTACAGGGACTATGCATTAAGCAGAAAGATTTAGTTTTCTTTGAACTACTGTAACCTTAAATTGGAAACTGATTCTTGTGAGCCTACTTTCCCTAACACCCCACTCCATGTAAATGTGTTGATGAGCGATGATGGATGAGAATTTTGTATGACTTAAACCATTTAGGAATTCCCCTCCCTCTTTTACACAGTTGATGCCTGAAAGAATGTTGGGGAGCAGAGTCAACACCCTACTTGTATTTTTTAAGTTTCTTTTGTGAAAGATTTTTTAATGCATTTTTACTGTAAAAATACATGGAAATGTATGCATTCCATAACCACTATTGTTTCTGGATTGATATCTTCCTTGTCTCCTCATTGTTTCAGATATATCAGGGTCAAATAATGAGTGGAGGGTGCCTGATTCAAACTCCCTGAAATACCATTCTGTTGAGAAAGGAGTTATGTCTTTGAGGTAGAAAAGTGCTTTGCCAGTCTGGCACCGTGGTGCTCGCCTGTCATACCAGCTGCTCGGGAGGCTGAGGCAGGAGTATATCCCAAGTTCAAACCCAGCCTCAGCATAAGTGAGGCCCTAAGCAACTCAGTGAGATCCTGTCTCTAAATAAAATACCAAATAGGGCTGGGATGTGGTTCAGTGATGGAGTGCCCCTGAGTTCAATCCACAGTAAAACTGCCTCTGCCAAAAAAAAAAGTGCCTTGCTATTCAAAGTGTCATCTGTGGATCAGCTGCCTCATTGTCTCTGGAGAGTTTGTTAGAAATGTACAATCTCAAACCCCACTCCAGACCTACAGAATCAAAATGTGCATTTGGCAAGATCCTCAGCTAACTCATATGCATATGAAAATTTGAACAGCATGGTATAGCATAGAACCTTGGCTCTAAAGCAAGTTGTGCCAAGCCAAGAGCTTCATCACTTCCTGTGAGATGTTTGGGAAGGTTTCTCCGCCACTTTTAGCCTCCTTTCCTCATCTTTAGAGTGGCAAATCTTGTGGAGTTGGCAAGAATACGTGCAAAGTGTTCAGCACACCTCCGGCACTCAGATCCTCTGTAAACTAAAACATTTTTACTGAGGGTTCTCTGTACAGCAATGAGTATTGTACTCTTTTCTTTGTCCTGGCTTGTCAATCAAAATGAAGAAATATATTTTGTCTATTAAAACGAGGAAGAAAGCCTTTTATTTTAATTTAAAATTAACAAATAGTAGGGCTCATGCTACTTCACAGGTATAATTACGCTTGCCATTGTTTTGAAATAACAAGCCAAAATTCGATGCTCTGAAAGTCAAAACCAAAATAGTCTCAGAGCAGACTTGGGGAGGTAGATATATAAGTGGAGTTAGACAAACTCCCACATCACACTAGATGAGAAAGCTAGTTCATTAGCATACAATTTAACACCCATCCAGGTTGGATGTGTAGTTGGAAGTAACTCAATTTCCTTCACAGTCTGGTTGGTTTCTTTGTGTGGCTTAGTGGTTGTGGTTTTCCTAAGCTGGTGGACACTCAAAGAGGTATTGTGTTTTAATAGTAGGCCTTCCTACAGCCCATCTCTTTGACTTTATTTTGTCACTGACAAGGTAATTATGGACACTGTTCACTTCCCTGAGAATCTCTTTTGTTAAAGATGGCATCTAGAAATGGTCCCTGGCTCAGCCAACAATTGAAAGTATTTCTAAAGCCCTTTCGTGGACAAATCCTTTGCCTGCCATAAATAGCCACAGTAAAATGAGTGTGCTGAATGAGGCTTCATTATAGCTGTCAGGGATTTTTTTTTTTTTCCTGCTGGTAGGCAAACTGAGACCACCTTTGATGATCTGCATTAATCTTGAAAGGAAGAACCTTTTACATTCCTCCAGGTGATGTTTGTTTTGTTTTGTTCTTATGGTGAGGCAGCAAGGTAAGCAATATGGGTGTTGAGCCCAGTGAGATCCAAGTACTTTGGGAACACACATGACTATTGCTTGCAAGAAGGGAACTGACCAAGCTCAGTTTTTTCCTGCACAGTGATTTGGTGTATATTTTACAGGGTGGTCCTTCTGTGAAACACTGACTAGTTGCCCCCCAAAGATGTCTCTATGCGTGGTGGATAGAGGTCATTGCAGGGGACTGTGGGAACAGAAGGGGTGCAGCTACATGTCATTAGCACACATTAAATTTACTGAATCCAAAGCAAAAGACCTCTTTGAAAGCGTATGGAGCAGGGCATGGCAGTGCACACCTGTAATCCATGCAGCTTGGGAGGCTGAGGTAGGAGGATCTCAAGTTCAAAGCCAGTCTCAGCAAATGGGAGGCCCTAAGCAACTCATGAGCCCTTTCTCCAAATAAAATACAAAATAGAGCTGGGGATGTGGCTCCGTGGTCGAGTGCCTCTGAGTTTAATCCCCAGTACCCATAATAAAAGAAAAGAAAGAAAGCATATGGACTTGAGCAAAGTGATTTTTACTTTTGCATTTTGTGGTAAAATACTCAAGTATTGCAGGTGACTCTGCCTTTCACTGCATTTGAACTGAAAGTGTTCCTTGTCATGTCCCTGGAGAAAATAACAAGTCATTGTCTATACAACCTGCAGCTTTAAACATCTCCCCAGTAAGTGCTCATAAGTATATCCTTCAGGGAATAAATTCTTTCAGTCTCCTAGAATCATAAAAAGAAAGATTGCTAATTCCTATGTGTGTAGTTAGACTTGTGTCTCAATTTTCTCAACACATGTTTATTGAAGACCAACTCTATACCAGGTATATGGTGGGACTGGCAATCCTGGTTCCCACTATGGAGAGCTTATAGTTTGGTGGGAGAAGAAAACACATAACATAAGCACATCCCCAGGGCACAGGGGCCTAGGGCACTCATTAATAGGAGATTTAGCCAAATTGAGGAAAATTGGAATTCAGCTGAGACCAGAAGGAAGAGAAGGGGTTAACTGGGGACAGAAGTAGCACATGGTGCAGGCCGAGGGAGAAGCCAAGAGGTGAGGGAGTGTGGTCCAAATGGAAGGATCAGGCCACAGTGGGCCGGGCCAGCTTGTCACCAATTTCAGACTTCAGTAGAGGAAACCACCAAAGAGGTTTAGGGGACCTCTATCCAGGTATGTGTAGGGTGCGGTGGGGGTGACTAGGCCAGGTGTAAGTGAGAAAATGGCCTCAGACTGGAGGCCATCTAGATTGAATCTAGATAGGCCCAGGACTATGTTTGCTATCTTTGTGTGTATGTATGTGTGTGTGCTTGATTATTATTTTTTATTTATATATGACAGCAGAATGCATTACAATATGTTTGCTATCTTTTAAAAATAATTTGTTTTCTTTCCTATATAAACCCTACTTCTCTTCACTATACCTTTATTAATACTTGCAGAATCTTTCTACTTTACCTACTTTATTTCTTCTGTTAGATAAAGTCATTTGCAATTCTATCTGGTAGTTTCTTACAAACTACCTTCTTTTTTTTTTTTTTTAAACATCCAGGAATCAAATCTTGTCGTCTTACTTTGCTTTTTTCTTTTCTTTTGAGGTTGGCCACAACTTTCTCAAGCTACAGGAGGCTGTTAGTTTTACCCAACCCTGCCCAGACATGCCTGCATTTTAAGAGTTAAAAGTGGAACCACTCCTATGATACCCCAGGTTAAAAAGCATTGCTTTTTTTTTTTTTTAACAAAACTAATGCTCATGAGGCTGAGGCAGGAGGATGGCATGTTCAAAGCTAGTCTCAGCAAAGGTGAGGCGCTAAGCGACTCAATAAGACCCTATTTCTAAATGAAATACACAATAGGGCTGGGGATGTGGCTCAGTAGTTGAGTGTCCCTGAGTTCAATCCCAGGTACCAACCCCCCCCCCAAAAAAAAAAACCCTAATGCATAAAAAAAACTTGTAATAATAGTTAAGCATTTTAGGCGAATATAAACTAAAAGGTGGCATCCTCCCTAACCACCAGTTGACTCTGATTCTCAGAGGTAAATATTACCAACAACTGGGGTCATGACATTTCTGATCCTTGTATGTGTGTGTGTGTGTGTGTGTGTGTGTGTGTGTAGCCTAGTTATTATTTTTTAGTGGGCCATTAGCACTTATTTTATGAACTTTTTCTGTATCTTGACATTGTGGATGGTTTTCCGTGTTAGGAGCATGTGTGTACACACATGTCCATATACATTTATAAACATACATACACACATTAAAATATAATCTCATGGAATATCATCTCTTTTATTGCCAATCTCTGCCTCTCTCAGGTTCATGCATACTCTTCCTTATTCTGCTTCAGCCTTTCCTCTTGCACATCTACAGATTCACCTCCCTGCAGAAGACAAAGCCATTCTTTTAAAATACCCAGTGAGGTTCCTGACCGTCACCAGTTCCACTCAGCCTCTCTGCTCACTCCCAGCTTTAGGGGCTCTGGCCTAACTAACCCACCCTGCAGTGCTCTTTCCCACATACCATGGCTGGCTCTCTGCCTTTAGTCAAATCGTTGCTTAAATCTCTGTGCCACGTGTCCTGCTCTGCCCACCCTGTTTAACAATGGCACTTTGATTCCTGTCTTCTCTCTTCCCCTCCACAGCACTTCCTTCTAACCTGCTGTAATTGATGGACTTTCCTATTGTCTCCACTGCTGATCACCTGTCCCCATTCTCTGCAAAGAGTGTTGGCTTTCTGCACGTGGCAACCTCTGCAGCCACACTAGCCCTGCCCTAAGAAGGGCCCCTTGCCTGATTTAATTCTCTGCTGTCACAATCTTGAGTTCTTTGCTATTTTTGAACAAGGAGCCCTGCATTTTCAATTCACACTGGTAATGAAGTTTATTATTGACTTTCTGGAAGGTAAACTGTTGAAGGGCAAGAATCTTCACGTAAGCCTCGGAGGGCAAGGATCTTTGTGGTCATCTCTGGTGAATTCCAAGGTTCTGGAGCAATGCCTGCCGCATAGTTGGTGCTGAGCAGATCTAAAGTACTCTGCTTCTCTCAATAGCTGCATATTCCGCTGTTGACCACAATTTATTTAACTCTCCCCTTATGGACCTGCAGTGGTTATGACAAAAATATGCTTCAGTGAACACTTATAACTTGGTATTTTTGAATGGTGTGGTTTAAATACTTTTGAAGGGATAAACTGTGACTCCTGGTTTGTTTTTATTTCTGATGACACTCATATTATTGAGGATTTGCATGCTTTCATTGGAAACAGCTGTTTTTAGCAAAGTACTTACAGGCTCTAGGACTCTTTCCCATCAAATGGGAGCTTGAAAGCACAGCTTAACTGCTAGACCAATGGTTCCTGGCCACAGGTGCTCACTGAGATCACCGGGGGATCTTTGGAAGCGCTGATGACCTGGACCCACTCCCAGATGTTGTAATGCAATTCTTCCGTCTGTAGCCTGGATTTACAAAAGGTCCCAGGTGGTTTAATAGGCATCTTTATCCTCACGGACGAAGAGGTATTGCACGGAACTGCTTTGTGGCTCTGTCATTTCTCTGCAGAGCATCTGCTCTTGCCTCTGTGAGCTTTCCACAGTGCTGTGGTTCAAAGGGAAGATGGTTTCAGATTATTGTCTCAAACCTTCTTACTTGTATGAGGGGTTATTAGCCAAATATAAACCTAATGGTCATGTATCAGCTGGGAATTCGGTCTTATACTCCTGTTACCACTGAATTTATTCAGTACTAAAGATAATCACGAGACCCCCTCCATTCTCCAGGGGCCAGAACATTCTACTAACTTCTCTCCCTGAAATTCTCTCGGGAAGTATTTAAAGCTCCTCTTTAAATGGTACATGTGGTCTGTTAAAACTCAAGGAGGATAATGAGCAATTAGCAGTCATAAGGAAGCTAGAGGATTTTCTGGCAGTTTCCAAACTATTTCTGATGCTTCTCCCCTCCCCAGCCTCCACCTGGGCCTACTTTAAGCAGGCGACTTTGAGCTGGAAAATGTGTTATGATGACTCAATGAGTCGAGTGTGACATTCCTATGACCAAAATAACACTCGAGCTTCAAAATTCCAGGAGAGAAATATTCTTGGGAAAGTGCCACTGGTAATAAATGCAACTCACCTGGAAGCTCTGGTGTGAACCTAAGAGCTTCTCACGATGGTCCAGGCCAGAGGCCCAGAACCATCATTGATCTGACTGGCCCTAACTCAGAATCAAAGGAGAACTCAAGAATCAACATTCAAACTAGTCCTCAAGTCTGGAACCAGATAGCATCTGTTTTCCTCTGGCTGCGGAATGTGGCAGAGCTGGTGACAATTTCCTCCTTTCCAACTTATGAATTTGACCGCCTTCCCTGTAGCCTCCTCTTCCAGAAGGGGATTTTATGAGGCAGAATCTCACTTCTCCCTTGGAAATGACAGCTGAGATGAGGTAACTGTTTCCTTTACCTCCTGAAAACAGAGCTCAGTCCAATGCAGTTTGTTAGCAAATATGTGCTGAGCATCTGCTAGTTCCTAGGCACGGTGCTGGGTGCGTGTGTCAAGCGTCAACCAAACCCCCCGCCTTCCTGGAGTTGAGAGTTTGGCAGGAAAACCAGACGTTGCATAATTGACTTAACTTGTGCTTAGAGCTATGGAGGTGCATGTGGTGTCCTTGAGTGTCTACAAGAAGGGGGCTTCATCCGGATGGTGAAAAGAAGAGTGGTGAAGGGGAAGAAGAGCTTTCCAAGAAGAGAGCAAGAGTTGGGTAAAGCCCTCACCACAAAGGGAGGATGGCTTATTTCTGGGGTGAAGGGGAGGCTGCTGGTATCAAAACCCTGGCAAACCCAGGGAGGAAGACAGAAGCAAGACCTGAAACATGTCTGAGAGCCCTAGGGGGAAAGACCCACTCCCTCTTTCCATCAAGGAAGAAAAGAGAGACTTAGAGGAGCAATTTATAGGGGACCAAGTTATTTCCCCTGCCCTAATGCCAAAATAACTCCCACGGAACCAGGTGCAGTGGCGAATGACTGTAATCCCAGCGGCTCAGGAGGCTGAGGCAGGAGAATTGCAAGTTCAAAGCCAGCCTCAGCCATGGTGAGATTCTAAGCAACTCAGTGAGAGCCTGTCTCTAAATAAAATACAAAATAGGGCTGGGGATGTGGCTCAGTGGTTAGGCACCCCTGGATTCAATGTAGGTACCAAAACAATAAAAATAACTCTCACGATCAAAAGAGAGAACAGCTCACATTCAACATCTGGATAATCTAAATCTATGAGAATAACCACAAGAATGTGAAGAGAGATCACAGGTTGGGCTCCTTGTCCCAGAGGAACAGATATTTTCATTATTCTTCCTACAAGAGCCAATATTGGAGTTCCAGAAAGCATGTTCAGGCTGGGTGCACCCTAGCTGTCAATAGCTGATCTTGCAATAGCTGGTCTTCCTGCAGTCAGATGGGCATGAGCCCCATAAAATCACTGGGTCTAGCTGGTGATTTTTTTCCCCCTCAACCTATTTTGGTCTTATTTTAGAAATCTATTTGATTTTATTTTAGAAATGTACCGTTGGTACATTTTGTTTGGATTCCTTCTTGTTTTGTTCCTCATTTTTGTTAAGAATTTATTTCCTCTCTCTTCCTAAATTCCATTGAAAATAAATGAGAAATCCCAAAGGCGCATGCCTAGGTAATGAAAATATCTTTATTGTCCTTCTTATTAATGAATGTGGATCGTGAGAAAGTGTTCTGCCTCTGTGCTACTACGTCACTGATGTTGGAAACTGTTCCATTTATACAATCTACAGCAAAAAATTACATATTCTCCATGACTTTATAGTACTTTGTGCGGGAAAGGGTTGGATATGCACATTGATAAGAATGTTATTTAAACTTGAAGAAAACTGAGAAGAGCAGATGAGACCAAAAAAAAAAAAACAACAACAGAAATAACCTTAATGTTGTGTTTATAATACAAGTGATACATATTACATTAACTACATTAAAAAAAACATAATATGACATGAAAACTGTTGTCCACTCCCCTCCTGAATCTCAGATTCTCCCAGAACTAATTTGGGCTCCTCTTCCAGACACATCACTGCAAATATGCAGACATCTCAAAGATTTCCATGTGTTTGCATGTATGTTGTTTTGTCTCTGGGGTCCTAACATGACAGCAATATCGTGCCTCTCATTTGACAGTGTTCTTTTTTCCCACTTGATACATCTAGCCAATCTTACAAGACCACTGAGAATTCTCATGCTTGTAGCTCTTTTTCACTACTGCATAGTGTTTCAGTCAGCTTTTTCTCTGCGGTGACTAAATGACCCGACAGGCACAACTGCAGAGGAGGAAGAGTTTATTTGAGGGCTCAGAGGTCTCAGTCCATAGAGAGCAGGCTCCATCCCTCAGGGCTCGAGGGGAGGCAGGACATCATGGAGGAAGAGTGTGGTGGAGGGAAGCAGCTCACATGGTGATCAGGAAGCAGAGAGAGACTCCACTCTCCAGAGACAAATAGAGACCCCAAAGCCACGCCCCCAATGCCCCCTCCTCCAGCCACACCCACCTCCTCCAGCCACCACCCAGTTAATCCCATCAGGGGTCCATTCACTGGTTGGGTTAAGGCTCTCACCACCCAGTCATGTCTCCTCTGAACCTTCCTGCACCGTCTCACCCGTGAGCTTTTGGGGACACCTCACATCCACACCATAACACATAGTATCCTGCCATATATTTGCTGCAGGCTGCCCGGCCCCGGGCCGAGCGGGCTGGCTGAGCTCCGCTCCTGCCGCTGCTGTCGCTGAGCACTGCCTGCCGCACTCCTGCTGGGCGCTTCCCTGCTGCCAGCTTGCAATCTTGCAACCCGGTTGGGCACAAAAACACAAGCCAGTCAAACTGAAACAAAGTTTTATTTTGTGAGAGGCCGTGTGCATCCCCTAACAAGTGGGTCCACCACGTGTGTGTTCTACCTGAGCTGGGGGGCTCCACTTCCCCCGGAACACCCTCCTACCATCCTTTCCCAACCAATGGGAACTCTCCCATTATAAGAGTGACATGAGTAACCTGAGTCCCGAAACAGGCCCAGGTAAACAGCAGGAGTCCAATTACCATATGAATGTAACTTAACATAATCATAATCTGAATGGCTGGCTGGCAGTCACTAAACCCAAAGGTGCCTGTATCAATATTTTTGCTGTGGCTCCTAGCATATATTCATTTGCTTTATGTCCTTTATGGAAAGGACAACCACAGATTTAACCAACAGACATTTATTTTCTCACGGTTATGGAGACAGGAAGTCTAAGGTAAAGATGCCAGGGTTGGTTTCTGGTGAGGGCTCTCTTCCTTACTTGCAAATGGCCACCTTCAGACGGTGTCCCCAAAGGGGCCTCTTCTCTGTGCATTACCAGTGCCTCTTTCTCTAAAGGACATCAATCTTTTCAGATTAGGACCCCACCCTGACAACCTCATTGAACCTTAATTACTTCCTTAATTGCTACTAATCTCTCCAAACACATACACATTGGGAATTAGGGACTAAATAAATGAATTGGGATGGGGGGGTTACACAATTCCATTCCATAGCGTACAGAATGGATGTCCTCTATTAATTGGTTGAATGCTCTCTGCTGTGAGGCAGACCCCTTACTTTTGGCTCTGAAGCTCAGATACAGTATGATTCCTTCCGCTCTGGCACCCAAAGCAGCCTAGATTTCCTTTTTAGCCCTGGAGAAATAGGAGGAGGCAGGAGAGAGGGAACAAAGATAGGGGGAGAGGAGGGAGCGACTGGTTCCTAAAGGCTGATGCCCAATTACTCATCCTCACTAGCCCACAGAGTTTCCAGCTTCTCTCCCAGCTAAGCTACAAAGTGGGAGAATCTGGCATTTGAGCGTGCCAAGTTGGAGGAGGCAGGCCAGAAATGTCCTGTGTGGGCCGAGAGCTTTCCTGGAGAATTAGCATTCCCAGTGGGAAACCTGGGAGGACTTCAGGCTGCAGGCAGACACCCCAGCTCTGGTTCCAGCCACTACCCAGATGGAGCTGTGCGGGGAGATGCAGCCAATACCCGAAACGCACTCTTCCCCATTCTGTGTGGTTCACGCGAGGCGCCTCATGGGCATGCTCTCCCAATTCCCCCGTGCCAGGGAAAGACCTGGAATCCTTTGTATATTCCTATCAAAGAATAATGATTCAGGGCAGACCAAACATCTTTTTTTTTTTTTTTTTGTCAATCTGCAAAGGCTCTCTGGATGTGTGCTAAGCTAGAGAGAAAACCTTCAACATCTAGTCTAAGCCAGTGGTACTCACCCACGGGCAATTTGGATGCCCAGAAGACAGTTGGCAAAGTCTGGAGACATTTTGATTGTCTCATGGCTCGGGAGGGGGCTCCTATGTTACTGGCAGGTGATACGAAGGGATCAGTGAGGCTGCTAATAGCATCTGGTGATGCACAGGATTCGCTTCTGAATGAGGAATTATCCAGGCCCAAATGTCAACAGGGCTGAGCCTGAGACTCTCTGCTCTAAGCCACATAATGGAAATTTACGGGGACCTTACGATTGAGAAGATAATTCCAGAGAATATTGACATCTTAATTTTGCAGTGGAGGAATGTGAGATAATAAGCCGGCAGTCCTCCAAAATGGCTGCTCTGAGTGTTTCTTTGCAACAGTGGGTCTCTGAAGCCATCGATTTCCTTTTATATTTGTCAGATGGCCACTGAAGACTTCTGTTCAATTTCTCCGCCATGACCCACAGGATGCTTGGAGAGCAGCGTGTGACCTCCACAGCCATCCCAAGCTTGGCATGCTCCGAGGCCAGATGCAGCTGGGTTACTTCTCACTGTCAAGTGGCTTTTAAAGATTTCAGCTCCCAAATGAAGATCCACCTTGAGTGAGATCATAATGAGAGACTCCCAAGGTGTTAGGAGGATTAATTAGTTAACTTTGGTCAGGTGCTTTGAAGATAACAAGTCCACTTAGAGTCCTAACTACAATAATTAGGCAAATGAGGCACTTTTTAGCCGTTCCCCCTGGCTTTGATCCTGCCTGGCTCTCCATTTCCCTGAGCAGTTTTGCTGGGAGGAAGGATATGGGAATCAGCAGAGTGGCCAGAAGCAGAAAAATGCAAACCTCATTTGTGACGGCCTTTTTCAGATTCTCTTTTAATGGTGAGATGAGGAGAAGGAAGAAAAAAAAAAAAAACATCCCAAGGGAAATTAAAATCCTTTAGTCGTGATGGAAGACTTCAAGTTATTACTGCGGGAACACCAATCAGTAAATTAGAAAAATGGTGTATTCTCTCATTCGTATTCATTCATTCCGTCTGTCTCTTCCTCCCTCTCCCCATGCCCTCTGCACAGAGGAAACCCACGTGATGATGAGATGCTGCTAGGCGTCTCTCAAGGAGACCGCGGTTCACGGTAGAGCCATCTCTCTTTCCCGTGCAGACTCCTTTAATCCCTTTGGAGTGGGTTTCCTTCTTCACCTAGAACCATTCCCCTGGTCCTGGTCGCCGTTTTGTGTTTGCATGGTGTTTGAGGGGTGGAATGGAACCAGAAAGCACCGACTGTGTCCAGACACTAGCCTGGGACCCTATCGAATCCTCCAACATCTGTTGAAATAGGTACAGTCACCTCCCAGCTACAGGTGCCCACACCAATGTTCCCAGAGGCCATTCTCATGACGGTGGTCACAAGCTGGGTCTGTCTCCAAGTCAGCCACACCTTCCCGGGTTCTCCCCACTCTGGAGTTTGGGGTTCCTTGTTCACCTCCAATTAGTACTTTCTATTCCCTTTTCTTGTTCCCTTGTTCCTATAAACCTAGTAAGCACCAACCGCTCCCCCACGGACTCATTCTTAGGTGTTCTTTTCTATTGCTTCTATTTTCTATTCTTTTCTCTTTTCTCTTTCTTCCCTTTCCTGGCTGAGATGGATGGCTCCTCAAATTTGCTGCATATCAGAATCACCTGGGGGAGCTTTTGAGACTTCTCAGATCAATGAGCTCAGAATCCCTGACACTCAGCATTTCTTCTGTTCTCCCGAAGCTCTCCAGATGATTCCAAAGTGCGTCAGTCTGGAGAACCCAGGGCATGCCTGCTCTCCCTTCCCCGACGCACTTCTCAGATGTGATTACCTCCAGACGTGACCTATGTCTCTATCGGGTCCCGGTTTCCCATCCACACTTCAAAGTCAGCGTGTCCAAAGGGTAGGGTCGCCAAATTTAGCAAGTGAAAATATCCAAAGTCCTGTGGCCCTCGAATTTCCCACAGGAGATTCCCTAAACATGGATTCATTATTTATCTGAAATGCTCCTGGGCCTCGGGCATCGTGGGTGGCGATGCTACCAAGCAGAAAATGGCCTCTTCTTTTCACCTCGGCCTGTGCCCCTTAGCTCAGGGGGGAGCTTCACAGCCCTCCCGGGAACCCCTTGGTGACCCTCAGAGCCATCTTGGACCTCTCCTTCTCGTCCACCCCCACATCCATCCCCGCTGATTGACCTGCCCTCTCCCAGCCTGAAATGCTTCTCAGCTCTCCTCTCCTGGCTCCTTGGCTGATGGTGGCGCCCTAGTCTACCCTCATGGTCTCCATGTTCAGGATGGCGTCAGCTTTGTCACCGGACCCCTGTGTGTCTATACTCTAGGCTCATTTCTCGGATAATCCAGTTGCTAGGATTATGGAACACAAACCTGATCGTGGCACTCTGAAAGCTTCCATGGCCACTCACTGCTGAAGGACAAGGCAGGCTGGGCCCTCAGGACCGGCCCATGACCTGACTTCCCAGCAGACACCGTCATCCCGCCATAGATGACCACAGGTCCCGGCTCCTGCCTGCCCCTGGGCTTTGCTCCAGCTGGACTGCCTTCTCCTTCCGGACAGAACCCTACACACCCAAGGTCAAACCAAACCAAGCCAATTTCTGAAAGTCCCTCTTGAAGTCTCCCTTCCACTTCCCAACCTCTTAGCCATTTCTGCAGGTCTGTCTTTGTACCACTCAGAGGGTGTCGACCAAGTCCCCCATCCTTACATGCTCTTTCGAGACACCAGCATCTTGATCCTGCACCGATGTCAAGCTTTCTAATCAGTCTCACACAATGGCTTCCTGTTCTGGTTGGATGTGAGGTGTCCCCCAAAAGCTCACATGTGAGACGGTGCAGGAAGGTCCAGAGGAGACATGACTGGGTGGTGAGAGCCTTAACCCAACCAGTGAATGAACCCCTGATGGGATTAACTGGGTGGTGGCTGGAGGAGGTGGGTGTGGCTGGAGGAGGGGGCATTGGGGGCGTGGCTTTGGGGTCTCTATTTGTCTCTCGAGAGTGGAGTCTCTCTCTGCTTCCTGATCACCCTGTGAGCTGCTTCCCTCCACCACACTCTTCCTCCATGATGTCCTGCCTCCCCTCGAGCCCCGAGGAGTGGAGCCTGCTGTCTATGGATGGAGACCTCTGAAACCGTGAGCCCCCAGATAAAACTCTTCCTCCTCTACAGTTGTTCTGATCAGGTCTTTTCAGCAAAAAAGCTGACTAGAACACTTCCACAATTGCCCCCTCCTATTGTGGCCTTTTTAAACTAGGCCACACCTTGTCACTGATCTGGCTGTGTGGCCCCTTCCCTTATAATCCCTCCCCTTTCCCTTTGCTGGGCACAGCCCGCAACTGTTTGAGGACACACGAGCTGAGCCTCCACTGCCTAGAATCTGAATCCCAGTGTCCGTCAGCTTTCTGGGGCCAGAGGAGCCAGCTCTTCCCATGAGTGCAGGGGAGAGAAAGGCCCCAACCCTGGCAGCCTTCAGCGGTGATTGGCAGGTGTAAGGCCTGTGATTCACCCCGCCTCTCAGACTTCTCCAGTAGGATCGCAATTCCACCATTTGGCCAGCGCACTGGTTCCATTAATGAGGTTCTTGGCATAAAAGTGAGCTAGCAGAGATCGAAATAAAACACACAGACTCAGTTACCTTATGACCAGGTCCGAGACGGCTCCCCTCTCTGGCTCCCACCTCGAACCAACTGTAGGGCAGCAAGGATTACTCAGCGCTAGCAGGAGAGAGAGAGAGGGAGCTCTCCAGGGAGTAGCCTTTTATTGGGGAACAAGAGATTCAGGGGAGAATTCCATCCAATGAAGGTTGAGGGGGGACTGCACTCCAAGGTCAGGGTCAGTGATTGGGCCCCCCGGGGTCAGTGGTCAGTCACACCCCTACACGGACGGGTTGTCTCATCAGGAGAGGGCTGGGAAAGCTCCGACACAGCCAGAACGCCTCAGACCCTAACTGGGAGTCACCCAGTCACGTGTGAGAATGGCTTTCCACAATTGTCCCCACTGTCAATTTGCTTAACTCTCTAATTGCCTCATTCTGTCTCAACCCCTCATCCTTTTTCCATTAATAAAATAATTACTATCCCAATAAGCCAAGTGCCCTTCGATTCTTCACTCAGGATCTGCTACTGGGCGTCTCCCCAGCCAAGACCCTGGTGGGTGAAGTCGCATCGTCTTTTCTTGGTGTGCTAGATCATTCACACAAGGGTGCCCGATGAGTGGCACATCACAAAGGACTGGCAGCCTGTCCAAACCCAGAGAGTTTTCATGAATTCCTTCTCTCTTTCTTATCGAATCCTATTCCTAAAACTGGGGAGAATTTTCATCATGAGCTCTTTGGGGGTATGTTGTTTAGGCAATTCCCAGCCACCCCGGACGTGTCCCCTTCACCCGTAAAGGAGATGCCTTGGGATCCATGTTTACCATCTCTGACCCCAGCCATGAAGGATTGCATAGGGCAGCCATCTGACCCCCACGGGAGCAGTAAGATCCGTGCTCTGAGGAACACGGGGTTAGGACTTAGACACTGTAGTTCAGTCCCACTGAAGAAAAAAGACAAGAATAATGGGAGAAGTAATGGGGAAAGCTAGTCTGCAGGAGGGGGACCATCAACCAGGCAGAGATGAGGGGAGGAGAGTGCTGTTGTGGTCCCTGGCTGTGTTTCCGCCCCTGGCTGGAGCTCAGCCCCCTCTCTCCACGGCTTCTAAGATGCAGCCTGTGCCCTTCTAGTGCTAGATATGCCTTTAAGTGCCTTAGTTAGCTCAAGTTGGTCCCATTACTTGCCACCAAAGGGTCCTAATGAATAACGGTTTCCATGGAGCCCGCTTTAAAAGAAGAGAAACATCTTTGATGTGCTTTCTGGTGGTATATTTTGCCCAAAACACTCAGGTGGCCAAGAGTGAGTATCCACTGCCCACAGGAGGACTGCTGGGCACAGGTGGGGAGCTCGGGGGCGGGTGGGGGGGTTGGTGTTTTTATTGTCTGACAAACTTTCACTTTTTTTTCCCTACCTTTCATTTGTCCATACAACTGGAATATTTGGGTATCATTTTGCCTCTCGTCTCTGTTCAGTCTTAACTTCGGGGCCCTTGGCAACAACAGGCTTTGAAATTGTAAGTACTTCTCTTCAGCAGGATGAAACAGAGGAAAACAACCAATGCCACCTTTCAGCTATTCTAAAAATTTGATCTGCTAAAACATATGTTTTCAAAGAATCGGAGTCAGTCTGTTGATTTTCCCACCCTCCTCCTGCTTAAAGTCCCAATCCTGAGAAAATGGGCCAGTCAGGAGCCAGTATCGGAAGGGATACAGTGGTTCACGGATGCAAGGATGACCCCAATTAATGGCTTCTCTGTGTTCATTCCTTCTGTCCTGAACTTTAATGGGCCTGTGTCAGTAGGGTTCTGGACTAGCCTTAGGACTTGGGTTGGCCAAAAGAGTGCAGTGGAAATTCTGAGCCTAAGTCTTACAAGGCCTTTAATAACTCACTTATTTCCTTGCCCTTGTTCACACTTGGATTCCAGCTAGACAGTGAGACCTAACCTTGGCTGGTGTGATGGGGGATGAGAGGCAACGCACAACCAAGTCATTCTATTTATTTTATTTTATCGGAGACCAGCCAGCCCCAGCCAAGCGGCTAGCAGTCTTCAGACACACAAGCAAGGCCTGCAAGATCAGCAAACCATGTCTACACCAGCAGAACCCTCCAGGGGGGCCCATAGAGTTGGGGAACAATGATAAGTGGTGGTTGTTTAAAGCTACAAAGTTTCAGTGGGATTTGTTATAGGTCCTCATTGCAGTACAACCTTTCTTCAATCGAATTATAAATGCTGAAGTTCGTAATATGAAACTTGAAAGATACTAGTTCTCTCTACATGGATTATCAACAGATTTAAAGGCTTTATTCCACATGATGGGTTGAATGGGTTGTATTGTGTACCTGGAATTCATAGGGATTTGGGTATCATCAGAAAGAGAGTCATCTTCTAGAGCAGAGGTTAGTATAAGGCCTAGCCCAAGGGGCAAATCCCACCCCTGGCCAGTTTTTGCAAATAAAATTTTATTGGAATGTAGTCACACCCTTTTGCTTACATAACAACTGTGGTTGATTCTGCACTGTGTCAGCAGAATTGTGTCATTGTGACAGTGACTATGTGGCCTTCAAAGTCTAATATAATTACTTCCTGGCCCTTTGTACAGAAAAAAGAAAAAAAAATCACCAACTCCCATAGAGAAACTAAAACTAAGATTCTAAGTGCTAACAGTTGGAAGAGATGTGCCTTGTGGATTAAGCCTACCAGGGTAGAGAAAACAGGGATTTCAAATTAGAAGCAAACCCCTGATATTGTAGAGAGAGATAGATGCTCCAAACAGCAGCCCCCCCCCCCAATTGGATTGGAGGTGCTTTGCCCTTGGACACAGGGTGTGCAGCATCCTCCCTGGGGGAAACAGCAGGGAGCTATTTAATTAATGACCAGTAACAATTCTTCTACTCCACAGCAGGGAGCTGAGCTCCTTCTAAATATAAATGTCACCCTTAAACTCCTGAAGAATCACTTTTCACAGAGTCTACATCGTGGAGGCTGCAATTCTTCTCTCTAGAATGCAACTTTTTTTTCCCCCTTTTGTTTTGAATGTAAGAAACCGTAAAGAAAATATTGCCAAGAGATCAGTTCCAATTAACTCTGTCACTGATTTACTGCCTAATAAATAAACAGAGGGAGCGTCATGAAGATTAACCAAGCTTCTCATGGATGATGGATCCCAGACACTCAAATAGTTCCTCCTGTCAACTCTCTCATTTGAGCATGAAAATATCGGGGAGCAGAAAGGTAGGGGTGGATGACACGGAGAAAATTTTCCTTCTAAATTCATCTTAATTGAAATGTATGAGGGAAATACATCATTGAAAGGAACAGGTCATTGGCCTTTGTAATGTAAATAAATTAGGCTGTGATTTATCCCCCCCTCCCATCCCTGCACTTCTTGCCTCATGGATGGACTCTTTGTTATGTGTCACATTGTGCAAGACCCCCACCTGAAAGTTGGGCACACATGCCAAGTCACCATGCACCAAATACTGCAGTGAGCCTCCACCCAAGCCTGGTTTGGCTCAGCTTCCCCCAGCTCCATCTCATGACTACAACTCCGCTCAGCTCACACCCCAGACTGGACGCTTCCTTGACCTCTCTTCTCATTTCTCCAACACACCATCACATTCTGTCAGTTTATCCGTTGACGTACAACCCCCCTGGGACGACTTCTCCCCAACAGCAGTGCCATGGGCCTTGGTCGACTACGGCCTCCGCATCTGTTGCCTAGACACCGGGGCCATCCTCTGTAAGTGGTCTCCGCACTTTAGGGCCAGTTCTCCCCCCGACAGCAGCCAGAGGGATCTTTCCAGGAAGTCAGCAGGTCAAACTTCTCCCCTGTCTCTTATGGCTTAGATAGAGGTGTTCCCCCAAAAGCTGGTGTGGGAGACAGTGCCTTCATCCCTTGGGTGGAGACCAGGGAAGCCAGTATTCTGCCTTCTCCAGGACAGTCCCCGCCAACTCTGAATTTCCAGGTCCCATTTCAGTAGAGTTGAACTTGAGAAACCCTGGGCCTACTCACATGTTTTCTCCTAAGAGAAAGATATTTCAAACTCTCTCTTTCCAAAGGAGACTTTCCTCTCTTCTCCCCCCACTCCCCGTTCAGTGCGATATGATTTAACACCACCTGGAGAAAGAAGGCGGGACTCTGTCTCTCACCTCCCACTTGAACAGAAGCTCCCTGCAGGTAGGTGGTTCTCTCTGGTTCACCACTGGTTCTACCAGGACTGGGGCAAGGCTGGCACATAGTGGGCCTTCCAGAGATCTCTGAGATGAGTGCGGGGGGGGGGGTGGGGGGTGGGGTGGGGGGGGCATTGATGCCACTTGCCCACAGCCATGCAAGGTTAATAAGAAGAAAGCCTTGCATTGCTCTGTCAGCCCCTTTAAGCCCTGCGCACATGCAAACCATCCAAGGAACAGCTCTGTGCTCGTTATAGAAATGCCACTTTAGGACCATTCTCTTAGCTGTCTCCTTCCAATTCTCCATGGTCTTCCCACGCCTCCCAGGCAGGAATTCTAGATCCATGACCCCCCTCGACAAACGATGATTTCCTGTATCTCTCTGACTTCTCTTTCTAATCCAAAAATGCCTGATGCAAATGAAGAGGGAACGTTGGGCAGCCCCAGCCCAGCCACACCCCAGCCGTCACTCTGTCAGCAAACTCCACTGTCCATGTTGGATTAGTGGCTGAACCTCTGGTTCTCTGTAGCTTTTCCCTCCTGGACAAAATGACCAGTCTCTTCAGCACCGACTTGGCAATAACAGAGGAATCCTTGACATGATGATCCTAATTTAAAGACGGCATGAATTCCTAGCTTTTTTTTTTTTTTTTTTTATTCTATGAAGGTGAAATTGTGAGAGTCCTTTGTTCCTGCAAAAGCCATGAGCTTTTATCTTAAAGTGACTTCAGATTTTACTTTTCAAATCTTTGGCATTTCTGTATTTCAAAGTTGGACATTTTAACTTTGGGCTTAACTTTTGGGTTTTGGCCAATTGCTATGGATTTGACTCTATTTCAACCCTGCTCCCCAAGTCGGACCCTCTGCCCCATGCCCATGTGTACACACGCTGACGACGTATCGATCATGCTTTATCCATATCCATTGTCACCGCAGAAATATTGGCAGGAGATGGCTGGGGCGGTGGCTCAGTGGTAGAGCACTTGCCTAGCATGGGTGAGGCACTGGGTTCGATTCTTAGCACCACATATAAGTAAATAAACAAACAAACAAACAAACAAACCAATAAAAAGAAACACTGGCAGGAGATGGCTGGTTGTCAGAGGGAGCACCCTGGACACCCCCAGTGTTGCAGAGTGGGTGCTGCCACGTCCCTCCTTGGAGGAAGGTTCTGGACTTTTGACTGTGGTCTTGCTTTTCCACCCTTATCGGACGTTGCATGCTCTCCACTGCTCGGGAGACTATTCCTAATGGAATGGCTCTTGGCAGCCTTCTTGGCATGCAGCGGAGCAATCCCATTTCTCATTTGGGATTTCCTGTCAACCTTGACCTCCCCGGGCTCTGGCTGGGAACGGAGCCGGCAGACGAGCCCAATTCCAGCCTTGCTTCACCCAAATGACTTCTTCCTTAGGAGAATCTCTTCCCTCTCCATGATCCTTCTGAGCTCTTCGACTAGAGAGAAGTCCCGAGGCTTTCTGAGTCATATTCAAGCCCTCGTTGTGTTGGCTGAAAAAATTCAAATTAGCAAAGCCCAGGAGAAAGTGACTAAGACAATCAGTGTTTTAAGAAACTGTACTATATAACGAACATGAAGCGGGAGGTCACAGAGCGGAAAGAATTCAATCTTTGGCGTTGGTTCCAATTCTGTTCTACTTTAAATGTGCTGTGTGAACCAAGGTAGATCACTGAACCTCTCTGGGCTTCAGTCCCTGCCCCTCATGGGATTTAGAATATCTATTATTTTAGAATTCAGGGAAGGATTAAGAGTACATATAGTGCCTAATAAAGAGTCTGACACATATTAGGGGCTATTTGTATTTGTACTGAAAATCTTTGCTGTGGCATATTTATGCTTTGTGAAAAAAACCCAGCCCAGTGCTATATTAGAACTCACAACTGAGTTCTAATCAGGCTCCCTCCGTCGTCATCTATCTGCCTGTGAGACCTTGGGTCACAGGGACATTTCTCCTGCCTGAGTCTCTGAAATGCCATTCATTCAGGACTTCAGGGTGTCTTTTTAGTATGCACCGCCGTGGATCTTATCAACCTGTGATCTTGTTTATGGCCAATTATTTGAGTGATAGACCATGTTTCAGCCTAGTTCTCTGAGCTCTCTGGGTCTTGCATGTTACTGGGCTTTGGATGCGGACCGTCCCCCCAAACCCATATGGAAATTTGATTCCCTATCTAATGGTGTTGAGAGGTGGTGGGATCTTTGAGAGATTATTAAGACACAGGGGTCTCTGCACTTGCAAATGGACTAATGCTTCTTGAGAGATTGATTTAGGTCTCTCGGGAGTGAGTTGGGTGTCCTGGGACAGGCTTATGAGTAACTGTGAGAGTGGTGTTTTTTGTTTTTGTTTTTAAAGAGAGAGAGAGAGAGAGAGAGAGAGAGAGAGAGAGAGAGAGAGAGAGAGAAGAAAATTTTTTAAATATTTATTTTTTAGTTTTCGGTGGACACAACATCTTTGTTTGTATGTGGTGCTGAGGATCGAACCCAGGCCGCACGCATGCCAGGCGAGCGCGCCACCGCTTCAGCCACATCCCCAGCCCAAGAGAGTGGTTTTTAATAAAGCAAATTTACCCGAGGTGCTTTGCTTCTTCTGCATGCATCTGTTCCCCCCACTAACCTATGCTCCAACATGAGACCCTCACCAGAAGCCAAGAGGGTTTGGGGCCGTGCTCTTGGACCTCCCTGTGAGATAAACCTTTTTCCGTTGTAAATCACTCAGTCTCAGGTATTTTATTATAGCACAGAGAGCAGACTAAGCCATAAGTGGTTGAGTTACCGGAGCCCATTCCCTTCTCCTGAGCACTTCATGAAGAGCAATGACAACTGACTTTGACAGATGACAGCTCTTACATTTGTATGGAGTTTTAAAGCTTTGCAAAGTCGTAGGACACCAAAATGTCTCACTTGTCATTCACTGGAATCCTGGGAGGCAGATGTGCCCATTTTATATTAAAAAAAAAGGAAACTGAGGCCTAGAGGAAATTTGCCCTGTGTTGTCTAGGGAATTAAGTCCAGGTTTCCCGTCCTCACTGGCTCTCCCACGACAGTACACATGCAGTGGTTTTCATCTTCAGATTGAAGGCCACTCTGGCTCCTGAGTCTCAAAATAGCCCAGCACCACAATGACACTCAGCTCATCTCTGCGCAGTGCATGTGGGGGCGTGTCACCAGGCTGCGTCTCTTCAACCTGGGTAGGAGTTCTGGCCGGCTTCCATCCCAGTGAGTAATGGCTTCTCAACAGAGGACCCGGGTGCCTTTTGACAGAGAGTGAGTGGATCCTGATGATGACGACGGCGAGGGTAACAGCAGCTGATATTGATTCAGGGCTTTCCGAGCGCTGGGGCAGGTGCCTCCCAGGGCTGAGCTTGCCTCTCATTAATGAGCTTCCCGATGAAGAAGAGCTTCAGTGCACAAGTTGTAAATCACTCAGCCTCAGGTATTTTGTTATAGCACAGAAAGTGGACTATGACATAGTTGTTGAGTTGCCCTGGGGCCTGAGAGGAGACTAAGCCACAGAGCTGGGGGACTTGTTCAATGTCACATGGCAGATGTGATAGTTTGGATGGGAGGTGTCTCCCAAGAGGTAAAATGATTGGGTCCTGGAGCCAGAACCTAACCCGTCCATCCTAGTTTGGATGGACCGACTGGGTGCTAACTGTGGGCAGGTGGGCCGTGGCGGGGGGAGGTGGTTCCCACTGTCCTGCAGGGTGCCTCTCCTCCCCCACTCCCTGAGCACGATTCCTGCCATGAAGAAGCAGCATTCCTCCCCCACACCCTCCCACCATGGCCTTCTGTCTCCTGGGGGTCATGGACTGAACTTCTGGAACCATCACCCGAGTCCACTTTTCCTCCTCCTGGTTGTGCTTCTCAGGTATTCAGGCCACAGGGAGGGAAGCCTGGCCAACACAGCAGGTGAGCAAGTGTTTTAGCTTCTGTCCGTCTGTCCTCCTGGAAGGCAGAGTACACATCCTTAACACTCGCCTGCTGCCTCCATGGACAAACCCACTCAACAGAGTTCCCTGCAGGCCTTCCTGGGCCCAGGACCCTACCAGGGCTGGGCAGGATTCCCCATTGCCTGTGGAAGGTGGAAGTCACGGGTGGACAGAGTCAGGCCCTCGGAAGGAGCCAGTGCGGGGCTGCACCAGTAATGTGAGAACCAAGAACCCTTCCCAGCTGTGTGGGGATGGAGTCTCAGGGGAACATGGATGGGAGTGGGTTAGGAGAAGAAACCAAGTACGCTTCCGGGAGGCACAAGAGGACTTTAAAAGGCACTGTCTAAAATAAGCAATAGCGTGTTTTTTAAATGTTCCTTTTTTATTAATTGATTTTATTTTTTAAATAAGTGACAGCAGAGTGCATTACAATTCTTATTACCCATATACAGCACAATTTCTCATATCTCTGGTTGTATATAAAGTATGTTGACACCAATTCGTGTCTTCATACATGTACTTTGGATGATGATGTCCATCACATTCCACCATCCTTGCTAACCCCCTGCCCCCTCCCTTCCCCTCCCACCCCTCTGCCCTATCTAGAGTTCCTCTATTCCTCCCATGCTCCCTCTCCCTACCCCACTTATATCAGAGAAAACATTCAGCATTTGGTTCTTTGGGATTGGCTAACTTCACTTAGCATTATCTTCTCTAACTCTATCCATTTTCCTGCAAATGCCATGATTTTATTCTCTTTTATTGCTGAGTAATATCCCATTGTGTATATATGCCACATTTTAAAATCCATTCAAATCCAGGGGCATCTAGGTTGGCTCCACAGTTTAGCTATTGTGAATGGAGCTGCTATAAACAATGACATGGCTGTGTTCCTGTAGAATGCTGTTTTTAAGTCCTTTGGGTATAGACTGAGGAGAGGGACAGCTGGGTCAAATGGTGGTTCCATTCCCAGATTTCCAAGGAATCTCCATACTGCTTTCCATATTGGCTGCAGTTTGTTCTCAGCAAAAGAAACAATCTGTGAGGTGAATAGAGAGCCTACATCTTGGGAGCAAATCTTTACCCCTCATACCTTAGATAGAGCTCTTATCTCTAGGGTATATAGGGAACTCAAAAAGCTAAGCACTAATAATAATAATAATGATAATAATAATAACAACTACTCAATCAACAAATAGGTCAAGGACATGAACAGATACTTCTCAGAAGAGGTCACAATCAATCAAAAATATATGAAAAAAATGGTCATCTCTAGCAACCAGAGAAATGCAAATCAAAACTATTCTAACATCTCACTCCAGTCAGAACGGCAGCTATTATAAAGACAAACAACAATAAATGTTGGCGAGGATGTGGGGGAAAAGGTACACTCATACATTGCTGGTGGGACAGCAATATAGTTTTATAAGAGATAAGTTATAGAATTAATAAGTCATAGTCTATATATTAATAGACTTAAATCAATAAATAGAAGATAATAAAAATAAAAGTTAATGTTAAAATACTTCAATAGGTTTTAGGCATTAAGATAGAAATCCCCCTATAGCCTCATATCACACACAGACATGGACTTAAAGATGTTAATGATCAGGTGTAGATAATAACAGTGATGAGCATATGTGTGTGTATGGGCCCATAGGTTACCTAGAGTCCCAGGCAAATGTCGAGATGATATAAGTTAAGTCACAAGATAGAAATCATGAAGATGTAGGCATATTAAGGCAAAAAACGTCTAGCTGCTGTTTTGGCTTCTGTGATCAGCTCTCTTGCTTGCTAGGGACTTCCCAAGGCTTGTGTTTTGGTCCTTAAATGATGAAGGTTTGGGCCAGGAAGGGGCTGTCCTCCCTGGGGACTACGGCCTCTGTGTCTGTGGGAAACAGTCCCTGGCTGGGTAATAAAGCTCTCTAATTGGATTTAGATTCAGACTCTGCGTGATTTCTGGGCCATCTCCCCGCAACCGCACGACCAAAGCAGGCACATCTCTGGAAGCTGATCATGTTTAAGTTTTAATGGGGCTGAGACGAAAGGAGGAGGGAGAAGAAAGCAAAGAAATGAGAATCGAGGAAATGCCAATCAAGAAAGTTGGATTGGCCACTAAAAGAAATAGATGCATGCGATGTTTTAAGCAGAAAAATAGGAGACTCAATTTTGAGGAGCTCATTCTGTTGACTGGCAGATGGACAGCAAAGAGGAGCAGTAGTCGGAGGCCCAGTTAGCAGGCTATCGTCAAAGCCCAGCAAAGAAAAAAAAAATGATGCAGGAAACATCTAAGAGTGGAAATCAAGAGGCCAAGAAAGGAGGAGGCACATGGGACAGAGTATGCTGACATGGAGGTTAGGTGAGGGAGAGGTGAGGGGATGGATAGATAGAATGGGTAGATGGTTTTGTTTGGGGGTTTTGTTTTGTTTTTTGGATACTGACGATTGAACCCAGGAGCACTGGACCACTGAGCCCCATCCCCAGCCCTGTTTTGTATTTTATTTAGAGACAGAGTCTCCCTGAGTTGCTTAGGGCCTCCGTTTTTCTGAGGCTGGCTTTGAACTCACGATCCTCCTGCCTCAGCCTCCCAAGCTGCTGGGATGATAGGTGTGGGCCACTGTACCCAGCTGGGTAGAGAGTTTTGTACTCATGGAGATAGTAAAATTGAGGGAAGGAACGGGCTCAAGAGGAAACCCTGCATTTGTTTTTGGTTTTCTGAAAGCAGATAGAGATATCCCAAGGCATCTGAGGGTAAAGTTGGAGTTCAAGGAGAAAACCTTTCACAAGATACAAACTGGGATGGCTGTCAGTTCACCCCGTAGCCGGTGGCCACATGGATACTGTCAACTTCCAGCTGTGCCTGACTTATCTAAGGCAGTGGTTCTCAGCCAGGGGTGTCCCCCCTCCTCCACCCAGGGGGGTGTGGGATGAGACCTGAAGTGGGTGTTATTGGCACACAGTGGGCAGAGGCCAGGGGTGCTTCTGCATATCACACAGGCACAGGGACACTCTGCACGATGAAGACTCACACTGACCAGAGCGTCAGTGGTGCTGAGGGGGAGGAACCCTGGTCTAGGGGGAGAGGTGTCTAGTTAGTAGGGCCAAACGGAGTTTCCTCCTCGTGGAATCAAGACAGCCAAGGGGTACTTAGAGCTGGAAGGCAGCTCGAGGGAAGCCATTTTTTGACAATATCCCAGAAGAAACGTGGGTGAGCACCTGCTGCCCCTCACCTGCCCCAGCTTTCCTGGTGGTCTGGTTTTTCCTTTGTGCCTGTATATTATCCTAAGACCCAAAATATTATTTTATGTTTGCTCTAATTTGGATCTATAATATTCCATATAGTAAAGACTTGGTCCCTATCAATGGTGCCAGTGGATGGTGGTGGAACATTTAAGGAGTGGGACCTAGTTATAGGTTTTATTTAGGTCATTGGGAATACACCCTCAAGGGGAATTTGGGGGTCCCAGTCTCTTCTCTTTCTGTTCCTGGCTTCCATGAGGTGAACAACATTCTCAGCCACATGCTCTCACTATAATGTGCTGCCTCACCACAGTTCCAAAAGCAACAGGTCAATAACCATTGGACTGGAATTTTCAAAACTGTGAGTCCAAATGAACCTTTTACCTTTTTTTTTTTTTTTTTTTTTTTTAGTTTTTAGGGTTTGTGTGTGTATGTGTGTTTTTTTTTTTTTTATTGGTCGTTCATAACATTACATAGTTCTAATACATCATATTACACGGTTTGATTCAAGTGGATTATGAACTCCCGCTTTTACCCCGTATACAAATTGCTGTATCACATCAGTTACCCTTCCATTGATTGACATATTGCCTTTCTAGTGTCTGATGTATTCTGCTGTCTGTCCTATTGTCTACTATCCCCCCTCCCCTCCCCTCCCCTCCCCTCCCCTTTTCTCTCTCTACCCCTTCTACTGTAAATCATGTCTTCCATTTGTATTCTCTTGACTTACCCCTCCTTACCTCTTATATGACATTTTGTATAACCCTGAGGATCGCCTTCCATTTCCATGCAATTTCCCTTCTCACTCCCTTTCCCTCCCACCTCTCATCCCTGTTTACTGTAAATATTCTTCTCAAGCTCTTCGTCCCTACCCTGTCCTTGTTTACACCCCTTATATCAAAGGAGTCATTTGGTATTTGTTTTTTAAAGATTGACTAGCTTCACTTAGCATAATCTGCTCTAATGCCATCCATTTCCCTCCAAATTCTATAATTTTGTCATTTTTTAATGCAGAGTAATACTCCATAGTGTATAAATGCCACATTTTTTTTATCCATTCATCTATTGAAGGGCATCTAGGCTGGTTCCACAGTCTTGCTATCGTGAATTGAGCTGCTATGAACATCGATGTAGCAGTGTCCCTGTAGCATGCTCTTGTTAGGGCTTTAGGGAATAGACCGAGAAGGGGAATAGCTGGGTCAAATGGTGGTTCCATTCCCAGCTTTCCGAGAAATCTCCATACTGCTTTCCAAATTGGCTGCACCAATTTGCAGTCCCACCAGCAATGAACAAGAGTGCCCTTTTCCCCGCATCCTCTCCAGCACTTATTGTTGTTTGACTTCCTAAAGGCTGCCAGTCTTACTGGAGTGAGATGGTATCTTAGGGTAGTTTTGATTTGCATTTCTCTGACTGCTAGCGATGGTGAGCATTTTTTCATGTACTTGTTGATTGATTGTATGTCCTCCTCTGAGAAGTGTCTGTTCAGGTCCTTGGCCCATTTATTGATTGGGTTATTTGTTATCTTATTGTCTAATTTTTTTACCTTTTTAAGTTGATTTATCTCAGGTATTTGTTACAGTAACAGAAAGCTGACTACCACAATGTTCCCATTAAACTTTGATTAGCCCCAGTTTGCTTATAACCAAAGGACTTGTATTTTGTTAGTACTTTTGGTTGCCAGTGACAGAATTCTATTTGAAGTTAGTAAAAGTTAAAAAAATAAAAAGTCTGTTGGATCAGGATCCAGGGAAGTTTGGATGGTTGCTGCCTTCAGATATATTCAAATCCAGGTTCTCAAAGAATGTCACAAAATGAATCTTCCTCTCTCCTTACTAGGTTCTGCTTGTTTCAGGGTTGCCATCAAATCTTGGTGTTCTCTGAGTAGGAGACAGAGAGAACATGCTGGGCAAACAGAGTACAGGTTCCACTCCCCTTTATAGACACGGGAGTCTTGCTGGGAAGGAGAACAACTGCATTGTTTATGTAGGTACCCTTGAAATCTGAGAACAACCTTAGAAATCTGCTACTGCCAGATTATTATAGGAATCATCAGCCACCCAGGGTCACACACTGCCATCTGGGCCAGGAACCCAACTTCAGGGATGCTGCAATCTCGCCACACAGTTTGGACACTTTCATATAGTCCCCTTCCCTGTCGTAAGTGCCACCCAAGTCTCTCGTCTTTGTGGTGGGACTTGGGTGATGGCCAGTGTGTGGGTGGTGAGACAAATTCACCAGAACAAAGAGAAGTCCTGGAGAGAGTTTATCAGAGAAAGATGTGCTGTAAAGGTACCTGCAGGGACAAGACATCTGCCCACAGATTCAAAGGGAGTCTGGGCTCAGCTGCACTTCTGAGTTCTTGGTTAGCAGACTTTATGCTGAACAAGAGGGGTCATTGGCAGATTCCTGTGCCTTGTCCACAACGCCTGTTGTGCATGCCCCAAATGCTTCTTCTTGGAGCTTACGTTAGATGCCTGAGATCAGCAGGGGCGTTTCCTTCTTAGGTCACTGTGGGTCAAGCTTGGGAAGCTCTGTGCCTGCTCCTCAGGATGTTGGGCAATCTCTGGAAGAACAGGATCTTGCAAGGGGCAGGATGAAAAGGAGTTCCTTCGCCTCATGTCAGCTCTGGTGATCAAGGTGGCGTGGGCCTGGGACTCAGGTCGCTGATCTATCCTGCCTCAATTTTGACTCGGAGGAGCGGAGTTCACTGTGTCACAGCTACCCAGTAGCTAGATCTAGAAGTTTTGTGGCTGTTGAATTAAAATCAGGGCTTCTGTGAGGGAGACGGATGACTGCCTGTCCACGTTTGTGTCTTCTTCCCTTCTGGTACTGAGAGGCCATCTGCCTGAGCTCTGGGCCGTGGTCTGTGGGCAAGAGCCGTGAGGTCCCTTTCAGCTTTGGCCACAGGTCTCCATGTGCTCTCCTCCAAGCTGGTTCTCCTTCCAGCTGGCTCAAAAGGAGACAACTTCTGGGCAGCCATGGAATTCACGTGTTAAAGATGGTAGAGACTCCACCAGTCGGGATCCCCAAAGAATGGCCTGAGAGGGACCCCCAACAAACACCCTGTTTACTGACCCAGGACTATTACAAAAGCAAGACATCCACCTTTAACATGTGGGTGCTATTTGTTTCAGCAGCTAGACTATACCAGACAGAAGTTACTTGCTAATTTCCATCTACCACACTCATTCAGTTAGATGGGTTTTTATGGATGACAGATATCACATCCTTCTCTGGATGCAAAAAGAGAAGAATCTGGGCTCCGCGGTGATCATATTTTGAAACAGATATCACGCTGTTCATCTCTCCTTTGAATTTCCATGGTGAGTTGACTTGCCCTGGTGACAAAGACACCGGAGGACAAGTGACATCATTTGTTCGAGATCTTTAACAAACTACAGTGAAATTTAAATTAGAAGCAGAGAATGATGAACCATTTTTCTAGGAAGCTTCAAAACTCATCACCAGAGCTTTTCTCTTGCATTTTCCCTGGCCCTTGGTCCTGTTCCCAAGGCCACTTCCCTGAAGGTTCCTTAGTGCGCTGTCGGTTCTTAGAAGACTGTGTTTCCCTGCTCCCTCGGGGGTTCAGAGAGGACTCCGGAGAAGTCTGGGGTGATGAAAGGGGAGGGCGACTTGCCCCCCAGGGAAGAGAGGCAGGAGACTGTGACGCGGGAGCCACAGAGGCCATTATGTAACAGTGACACAGCCGCCATCATTGTTCCTGCCTCTTCCTGTTAAATTCCCACTTGCCCTGCGCCAGTCTGCGGGGGATGGCCTTTGTGTTGTTTATTCACCGTGACACTGTGACGACAGGTGTCACTACCCTGGTTTACAGGCCGGAAAAGCAGCTCATGGGGCGAAGTAGCTCATCCTATTTAATATGTTACTGAAGACTGGAGTCGAACAAATCTGGTGCTCAGAGTCAAACACCCCTCTCCTCTGGGGTGTTGGAGAAGGAGAATGAGTGACTGAGTTTCTTTCTTTTTTTGTGGGGGGTGGGTACCAGGGAATGAACTCAGGGGCACTCAGCCACTGAGCCCCATCCCCAGCCCTATTTTGTATTTTCTTTAGAGACAGGGTCTCACTGAGTTGCTTAGGGTCTCTCTTTGGCTGAGGCTGAATTTGAACTTGCAATCCTCCTGCCTCAGCCTCCTGAGCCTCTGGGATTAAAGGCATGGGCCACCCTGCCTGGCCTGGAGGCTTTCTTCACGTAGACACCATGTGTACATGACCATGAGCATGTGTGCATGCACATATTCTTTTCTCTCATGAGCCTAGGGGAGAACTCTGGGTGACTTAGGACAGATTCCCTAGAAAGCCGATGCCAGGGTAGAGGTACATGTACAAGGGATTTGGAGGATAACACCAAGGAAAGTTTGAAGAACATACAGGAGGAGGGAAATGGATGATATCTTATGGGATGGCAGAAATGTGGGTACTTGTAGGACAGAGGTGCCATGCTGTGATATGGGACTGTTCCCCTGAGGGGTACAGTGATTGCCATGGCCTGAAGGTCGATCCAGAGGTTTGCATGGGTATTTGAACTTGAGGTTATCTGGTTCGGGTGGCTCCCAGGGGTTAGGTGCCCTCTTTGCTTTAGCTGTTTGTGATGCACAGATTCACCTTTATACTCTGGTTATAGTGGTGAACAATGTCATGTGGTTTTTGAGCTCAATGAGAGACAGTTAGCTGGGGGTGGTGGTGTACGCCTGTAATCCCCAGCAGCTCAGGAGGCTGAGGCAGGAGGATTGTGAGTTCAAAGCCAGCCTCAGCAACTGAGGGAGCCCTAAGTAATTTAGCAAGGTCTGGTCTCAATAATTTTTTTTTAAAATTTTAAAACTGAGAGAGTTGGTGAACAGGGAGTGGAGCTGGCTGTCAGTCTCAGGTGCAGGTGTGCCTTGAGAATCGACATCTGTTCAGCACAGCCTGCCCTGTCCCCAGGTGTACTCCAGTCCCATAGGGAACAGTGTGGTGGCATCAGGGTCACCAACACTGGAGCTTTGCAGGCATTCCTCCCACCAGGGCCACCATGGGCTGTCCCCCCTCTGGGGCCCCTCCTCCGTCCCTTGCACCTCTCCTTGATGGGGGTCAGACCTACGGCACCTTCTGAAGCTCCCCCTGCTTACGCTTGCTCCCTTCCTCTTCATCCCCCACCATGAAGACTTACCCACTGTATACTGTCCTAGCTAACTGTTTTGTTTTGTACTCACTTTTTTCTTGTGAATTTATTCCACTTTTTTCCTCTTGCAAAATGCATCTTATTGGTGAACATCGTCAGCTGTGTTCCCGCCACCCCAAAACAGGGCACGTGCCCAACAATTGAGTGCCCATAGTTTATATGAAAGGTGCTGCCATGGAGCCCTGGCAAGTCGATGGGGTCATGAGAGAAGAGAAGAAAGGCAACACCAGGAATAAGCCACCACTGGGTACCCCCAAGGCTCAGTCCCATGGAGGAATCCCCGGAAGACAATGCAGAACATACCACAAACCTGACATCAACAGAGTCCATCAGCTCAGTGGTGAATGCTGGGAGATAGAGGTTAAGGGCTCTGAAGGCATCTGCCAGGGGGGACCAGGTGAAAAAGATGGCATCTGGGGAGGAGGGCGGTCCTCTAGCCAGGTGACAGTGCAGTGAGGGGGAGGAGCTCCGGGGAGGTTAGGGTTGGATGTGAAGTGTCCCCCCAAGGCTCATGTGGGTTGATGCAAGGCCCAGAGGAGACATGACTGGGTGGTGAGAGCCTTAACCCAACCAGTGAATGGACCCCTGATGGGATTAACTGGGTGGTGGCTGGAGGAGGTGGGTGTGGCTGGAGGAGGGGGCATTGGGGGCGTGGCTTTGGGGTCTCTATTTGTCTCTGGAGAGTGGAGTCTCTCTGCTTCCTGATCACCATGTGAGCTGCTTCCCTCCACCACCCTCTTCCTCCATGATGTCCTGCCTCCCCTCCAGCCCCGAGGGATGGAGATGGCTGTCCACAGATTGAGCCCTCTAATAAACTATTCATCCTCTATGGTTGTTTTGGTTGGGACTCTAAGTCACAGTGGCGAAACAGCTGACTACAACACAGGAGACGAAGAGAGCCTCCTTCTAACCTCGGCCCTGCCTCTCCCTGGCTGGTGAAGCTTGGGCAGGGACTTCCCATTGCTGGGCCTCAGTTTTCTCATCTGTAAAGAAAGGAGCCTGGGCTCCACAATTTGGAAGGCCCCTTCCAGCTCCGAGAGTTTAGGGCTCTTTGAATCAAAGTCCCGTGATGAGGGACTCAAAGAAATAGGCCCGTGCCCTCCCTCAGCGTCTTCACTGAGGGAATACATTTGGACAGCGACCCTCTACTGAAGAGTTCCTCAGCACCACACTAGAAAGTTCGATACAGTGTTTGATTTCATCTTTACCGCAGGACTGTGAAAACAGGCACCACTTTTATCCCTCATTTGCAGAAGAGTGAACAAAACCAGGTTGACTAATTTGTCCATGCTGCATAGATCATAGAGGATCTGGCTGGGGTTTGAGCTCACGCCACGGTGAGTCATAAGCGCTATATATATTCTGCTACCTCCCACTTTGGTGGTGATGGCTCAGAACATCTGTGGTATAGAATCATCTCACGTGAGGCGAGTATGTGGAAGTACAGAGGAACCCCTTGCGCTGTCATTATAATGAAGCACGTGGACTCGGGGAATGATCTCGATCTGTCTGATCCGCCTGACAAGCCGTGTCCTGGAGTGGGAATCCATCACCATGATGCCATCTTCCCAAGATCATCATCACTGTCATAATCATTATACTAATCATCGCTTTTTTTTTCTTTTAGGTGGGGTCTCACTCTGTTGCCCAGGCCGGCCTCCAACTCTTAATCTCCCTGCCTTGGCCTCCTGAGTAGCTGGATCACAGGTGTGTGGCTCGCATAATCCCTTTTTGGTTAACTTACTACCTGCCTAGCACTCTTCTTAGTGCTTCTCAGCTTGCTCCATCCTACAGAAGCTCCATGCAGGATGTAAAATGATGGTTCCCATTTTGCATATGAGAAAAGTGAAGCACAGAGGAGTTGGGTGATTTGACTGGGCCTCATGGCTAGAAAGTGGCAGAGCCAAGAGTCTGGCTTCAGAGACCCTCCGTGTTCCCCACCCGTTAGCCCACCTTTTCCAGAGATGCAGAATTAGCCCCGTGGACACGTGTCTGTTTGCATGGTGACCTGATAAAATGAAACTTGGACTTTATCTTGCTGTGCCACCTGGAACCAACAGAGAGGGGTGATTGAGACTCACTTTAGTTCGAATACATGGCCTGAAGGGAACACTCCTGGATCTCCTTCTTGTAAGTGCTGTTTGAAAGTTGGGTAGAATCCAAAGAGATATTTAAAAAAAAAAAATCCATTCAGGGACATAACATCTGTCAGAATCCTTGTGATGGTTTGAAAGTCGGGTTGCATCTCAGTGTTCTAAGAGTATCCATCCTTCATCTGCGGCCAATTACTCCTGAGTCAGGGCAAGCAGGGTTATTCTGCACAATAACGAAGTCCCATCGGTAAATGGATCTGAGAGCATTCTCCAGGTGAAGGCGGGAAGGCCAGGACCAGCCGTCCACAGGCACCTGTGATCACCTCTTTACCTAGGTATGCTGACACTCATTCATCAACTCATTCATTCATTCAAGAATTACACACCAATCCATTCACTGTTGGATTCTGTATGAAGTACCATACAGAACACAAAAAAAAGATGGAAAAGGGCTTTTTCAGAATCTTCAAAGACCTGCTGGCTAGCCAACTAAGATACAGAATTGATCCATAAATAAGGAAAGAACCTATTAATCATGTGATGGAATTAGCAGAGAGTCATGTTATGCATTATGCAAACACTAAATAGTGGAAAGCCCCATGTTAGAGATGACTTTGGAAGACAAATCAGAGCATTTAAATTGCAAAATAACAAGAGCCTATCTTGAACTGGAAGAAAGAGGAGGGTAAAACAAGGCATGTTGCCAAAATAAATAATTACTTAATTGTAAATGAAAGAATGTCTTGACTATTTGTCGTTGTTGTTGTTGTAGGAGAAATGTGATTTCTGTTGTTATTTAATGGGGTTAAAATTAGGTCAGATTTTACCAGTAGCTCGTTCCAATTAAAACCTCTCATGTTAGCCTTGAGCCGTCTGAAGGCTTGTTGTCACTCAGGACATATGTACAGCTCCTTAGATGGGTCTGAAGGCACTTGGTGATTAAGTGAGGAGACGGAGAGAAGGCCAGTGTGCTCCTGAAGGTGACGCTTAGGTGAGGAAGCAAGGACTTCTTCAGCAGTGGCCAACCTGCCTGTCCTCTGGAGGGAAGAGACCTGGAGGTAGGTGAGGGAAACGTCTCCTTTCCAGGAAGGATTTGCCACCCTGAGGTCTGCAGAGGCTTGGCGGACTAGGTAGTGGGCGCTAGAGGACGTGTGTGTGTGTGTGTGTGTGTGTGTGTGTGTATGTATACACACACATACATCATATATATATACTCACACACATATACATACATACATTTGGGAGGTGTCAGGGATAAAGCAGATGTGTGTCCCATGGCCTATTGAAATAAAAATTGACAGTGGACATTCAAATCCATGTACCTCTGTGGTGTGTATGTGTTATGGTGTGGATGGGAGGTGTCCCCAAAAGCTCACGTGTGAGACGGTGCAAGAAGGTTCAGAGGAGACGTGACTGGGCTGTGAGAGCCTTAACCCAACCAGTGAATGAACCCTGATGGGATTAACTGGGTGGTGGCTGGAGGAGGTGGGTGTGGCTGGAGGAGGGGGCATTGGGGGCGTGGCTTTGGGGTCTCTATTTGTCTCTGGAGAGTGGAGTCTCTCTCTGCTTCCTGATCACCATGTGAGCTGCTTCCCTCCACCCCACTCTTCCTCCATGATGTCCTGCCTCCCCTCGAGCCCCGAGGAATGGAGCCTGCTGTCTATGGACTGAGACCCCTGAAACTGTGAGCCCCCAGATAAACTTCTCCTACTCTACAGTTGCTCTGATCAGGTCTTTCGGTCACAACAGGGTGGGGGGAAAGCTGTCTAAAACACACACCCCTGTCAGTAGCTCCAGTTTGAGAATTTAGCTTCATGCTGAACTTGTGGAGCATCAAACTGTGCATCTACCAACTGCAAATGTGAAGGAGAGATTGAAGCAAGAAGAATTGTTCTAGAAACATGTATATTGACTCTTTGCCTCTTTACAGCATAAAGACTCGCCGTCTGGGCAGCCTGGAAGTGTTTGCTTGCACAGGTGCTTTGATGGGTGAGCTTTGTTTTCTTCTTTATGGGCTTTGGTCTTGGTTTTGGTCAGTGTTTGTGTGTTCTTAGACAAACTAGACGGTGTTTGTTAAGAGAAGCAGCAGAAGGTTTGCTTAGGAGAAGAAAAAGGGGAAAAAGTTCTTTCCCTTTTTGTTGGCAACTTGATGTTGGCCTCATAAATGAAGTCCATAGGAGAAAAAAGGCAAAGGTGAAGGTGCAGGGAGACTATCCAGGGTGGTGAACCCTGCTATGCAGGCACATCAAGAGCTGATGATTAGTCATTTCTCAGTCCTTTGAATCAGATCAAAGAAAAACTGTCCAAGTCAGGACAATAGTAAGGGTCAGATAGAGGCTCTAAATACTTTGGTCCCTGGCTGGGGTGGTGGCTCAGTGGTGAAGTGCTTGCCTAGCACGGGTGAGGTACTGGGTTTGATCCTCAGCACTACATAAAAATAAATAACATAAAGGTGTTTTGTCCATGAGACCAAAGTATTTATATATATAAATACTTTGGTCTCTCATTACATGTTTGCATCTTGAAAAACAATCCTTTAACTCTTGAGCAGCCTCCTGAAACACTTAAAAAACAATACCAAACATTGGAAATGGAACCGCCATTTGATCCAGCTATCCCACTCCTTGGTCTATACCTAAAGGACTTAAAAACAGCATACTACAGGGACACAGCCACATCAGTGTTTATAGCAGCTCAATTCACAATAGCTAAACTCTGGAACTTTGATGCCCTTCAGTGGATACATGGATAAAAAATGTGGCATATATACACAATGGAATATTACTCAGAAATAAAAGAGAATAAAAGCATGGAATTTGCAGGTAAATGGATGGAGTTAGAGAATATAGTGCTAAGTGAAGTTAGACAATCCCCAAAAACCAAATGCTGAATGTTTTCTCTGATATAAGGAGGCTCATTCATAGTGGGGTAGGGAGGGGAGCATGGGAGGAATAGATGAACTCTCGATAGGGCAGAGGGGTGGGAGGGGAAGGGAGGGGGCATGGGGTAATTAATGATGGTAGAATGTGATGATCATTATTATCCAAAGTACATGTATGAGGGCACGAACTGGTGTGAATATACTATGTATACAACCAGAGGTATGAACAATTGAGCTCTATATATGTAATAAGAGTTGTAATGCATTCTGCTGTTATATATAAATAAAAAAAGTAAAAAAAAAAATACAACACCGTAATCCTTCCTGTGCTCTGCAAGTTTCTGCCAACCTCTCTGACCTGTCTCTCTTAACTTTCCTCACATCTTACCAGCTTTCTTGCTGTCCCCTGAGCACCCAGATGTGATCCCACCCCTACGACTTTGCATTGTGTTATTTTCTCTGTTTGAAGCCCTCTGCTTCACAGTTCCACGTAGCTAGGTCCCTGGTCTCCATGCAGAGACCCCTTCTTCAAACCTTACCTCGTCCAGCATCTTTCTTCTCTTACCCTCGCTTTCATCCACTATTACTTACAGTGCTTGGATTGGTTGGTGGTTGTCTGCTCATGAGAACAGAGATTCTTCTGTTTGGGTCATGCTTTTTGAGCTCCTAAGATATTGGCACATTGCAGACATTTGATGCATGTTTTTTAAAAGAATGCATAAGGCAAGATGGAAAGTTTTAGCTCAAACCCAGGCAGACAAAGATGCTGGGCAGCAACATCGGACATATTGGAAACAATGCATATCGGAGCCCTGTCTCTGGGCAGCCATGGAATCCTGGTTAGTAGGAAGTGTCTTATAAGGCTCTGGATGTGCCCTGTCCCCTGAGGTCCATGTCTTTGTGTGATCTCCTCCTGTTCAATGAGGGTCAGACCTATTGACTTGCTTTAATGAATTAAATGTGACCAAAGGGATGGGATAGCACTCTCAAGAGCAGGTCTTCAGTGGCTGTGGCTTGTGCATCTAGCAATTCCAGCATCAGGGAAATGCAAACCAAAGCTACATTGCAATTTCCTCTCACTCTAGTTAGAATAGCAAGGATACAAATAGTCATCATCAAAAAGACAAATATTAATAAATGCTGGTGAGAACAGGCAGGAAACGGTGTGTTCTTATGTTCTTAGTGAGACCACAGATTAGTATAACCACTCTGAATAGCAGTGTGCAGATTCCTCCAAAGTCTACAAATGGAACCACTGTGTGACCCAGCTAGCCCACTTCTGATATTAACCCAAAAGATCTGCAGTCAGTGTACTAGAGGGACGCAGCCACATCAGTGTTCATAGCAGCACAATTCATAGCAGCGGAGTTATAGAACCAGCCTAGGTGCCTGTCGACCGATGAATGAACAAAGAAAATGTGGTATATATACACATTACTCAGCCATAAAAAATGAAATTATGTCACTCATTGGTAAGTGAATGGAGCATCATGTTAAGGGAAATAAACAGACTCAGAAAGTCAAGGGTCAGATATTTTCTCTCAAGTGTGGAAGGTAGAGAGAAATAAGGACTTTTAAAAAGGGTAAATCCCAGGAACATAGGAGAACAGTGGAGCAGAGGAAGGGGGTTGAGGTGGAAGGAGGAGGGATGGGAGAGGCAGAAACTGTGGAATGAAATTGACCAAAGTCTGCTATGTGCATATATGAATGTATGATGATAAATTTCACCTTTATACATATATATTATACACATATATGTAATGCACCAGTTTTAAAAACAATAAGTAAATATAAGGGAGAGCAGTAGGGAGGAGGAAAGGGAGGAAGAGGGGGAAGGAGGGGAGGGAAAGTGAGGTGTAAGATTGAAATGGAGCCAATTATATTACATGCATGTATGAATATGTCAAAATGAACCCCACTATTATGGGCAACTATAATGCAGTACCACAAACACTTTTAATTTTAATTTTTTATTTGTTCTTTTTAGTTATACATGACAGTAGCATATATTCTGGAAAATTATATATAAGCAGAGTATAACTTATTCTACTTGGGATCCCGCTTTTGTGGTTGGACATAAAGTGGAGTTACACTGGTGGTGTATTCATATATGAACATAAGGAAGTTATGTCCAGTTCATTCTGTCTTTCCTATTCCCCTCCCCGTCCCTTTCCTTCATTTCTTTTTTGTCTAATCCAATGGATTTCTGTTATTCCCCTTCCTTATTTTGGGTGAGTGTCCACATATCAGAGAGAACATTTGGCCTTTGGTTTTTGAGATTGGCTTATTTCACTTAGCATGATGGCCTCCAGTTCCATCCATTTACCCACAAATGCCATTATTTTATTCTTCTTTATGACTTTATTCTTCTTTATGAGTGAGTAATATTCAATATATGATATATACACACACACACACATTTTCTTTATCCATTCATCTGTTGAAGGACACCTAGGTTGTTTCCATAGCTTGGCTATTGTGAGTTGAGCTACTATAAACATGGATGTGGCTACATCACTATTGTATGCTGATATTAAGTCCTTTGGATATAGATCAAGGAGTGGGATAACTGGATCAAATGGTGGTTCCATTCCAAGTTTTCTAAGGAATCTTCACACTGCTTTCCATAATGGTCACACCAATTTGCAGTCCCATCAACAATGTATGAGAGTACCTTTTTCCCCACATCCTCACCAACATTTATCATTACATATATTCTTGACAATTGCCATTCTGACTGGTGTGAGATAGAATTTTAGTATAGTTTTAATTTGCATTTTTCTAATTGCTAAAGATATTGAACATTTTGTCATATAGTTTTGAGCATTTGTATTTCTTCTTTGAAACATTTGTTTTGTTCCTTGGCCCATTTATTGATTGGGTTATTTATTTTTCTGGTGTTAAGTTTTTTGAGTATCCTGGAAATTAATGCCTTATGTTAAGGTATGGATGTGAGGTATCCCCCAAAAGCTCACGTGTGAGACGGTGCAGGAAGGTCCAGAGGAGACATGACTGGGTGGTGAGAGCCTTAACCCAACCAGTGAATGAACCCCTGATGGGATTAACTGGGTGGTGGCTGGAGGAGGTGGGTGTGGCTGGAGGAGGGGGCATTGGGGGCGTGGCTTTGGGGTCTCTATTTGTCTCTGGAGAGTGGAGTCTCTCTCTGCTTTCTGATCACCATGTGAGCTGCTTCCCTCCACCACACTCTTCCTCCATGATGTCCTGCCTCCCCTCGAGCCCCGAGGAATGGAGCCTGCTGTCTATGGACTGAGACCTCTGAAACCATGAACCCCCAGATAAACTCTTCCTCCTTTATAATTGAGCTGGTTGGGTGTCTTTCTGTTGCAGTAGCGAAAAAGCTGACAAAACACCTTCTCTGAGGTAGAGGTGAAAAACGTTGTTTTTTAAAAGGACTATGGCTTCTGCCTTGCTTGCACTTTTGCTTTCCAACCTTGGTTGGGTTCTTTTCCTGGTGAAACCAGTGTCATGCAGAGGGCCACCCTTTGGGGAGGCCCACGTGGAGAGGAACCGAGCCTGATTCCCACCCCCACATCACTGAGGAGCTAAGAACTTCCATCAAACATCCTAGGGGGAATCTCCCTGCTGACAGCCATGTGCGTGAGCCTAGAAGTGAGTTCTTCCATGGTCAAGTTAGGAGATGAGGTTGCAGCCCTAACCTGGTACCCTGGTGTTACATCCCTGCGAGTCAGTATGAGCCAGAGATTCATTTGCATCCGGATTTCTGACCCAGAAAAACCGTGAACAAGAAATATTGCTTTGGAAGTAAGTTGTTAGGTAGCAACAGCTTACTGATATATCTTACGTAGAAATTCAGTGAGGATTCAATGAGATGAAGGTGAGCAAGGAATGACCTTTCCCCTCCAAGCAGGGGCCGTGTAGGGGCAGGTTGGATGTCTCCTCTGAGCATGAGTGTAGCAACACCATGGAAAGCCCAAGAACAGAAAAAGGCATCATCAGCAAGACATAGTAACGGGAGAACACGGCCCAACATGGCAGGGGAGGTTTCTCAAGGGCAAGGAGGTGAGGCTGGAATCAGGCCAAAGCCAAGCACTCGAGAGGAGGAGCCTGGAGGTTTTCCTGTGGGTAATGGGTGCACTGATCATTTTGGGCGCTGAATAGTTTGGCAAGGGCTGTGTAAAAACGAGGCTAAGTTTGAAGCCAACAGGACACACTGTTAAATTGTTTTATGTTGTTCTTTTGGGGGTTGGGGGTGGGTACTGGGGATTGAACTCAGGGACACTTAGCCACTGAGCCCCATCCCCAGCCCTATTTTGTATTTTATTTAGAGACAGGGTCTCACTGAGTTGCTTAGGGCCTTGCTCTTGCTGAGGCTGGTTTGAATCCATGATCCTCCTGCGTCAGCCTCCTGAGGGCCTGGGATTACAGGTGTGCACCACCGCATCTGGCTTTTATCCTGCATTTTTAAACGCATGTGTACTATGTGTGTTTGTATTGCCAATAGCTAACAAAAGTAAAAGTCACCTTTTAATCCCCTCTTCCCTTCCTGAGAGGCAGCCTAGCTTTGATACTCGGCACAGCACATAGGGACAGAAGACAGAACGTACACTGGTGTGCTGGAGCTGGCCCTGGCATTCAGTGGCACCGGGTGATGACTTGAAACTGACTCTCTCTGAGTCACACTGGGAAGTCCTGTGAATCAGAGCTCCCTGCCCTCACCATGCACTCGCTTGCCGGGACCTCACTAGCTGTTTACACCCTTTAAGACCCTTATTTGTGGGCATGTAAGACTTCATTTCAGTTTGGTGGTTTGGAACGTGAACCCTGGAGCCACATGGCTTGAGTGGAGCCCCTCCCTCTCAGGAGCTGAGGGACCTTGCCGCAGGCATCTAAGCCCTGAGATCCTTGGTGCCTCCTCCGTAGAAAGCAGATAATAATAGTCCCTACCTCGTGCATTATAATGAGGACGAAGTGACTAAATGTGTGCAAAGGGTATGGAACTGAGCCTGCCACACAGCCGGGCCCTGGGAATGTTGGTTGATATGAGCATAAACGGGGTCTTCTTGGGGTTGGGGTTGTGGCTCAGTGGAAGGGCACTTGCTTCATACGTGTGGAGGCACTGGATTCGATTCTCAGTACCATGTATAAATATATAAATGAATAAAATGAAGATCCATCAATAACTAAAAAACATTTTTTAAAAAGGGGCCTTCCTCTTGTAAGGGTTCGGCGGAGACCACACAAGAGACTGGCTCCATGCAATTGGCAAAAGGGGATTTATTGGGGATCCATTCCAGCATGCTGGGGCTCTGTGCTCACTCAAGAAGGGAGAGCAGCCCGGAGCCCAGAGCAGAGGTCAAGCAGAGCTTAAGTACACTTTTTGGGGAGGGCGGGGGGGGGGGGGGCTTTGCATACATCAGAACAAATCATCATGAGGCGCGGGAAAATTGAACAACAACTCTGAGACATGATTAGCACATTCAATGGTGGGAACAGGTCAGGTGGGGGTGATTGGTCATTCCTAAACGGGTTACACATTCAAACTGATTGGTTCGGGCCCTGTGACAAACTGCACAGGGCCCTAGGCTAAATGGCCAGTAGGGTGGTGTCTTAACTATCTCAGGAATCTGGGTGTAGCAGAGGAACTTTGAGATGCCCGGGTCTTTTACATTTTAATTTTGCAGTTTAGAATCAGCTTAGAAATTTTACTCTTACACTCTATGTAATGTTCTACAACTCACTTTAAAAAATATACTATGTGTATTTTTTTTTTTTTTTAGCTGTAGATGGACACAATACCTTTATGTATTTTTATGCGGTGCTGAGGATGGAACCCAGTGCCTCATGCGTGCTCGGCAAGTGCTCCACCACTGAGCGACAGCCCCAGCATTACAACATACCTTTTACGTTGTACGTTTTTACTTGGAAAGCTTAGAGACATCATTCCTTTTTTTCTTTTCTTTTTCTTTTTTGAATTAAACTTTTTATTTTGAGATAATTATAAGTTCATATGCACTTGTAAGAAAATAGAGATCCCACGTACCCTTCCTAAAGTAGTATGTAAAATAACATCTCATAAAACCAAATGATCACAACCACAATACTGAAGCCAGATTTAAAGTTAGGTAGTCAGTGTAGTTAGGTAAATCGGGTCTAATATCGAGTGAAATCTAAAATGGAGGCCATGCTGGGAATGACTCAGGGAAAACACAGAGGACAATTCATGGAATGTTAATGAAGTCCTGAAGAGGCCCTAAGCCAAAGTCCACCTGGAAGAAGTATTAATGAATAGCCCCCAGCAGATTTGGAGATAGCCCATCACAAAGAAGTGATAATGAAGTCCTTCCTGACCAGATTACTTCTTTGGCCCACCTGTGTCCCACCCCTCGGGCCTTCCAACCTACATTCCATCACAGAAAGAACTATAAAAAGGGGAGACTACTGTTCTTCCACGGATTCCACCTCTTGGGTCCCCTTCTTCCTCCGGGAGAAGTCTTTTCTGCTGTCCTTTAATAAATTTCTAATCTCTACTCTGACCTTGCCTCGGCGTGCTTCTTTGGTGTTATTCTTCAACATCGGGGAAGCAAGGACTCGTTACCGGTCAACAGCAGTAACAATACTGACGTTGAGAGAGTCAAGAGAGAGAACAGCTCTGTCTCAAGGACTCTCCTGTCACTTCCTTCCCTCCTCCCGACTCTCTCCTTCAGCCCTGGCAACTGCTAACAGGTTATCTATTTTTGTGATTTGGGGATTTCAAAATGTTATAGTGTGGCATATTACAGCAGGTGACCTGTGGGATGGAGTCTTCCCACTCAGCATGACTCTCTGGGGATTCATTTAAATAGTTGCCTGTGTCAACAGCGAGTCATTTTTATTGCTGAGTCGTATTCCGTCGTTTGGAGATACTGTCCACTGATGGACGTCTCGTTTTCAGCCTTGGGTCTTTAGGAATATCATGAGCATGTGGGTTAATGTTGGTTGATTGGCCTCCTCAGTTCCAAACCTTGGGTATTAAAAGAAATCCCTGGGTGTGCACCTGTCAGCCCTTTGAGGACAGACATGTAGCTGGTCTGCCGCCTTCTTTTCTCCTTTCGGATTTGTCTAATGTTTGATTTATACGCAGTGTTCCGGATTTTAGGTAGACTTCTCGGGAGGAAGAGGGGAACCTCTGTCTATTCTCTCTTCCAGGAACCAGAAGTCGGAACATTCTGTGCAGTTGCTGAACCATCACCCTTGTTATGTTTTGATAAGAATTCCAAATTTTAAACAGGCCCTCTCCCCCATTCTAATGCCCACGAAGTTGTATTTTGTGGGTGCCGAGGGCTGGCTCTCCACTCATCTGACGTCTATTAGGTGCGGGTGGGTAGACCTGCCGTGATCTAGATGTGGATCCCAACGTAGGCTCATCTTTTGGTGCCTCTGAGTGTCCGAGAGCCTGAGAAGTGCACCCTCACAGCTTCTCTGAGGCGAACAGGGACTTTAACTTGAATTCAGAGCAAATGGAAACCAGGCCCAGGGGAGGTCTCCCTGAAGGTGCTCTTCACTGTGGAGAGAGCTGGGGAGCTGAGGTAGACAGGGGAGGTGTGATGGACTCGGGGCAAGGTCCTTACGGAACGATCAGGCGGAGGAAGTGGGTAATTTAGGTGAGAATGTGATGTCATGATGCTTTATGCAGAAGCCTACAGAGAGGTCTCTATGTGACATCAGGGCCAGAGTCACCCACGTGGGAGAGGAGTACTAGAAAGAGGATGACCATCAAACAGCTAGGGCAGTCCTTGGATAAACGGTCAGCTTTCCAGGGAGGAAAAAGACAAGGGAGAGATCTGAATTTGATGATTGACAAAGGGGCAGAAAGAACATTCTAGAAAGACAGCAGAGTACTGGCTAAATTTGTTTGCTTTGCTGTGTATTAAACTGACAGCTCAATAGAACAAACCACATTCATTATCTCAACTCCTGGGAGTCAGGAATCTGGACACGTCTAGCTGGATTATCTGCTCAGGGTCCCGGGAGCCTGGAGTCAAGGTGCTGACCAGGACTGGGATATCAGCACAGGCTCGATGGTGGGAGGGGTCACTTCCATGTCCCTTTCACTTGTAGGCAGAATTCATTTTCTTGTAGCTGTAGGGTTCATGGTGCAACGTGTTTCTTTAAAGCCAAGCTGTAGCCTCCAACACACACACACACACACACACACACACACACACAAACACCGAGCTTGGAGGAGAGATTGAGTCCTCTAGAAAGAATCCTCAAGCAATGCAGAGTTTCAAATAATGTAACGTCATCGAAGGAGTGACATCTGATGACCTTTATTTGTTGGAAGCACACACTCAGAGGACGAAGATGCTGCAAGGTCGTGACCACCTTGTTGGGGATTGTGGTGCTCCCCTTGAAGTTCATCTGGCATGGTGACAAAACCATGGGGGTTAGTAAAATACTGAATTCAAGGGGAAGGGAAAGAGACGGCCTGGCTCTGGAGATGAAGTCTGAGGCTCCCATCTGGGGACCCTGGAGGCTGGTTGAAGAGGTGGTCCCTGGCATTGTGGAACTTTTTACTTGACTTCCCATTCTCGGCCTTCTGTCGCTTCCTGAACCAATGTGTTTGCCTCAACACCCATTTTTGGCCTTCAACTCTATGCCCAGATTCTCATTTCCCAATAAATAATTTCCTTCATTGTTTTGGAAGTAAAATGATAATTGTACTTCAAGTGCAGTATTTCCCTTGAATGAACCTGGGTCGTTTTCTCTAGTTTTGGTGACTGTGGAAGCCAGACACAGAAACCCCTGCATGGAGAATTACCCCCTCTGCACAGTTTTCCCTAACACCACGCTGCTGTGGGGCTCAGGGTAGAGGATGGAATGAGCCCCTTGCTAAATGCATAGTGTCCTTCTCTCCTATGAGTGCCTTTTTAAGGAGCTATGTCAGAAAAATAGAAGATTCTTGTGGAATATTTGAGAAGGTAAAAATACTCAGAGATGGAGCTTCTTTGGACTATGTCAGAAATAATTCTCCAATGTTATAGAAAAGATTGAAAAATCATGGCAGTGCCAAATGAAATAGTTCCCGGTGGGTGGAATTTATAATGTCAAAATGCTTTGAGGACTTCCACATAATGCTGGATGTGTGACTATTAGCATTCCTTGGTTGATAAGGTGTATATTGACCAAGAGTAAAATGTTAATAATGACTATGTAACTTTTGAAGATGAAAACTGCCATCATTGATGAATGTGAGTGTGTGTGTGTGTGTGTGTGTGTGTGTGTGTAGTGGGGAGAGACACAGAAACTTGAAGGATTCCCTTGTTCTTTTACCCAGGAAAATGCTTTTGTGCAGAAAATTGCACAGCTTAAAGAGAATCATGAACCCTGTGAAACCATCTATTGTGGACATCATGCATTCTATATTTACAAATCTTGAATTACATATGTTTATAAATAATAGTGAATCCAAATATAAAATATATGTTATTCCATCAGTACCAAGTGAAACATGTACCTTTGAATCTGAGCATCCACCTAGGGATATTTTGGACCATGGGTCTAAGTAATGAGGAGCCTTCATTATATGTTTGGGATCCTCATGTCAAATCGCCGTTGCAGAAGATAATGAAGAACTTAATTGTGCTTATATTGGAATTTTATTTTCTAATAATGTTTGTAGTGTCTGTGCATGGCAACTTGTTCTTCAGGCAGAAGTTTTCATTAGTGCTCTGGGAGACGTATGAGACAGTCTATCGGGGTTAATAAAAAAGATTTAAAAAGTAATGTCATTAACTGTGTGTCAGTGTGAGAAAGAAAGTGAGAGAGACAGGGTGGGGTGGAAAGTAGAAGGAGAGAGACGGAGAAATAGAGAAAGGCAGAGAGAGATAAACAAAGAGATAAACAAAGAGAGGGGCTGGGGATCTAGCTCAGTTGGTAGAGTGCTTAACTCGCATGCACAAGGCCCTGGGTTCAATCCCCAGCAACACACACACACACCCACACACACACACATCATAGAGGATGGCATGCAAATCAGGTGGACACACCCATGGTGATAGAGAAGTAAAGTTAGGGAGGGAGGAGGAGACAGAGATCGAAATCGACAAAGATACAGAGACTCTTCATTGCTGCTATGCTGTGAATGTCTGTTTTTTTCCCCCAAACTGCTGATACCTTATTTCTAAGGTGATGGTTTTATAAGATGGGACCTCTAGCAGGTGATTAGCTCACGAGATGCGTGGAGTTAGTGCCCTAATATAAAAGGTCCAAGGGAGCTTGGTGGCTTGCCCGCCATGTTTGCTCTCCACCCTGTGAAGTTGCAGACAGAAGGCACCATCTGTGAGGAATGGGCCCTTCCCAGACACACAGTCTTCTGGCATCTTGATCTTGGACATCTCAGCCTCTGGAACTGTGAGCAGTAAATTTCTTTTATTTATAAATTATCCAGTCTAAAATATTTTGGTAAATCAGCCAGACTGGACTAGGACAGGAAGCTTGTTGGAGGTGAACAGACAAACGTAGGAGATGGGCAGAAGGAGAGGCAGAGAACTTTCCAGCAGTGAGCACCTTGGTCCTCCCATCTGTCGGCCAGTGGTGGGGTCCTGGTGGGGTGGCCTGTCATCATGGTAGGGCATGAAGGGGACGGTGGGTACTAAACAAAGAGGGAAAGCCCTACTGGGCGATAATTAAATGATTCAGAAAGGATATCGGTAAAGACCTTTGTGCCACCATGAAGCAGGTTTCTGTGGCCACCCATCTGGAAGCAGGAAATTGGCACCTCTCAGCTTTCCAAGAATTTTTGTTGAAACTTCTGAGAAGTTGTGCTGAACTTCTGAAAATGTGTTATCATGTCTCTCTGCGATGGAGAAGATGAGCATTTAAAACAAAATGTTCTTTGAACTCTTCCCAGAAACCTGATGTTTTTTTTTTTTCCCTAAATACCTGGTTTGTGAGTGTTACATAAGGCAAAAAAAAAAAAAAAAAAAAGCAAAAACGGTCATTTAAAAAGACATTATTGCTAGTCTTTGATGAGGGATCCACCAAGGCCAGCATTAACATTGACAAAGAGAAATGAAAAATTTGGAGGCAACATCTTTTGATGTGCAAAGAACTGCCCAGTGGTTCCCATGTGCTCCACAGCAAGAATTCATACAGTGAGCATTCAGTGACTTTAATAATGTCTTGTACTTTAATGAAAGTACTTAGAGTTTAAAATCTTGCTTGGAAAAATGGTAAGGCATGTGTTATTGCATATGTCCCTGATAAACAAATGCCTTGAGCAGATCTTCAATCTCATTTACCTGCTGAGCTGATGAAAACCAGAGAACTTATTGGAAAGCCTCCTTTTCCTGTGTCCCTGTTTTACATTAGGACCTCATTTGTGACAGAGGAGTGACTTATTGCTCAATCAAACCTTAACATGGAGTTTTCCAACCACCAAAATTAGACATCAGTGCTTCTCATTGATGTTTCTTGTGGGTCACTGGAGAGGAGATCCATGTGGACAACAAACTGGAGCAATCGTGGAGTAGAGAATATAAGTGGATTAAAATCATTCTGACACATTGTATTCTGGAAATAGAGATAGGAGCTTCGTAGGTTGAGATGGTATGAAACATCTTTAGGAAATGGCCTGTTGTAATGATAGGGCAGGAAGCAAAGGATACAAAAGGGTCTAGGGAGATATTTGTGAACAGTGGCGTGGCTTGGCCTTTAAGGTCCCTTGGGATATGGAACCTGTCTACCTTGGTGACGTTTTTTAACAGTGTCAAACTCAGAATGCTCCCTGCTTCTTGAAAGAAAAAGTAATGAATGAATGAACAAATGAATGAAAGGGTTTTATTAAACAGAAATATGAAATGCTTTAATAGAAAGACCTAGAAAACACTCCTAAGCAATATAGAAGTGCTCTGTTAGAAAGATAGTGAAATGACCGGGGGACTTTAGAAGACCAGCAGTTGATAATGCGAAGCAGACATCACTAATTTCATGACTGGAAAAGGCATTTAAAGAGTCAATTGAGCCAGGCACAGTGGCTCAGGAGGCTGAGGCAGGAGAATAGAGAGTTCAAAGCCAGCCTCAGCAAAAGCGAGGTGTTAAGCAACTCAGGGAGACCCTGTCTCTAAATAAAATACAAAATAGGGCTGGGGGTGGGGCTCAGTGGGCAAGTGCCCCTGAGCTCATTCCCAGGTATCCCCCCCCCCCAATAAAAAAAAAAGAATTAATTCAGTTGTTGTTGTTGTTTAAGCCCCAAACTATTTACTTAAACGTTTTGCCTTGATGAGAACTGACATTAGGCACAGTTTAAAGACCCGATTCTTTGGTCAGAGAAAGATAAGCTTGATACATTGAAACATACTTGTAGCATGCAGACTCTTTATTTCACCAGTGGGATTGTCATTGTTTGGGTAATTGTCATTGGGACATAGCTCTTATCACATCTTCCGCTTGCTGGCTCTGCACCATATGCCTTACAAGCTGTTACCTTATTTAATCATGAAGGAATTCTACAGTGTTAGATCTTATTATTCTTGTTTTCTGTATGAGGAAGGTGAGGTTCAGAGAGGATCTGCAATTTGTGCCAGGCCACTCAGCTAACCTGGGAATGGAAGGACACAGGGACACATTCCATTCCCAATCACCCTTATTTGCAGACATTCACTTCCACACTAAGCTAATTTGTTAGTGTCAGCACTACTTCACTGTCTGAGAATGTCCTGGATTCTTTTCTTCCAGGCCAGGAGGTATTCGCATATGAGTGTTACTGTTTGATTATTAACTCTTACACAATAAGGCTGGCTCTTGATTTCCCTGTTTACAAAGTGCCTAGCTTTGTGTCCCCTGAGTCTGACACTTAGAATCCACTCAATAATTTATCCCAACAAATAAGTGAATGAGTGAGCAAGAATCACATGTGCATTAAGCCCTTTCCCTTGGGCTCACTTTTAATGTATAAATGTGCCAATGTTGGGACTTACCCACTTTTAATATGTAAGCTTTACATGTTTATTTTATACAAATTGAGTATCGGAGAAGGGGATCAAAAGCAACATTTAATTTCACCTCAGAAGAGCTTTTGGGATACGGATGAGGTACAGGTTTCCTTCCATTATCTGTCCTGTGGATCTTCTGAGTGTAGTAGAAAGAAAAGCAGGGGGCACTTTGTCAAAAAGCTTATTCTTTAAAAAAAATTTTTTTTATTTGTTCTAATGAGTCATACATGAGAGTAGGATGCATTTCATCTCACAATATGGAGCACAGCTTTTCATTTCTCTGGTTGAACACGATGTAGAATCGCACCACAGTGCAGTCACACATGTACCTGGGGTGATGATGTCCATCTCATTCCTCCATCTTTCCTGCCCCCATGCCCCCTCCCTCTCCCCTCCCCTTTGCCCAATCAAAGTTCCCCGATTCTCTCCATGCCCCCCCACCTTTATGGATCAGCATCTACTTGATGCCCTTCAATAGATGAATAGATAAGGAAACTCTGGTCTATATACATAATGGAATATTACTCAGCATTAAAGAGAATAAAATCATGGCATTTGCAGGTAAACAGATGGAGTTGGAGAATATCATGCTAAGACAAGTGAGCCAATCCCAGAAAAGCTTATTCTTAAAGGAACTTGGGTTTTCCTTTACACTGCCCATGAGATGGTTTGGATGGGCATGTGGGGTTTTACCTGACTGCAGGTGTGTTGGTTCTTTTCTTGTGTCAGGTATTTGTCCAAGTCTTGTTCTTGGTGTGTGTGTGTGAGGGTGATTTTGAATGACACTAACGTCTCTATCAGTTGCCTCAGTAAAGCAGATAGACCTCCCCAACATGGGTGGGCCTCATCCAATCAGCTGAAGAGCACACACACACAAAAAGCCGGCTTGCCTGTGCAGAGGGGACTCCTGCCTGACTAAATGGGGACATAGTCTTCTCTGGACTCTGGACTCCAGCTACAACGTTAGCTCTTCCTGGGTCTCAAGCAGGCTGGCTTCCAGACTAGGAGTTATCCATTTGCTCTGCTGCTCCCCAGGTCTTCCAGCTCAGACTGAAATCACTCCCTTCCTTGTCTCTTGAGTTACCAACTGCAGACGGTGGGCCTCGCCAGTCGCCATGAGCACGCAGAGCAATTCCTTATATTTCTTTTTATCTGTGGATCGGATATATATTTATCTCTTATTTTCTGTTGATTCTGTTTCTCTGGAAAATCTTTAAAAATGCACCCTGTAACAACACCAACCTTACAAAACTCGGACGAGTAAGAAGTTTACCTGTCACATGAATAGAAGTAACTTGGGAGCTGGCAGTAGGGGTCAACATGGCCACCCAGGGATGGAAAGGAGCCAGCTCCCTCCCTCTTCCTCTGCACCTTCTATGTGACCTTGTTCTCATGTTCACATGGTGCTGTTGCACATCTAGGGGTTGTGCGTGCATTCCAGACAGGAAGGGAAGGAGATACAAGGTCAAAAGGTCAAAGGTCAGAAGCTTTATCCTTGGCCAGACTTATGCCACAGGGACACCTCTGTCTTCTGAGGGCCTGGGAGATAAAGCATTAGCTCAGGATATGACTACAACAGATAACTCTGGGGTTCTGTTAGGGAGACCGGGGCATGGATATGGAGGAGGTAGGGTGCCAGCCTATTCTCCATGGATCCTTAGAAAACCATATTAAAGAGGACAGATTTTAGCACGTCACTGACTTTGAAGATCATGTGGATTCAAAATAATTTTAAAATTAAACATTATTTGTAAGTTCCTCCCACCCAGTGCATGAAGAATGATTGGGCTTGATGAGGTAAGGATATTTACATTTACAGAAAATCTGTCATAAGCCATACACACTTCAGTGGCTTTGAATGGGTTCTCTTGTGGGTCCTGCAATCATAGGAGATCAGTTCTTTTGTCCTCTCCCCACCCCCTACCCTTTTTTATTTTATTTTATTTTTTTTTCTGTGAGAAGGTTGGAATCCAGGATCACGCACATGCTGACCAGCCTTTCTGTCACGGAGTTATAGTCTTGTCCCCATTTTGCGCACAGAGAAAATGAGTCTCAAAGAGAGGTTGCACAAGTCACCTAAGGTGGCACAGCAAGCAGGTAGAAGAATCAGGTTAGGTTTCAGATCTATTTGCTGTTACAAAGCCCCATGAAACTCTGTTGTCACAGGAAAACCCTGACCCTATGTTTCACATTTGATAAAAACTCGCATGTTTAGCCCAGTGGTTTTGTAATTAGTAATCTCCCAGGAAATGTCTCTGGATCCTATAGATTTTTCTAGGTGTGCTGCTGCTTTCTACAGGATCCTTTTCAAGTCTCCCTCCAGATAAGGTGACTCACACCTGAGGTCAGACAATAACCTTATCCGTAAAACGTGAGTGGCCTTGCTTCTAAGCACACTCAACTTGTACTTATTGAACGCTTATTCTGAGCTAGCCACAGTGCTGAGACTTAGGCAGACAATTCCAGACCACTCAGACGAGGGCCTTTGTTTATGGGAATTAACTTATTTTCTACAGGAAAAGGGTAGGCACAACCCTCGTAAACCAATGCAGAGGGCAACCGAATACAACCACAAGGAGGCTAAACAAAGAGTGACCAGCGCTAGCCAGAGTGGTCAGGGAAGGCTTCCTGAGATGACATTCACGTGAGAACTCAAAGATGAGGAAAAGTCGGCCACCTATGATCCAGGAGAAGAGCATTCTTGGCCACATAAAAAGCATGTGCAAAGGTCCTCAAGCAAGAGCATACTGGAATGTTCCAGCCACAGGCTGTGGGGCTGGATGGGAGCTGGGTAGTTTGGGGAGAGGATGGACACAGAGACAGGAATCAGATAGATTCTTCTAGGATGTGCTAAGGGCTATGCAATTGACTTGGGGGTATTTTGAGGCAGGAAGCAATCTGATTTATGTTTATAAAAGTGCAGATTGAGAGTCTGTACAAACTTCAAGGTATCACAACTCATCTGCAGAAAGCGGTTTGTGCCTCTTCATTAATGATTGGGTTAGGAGAGCCTTAACCTGATCAGTAGGGATTAGGGTGGGGGTTAACTGGGTGGTGACTGTAGGCAGGTAGGGTGTGGCTAGAGGAGAGGGGTCTTTGGGGGTGTGCCCTTTGGGGTTTATATTTTGAGCCTGGTGTGGAGAACTCTAGCAGTCACCCCCCACCCTCACTTCCTGGTGCAATGTCCTGAGCCACTTTCCACCACACTCTTCCTCCATGATGTCCTGCCTCCCCTGGAGCCCTGAGGAGTGGAGTCTGCTGTCTATGGACTGAGACTTCTGAAACCATGAGCCCCACCCAATAATCGTTTCTTCCTCTAAAATGGTTCTTGTCAGGTCTTATGGTTACAGCAATGAAAATGTTAACTAAAAGAATGATTTCAAAATTGTTTTCAAAATTCCCAAGAAGAGGTGCTTCAGAATTCTGTTTTTGCTCACATTGATGGCTCTGCCATTCGTCACTGTTCACTTCTCCTCCATTGGGAAGCACTCTCCTTGTCTGGAGTTCATCACTTAGAGGTTGATTTTGAGAGCAGTCTTAATGTTTAGTTGTCTAAAATTCTATTTCCTCCTTACTCTTGGAAGACTGGGAGGCAGTGCAGAGAGCCAGGTGGAAGGTTCCTCATAACCCAGTAAGTGGAGGCTGTAAATCCCCTGCTGTCTTCCGGCATCACTGTGGGAAAGTCAGATTTCCATCTAATTGCTATAGTTTCTTTTCCTTTTTGAAAAATGGTTTCGCTTTTAAACTTTTCTTAACTTTAGTTTCCTGCAGTTTTACTGGGATACATTTAGGTTAGGGTTCTTTTTAAATTCTCTGTTTGGAATTCACTTAGCTTCTTAAATCTGTGGACTGATATCTTTCATCAGTTCTAGAAAATTCTATGTTAATGCTTCAGATATTGTCTCTGTCCCCTATTCTTTTTTTTATCACTTGTTTTGAGATTTTAAAAATGGACATAGGCTTTCTTCCTCCTCCTCTACCTCCATCTTCTTTTCGAATCATTTATTCTGTGTGCTACATTTTGGATAAAGGTTGGACTGGGGATGTGGCTCCAGCGGTAGCACGATCGCCTGGTATGCGTGCGGCTTGGGTTCGATCCCCAGCACCACATACAAAGATGTTGTATCCACCAAAAACTAAAAAATAAATATTAAAAAATTCTCTCTCTCTCTAAAAAAAAAAAATTGCTTTTGAACTTTTTCTTTATGGAAGTTCAATGGGGTTCTGTTTCAAATCTTCTATGACACTTTGTATAGTTTTCTGAGCCCTATATTGATTTCCAACTTTATCTTTTATTTCTTTAAACATAGAAGAATAATTTTTAGTAATCTATTTTTGATAATTACAATGTATGAAATACTTAGGAGTTCCTTATATCTGCTGGTTCTTGCTCATGGTATATTATTTTCTTATGGACTTTGTTCCCTTTCTGTGATATTTACTCCCATAAAATAACGCGCACGTGTGTGTGTGTATGTGTGTGTGTGTGTGTGTGTGTGTGTAGTGTTCATAATGACTGAAGAACTACTTTATTTTTTTTTTAAATTTTTGTTGTTGTAGATGGACACAAAACCTTCATTTTATTTATTTATTTTTACGTGGTGCTGAGGATCCAACCCAGTGCCTCACACATGCCAGGCAAGCGCTCTGCCACTGAGCCCCAGCCCCAGCCCCAAGAACAACTTTAAAGTTAGTTTATAGTTTATGTGCTTCAGACTTGAGGCTATAACTCCTTGAGAGGGTATGCCCATGATTCACATCCTCTCAGGAATAATTTTTCCTTCTCTTTTCTCTCTTCATTTCTTTTTTTTTCTGCTCTGATCCTGGCAAAGACACCCCTGTGGAGTGCACAGGGGTGGGAGGAGGTGGGGGCTCCCCTGCTGGCTTCTCCTTTCCTTGGGGCTGTGCACCTTTTGAGCTCTCAGGTGGAGGTGGCTTACCACCCACAGGGAGGGATTGGCCACCTCCTCTAGCTTGCTTTCAAAGTGCCACAAAAACCTGAGACACACAGCTCCTTTTCCAGATCAGAAAATGGCTGCTGAAGCCCCCCTGAGGGTTTCCAATTGCTGTCTCTCATTCGGGCACTTATTTGCTGTTTTCATTCCATTTCGTCAGCTCTCTGATACTGTTAAAAGGATTCAAATCTGTGATTCATCAGCTTTGGTTGTTCTCAGGGGGAAAGCTCATCTTGTACGTATTAAATTTCCTTTTTTTCCAGGGGTAAAGCCTTCAGCCTTCAGCCCCGGGGACCCAGACCACAGTCTCCAGCCTGGACAAGACCACAGCCTTCAGCCTTCAGTCCCTGGAAACTTGGACTTCAGGCCTCTGACAGGGGTCTGTCAGCCTCGGACTCCTGCCTGCAGATCACGTGGGGCCTCAGCCCCCCCAACTTCTTTGCAATAGTTTCTCTCCATTTTCCTTACTTCCCCTGAGCATTCTGAAGTTGATGGCACCATTGGGAAAGAATCATAAGAAGGAAGAAAGAATCTCCAAGCTAAAAAAAAAAAAAAAAAAAAAAGGAGAAAAAAAGAAAAAGAAAGACATTAGGGATAGACTCTGGTCTGTTGCTGATGCAGAATTGCATACATAATCACCGCTTTTCCATGAAATCGGCCAGATTAGATGATTCACATAATTTCTTTAACATGCTTCTTGAGAGAAAGTGGTCTGAGCTGGCTGAATCTGGCAGGAAACCCAGAGACACCCATGAAGAGGTAAATTGGGAAGGGAAGTGTGAGCCGCCCACTTCCTTCATGTGAGCGCAGTTCCAGACAGCATGGGTTTCGCAGGTCTTCAGACCAACTCCCTTCTCCAGGCAGCTCATTAACCTCTAGCTGGGCTTTCTCAGGCTCCACGGAAGGCACTGGGAATCACGGCTGGGTTATTGTGCTGATGCTGCTTAAGCTGTGTTATCATCTGTTTAATGAGTTTTTTAACGTTATGATTTATTCCCTCCTTTTCTATCATAAGTGTCTTTTCTCCTTCCTTTTAAAATTCCCTGTGGCTCTACTTAGACTTTTTATGTTCATAACTCATCTTGTACATACTGAATTTGCTCTTTTTTTTTCCTAAATGGAAATAGTTTTTTTTTCTAAAAAAAAAAAAAAGTCTTATTTGAGTAATACATCCCTGCAAAAATGAGAAAACCAAAGCTTCTTCCAAAGGAAACTTCTCTAACAGCACCTTCCTGAGATAAATTCTATTAACCTTTATTAAGAGTTGCAGTAAATATTATAAACTTCTCTCTCCCTGCCTCTGTGCATGGACGTAAGTTTGTGTTACTTGCACATGCAATTAGTGTGTATCATACATATATGCAGCATATGTAGCAATATACCTGTGTACGCACATATATACCATATACATGCATGCATATGTACATGCATGTATATGAAGTATACGCATGTGTATGTGCACACATATGTATTTATAAAAATGTGACCTTATATGTGGGTGTGAGAAAAACAAAACTGTTCTTTACTAATAAAACATGGGTTGGCCATGCTATCTCTTTTCTAAGTTAATTTTTTTTTTTTTTTTTTTTAGGAGCTGGGGATGTAGCTCAGAGCTCTCTTAGTTTGTGCCCTTGTTAGATCCCCAGAACTGCAAAACAGCCAAAACCAAACCCAAAACAAATTTTATATATTAATGGAGTACCATCTGATGTTTCCAATAAGTATATACATCGCACAAAGTTTAAATCAGGTTAGATATCTCTGTCTCATTCAATATTTATCATTTCTTTATGGTGAAGAACTTCAAAATCCTTTTTGTAATTTTTGGAAATTTACAGTAAATTTCTGTTGCCTAAGTCACTCTACTGTGCAAGAGCTCACCAGAACTTCTTGATTCTATCTAAGTGTAACTTAGTACCCACTGAGCATCCTTCCTCCCTCCCGCCCTCCCTCCTGCCCCTCTCTTCAGCCTCCTGTAGCCATCATTCTATGAGATCCTTAGATCGCACACCGGAGTGAGATCATGCTAGGTATTTTGCTTACTTCACTTAACATCATGACCTCCAGTTCCATCTATATCATCACGAATGACAGGATTTCATTCTCTTTTGGTGGAATAGTGTTCTCTACTAGCATTATTTCTTCATTCATTAGCTGATAATACTCAGTAGTGGAATTGCTGGATCATATCTAGTTCTGTTTTTAATTTTTAGAGGAAACTCCATACTGTTTCCCACAATGGCTGTCCTGATTTCCACTCCCCGCAACAGTGTTCCAGGGTTCTCTCTCCTCCACAGGCTCACCAGCACTTGTTATTTTTACTGTTTTGGGTAATAGCCATTCTTCCTGGGTAAGGAGATATCTCCTTGTGGTTTGATCAGCATTTCCTGACGACAAGTGGTGTTGAACATTTTCCCCATACCTGTTGCCCATTTGTATGTCTTCTATTTATTTCATCAATGTTTTATAATTTTCATGGTAGAGGTTCTTCTCTTCTCTGGCTAAATTTATTCCTAAGTGTGTTATTTATTAGGGTTTTTTTTGTTAGTTATCGTAAATGGGATTATTTTCCTGATCTCTGTTTCAGGTTATTTGCTATTAGCATGTAACAGCTCTACTGATCACCGTATGTGGATTTTGCATCCTACGACTTTGCTAAATTCACTTGTTAGTTCTAATAGGTTTTTGGTTGAGTCTTTGGGGTTTTCTATTAAAGGTCATGTCACCTGCAAACAGTGACAATTTTGACTGCTTTTCCAATTTGGATGTCCTTAATTTCTTTCTCTTGCATGACTGCTCTGGCTAGGACTTTCAGCGTCATGTTGAATAAAAGTGGTGAAAGTGGGCATCCTTGACTTGTTGCAGATCTTAGAGAGAAGTCTCTCAGTTTTTCCCCATTCAGTATAATGCTAACTGTTCACTTATTATGAATGACCTTTATTATGTTGGGATATGTTCCCTTTATACATAATTTGTTAAATTTTTTTAATCATAAAAACTTTGAAAAAAATTTTACCTATAAGTTGACAATTTTATTTTCCCACTTCACAATACAAATTAAAATTGCACTTCTCGTTTCACTTCTCCTTCCCAAACTGTTCTCTCCCTCTTTCTCCCTCTCCCTGTCTCCTTTGCAGTGCAGGGAATTGGACCCAGGACCTTGCACATGGGAGGCAAGCACTCTGTCATGGAGCCACACCCCCAGCCCATTCTCTTTCTGATAGGAAGTGGGAGCAAGTCTCCCTTGCCATGCTGTTAGCCCTGGGAGTCACAACATCATGATTTCCCGGTGAAGAAGTGATTTTCTAAAACTGATACAAAGAGGTCCCTCCCCATCCTTACGTGTCTGGTGGGGTCATTGCTGTCTGAATGGGTACCATCATAAAACAGGTGGGGGATGGCTTGTTGGAGGCAGGAGCACCGTGGTCATGTAGCCTTTCCAGTTTCATTCCAGAAGCAGGTCCACGTGTGTCCCCCAGGAATAAGAAGGCTCATGAGCAGACTGTGAAAGCCTCCCATAGAGGGGAGCATCAGACCAGGGTGAGGAGGCTCTGCTCAACGAGGATAAAATATAAACCCCAAACCCCAGGGACCCATCTCCTCCAGCCACACCCTACCTGCCTCCAGTTACCATCCAGTCAATCCCTATCCGGGGATTAATGCACTGATTGGGTTAGAACACTCATAACCCAATCATCACCTCTAAACTCTCTTGCATTGTCTCTCACATGAGTTTTTTGGGGGACACTTCACATCTAAACATGACAGTGGTTGAAAAAGATACTTAATGTGATTCCAATTTTTAACAAGTTGCCAAGTGATGTGTACTGGAGAATGTTCCCTGTGCTGATGAGAAAATGTGTATTTTGCAGCCATTGGATGGAATGTTTTGTAGATGTCTGCTGGATGTATTTGGTCTAGGGTACAATATAAGGCTGCTTTTTCTTTGTTGATTTTCTCTTTGGGTGATCTGTCCATTGCTGAGGATAGGGTGCTAAAGTCCTCAGTGATCATTGTATTAGAGTGTATCTCTCCCTTTAGATCTATTGATATTTGCTTCATATATTTGGGTGCTCTGATATTGGGTGCATATGTATGTAGATTTCTCATTTCCTCTTGCGGAATTGACATCTGTATCATTATATGAAGAACTTTCTTGTCTTTTTATTGCTTTTACTTAAAGTCTATTTTATCTGATAAAAGTCTGCCTACTCTTATTTTCTTTTGGATTCCATTGGCCATGGCATATCTTATTCTAGTCTTTCGTTTTCATGTCTATGTGTGTCCTCAGAGGTGAAGTGAGTTTCTTAGGAACAGCACACGGTTGGGTCTTGCTTCTTACCCACTCATTCCATGTTTTTTAATTGAATAACTTAGTCTATCTATATGCAAGGTTTTGCTGCTGGAGTTATTATTATTATCATTATTTTGCAGTGCTGGGGATCAAACTCAGGGCTTCGTGTATGCTAGGTAGGCATTCTACCAGAGCTACATCCCCAGCCCTATTCAAGGAAATCATTGATCATTTTGTAACTTGTTTTTTAGTTTTATTGGCATTCCATTCTTTCTTTTTCTCTCAGAGTCCTTCTTTGTGGTTAAGTGGTTCACTCTAGTTCTCTGAGTTTTAATTCCTTATTATTTTTGGTTTGTCTATTATAGTTTTTTGCTTTGTAGTTACCATGAGGCTTCCAAAAAAAATCTTTGGATTATAATAAGTGAATATGAAACAATGCTAATTTAGCATGATCATAAAGATAAGAACAGAAACAAAACAAAAAAAATACTAAAAAAATATTGTACTTCATTCTTCCCCATGTTTTGAATTTTTGATATTCCATTTTACATCTTTCTATGTTGACTAGCTCTTAGCATGCTGTTATTTTTAATTTTTGCTTTTTACTGCTCGTACTAAAACTATAAATGGTTTATCCATCATGCTTACCTTAGAGCGTTTTGAACTAGTTTCTATGATTTTTCTTACCAGTGATTTTCATAAACCTTCCTATTATTTCTCTTTCTTTCAGTTTGAGGAACTCCCCTCAGCATTTCTTGCAGGACAGGCCCAGTGGAAAGACATTTTCCTGGCTTTTGTTTGGGAATATTCTTGGGCTCCCCTTCATTTCTATAGGGTAGCTTTGCTGGTATAGTATTCTTGGTCGGCACTTGTTTCCTGCAGTGTTGTCAAATTTAATGCCATTCTCTCCTGGCCTGTAAGGTTTCCAATGAGAAGTTGGTTATCAAGCAAATTGGGACACCCTTGTGTGTTATTTGTTTCTTTTCTCTGCATGATTTAAACATATTCTCTTTATTTTTCACTTTTGATGGATTGATGATGTCTTGGGGTAGAGTCGGTTAAATTAGATCTGACCAGGGACCTTTTACCTTTATGTGCATGTGTGTGTGTGTGTGTGTGTGTGTGTGTGTGTGTGTGTGTATTCCTCTCTAAGTTTAGGAAAATTTCTGTTGTTATTTGTCTGAATAAGCTTTCTACCATTTTTGAGTCCCTCCTGAACCCCAATAAACTGAAAATTTATTCTTTTAATACTATCTCAAACTCCTCTATGCTTTCTTCATTCCTTTTTTGTCCTTTTTCTCTTTTTTTTTTTTTTTTTTTTGGTCCTCTATGTATTTTCAAATACCTGCCTTCTGGTTCACTAATTTTTTCTTTTGCTTGATCTATCTTACTGTTGATGCCTTTTATTGCACTGTGAATTTTGCTGAATGTATTTCAGATTTAGGATTTATGTTTGATTTTTAAAAACTGCTCTGTCTCTCTTCAATTTCTCTATTAAGAGATTATTACTTATTACTATTGAATTATTTTTTCTGTGTTTTCTTCAAATTCATTGAGTTCTCTTAAGATATTTGTTTTTCATTCACTGAGAGTTCTCCCATAGCGATTACTATCTGGTCAGTTTCTGGCACCTCTTTGGACTACCTGGTGAGGTCGTGGTTTCCTGAAACCTCTTGATGCTTGTTGGCATGTCACATCATGTGGACATTGAAGGATCAGGTACTCATTCTAGTTTTCCTGATCAGGCTTAGTTTGTGTCTGTCTTCCCAGAAATTCTAAGCAGGTTACTTATTTTCTCTGAGTCTATAGTAACTCCCACTATTTCAGCACTGGATGGAACCTATGTCTGGGTTTGCTGGGAGTCCACTGTTGGTGTGTTTTCACTGTTTCAGCAATACAGGGTGGTCTAAGCTCAGGTTAGTCCCAAATCCTGTTACCCTGTTGTTTAGAATGAATCAGAGGAGTACTTGGAAATAGTAGTCTATTCCCACAAGCCTCTCCCTGGGTGCTGGTATAAGGCCTCATCCCCAGACACTGACCTATGGTCAGGTACTGTACTATTCTGCCCAGCCAAATCACTGTGGATGCCTATTATGAGTATGATGCATGATGATGTATGAGCAAAAGCTCATGTGTGATACAATGCAACAATATTCAGAAATGTAATTCTTAGATTATGAGGCATAACCCAATCAATGGGTTGATCCACTTGAGTGGATTCACTAGGTGATCACTATAGGCTGGTAGAGTATGGCTGGAAGAAGCAGGTCACTGGAGGCATGCCTGTGGGCTTCTATTTGTCCCTGGCTCCTAGCACTCTTTCTGTTTCCTGGATGTCATCAACTGGGTAGTTTTCCTAGACTATTCCCTGATGCCATGATGTTCTGTCTTGCCTTGGGCCCAAAGCTATGGAGTCGCTGACCATGGATTGAACCTCTGAATATGAACTGAAATAAACTTTTCTTTCTCTAAGTTGTTCTTGGGTTGGGTCTCTTCATCATAGTGACAATAAGCTAACATAATGCACCAGCCCCAGGCTCCTATGCCATGCCTTGGCCACAAATGTCACACCCTGAGCTTACATCCCACCCAAACTGGCATAGTACCGGGGGAGGACCAGGCGCACACTACTAGAGGTTGCCTATTGCTGAGGGGGACTTGTGGACCATGACCACTGCAGCCAGCCACAGCGGGTGCTGGCTGGAAGAGATGTCTGACAAACTGAAGTTGCCTGTCTTCCACTGACATGGGGCGGTTCAGGAAGCTACCTCAGCAGGTAGGTCTGGGGATTGAAACTCCTGGACTCCTCCCAGTGACAGCTTTCCCCAGCCTGGCCCTTTGTTTCAGGGCAAAGTCCTGCCCTTATTATCCTGACGTACCCCACCTGGCAAACATTTCTTCCTGGACCAGATATTCTTACATGGAGCAAAATACATTCAAGAATAAAGTGATGGTCTCTGCACAGATTTTTAAGGCAGAATTGAATTCCGCTCATGATACAGTATGTATTTGAGAGCTTTTTGCAGTAACTGTGGAAAGAGGCCCATAGGAAAAAGGGGTGGCCAGAAAACTGGCTAGAGGCTAATGACAGGCTAGTGACAGGTATAGAGGATTTAAGAACTAAACAAGATCCCCCAAAACTATGGATGACCAAAATCCAACCTTCAGTTGATACCTGGGTCTAAGAGCTGTTAGAACCCCTTCCCCTCCTCTGCCCCATCTCTGTTTTCTAAAAACCCTCTGTATAAAAACCACATCTTACTTTCGCCTGGGGCACTGTGTGGAATGAACGTGTCAGCATGGTACCCAATGTGGCCTGAGAGTCTCCAGAAAAACACAGACAGGAGGTGGGTTCAGAGCAGCAAAGAAGCATTCGGTGTGAGATAGAAATCGGAGCCAAAGTTGACGAGAAGACACATCACGGGGACCCACATTCAGATTCCCAGGCCACCAAATTCCACGAGTGCTGAGAGCCATTAGCCAAGTAGGTATGACAATTTCCTTGCCAGCGTACCCCATGTTGCTTAGAGGAAGGACTCGTGGAAATGGACTTGCCTTGGACATTTGCAGTGACATTGCATATATGTTTGAGAAAGGTGACCCTGCTCAAGGACCAGGGTGGATCCTGGTTTAGGGAGGATCCTACTGGATTAGGGCGGATCCAGGTTTAAGGTGTACCCTGCTGGGAATAGGGCGTATCCTGCTGCCTCAGGCACGCCCGCTCCTTGAGTTCCCCTTGAGTTCTCGTGGGATTCAAAAAGTATTTGGGATTCAGACCCTGGTGGAATACGTGGATTTGGTGAGAACGTGAATTTTCCCCAGAACGTGTTTGTAGAGGGCCGGTGAGAGTTCGGGAATAAAGAATTGCTGTTTGAATCTACAAGGCTGTGAGTGGCTCTTGATTTTGTGCCCAGCCAGACTGCCTCACACGAGCATCCCGAGCCTCGTGGCCTCTGTCATTCTTGATCCTACCGTCAACTCTGGCTGAGGTTTAGCACCAGTATCATTTCTTAAGTCGACTGTATACCTGGCCTACATGTAGGGATTTCTCAACTCTGCTGATCAGTGCATCTTTACCCCATAGACATGCTAAAATTCTCCAGTGCAGCTTTGATGGATCATCAGTAATGCCATCTTTTCTTTTTCATGTCATCTAGGTAGGACATTTTGCGTCACCCATGTCCACTCAAAAAGCAGCATTGGAGAAGATCTGGTGGATGGTAGCCTTAAATACTAGAAGTGGATCTTGAAAGTGCTTGGTGCACACTAAGCCCTCAAGCATACTAGATTTCCTGCATTCATCCAGGGAGTTACCCCAAAGGCAGGGGTGAGGAATGGGCTTGAAGAAACAGAGAGATGGGTTGGGGGAAAATGGCGCTATTCAAGCCCAGATTTCCTGTCCCACTCTGCTCAGTTGGTGCACTGCCCTCCTCTGTCCACCCCTGACAAGAGAGCAGATATTTCTTTTCCTAAGTCACTGGAGGTGAGAAGCAGCTTATTTTGTCATCATCTACTGTGACACTCTGCCACTCACCCACTGCGTTCTTCCAGGAACACCTTCTGATTTGGTTTTTTTTTCCGGGATCTCAGTTTTTTTTTTTTTTTTTTAAACTTTTGTACTTTTTTTTTTTAAAGAGAGAGTGAGAGAGGAGAGAGAGAGAGAGAGAGAATTTTTAATATTTATTTTTTAGTTCTCGGCGGACACAACATCTTTGTTGGTATGTGGTGCTGAGGATCAAACCCGGGCCGCACGCATGCCAGGCGAGCGCGCTACCGCTTGAGCCACATCCCCAGCCCCATGGGATCTCAGTTTTTAGTAGAGAAAACAAAAGACCTACACACGTAAGAGCGTTCTTCAACTTGAAAGAGAGGCATGTTTCCATTTCCTTGCATGAAAGAGAGGAAGAGTAAGAACCAAAGGAAACAAATAAAACCAATAAAAATCAGCAGAGCTGCAGCAACCAGGTGTTAACACTTCAGAGACCTTCAATGTTACTGCAGGTCTGACTTGAGAACCAGAGTCTAGAGAAAAGAAAGGGGGGAAAACTCAATAGAGAAATTACTTTAGGAAATTAAAAGCTGAGATGAAATGAAACCTAACCCTGAAATGAGAAGCTCTGGAAGGGGAAGAGAGAGAGATGGACAGGAGGGTAAAGATTAAATAGAGAAGACAATTCTCTGAGGGTCTAGGATACAGTCACAGATTTCAGAGACCAAAAGGAGAGAAAAGAGGAAACATTAAGAAAACGTAATTCCATATACACAATGGACTGTTAGCCATGAAACAGATGACTCTCTGACTTTTGCTGGTAAATGGATGGATCTGGAAACTACCTGCGGAGTGAAATAAACCGATCCCCCCAACCAAAGGCTGGATGTTCTCTCGGGGATGTGGCTGCTAACATATTCTTGGGGAGAGGGGTTGGGGGGCGGAATGGAAGACTAGAAGTTCATTGGATGAGACAAAGGGGAATGAAGGGAAGGGAAGGGGGTGGGAATAGGAAAGACAGTGGAGTGAATGGGACAGAACTTTCCTGTGTTCATATATGAACACACGACCAGGGAAACTCCACATCATGTCCAACCACAAGAATGGGCTCCTAATTAGAATAAGTTACACTCCATGTAAGTATAATATGTCAAATATACTCTACTGTCATGTATATCTAAAAAGAATGAATAAAATATGAACTTAAAAAAACATCTGAAATGAAGGTAAACTCTGGGATGTAGGTGACCTGTGAATCCTATTGTGGGTTGAATAGTGTGCACTCAAAATGTACCCATGACTTAGATTGTGACTGTATTTGTAAATACGGTCTTTGCAGCTGTATTTAGTCAAAGTAAAAACGCTGTTAGATTAGAGGGGGGCCTAAATGCAGTGACTGTGGTCCTTATAAGAAGGCCATTCCCGGGTAAAGAAAATGTGGTATATGTACACAAGAATATTACTCAGCCATGAAGAAGAATGAAATGATGGCATTGGCTGGTAAATGGATGGAACTAGAGACTATCATGCTAAGTGAAATAAGAATCCCCCCCAAAACCAAACAACATCACCCCACTTGTAATTAATCAAAATATTTATGTTCAGGATGGAGAGCGCGTGCCAGTAACAAGGTCAACAGCAACAGCAAAAGCAAACACAGAATCCAGGAGCACACGCTCCGACCTAAGAGACTTATGAAGGACAGGACCCTGAGGGACCCCTCGAGGAGCAGGTGGAGATAGGAAGGTCCACTTTGGAGTGAGGTGGATGCGTGGCTCTGGGAAAGAGGTCTTTGGAGGAGAAAAAAAAAATTGGAACTGGTGCTTTTGAGTGAATGGAGAATATTATTTGTAAGTGTGTGGCAGAGATGCCGGAACATTCAGAAGATATTAGGAATTGTTACTTGGAAAGCCAGGCAATTAAAGAAAAACCCAAGGCAATGATTTCCTGCAGGAAGAACCAAGGATTGCCCAAGGAAGAAGGCTGGGGCGTGGTACACAGACGAGCTCAGAAATAACACAAACTGTGTGGATGATGTGTAATGTTGGTAAGTTATGGATAGAGTAGGCGTAGATAATGTCCAACATTGATGAGAAAGAATAGTGAAGACATATTATTTACAAATGTGAGAGTAAATGTTAATGCAAACAGCTAGAAGGGATGAACATTTGTCACCTATGGAAGAAACATACAGGAAGATTGAGCAGAGGAATATTATTATCATTATGTCCTTAAATTATAGATGCTGTTTGGTATTTAAAATGGTATATCTATATATTTTCATAAACATTAAAACTAATTTTAAAAGGCACTCTATGTTTTTATATAGCATATTTTTTTATGCATACAATCCCCAAACTTCATCTGGTGTTCAACTGAGAATTTTTTTTCAAAGTTGGGGGGAAATAATCGGTTTTGAAATCTTCGAGAGGTCGTACAATGACATAAAACCAAATTGACACAGCTTCAGCAATTTAAAAGATTTGACATGGTAATTTTTAAGACAGGCAATTTTTTTTTTTTTTGCCTTACCAGCTAAGGAGTTAACCCCATGTAGGACAGGATTCTACATGAACAGACTAGAGTTGGAAGATTTAGCAAAAACAGATAAACAAGTCAATGAGGAAAAAAGAAATATCATTATGTCCTTAAATTATAGATGCTGTTTGGTATTCAAAACAGTATATCAATATATTTTCATAAACATTAAAACTAATTTTAAAAGATACTGTATGTCTTTTAAAACCAGAATGCCCAATTAAATTTGAATTTCAGAGAAACAATAACTTTTAAGATAAGTGTGTCCTAGATACTGAGTGTGACACCCTTATGCTAAGGTATTACTCCTTGTTTATTGGAAACTCAAATTTAATTGGCATCCCATATTTTAGGTGGCAGCTCTAGTGGAGACTGAATAGGTACTTGGTGGCTTCTCTATTTTTTTTCTTAATAATCCATTTAGATCTATCATCCAAGAATTATCAAAACCTGCTGGCTATTATGGGCCAGGTTATCTGGGCAATGACCAAACAGACTCCCTTTGTCCCTGAGATTCCCTATCATGTAAGAAATGCTTCTCCCATGGGAAAGCCCCACCTCTGTACCCATTGACGGTTACCTGGCAGAGCCTAGTCGGCAACACAAAATAGCAATTGCTGTGGTAACACTCCCTGATCGCTTGTAACAGTTCCCTCCTTGCTAGAGGAGCAAGAATGGAGTCACTATGGCTATGTGAGCAAGCAGGAATGGCCGTAGGGACGCCATCTCAACCGTTCTAGACTTTTTCTGTTACTGTTCCACGAAGAGACAGCTGCAGGACCCATTTCTGAGAAAATGAAATGAAATCTGTTTTCTTCTAAATCAAAAAAAAATATTGTCTTCTGTACTTTGTACTCCACAAAACGTACTCAACCCAGGATATGGTGGTCTTGGCGACCTAAGTGACTTTGAAGTAGATTCTCGCCCCTGCTGACCACCTGCTCGGACCCAAGATGTGGTTGACTGAGTTGTTCTGCAAACAGCTTTTTTAGCTTCTGTACCTGCTTGCTTGCAGCTACATAAACTTGGATGGGGTTTCTGCAGTTTTTGTGTTTAAGTATCCTAAAACCTCAGGCTCGGGGCTGTTCCTTGCAGAGACAGTTCTATGTTCTGCAGGGAGGAGTCGATGGCCGCTGGCTAAAGACTCTTCAATTTGGACAAAACTGGAACTTGGTGTGTTTTCTGAGCGACCTGCCTCACAACCCTGGCAGTCTATCTCTGCTTTGTGTGTCTTGAGCTTTGGGTGTTAATGAGTTCCATAAGGTGACCGACCACATACAACTTCTAGGCTGCTCTGTCACAAATTTATCTGTTACAGGATAATGGCCAAAATAATGACTTGGATGCAAACATTAAAGACAAGTTCAGGCAAATGTCACAGCAAGCAACTCTGATAGCACTTTTTTCCTTTGGTGGGTGAACAAAGACAACGTGAAGTGGAATGCTGAATCTGCATAAGATGGCATATACTTGGTAGAGAGGGTGGTGACCTTGTCTAAAGATTTTCAAACATAAAGTTGCTCTTGTCCTCCCTTTGAACTCAGGCTCGATATCTTAATAGTGAGGACTGTCACCAGTCAAACTTTTATCCCACGTCAGTGCGGTTTTTGCTAGAATTGCTCCTGCGACCCCTTTCACCTTCAATATAATAGCAGTTCTTCTTCGTTGGCAATTAGGTGGTCAGGGTTGGCATGTGCAATTTTCAAATTCTTTCCAGAATTCAGCTCTTCAGATAGCTTGCACAAGTAAAAGAAGGCATAACATGGTCCATCACATGCCTCTGTTTTTCAATTTTTTTCCAGCATGGTCAAGTTTCTATCTATAATGGATTTATGAGCATCCAACCTCTGGCTTCGTCATGTTGTGTTTTCTCGTACTCAAAACACTGCTTCTGAGACTATGTCCTACTCTAACAACTTCCCTAGTTTATTCTGCTCTTTCCTCCTCCCTTAGTTTTTAAAAGGCAGGATAATTTTCTCTTCATAATTCCCCCCCGCCTTTGATTTTCCTTGTATATCCAAAAATGTCAAAATGCTTCCCCATTGCAAGACTGTTGGCTTCTAAAAGTTTTGTAGCTTTAGCAACTTGATTCCTTTTTTCGAATTATGTCTGTTTTAGTTACTTTGTTCACTTTCTAATAGTTCACCTCAAACTGTAAGACCCAAAATACTGGTGTGTGTGTGTATGTGTGTGTGTATTGTGTGTTTGTGTGTGTAGGTAACACTGAACTGAAAATAATAAGCCAAGGTTGGAAAGAACCATTCAGATCCAAATTTGAATCTTGCTCTATGCGTTTCTAACTATATAATCAAGACTAAGTCATTTAAACTCTTCTTATGGCCCATTTTCCTTTGCTGTAAAATGGGAAGAATGGTACTTACCAAGAAGACTGGTTAGAATAAGATGAGAGTAAGATGTGCCCTTATAAGTAAGATATGTCTTTTATACGCAGGCCACACGATCAAACATAGCTATTTAGAAAGTGCTTTCACACACAAAAGACGATGTTTTTGGTCAACTCCCTGCCCATAACCCAAACATATAGTGTTGGGAGGAAACAGCCCTGCAGACATGAACGGCTTATGGTTGGATATTCAGGACTTAGAATTCAAGAATTCCGATGTTCTTCACTCTCTCTGATACACCATACCACCTTGTGACTTTTTGGTGACCAATTCTTTCCCTGGATTAATTTTAAAAAGTCCTTTTTTTTTTGTTGTTCTATTTGGGATCATCTGAGTGGCAGATTTATTGTCTTTAAAGGCTGTCTTGTACTTTAAAGACAAATGTCTTTGTCCATTATAGAATGTACCTCCAGGGTCTTTCTCACAAGGGATAGAGTAGTTGGCAAAAAAATATCAAATTTGAAATATCATGAAAATGATTCACTCTGTGCTGATGTGTGTGTCATCTGTAGATTGGAAATCTGTGTTTAGAAATGTCAGAACATTTGTTGCTACTCCCTAGAGCAAGCAGTGTCATCCCAAACTACAGTGGCAGAAAGCATGAGCGCTGCAGTGACAGTAAACTCTAGTTGAATTGTCACACTCATCACACCTGCAGTTTGGGTTTCTCTGATGTAGTTATGGTGACTCTCCTCAGGTACAATAGGAGTGTTTCTCTTTGGATGGGTTTAACCCAAGTGTGGAACAAATGACCACACTTTCTAGTGGCATTTCTATGGGAGACTCACCTGACTCCAGCAAAGCTTTTCAGTTCCCGAAGAATGACATTGATATTCTTTTCTTCCCCCAAAACAGAACCTGTTTTTTATTTGGGAATTGATATATAGCAAAGCCTGGGGGTGAATCACAATGGATTTAAACAATGCCTTTGCCTCCTACCCTGTCCTGGATAGCTCCTGAAAATGTTCTAGCTGATTAGGTGTCAATGGAAGTCAGCGGAGGTATCTTGGAAAGCAGAACTTGTAGGCACCGTCTCTACCCTTCCTTCACTGTGGCTATAATGTCAGAAGCTACAGCAGGCAACCCACAACCACACAGCAACACCCATGGAGACAGAAAGCCAAAAGCTGAAGCTAACTGTCAGAATCAAAGCTTGCAATTATCTGCCTTTCACACCTCTTGTTCAAGCCACAGAGAGCTGGATCTTCTATTACTTTAAGCCAAAACCACTCCTGACAGCCCAGTTTGGTTATTGTCAGGAGAGTAGATTTTTGAGTCTTTTTTGGCCTTTCTCCCCTCACACAAGTCTGATTTTCTAATTCCTTCTTTGGATTCATCTTCAAAACTCTTTTAGCCATATTTCCCTTGGAATTTCCGAGACCGCACCGTGAAATCAAGAAAGAAGCACGTTGCCTTCAGGAAACCTTCATTATCATCTGTTTTGGGGGTACATGACCATCAGTGAGCGTTTAGATAGTGAAACTTGGGTTTCTGCATCTGTACAATGAGGAGAAAGAGGCCAAGCATAACAACAGTGGTAATAGTAACAGTGACTATTATGGGTTGCTTATTGGAAGAATGCTGGGCAGTGAGCTGAGGGTATCTATTGCCATTCGCTCTGTCTTCTCAGGATGGGTAAGATCGAAGTATTTTTTTTTTTTTTTAATTCTAGTGTGAAGGTGATTAAGCTAAATTTTAGAGAAGCTAATTGACTCGTCTGAAGTTTAATGAATTGGAACTTATGTCCATCAAGTATCTAGTCCGTGTCGGTGTTAGCCAGCTACGGGAACCCTAGTGTCCTGACAGCCAGACCCCTGCTGCCAGCTTCACTGGTTTGATGAGGAACGTGCAGCAGGAGGGATGGGAAGCCACTTCAAAGGTGGAGTTCTGAGAAGCTCCGGCTCTTGTTTGAGATTGTCTCTCTGGCTCTCTGATCTTTGCTAGCCGCCAGATGAAATCCATAGAGCGAAGGACCCCCCAGAGGAGCAGATTCTTCAGCTGCCGTCAACATCCAAGGCCGACTGCTTTCTGAGAGACCCTGAGTCACAATTCCCCAAAGGAGCTGCTCTCCAATCCCTGACTCGTTGAAACTGTGACACCCTGTTTGTGGTCTTAGGATGCGAGGTTTTGGGGTCACTGACTCTGCAGGGAGAGAGAACCTACTTGGTCACCTTCTCAGCTACTGAACACTGACTCCCTTCGGCGATCACAGAGCTGTGCTACAACCCTCTCTTTTCCCTAGCTCTTATTGAGCCACCTGAGAGCTCGGTGTACTGTATTTTTCAATGTCAGATCCTCAGTACCCAGAGCAGTTCATGGCCCGCAGAAGAAGCAAATATTTTTGGAACAAATGAACAGACATTCTGTTCATAAGCTGCACTCTTTAACAATCTTGTTCCGTTCCCTACTTGTCTCCCACACAAAATAATATGTGAAGCATCCCTTGCAGAGTCTGGGTTTTGTCTCCGAATCCAAATGACCCTTCCCGGTAGGAGAATATTCATTTGAAGCCTCACTTCTGTCAATATTTACCTCCCCACCCTCTTGTATGCATCTTCCCAGTGTAGATGGAACTGAAACAGATGGCATTTGGGGTTGGCTCTCTGTGAGAACAAGCAGATCTGAGTTCTAATTCCACTTCTACCACAGATTCATTCGTGATTGTCAAGAATACACTCTCTCCCCTTTTCTTTTTTTCTCTTAAGTTTCCATTTTGTGGAATTATGTTGTCTGACTCCATTTTGAGTTATCTTATAGAAAAAAAACACAACAAGCTCCTTGAATAGTTTACTAAAAGTCATTGCCTAGTTCATCTGCTTTTATGTTTTAAATTTTGCTTAATAACTTCCTGATGATGATCTTGGAGATAAATGAAGCCTAAAAGGGTTGTGATTGTTTGGTCAGGGCTCAGAGTTGGAGCAACCTTGGAGTAAAGTTGGAAGACTATAAAGCTAGTTTGTTCAGGCCTCATGTTGACCACTACAAGAGGATTAGTTGAAGAATCAAGGCCCAGGGCACTCACCCAGAGCTTTGATCTAAAATAATTGCTTATCTAGTGAAACTTTTGTATTCAGGGCATTATCTTACCCTACAAACTCTTTTCTATGGGAGAGGGTAGGGAAGAGGTTGATGGGAAAGAACCATTTAAAATGTTATACTCTTTGATTGCTCAATACCAGCTATTCTCTGTTCTGAGATGTTCTGGAAAAATTTAGATAATCCCTTGCTTTTGTTAATATTTAGTTCATCTGTGTGAGTGTATACCCTTCATGTCTCACAAAGATTTTGTGTTCATGTGGCAACTTGTGTCTTTCTCTCCCAGTCTCTCGCCCCCCCCCCCAATCTTTCTTTGACCCTTTCTTACCCTGTATGTTAGGATGTTGCAATTGAAATTTTTAAAAAAATTATAATGTAATTTAATGTTTCTTGCTTCAGAAACACAGGAGAATTTACCAGCTAATTTAGCATAAGGACCAGAGATAGAGAGCTTCGGATGTGGTCTGATCTAGAAGTTTATGGTGTCTCTACCCTCATCTCTTGGATTTGCTTGGTTCTGCTTGGTCTTGCTTTATCCTAACTGATTTTCTTGGTGTCACTCAAATTCCAACTTCAGCAAACCATGCATTCAGAGAGAGAACATGCACCTACTTATTTCTCTTGGCCTCCAGGCCCAAACCTGTGTGTCTGGAATAGTTTAGATCTCATGCCTGGAAGAGGTCATATTGATCGACCTCTAATATCCATCCTCCCCTTTTTCTCTAATGATACAATTTTAGCTGGTCACAGACATGCCTTATGAAAAGGCTGTGTTTTCCACTTTGTCTTGATGCTAGCAGGGTTATGGGATTAATTTCCAGATGGTAGAAGTGTGGTATGTAATTTTGGGCATTTGGCTCTGAAGTAAAGAAGGAGAAACATGAGAGATTTCCAAGTTGTGAGCACTCTTGCCATCAGGCAGACAAGAGGTGCACTCGAAGACCAGAACAAGAGAATAGGGAGAGTCCGGGCCCCTGATGACCCCACGGAGCAGAACTCCCATACCATTTGCATTTTATATAAAAGAGAAATCCATTTTGATCTTGCGTACGCCATTAATATTGAGTCTCTGTCCCATTCATAGACAATCCTTTCTTGAGTATCTACCTACTCCTGAACTGTGACCTGAAAGACGAAATGTGTGCATGGGCCCAGCAGAGGCTACGGGCTCTATTGTTGGAGTTTGGGGTGGAGACAGCTTCCCAGGGCCATGTGGATCTCTAAATGAAAACGGAAGTCTATTGAAAAAGAAAAAGGAAGAAACACAGGAAACTACTACCATCTGCCCATTAATTTCTTTTCCTTCCCCCCCCCCCCATTATTCTGTTTTTAATATGGAAGTCCAATTTTGCCTGCCACTCATGGGTTATTATTAGCTGTAAGTAGCCAAAAACAGATCCACAACAACAACAGAAACCAGGAGGTTGCCACAATGTCTTGGAAAATGATAAGCCCCCCATCCATGATTTGTTCACCTCAGTGAAGGGCACGCTGCTCCTTTGGGAGAAAGCAGAAAGATTTAGACGCATGCATTTCTTTGATTTTAGGTTTCTGTGAGTAGGGGCTGTTTTCTTCACAGAGGACATGCTCAGCCCATGCTTGTCACCGAATGCATTTAATCACCGCAGTGCTGAGGACTCAACAGGCTCTTCACAGTGGATCCTGAATGTGCCATTAACCAAGGAAAATTGGAGCAAGGGATAGATTATCAAAGTATGGAAATGACTCTTACAAATATCCTCAATGGCAAAAAAAAAAAAAAAGTCTAAGTTCAGGGCTCACACTTGTATTTCATATACTTACAGAGAGAAACCAGGAATAGAAAGATCTCAGAATAGATATCCCCCAAAGTTCACTTGCTTATTTCATGGGTTTGGTTTTTCATCTGGAATTCGGGAATGGGATGCTTCACATGCTGAGAATTTGTTTTAGACCCATATTTGAGGGCAGGGGCTTTGGGTTTGGAGCCAAAAGCAGTGTCACTTTCTCTTTGTTCATGCACACCCTGAAGAGATCCATCTCACCTATTGAAGTAAATTGCCACAGAATGACATCGCTCACCCTCAAACTTTTTCTGTACCAAAAAAAAAAAAAAAAGGGTTTAGGGGTTTTCAAAGGATATTGCCTCTAGACTTCTGGAATAGAGTTTAAAAAAAAAGGTCTTGAGTAGGGTTAAACATCTCTATTAAAAACACATGCAAGTCAGTGGAGGAATACCCCCCAACATATTTTATCTAAGAGAATGGAGCAGAAGCTACACTGTAGAAAACCCACCAGCAGATAATGAGAGTGTGGCTCTGAAGGTGCTAGTGTTTATATTTGCACAAGAGCTCAGGCTATGTGCATTGTTTCAACTAAGTATTTTATAATATGTTACTTTAGGCTGTATCACACATCAGTCAAAGTGAAGCTTTGGCTCAGTGTCTCTCTTTTCATTGTTGTCTGAACAATGTGCTTCAAACACTTGTCCAAACAAGCTTTATTGCTGCTTCAGGCAGCAGGGACTGCTGGGATATCAGAGTCGGAAAGGGGAAAGAGTTCAGCCGCTGAACGGTTGGTTCTGCTGCATGTCAGTTTGTGGCTTGGATTATACACTAACTTGGTGCCCATTGACTTTGGATGCTGTTAGGTATATTTGCTCAAAGTTATTAAAATATGGCTGTGGATCCCACAGATTTTTTTGCTGGGATCATGTGGTGCAAAAGAGGGCTTTGGGCTGAGCCCTTAGCCACATGGACATACCTCTCAGCTTTGGTGGTTTTCACAGATCACAGGGAACAACTAACTTCCAGTGTTGGTTAGCCTGCCTGCTCAGAGCTCCAAATCGTTCCAATTGTTCCCAGAATAGAGCTTTTGTTCACTGTAATGAGTCCATACCAAGTGTACAGTAAGACCCCGTAAGCAGTTGACTCCTCTGCTCTGAGCCTGGTGGAGAATCCTGGTTGGACCTACTGGCGCTGAATAATAAGAAGAGTGTTGGCTATATCCTTGGCAATGATTGAAAGTCTGGAGCCAGACCAGGATCTTGGGGAAGACGGATGGTCATTGCCAGACAGGCTCATGATATGGAAGGGTATGGGATGAATTGAGCGAGAGCTTTTTCATAGATTTAATCCTCCTAGGAAGCTCAAGATATTGATATTAAAGTACAGTGGGCACAAGTTATAATTTATAATGTGACTGAAATTAACATTGAAGTAGCCAGTATGTCTGGGCAAAGAAGACTCTTGACTTTGAGGCAGGGAATTTGTACCTGAATGAGCTTGCTTGCCAACTGTTTATACTGCAAAAAAGCACTTCTTCAATATTGGTGAGAGTCATGGTGCTGTCTACTCTGAATGCCATGATTGGGGAAGACAGGGATGCAGTGAAATCAGGGAAATGGTCTTAGAATTCCTGAATTCCTCTGATATTAAGAATCACTGGAGGGCTGGGGCTATAGCTGAGCCGTAGAGCGCTTGACTCACACATGTGAGGCACTGGGTTCGATCCTCAGCACTACATAAAAGTAAAGATATTAAAAAAAAAAAAAAAGAATCCTTATAGCTAGGCACAGTGATGCAGGCCTGTTATCCCAGTAGCTCTGGAGGCCGAGGCAGGAAGATCGCAAGTTCAAGGCCAGCCTCAGCAGAATTGAGGCCCTTAGCAACTTAGTAAGACCCTGTCTCTAAATAAACTATAAAAAGGGCTGAGGATGTGGCTCAGTGGCTAAGCACCCCTGAAAACAAAGTCACTGAATAGTTTTAAACATACGGATTCCTGAGTTCCCCACCGACTGAATGGTGTGGGCCTTGAGATAAAACCTTCAAAAAGCCTCCCTAAGAGATTCTGAGTTGAAAGACTTGAAAGTTGATCTCAAGTTTGGAGATTTGGAGGCACACTGTATAGGATCAATCCCTGTTTTCCTGCTTCTCGGACATGTGAGCCTAGACCAGTAACCTAACGTGTATTCAATGCTGTCAGCTGCTCCTCAGTGTCACAATGGCCCTTGTCCACTGAGCTCTGAGTGAGGCTCTCTGCTGGACAGGGCTCGGCATAAGGCCTGGCCCACTCCATACCCTATGAATGTTTAACTCACTATTAAGTAGCTTTTATGACACGGTTAGGTCCTCAGGAGCCAGACCTCTGGCTCTTCCTGTCACATCAAAGCCCAGAACGATGACAGTAACGATGATAACTGAGAGCTATTGATTTTCCCAGTCAACGTTGCGCCATACAGTACAAAATTCTTCCAACCATTATCTCATCCCCTCCCCACAGCCACTTCAGAAAGCCAGCAGGTATATTAGCTCTGCTGCTTTAAAAGAGGTGTCTAATGCTCAGAAAGGTGAAGAAATCTGTCCAGAGTCCCATTAATTATACCTGGAGAGCGGCAGAGCTGATATTGACACTGGTCTGTCTGACCCCAACACACTGGTACCTAATGAGCACTTCTTTTATCTTCTAGAAGAACTTCCAGAACTTTTCCAAATCCAAGTTCCCTCATGCTTTTCACCATCTCCTGGGTTTTGGCACTGGTCAAATATTTGTTATTTTTTTTTGTGTGCGTGTGGTCTGGAATGCATTTTTAAATGTCATGTATCTCTTTTGTCTCTGCTGAGAATCACTGTCCTTGAACATGATTTGTCTGTTTCCTATAAGTGTGTCCTTGGATAGATGGATTACTCCTCTTATTCCTTCTGTACAAACACTTGAACATCTTAGACAATGATGGTGCCTTATGGCTCTCCATTAACCTCCCTCAGGGCCCTGCTGGTGACATCGGGGGTGATGGGCAGATGCTCACAGAGTTCTTTGTCAGAAACCAACTGACCTGGTTTGCTTTCACTAAGGACCTTCTCTAAGATAGTTCATTATTCAGACTGAAGTCTGTGTTCTTTGCTCTGGACGACTTTAGAATTTTCTCGTTGTCAGCTCTCTCCCTGATCTGTACCGGGCAACCTTGAAGAGGAGGATGCTCTATTGAAATTGGGATGAAATTGCTGCCTTACCCCGGATGATCTGCCTCTTCCTTTCCTTTCTGTCTCCTTGAGATGACTTTTAATTGTTCTCCCACACAAACATTCTCATTTACCTTCTCCTATTTCCTAATCTCTTGTGTCCAGGGAAGAGTCAGGCAGACTTCATCATAATCTCATCATAATCTCACAATGCTCCGTATTTCCCTTCCCAGCCCTCACGACCATGTGCAGAGCCTGTTTATCTGTGTGTTCACTCAACTAATGTCCCTCTCCAGCCCCAAACTCCATGGTCTGTTTTGCAAATGACAAGGTTTTTAGTTCCCTGTCAGAGCGCCTGATGCATGGTAGGTGCTCAGTAACTGTTTGCAGAATGAAGAGACTTCCCATTTTTATATTCACGGAGAACAAGGACAGAAAGAAATGTAACTTGAATTGGTTTAATCATGAAGAAGGAATTATTGACTCACATCATTGAAAATTCAGGTGTAGTTTCAGGAAGAGGTGTAGGGATGCCCACATCTGAATATTCCTGCAATGAGGATTAATACCTGCCTTTCTCCATCTCTCAGCTCAGCATTTCTTGGTTATTGTCATTCTAAAGCAGTGTGCTATCTTGTGGTGAGTAGGCACCCACTGGCTACAAGATGTCATCCCCAAAGTTTAGTCATGTGAGCGTAACAAAAGCAACTATTGCTCCATACTGCCACCAGAAATCCCAGATTTAATTGGTTCAACTTAGATAACATGCACCATTCCTGTGACAATCATTACAGCCAAGAAGAAGGATTATGTGAGTTGGTCCTACTTTTGCTCTTGACTGTGCCCAGATCAATGGTGGGCGTGGTCAGACCATACAACAGTGGAGGAGACAGTGGAGGAGACGTGGTCCTCCACACCCCATGAGACTCAGAGGCTATTTCTATAGGGAAGAAAAACGGTGCTGGAAAAGCAAAACTCATAATTTCTTGCTGTGGTGCCAAAATACCCCCAGGTCTGTCAAGCATCCCTAAAGATAAGAAATAGATATGCTGTTAGCAAGAAGAGCTAAGAGGCTCATACCTTCTAGGCCCTAATAGCAAGCTCCAAATTAGAGACAAAAATGATGTGGCCAGCTTAATCTCCCCTATTTTCCTAATGAGAACCCTGCTGAAGTGCTGCACGGCAGCTTCTTGTGGTGAAGCGCCTCAGACAGAACTGGGTGGGATCGATGAGTAAGGTCGATGAGCATAGTGGAGTAAGGCTTAACCAGCACAGGTCTTTCTGGAAGCTTATGGCTTTAAGCAACACTGAGGATGGATCCTCTTAAGAAGCCACATATCTCACAGTTGACATTCCAGGGTCCTGTGCTACCCCAGGGATCCCCAGAAGGCTCCATGGGATGGTGGGTAACCCAGCTCTCTACTTTGAGGTTTGGACTTCCTAGTAAAGTTCTCTTGGATAGTAGGGTTATCTTTAACCTTGGGTAGCAAGCACTTGACTTCCCTTAGTTTAGTGCCCATTTCTCTCTCACGGATGCTAAATATGAACAGCTTTTCCTTTCCCTGGAGAATAATACTCCTTCATTAGATGGGGGCCTCATGTACCAGAATCCTACTACAGAATCGGGGGGTGGGGATGGGAAGAGTAGAATTGATTCCTCCTTTACCTGTTCTCTGAAAAGCTGGGTGCTAGATCCACAGCTTGAGCTCCACCAGACAGGCTGTTCTGAGCTATTGATAGGAGCATTTGCATGGCAATTGGTGACAGTGGCAGTGATGACAGTGGTTTTGCCTGCCACGTTCTGACCTTTTTATGTCTTTATAAAGGAGAGAGATGCTGGGCTTCCTGTTCCCAGCAAATTCCCAAACTCTACCTTCCGCCCATCCATTGATTCTGAACCCTTTATTTTCTTCCAATAAATCCTTCCAGCTAAAGGGGGTGCAGTTGGTTTTCTTGATTGCAGTCAGGAATCCAAATTGACGTACTTTAGTTTTTCCAAAAAAAAAAAAAAAAAATTGCTCAAGTATATTTTGTAGTTACAGTATTTCAATTCCAAATCCATCCCCCTTTGGAAGGAAAATTCTATAGCCTATTTAATTATTTGATTTCAGTTAGTTATTTAATACCCATCTCAGGTTTGTCACCTCTAAAATGGGAGTAGGGAAATATTCCGGTCAAGGGGCTTTTGTGAGTGCCACTTAGACAGTGTGGCAGAGCACTGAAATGCATAAACACCCCATGAATTATAAATGTGAGTTGCAGTTCAGGTGGATTGTGCATGAGTAGATGAACTAGATTTAATCCTTCCGTATTGCAATTGTACTCCACCTCAATTCAGCACAGGCTAATTACTGATATTGGGATTCATGAATTCATTCTAGAGACATTTATTAAATGTCCACTAGGTGCCAAGTACCAGTTTTTAATTAGCATTTTTTATCGGGGATTTATCATTTGCTACCCATCTGTCATGCTCTTCCAACTCTGAGGAACACAGTACTCAGGGACTTGCTTTTTCCTGGCGCAGAGTCATTTTTCTCTCCTGGGAAAACCCAGGACACCCAGGGTGGACTTCTGTTCTTACTAGGATCCTTCCTTTCTAGGAAAACAACAATAACAACAACAAAACAGCATCTCACCCCTGCATGTGTTCTTCTTGGCAGCTTCTTCTGAAGGTGGGCCTGGTGGGAAGGGGAGAGGGCCATGTTTAGCCAGCATTAAGCCTTTGATGCGAATAAGATTGGCAGAACCAGGGAGCGGGGACCGGGGATCATTTCAAACACGAGCCGCAGCTGGCACTGCTGTTTGGAAGGCAACTGTATAACAATGTCATAAACAGAGTGACAATAAATAAATAAATAAAAACCAGTCTTTGAAGCGCAGTACTGTAAGATCTATTTAAAAAAAAAAAAAAACTTTATGGCTTAATTTAACAATCAACAAAAGATGAGGGGAAAAAGAAAACAGGGAGTGAAGTCTGCTCAGTGAATGAGCCCAGGGCACATGTCCTAAAATAAGATTCCTCTGACATTGACCCCCACCTTGTGTCATCCTCAGTTTCAGAAGATGGTTACGGGGAAAACCTGGAAAGTGCCAGGCATCATTTAATCATTATTAATTAATTAATTAATTTTAATTAGGTATATATGTCAGCAGATTGCCTTTTGGTTTGTTGTACACAATTGCTGCACAACTTTTCATTTCTCTGGTTGGACATGATGTAGAGTCACACCCCATGTGCAGTCGTACATGTACCTAGGGTAATGACATCCATCTCATTCCACCATCTTTCCTGCCCCCATGCCCCCTCCCACCCTCTGTCCTCTTTGCCCAACGAAAGTTCTCCATTTTTCCCTTGCCTCCCTCCCCATCATGGATCAGCATCCACTTATCAGAAAAAACATTCGGCCTTTGGTTTTGTGGGATTGGCTAACTTCACTTAGCATCATATTCTCCACCTCCATCCATTTACCTGCAAATGCCATGAGTTTATTCTCTTTTGATGCTGAGTAATATTCCATTGTGTATATAGACCACAGATTCTTTATCCATTCATCTACTGAAGGGCATCTAGGTTGGTTCCACAGTTTAGCTATTGTGAATTGAGCTGCTACAAACATTGATGTAGCTGCATTACTATACTATACTGAATTTAAGTCCTTTGGGTATAGACTGAGGAGTGGGATAGCTGGGTCAAATGGTGGTTCCATTCCCAGTTTTCTGAGGAATCTCCCGTATCTTGTAAGCACCTAACAGACTGTTCTCTCCAAGTCAGAAGAAAAGACCGTTTTGCTGAGAGGTTTGTGTGTTGTAAGATAGCTCTGAAATTATACTATTTCCAAGTGTTAATATCTAGCTAATCTCCTTGAATGTTGGGTGAGAGCTGAGGTGAAGAGCCACTTTTAATGTCATCTGCTTATAATTCTTGAGAGAATACCAAGGAGTGAAAGTTGCTTGCTGCATCATTACTTGTGGTGATTTGGCATTTGGCAGTTGCCATCTCTGCTGTACATGGAGAAGGACGCGCTGGGGTGGAGAGGGGCTTTGCTGATTGTTGGACATGCGGTGGCCAAGCCTGTGTCGGAACTACCACTTAAAAGCAAGCCCTTGCAAAATGTGACATGTTGAGATCCACAGAACATGAGACCCGCAAGTGACCTTGGAGAGCTTGTGATGCAGCCACCTCCTCTTTTCCCAGAAACTAGAAAGTACACAAGCTAGGTGAGTGCTAAGAAATCATGCCGAACGTCAAGCTGGAAATTAAGTGTTTTGCAGTTTCAAAAATCCTTCCCTGGTCATCTCTCTCTCTCTCTCTCACCATTTGAGGATGTGGCACAGAGAAAAGGCCAGATGACAGGGGCCCTGTTGGTCTTTGAGGCCAGGTCTCTGCTTCCCCCTTTGTTATGCATTACCTTGTGTGTTTAAATAGATTGCTTTCTAAAGCAACAGGGAGGGGAGGAAGGGAGAGCCTGTCATTTCCGATAAAGCCTCTCCTCTGAGAGCAAGCGGAGAAGAGAAGCCTACAAAGTGTGAAAGACTCGCTTCCTAAAAGGGGCTCGTGGGCTCGATGACCTTGATGTTCCTGCTACAGTTGTTATGGCAACAGGAAAGTGCCATGATGGTTGCTAAGGGACAGTCCCCCGTCACTTACTGGTCACTCCGCTCTGGGACTCAAGAGATCCACCCAAACCAGGGATGAGTCAGCTCAACCCATTTTGAAGCTTGGTCTCAAATCCGGTTATATTTTGTAGCCTTTTGTTCTCGAATGAAGTCCGAAGGTCTTGCAAGGGTGAAGGCAATTGTTTTAAAAGTCTTCAGCGGACTGAAATGTGAGGAAAAGATTTCCAGATGGAAGGAACACTCCTGTCCCCCATGTCTGCCAAGTCCCCCTGGGTCCCACAACATCATTTCATTTACAAACAGATGATTTTTTTTGGAAACAGGTAATATATTCACCGTATAAATCTTTGCCTCCAGAAAGGTCAACATAATTAGTGAAGAGAAAGCTCAGGCTGTACCTGGAGGGGACTAATGAGCCATTAAGTGGGACATTTCCCTCCACCATTCTGGGAGGACAGTCGGTGGCATCAATGTCTATTTTCCAGAGTGATCATCCTCATCCCGCCTCAATGTGGTGAAAATCCACCGTGTGCACAGGATGGGATGCGGTTCAAATATGCCAGGCAAAACCTGGGTCCCGGTTCCTAGGATGGAATCCAGTGCCTCTCGGTCCCGGTGCTCAGGATGGGGACCACATGTGGGGGCCATACCTTAGCTCTCCAGCTGTCTCACAGCCGCACATGTTGATTAAAACGTGCCTATTAACTGTTGGCTGGGCTACAGGAAGGCTCAGCCTCTTGTATACATGCATGGATGCTGGGGATGAGCATTTTAAGATGTTGGCTCTGTGCTGAGAGTGAACGTAAGTAGGTCCTCAGTTGTTTTTCCTTTTCACTTCCTCAAGTATTTGCTGAGCACGTCTTATCCGCCAGGTAGTCTGACAGGAGCGGGGGATACAGGAATAAATGAAGGTTTGCTCTTAGCCTTCCAGGAGCATATGCACAGCAGGGTCCCAGACCTGTGAACAGCTATGACACAGTGTGCTAAGTGTTGTTATGGAGGTGTGGCCGATCTGACAGGAACAGAGAAGAGCTACGGCCATCTGGGGTGTCAGGTTAGATTTCCAGAGGATTTTTTCTTTTTTCTAGGGGGGTGGGGATACTGGGAGTTGAATTCAGGGGCACTCAACCACTGAGCCCCATCCCCAGCCCTATTTTGTATTTTATTTAGAGACAGGGTCTCGCTGAGTTCCTTAGGGCCTCGCTTTTGCTGAGGCTGGTTTTGAACTCAGGATCCTCCTGCCTCAGCCTCCCAGGCTGCTGGGACTATAGGCATGCACCACCCGCCTGGCCTGAGGCTTCCTTTACGTAGACATTATGGCTACATAACCGTGAGCATGTGTGCATACACGTATTCTTTTCTCTTACGAGTCTCGGGGACAACTCTGGGTGACCTGAGAACTCTGTGATCCCTTCCTTGAGAAGCCGATGTCAAGGTAGAGGTGGATGCACAAGGGATTTGGGGGCTAATGCTAAGGAAAGATAAAGAGGAAGAGAGCAAGCATAGGCAGGGAGAACTTCAGAAGGTGCTGTAGGTCTGACCCCCATCAAGGAGAAGTGCAAGGGACGGAGGAGGGGTCTCAGATGGGGGACAGCCCATGGTGGCCCTGGTGAGAGGAATGCCTGCAAGGCCCCATGTTGGTGATGTTGGTGACCTTGATGCCACCATGCTGTTCCCCATCGGCTGGAGTATACCTGGGGACAGGGCAGGCTGTGTTGAAAGCAGACCTGCACCTGAGACTGATAGACAGCTGTACTCCCTGATCACCAACTCTCTCAGTTTAAAAAGTTTTAAAGGTTTTTTTTTTTTTTTTTTTTTTTAATATTGAGACCAGGCCTTGCTAAATTACTTAGGGCCTCCCTCAGTTGCTGAGGCTGGCTTTGAACTCACAACCCTCCTGCCTCAGCCTCCCGAGCCACTGGGATTACAGGTGTGCACCTCCCCACACACTAACTGTCTCTCATTGAGCACAAAAACACATGACATTATGTTTACCACTATAACCTGTTTTTCAGTGAACAGTACAGTAGTGTTATACTTACGCAAATTATTGTCTAACCTCTCTCTAGAACCTTTTGAGCTTGAAAAACTGAAACTCTATACCCGTTGAACAACATGACTCCTTCCTCCTCCCATCATTCAGGGGCAACCACCATTCTGTTCTCTAAGTGTTTACTGTTTTTATACCTCATATAAATGGAATCAGGCAGGATTTGTCATGTGACTGGCTTATTTTATTTAGCAAAATGTCCACAAATTTATCTGTATTGAAGTATATGACAGGATTCCTTCCTTTTTCAAGGATGAATAATACTCCATAGGACATATGACAGTACATTCCACCTTTTGTTTATCCATTCTTTTCTCTATAGACACTTGGGTTGCTTCCACCTTCTGAATTTTGTGAATAAAGCTGATACGAACACAGAATTACAAATATCTCTTTGAGACCTTGCTTTGAATTCTAAGGATGTTTTCTGGACTCATTCATGGGTTGATGGAGACAGGTTGTTTTCACCTATGTATTCACCTGGGCTGTGGTGAATGATGTGGCCATGAACACGGAAATGCAAATACGGCTTTGAGCCGCCAGCTTCTTTCCTAAAGCGAGGTCCCTGTGGCTCTGAAGCTATTAGGGTTCGTATTTCTTTTTGGGTGGACTGTCGTGGCTGAGCTTAAACGAGGTGCTCATCCTGGAGATGTTTGAGAGAGGCTGGATGATGGGAACAAGGCAGATATTTTCATATCCTAGCTTATTCTATTAGCTGCTTTGGGGCAGCCACTTCTCTGAGATCTGTCTCTCTTTGCACACAAAGAAGTATGTCCCTGCAGTCACGATGACATCACCGCACTATGCTGCACCACCGCAGGTCGGACGGGGACAAACATTCAAGGAAGGGAAGTCAATCCCCGGGCTGGTCTCCATCTATCAGAGGTTTTTACCCCAAATTTGGAGCTGGACCACAAATTAGTTATCTAATTGGGGGCTTTAGAACTAGGAGCAGTGTGAGACAGTCAGCCGGGCTTCCCTCGGGGTTAGGGAAAGGCAGAGAGAGCGGGGTTTGAGAAAAATGGGCGCCCACAGGGACCCTGCGATGGTGCGGCTGTGAGGAGTGAGACAAAGGAAGGACTTCCTCCATCGGAGTGAGCCTTCTTATTCTTGGTTTCTCCAGAGCCTTGAGATTTCATAAGACAGTCCCATTTCCTTAAACCCATCTCTCCTTTTGGCAGCTTGAGTGGGGCGGGGGGTCTCCATATTTGGCATCAAAATGGCTCAATCCTTAGCCACAATGAGGCGAGTGCTCATCTCCACTTTTGCAGGCACAACCCAGAGTTTACACCGGGCACCCAAGAAAAAGACCACTTGGTTATTGGCTCCCCATAAAAGACTTGGATGGCCCTTCAGAAATGTCCCAAGGTGAGGCACCGTGGCAGGGAGGTCTCTGGCCTTCCCAATCAACCAGGTGTTGAATGCAGGACACCCCCCACCCTGCCCTGTGGAGGGGAGAGAGCTGGCTCTGCCCTCACCCACCCTGCCCGGGGTCATCTCCCTTTCTTGCTAGTGCCCACCTGAGAGGTCAAGCGCACGGGGCTGTGCTCTGCCAATCCAATTCCCTCACCCAGGATCTCATTTTGAGCAAGTGACACTGAGATGAAGTATTCAGTAGCACCCACTGAAGGGGCAGCAGCTGCAGACACAATTGTCTTTTGAGGTTGGTGGCAATAATCACTGCCCCAAATATGCCTGAAACACGGTTTGCCAGGGTCCCACGGGTGTTTGATACATTTCAATCTTTGTCCTTGAATCTCTGGTTGCTTCTGGTTTGCTTCCAATAAGCTTCACTTTATCTCCAGGCATGGAGACTGGGTTTTATTTTATTGGAACTAGGAACTCTAGCTGATCAAAGGAATACAGAGTAAAAGACAAGGAGGAAAGAAGGAAAGCTCAACTGTAGAATAACATTTATTCTTCATGCTCATCTGACTCTGGAGATGGGACCCTTTTAGCAGGGGATAAGACAGTAGTCATTAATAATTTGACTATGACCTTCCCCCCCAAACCCCACATTCACTTCTTTAAAACCAGAGACAGGATAAAAAAAGATGTAAGATCACTGCACCTAGGGTGCCATGCTACGTCACGTACAACCAGAGAAACGGAAAGTTGTGCTGCGAGTGTGTACAGCGAATCAGAATGCATCCTGCTGTCATGTCTACTTGAAATAAATTCAAACTATTAAAATAAAAAATTTAGAAAAAGAAGTGAGATCTCATTCACAAAAGCACTTTTAAAAACTACTCCAGGGCTGGGGATGTGGCTCAAGCGGTAGCGCGCTCGCCTGGCATGTGTGCAGCCTGGGTTCTATCCCCAGCACCACATGCCAACAAAGATGTTGTGTCCGCCGAGAACTAAAAAATAAATATTAAAAAATTCTCTCTTTCTCTCTCTCTCTCTCCTCTCTCACTCTCTCTTAAAAAAAAAAAAACTACTCCATAAAATGAACGGTTTGATGATGATGATGGTTGGCAATGAGGTGGTATCCACTCTATCTACTTCTTTTGCATCGTAGTCTCAAGAATATGGGCACAAGTGAGTGGAGGGGCACAAATGGGATTTGACTCAGCGGGTTAAATCAGTCAGCAGGAGGCCAGGGGACGCCCTAGCTGAGCATATTAGAATCATTTATAGGCCAAGAGGAGTGAAGTCCGATTAGGAAGCACAGCATTTCGTTAGGATGGCAGGGGCAGTTCTGTGGAGACCTCAGGAGGATCAAGGACGCAGAGCTCAAAGCTGCATCTGCAGAGCCTCAGGTGACATGGAGATGCGTGTGCCTCTCATTGGACACTCAGAGGTGACAGCCTTCAGCAATCATTCCAAGAATCTGAGCAGCCAGGAGGGAGATGGGAAGTTGAACTGTTAATGACAACTTGTCTGGGGTGTTGAAATCTTGGACTCATCGATTAACAAATCACGGATTAATAGGGAGCTCTCCAGTGGGGAAATCCAAGTCCTCAGCCAATCTGCTCCTGTGTAAATAGAGCCCTCCCTGCGTTAAGTCATTAAGACTCTTGTTAGAATGTACTTAGCAGAGCCAGGGGGGCAAACGTGGGGCAGAACTGCCTTTGCCGGGTTGACTGGATGGAAGGCAAATCAACTCAAGTGGGTCCCTGCTAGCCCATCTGTAGTTGGCCCCGCTGACAGGGGAAATGGATCCCAGCGGGAGCATGTCTCTGAATATTTAATCTCATTGCTGCAGTCTCAGCGTGGACAGGATGGAGGCGGCCAGGAGAGAAAATTAGGATTCTTGTTTCTTGGTCTCTTGAAACACCAGGAAAACACTAGGAGAAGGTATGGAACTTGGTTTGGGGGTGGGGGTGATATTGCAAGGTCTTGGGGCTTGGAATAGCAAAGGAATGGGGTGGTCAGAAAAGGGCTCACTGAGGTCATGTTTAGGGAGTGACCAGCAAGGTCAGAAGGAGCCAGCTCTACAGAGTCACTGTCTGGCTTCAGTTCTGCCACCGCCCAGTTCTACTCTGCAATTCCATGCCCTTCAGATCTTTCTAAGTCAAGGTGTCAATCATTGCCCTTCCTCATCCTCCAGGTAGCCAGAGGAGAAAACAGCTCCTCTCCCAAGTGAGGTGGAGTTGGGCCTCTTGTCAATAAAATTGAAAAAATGAGCTTTTTTTTGGTTGTTGTTGTTGTTGTTATCAGCACCCCCTGACTAGCCTCTCTTGCATGCCGTGCTGGGTCCTCGCATGATTTAGGATCCGCTCTTCTCACTCCACTCTAATAGGAATGCATTGCCTGTTGATTATCTCAGACGCCACTTATTACCCTGGATTTAATACTCCTTCCGCACCATTTCAATTAATGCGGCTGTGAGTGTGCACATTAGAATGACCAAGCACAGCCAGAATTTAATTGGTTTAATTTGCATATCTCATCCTGAGAGAATTATAGGTTGTAAATTCACCCACTGGCAGGCCCTGACCACGGCTGCTTCCTTTGTGAATACCGAATTAGCTTCCCAGAAGGTTCCCCCCCAACCCTGGCTGCCTTCAGATCACTGGAGACTCCTAATGTTCGTCCCATCCCTTTGGAGGGGAGTGTTGGCCTCTGTGAGTTTGGGGGGAGCTGTATGTCTGGACTGCTTATAAGAAGAGCAAGGCCCCCAGAGACATGCATCCTCTTTGAGCCAACCTCCAAGGGGACTGTTGGAGGCGCCAGAAGTATTTCTGGATACTGTTGAAAGTTTTACCATAAGAGAATGTGGAAAAGACAAACTTGATGGATACCTTGTATTTCACAAATATCCACCTATGTGTAGTCAGTGTATCCTACATTTCAGTAGATGCAGAGAGGTTTACCTGGGGACCACTGGATCTTGTCACGATTTTGTATCTCATGGCAAACCAGCCTCATAAGAATGGGGTGATATCAACAGTAACAATAGGAGTCACTTATTTGTTTTTGGCCAAAGATTGTTCCAAACTCTTTGTTTGGAAGTGGCGTAGGAAGATGGCAACCAGTCTTAATACCATTTTACAGAGGACCAGGATGAGGTTTACAGAATCTGAAATGCTACCAAACTCATTCCAATAGGAAGTGACAAAGCTGGGCATAAAGCTCAACTTAATTTTTGGTAGAGAAAATTTTTTTTTTCTATTACAGGCATCTATACCGAAAAATTAACCTTCAAAGACCTGAGTTTGTATGTTCTCACATTCATTTGATATGATTTTAATTTGTTAGTCCTTTGACTGTGTTTCATTGCCCTGTATATATCTCCTCCCTGTCAATAATTGAGGGCCTCTCATTAGCAACCAATAACAGCTCTTTTTTTTTTTCTATGCAACTGTGATAACCTGTCTTTCTAGCTGTATCCCTGAATTGTTCAAAGTTATTGTCTTCCATGGATAATTTGGGGTGATTTCTGGAGAAATGAATGGATATGCTATCCTTGGTTTTTTAGTAAATATAATCCACACCACAGCCTGTAGCATTTTGTGGGGACCAGTGTCTCTGATTTCTCAGCAATAATGAAACAATCTATGAGAGGGACAGCCTTCAGGGACTCTATTTGTTGTAGATGACAATGACAACTTTGCCCAGAGAGAAAATCCGAGGCCTCCCCCAGTGCTATTTCATGATTTTCTCTACTTGAAGGGCTTCAGGCTTGTGGCTGCTGTCCTTCAGTGCCCTGAAAGAAGCAGAGAATTGCTCCAGTGACAGAAGAGACCCAGCCTTAGACTGGCTTGATTTCCAATCAGTCTGAAGAGCCAGTCGAGGTCCCTCTGGGGGAGCCCTTCCTGCCAGATGGCATGTAAGAGATGTTTACGTTTCTTCTGTTTTTAAAATGTAATTTTGTTTGAGGCAGGGCCCCTGTTCTTTTTATTTTAATTCACCGAGAGGAAATTGTTTTCATCCAAAACATGTTTTCTGTCCTGCCAACTAAAAAGGAAATAACCAAAAAAAAAAAAAAAAAAAAAAAGCAAAAAGAGAAAAAAATAAAATAAAAAGAAACAAACAAAGAAAGTTCCTAGGAGGATCCTTGTAGAATTGTCAGCCTGTTGGCTGTGAGGGGACACGGGGCAGCTGTTGGCAGTGACGTCATTCCTACAGTGTCTGTCCTCGGTGGGAGAAGAGACACCGTCTCCTTGTGAAAAGAGTGCATCTTGGCCACAGATTTTTTGTCACCTTTTATTGGAGGGAAGATATTCCAGTTCTGGGTCATGGCCTTCCTCATGCTTTTTCCCTGGAGGCTGGACAACAGGCTGATTCCTCTCCTCCACTGGGTGGACTTGTCAGAACACCTTTCTCTCGTTTCTGGGTGTGTCCCCAGGTAATCTCTTCTTAACTGGGTGTTAAGAAGAGAAAAAAATGCCGGGATTATGGCAGATTGTGTAATTTGGAATAACCTTCTCCCTGAGGAAGCCAGAAAGCTGGGCAAGATATTCTAGATTTTAACATCCGTTTTAAGGACTTGGGGAACTGAGCAGATTATGGAGAGTTACCAGACCAAAGAGCAGACAGAAGTCCCACACAGAAGCAGAGCTGGCGCTTTGGATGATCTCACTGTGGACGTGCTTGTTGCTTCTGGAAGAGGCAGTGGTATGGTTGGATGTGAGGTGTCCCCCAAAAGCTCACGTGTGAGATGGTGCAGGAAGGTCCAGAGGAGACATGACTGGGTTGTGAGAGCCTTAACCCAACCAGTGAATGAACCCCTGATGGATTAACTGGGTGGTGGCTGGAGGCAGGTGGGTGTGGCTGGAAGAGGGGGCATTGGGGGCGTGGCTTTGGGGTCTCTATTTGTCTCTGGAGAGTGGAGTCTCTCTCTGCTTCCTGATCACCCTGTGAGCTGCTTCCCTCCACCACACTCTTCCTCCATGATGTCCTGCCTCCCCTCGAGCCCCAAGGAGTGGAGCCTGCTGTCTATGGACTGAGACCTCTGAAACTGTCAGCCCCAAATCCACTTTTCCTCCTCTGCAGTTGTTCTGGTCAGTCCTTTACTCACAGCAGGGAAACAGCTGACCAAAACAGGCAGCTTCGGGTCAAGCACTGCCCTCAACAGCCTCATAGGTTAAGGGGACACAAGTTGGAGTTCGGGACCCAGTAAGGATGGAGACTGTTATGATCTAGACCTGGCAAGTCCCCAGGAAGTTCCTGTATTGAATGCCTGGTCTCTAGTGCAGCAGGGTTCAGAGGTGGAGCTCTTAGGCAATGACTGGCTCACGAGGGCTTGGCCCTCAGCAGTGGATCAATGCATGGATATCTGAATGGACTCCTGGGAGGGAGGACCCAGGTGGAGAAAGCAGGCCACAGGGAGCCTGCCCTGGCAGGACTCATCTTCTTTCTAGCTCCTTTAGTCACAGCAGTGAAACTGACCCCATAGAGTCTTCAGGCCATCTCTGAATTATTGGAGTGTGTCTTGGAATTGGGTCGACATGGTTCTAGACTCCTGATGCCTCTAGTTGCCCTATAAAATTAAACAAAGAATCTTCTTTAAAAGAAAATAGCAGGAATTGAATTCTCAAATTATTTGTACAAGCACCTTTTCAAAGGCATTTCTAGGCATAGAGTTCACACAGAATCAGGCCCCCGAGGAGGCTACCCAGGACTGAGCACAGAGAGCCCACAGCCAACAGATAAGCTCTATCCAAGGGATGGAACATCCAGCACTTTTCAGAATCACTACTCTTAGGAAATTAAAATTTTCAGGAATTTTGAGAAATCACTATATTTTTAAAGAACAAAATGAAAACATGGGGCTTGAAAGCAACGATCATTAAACTTAACATATTCTGAGATTATTTAACAAAGAGAGAATTTGTGAACTGTAAGATGTCAGAAAAAAAACCCAAAAACTGCTGGGGTCCTTCAGGAACAGGATGAGCTCATTTAAAATATGGAATGACTTCTACTGAGACAGATTCCATGATTCTATCATTTAACCAAGAATTCAGTGCAGACGTGTTATTTGTAGAGCCCGGTTCCAGGCAACACAACATGGTCTCCTTGATTTAAAGCGAAATGGATTCAGTATGTGTACAGACATGGAGGGACTCAAAAAGCATTGGAAGGACTGTAAAAATTGGCTGTAGCCTGGGCTTCCGTGAAATTTCTCCAAAATTGTATCATAGAAGTAGTTCATCAGAGGAACCGCTACTTCATAATGATCAGGAAAGCCTCCACTACAGCTCGGCTCCAAGACACTTTACCTTGGCCATGAACGTCCCCAGCACATGAGGTCCCTGACCTCCATTTCCTGCTGCCATTGAAGCTGGGGGCCGTCATCTGTAAGAATCTCACAAGCGTCTCCTTGAAGACACTTTCTAGAACAAGCAACGTGAGCAGCTTGATGCTGCACAAAATATGTGGGTCACCAGAAGCTGCTCTGGCACTCTCTCTCTCTCTCTCTCTCTCTCTCTCTCTCTCTCACACACACACACACACACACACACACCCTCCCCCAAGAAAAGGTGCATTTCTCAGTGTGAAAGTGAGGCTCTAGTTTCAAGGCTCCTTATGAGCTAGCTCTGGATTTGGGACAGTCACACGAGGCAGCCAAGGAATCACTTGTAACAAAACTTTACTCTTGAATGTGTGCACCTTGAGGTCCAGAGGAAGCGTGGATAGAGGCTGATACTATTCTTTGCCCACTTAGCTAGTGTTACTGTTGTGAGTAGCTTTATTTTTATACCAAGATTTCATAAGACTTACCGAACGTTGAAAAGATTAAATTGTTTCATTGAAGTGATTTTGATTTAAAACTCTGATGCTCATTGATCAGCTTAGATTTTTGTCTTTCATTTTAATGACTAGTTCGATATGTTCTAGAAGAAAAATGAAACTTGATGGATAAGACTTCTAAATGACATTAAAAGACTTATTTAATAGTTATTGGATAAATGTAAAAATAATTAAAATATTAAGTAAATGTTAAGTACTTTCATTTTCACTCATTACGTTTACTTTAGTGTAGAATACAATTATAATATCTATTTTAATATGTAAAACTTGTAAATTATTGTCAAATCTTGAGCGATTTATGTTACATGAAATGATTATTAGTAGCTTTGAATTCTCGACCCTCCTGCCTCAGCCTCTGGAGCTGCTGGGGTTACAGGTGTGCACCCCTGTGCCCAGCTTTCTGTGACTTTTGATCACCTAAACATGTAGTTTAGGGCCTATTTTCCATTTTGTCTTTGTGAGGATGATTCTCCATGGTAGAGAGGTACGGTGAACCTCTTTAACAATTTGGCAGCCTGCTTTATAAAATTGACATATACGATATATGGATCTCACTTAAACTCTCGCCCCAGACCCTGCATGTGTGACAGGTGGGCTTTCCCACACCCCTTCCCCAGTCTGCTGAACCTGGTAATTATCCTGAGCTCCAGAGAAAACACAGATTCTGTGCATAATTTTTTTTTCAAGTTCTGTGCATCAGATGGGGCTGGGTTGGTCTGTCTGTAGAACAGCCATGGGCAACTATTTCATCTCCAACAGCTTTGTGAGCTCTCAGAGCCGTCTGCACACACCACATCTTCTTTGGGTGAAGGTCTGATGTCAGTTGACAGTGACAGCTGGGTTTCAACGAAGGAGAAGGTTAATCAACTTCCAGAGTGAGTCCAGTGTTTTAGGGCTGGCCAGCTTATCGTTTAATTATCTCTCCACGGGTCGAGATTGATCTGCAGTTCATGGTGTGCTGGTGCCCGTCCTATGAGTCCTTGTGGAATTGCAATTTAAGCAGCACAGCACGAAAGTTCCACCGCTCTCCCTTCTGCCAAGGGCTGGCTGATATGAAGAATCGTCTCTCCGACACCCTCTTCCCCTCCTGTGCTTTGATGGTGTGTGAGGCTTTTTTTTTTTTCTTATCAAAGAAGTAATACACATGTTTACAGGAGGAAAAAAAAAACGATAAAGCAAGAGAAGAAAATAAAAACATCAACAGTTGTACTAGCAGAGACAGCCCCTGATAACTTATCTGTTGATCTGTTTAGAATCCCTGGGGGAACTTTTAAGAAAGACCAGGGCCTGCTTCCCACCCCAGAGATTCTAACTCAAGGGGTTTGCAGCGGCCTGGACGGAGATGGTTTCTTTAAGGCCTCAAGTGTATCTGTAGGTGAAAATCCAGACGTTTAGTAGGTAAGTTAGATATATTTTGTTAAAATGGGTATTCTATAAGTTTTAATTTCTGATTGCCTTATTTAATGGTTCACGACAAACTTCTTCCCATAGAAGAATGAGCCATCTCACCCACGGCTTTAATGGCCTCACAGTATCAGTTAAGCTGTGCCATCAATCCCTTGTGGTTGAATAGGTAAGATGTTTTCACCTGGCCCTTGAGTGGGGGTACAGTCAGGGGACAGAGAAGAACTGAAATATTCAGGTTGGCATCAGCAGGCCCTCAGGTGCAGAAAAACATAAGGAAACTCGGCTCAGGTCAGCACCAGAACACAAAGACTAGAAATAGGGGAGTATATGTTTTAGGCTGTGGTTTTCAGTGAAACAGTCTCCAGATAATTGCTTACTAGCTAGAGATACACCTGGGGATTCATTTGCTTATTTATTTCTCATTCATTCATTCATTCATTCATTTATTCAATCAGTACATACCGAGACTGACTTAAGGCCTCCACCAAATAGACAAAGATGGATAAGCTTTTGTTCTTTATCTCAAGGAACTTATAACCCAAGAGGCATCAGGGACAGGTGAACACATATCTTCATGTCTATGAGCACTGTTATGGTTTGGGTGTGAAGTGTCCCCAAAGACTCGTGTGCTGAAGGCTTGGTCCCCAATGCAGCAAGGCTCAGGGTGGGGCTTTGCATCATGAGGATTCCGACCTCACCATGGGTTACAGGTGGGCTTTCCCACACCCCCTCCCCATTCTGCTTATTAATCCAGAACAACTGAATGGACTACGGGGTGGTGGAAACTATAGGCAGGTGGGGCATGGTGGGAGGGAATAGATCCCTGGGGCGAGGCCTTGGGGACTACAGCTTGTCCTTGGCCCCTTCCTCTCGTTCTCTGCTTAGCAGCTTCTATGGGCAAACAGCTTTCCTCCACCACACCATTCTACCATGATGTTCTGCCTCACCTCAGCCCCCAGACAATGGAGCCCACTGATCACCAGCTAGACTCTCTGAAACTGTGTGAGTCAGAATAAATATTTCCTCTTTCCTCTCATCAGTTGTCTTGGTCACAGCAATGAAGGGCTGACTAAACAAGGACTTACTGTGTTCCTGGCACTCTGATAATCCACTTTAAGTGGATTTTTTTTTCAATGACTATTCAGCACTACCTGATGAAGTCAGTATTGTTACTCTCATCGAGTTCTGCTGATGAGAAGACTAGGCCCAGAGGGGAGGCTTTGTGTGAAGTGATACAGTTAGTAAGTGGCAGAACTGGGAATCAGGCCAAGGCCACTCTGGCTCCAAGGGCACCCTCCTAACTCTGTCCCCTGCTGCAGGACTGGCACATCAAAGGATAGCAGGTGCTGTGACAGGATTTCTAAGGGAAGAAGTAGGATGTGAGTGAAGAGGAAGAGTTTAGGGAGAGACTTTTGGAGATCAGCAAATTTGTTGAATTGTTTCATGGAAAATTCAGTAAGGAGGGGGAATTTTCAGATATGCAGCATACAGATCCATGGTGTGATCATTCACTCCTGCTTGCTGCAAATATTTTATTTCCTCTTTATATGTCATGTATGTGCCTGGTACATCCTGATATCCCATGGGAGCTGAGGGGGGACTGACGGAGGCAATTGGGGACCTGCTGACCATGTGTGGATTGTGGACACATCAGTCTCAGTTAGGACAGTGGAGCCAGCAGTCTGAGGAGGGGGATGTAACACCTGCATTGGGAGAAAGGACCACTTTGTGGTCCCCCATCCAGGCCTGGATGAAAGTGTGCCTCAAGTGAAAGAGGAGAGCATCACAGGAGACCCTCCCCCCAGCCAAGCCCCTGAACTAAGAGAGGGAAGATAAGATGAAGGAGAAAGTCTTATTTATTGCTAGCTACAGGAATTCTTGTCAGTGGATTTATCTAGAGGCATAGTCCAGAGTGCTCACTGTTAAAGCCTACATGGCAGAAGGATTCCTGGCAGCTGGGAGGGAGTTACTGCTTAGGAGAATCCCTGTATCCAGCAAGGAGAAATCAGCCCAGAAGTAGATCTTGACAGTAGGGTGAAGAAAGTCACATGGTGAGGGTTAAAAATCACCCTGCCTCTGGAGAGTGTTTAAAAATGCCTACACACATGGATTATCTTCTTTAGCAGAGAGACACCTGGCCTTGGTTCTGTGATCATCATGCAAGTATGAACATAGATATAAAGACCTGAGTAACTCGGTTAAGATGTTTCAGGCTGAAAACGGCATCGTCATCAACAACAACAACAAAAAAGTAAACATCCTGTCCCAATAGGCTTAAATATTAAGGAAAATATTTTCTCGTAGGAAGACATCTAGCTATAGAAAGGCTTCAGGGTTGGGTGATTCAGCTCTTAAGCAATTTGGACGTTTTAATGCGTATGAGTAATGGCAGATGCTGTAACAAACTGGACCTAAGATCTGCTCGTCCATGTCAGTGGAAATGGAGGCCTCAACTACACTCAAGGACCATGTCATCTCCAACATGGCTTCTGAATCATTGTGGCATTATCCAGCCTGCAGATGGAGAAGGAGAAAGAATGTGGACAGGATATTTTAGAGGCCAGGCCTAGAAGCTATAAACATCACTTCCTACCATAGATTAGGACTCAATTTGGGGTTGCTCCCTAACTTCAGGGGAGCTGTAAATGGGAGTTTACTCTGTGCCCAGGAGGAGAGTAAGATGTGTTGGGTGAACTGACTGCATTATCTTTGTCTCATGAGTTCTTTCCATTTTTCCACACCGTCATCCTCAAAGTCACTCCCTCTCTGGTAGCGAGGTGACACTATTGGTTCCAGGTGTCTTAGCCAATCACCTTAGTGGAGAGAAGCGGAGGCGATCTCTCTTTTGCCTATGTGTCTTGAGTGAGAAAGCATCTCCCAGAGTCCCCAACAAGCTTTCCCTGTTTCCTTGGCCAGAATTGGTTCACATGTCCCTTCCTAGACCAATCCCTGGAAGGGGAGTTATATTTCTCTTTGACAAACTAATCCAGTCTCTGGAGCTAGAGAGCAGGGATATCTTCTGAAGCATGCATTTGCTTGTGGAGGTGCATCACGAAGAAAGTTCATAGTGCTTTTAGGATGCAAGAGAGAAATGTTTCCAGTTATGGAAGAAGCAGCGTCTGGTATATGTGTTCTGCGTACTTGAGTGGAACTAGCTTGGCTTTTCCGAGCAGTGAGTGGGGGGCAGGAGAAGAAGGAGAAGAGGTGGTAATATGTCAGAAGTTCTCCTATCACTGTTCTCTCAGTACCTTGACCTCCAATAAATTCCTCCTCCCTCTCAGAATTCTTTTGTATCAACCGGCAAGAAGCTGAATTTCTTATCTGGGTGGAGAAGGAGGGGAATGGGACATATGTAGGATCAGGGGACAGGGGAAAATTGAGGAAGTACCAGGGACCACTGGGAGGCAGTGTGATTGTTGAATCTAGGAAACCAAATCACAGTATCGGGTTGCAGCGAGGTCTCAGCCACCATCTGGGCGGCTGGTGAGAACAGCCACAGACTTCATGGATTTCTACCGGAAATTGTCATCCTTCCGGAAATTGTAATATTAGGGGGAAAAAACTTAGAGGCTAGGGGGGAGGCTGTAGCCTCGGTGAAGTTATTTGGTTCGTTCAGTTAATGTGTCCTTTGGTAACCACAAAACATGTGTTGACTTTCCTCTCTGCCATAATAAAACAAGACGTGGAATTGCAGAAATGCCAGATTATGCAGGAGGGGCGGGGTCCCAGAGGTCTGGAAGGGAGCTGGGCTAGTGAGCGTGAGCTGCCCCTGAAGAAGCAATATGAAAATTCTCCTGCTACAGGGTTTTCCATGATAAAAATTCCCAAAAGTCCTCTCATGAAAAGGGGGGAAATCCAGAGGCGCCCCTGATTAGATGTCCCAAAGTCTTGGAATTAGGTGTTCATGGGTGACCAGAGCACATTCCCTGGGAGGTGCTGTGACCCTGAGGTTAAGTGTCAGCACATATGACCTTTGGGATCAGACAGTTGTGGATTGAAAATTCCCTCCTATATCCTCGCTGCTTAATGGCAAGTAGCCGGGAGGGGGGGGGGTTAACCTCTCCAGCCTCAGTTTCCCCTTCTTTAACATACATTGGGGTCATTATGCGTCTGTAGGAGATACTTAATGTGAAAGTGATTAGCAGAGCCATCGGATGTTGGAAAATGCTTAATGGAGTCTCGTTGTCCTTGCTTTGTCCTTCTGTAAGTTTAGTCTCTGGCACAGTAGCTAGGATGGTAGCGACCGAGACAAGCTTCAAGGGTGAGTGAAAGTGCACACACAAGACTATGGAAGAGAAGAGTCCCAAGTGCATTTAGAGAGAAGATTCTGTGATCATCTTCTAGTGTGGTTGAGGCCAGAGGACACAGCTCTGCTGGGTAGAAGAGCCCTGCATTTGAAATGCTTGGCGTCTGTTTGTGCATTTAGCTTCAGTGATTTTAAACAACTCCAAGAATTCCATTCAGGTACTTCTGTATGTGTTGAGCTCAAAACACTGGTCAATCTTCCTTCCTTCCTTCCTTCCTTCCTTCCTTCCTTCCTTCCTTCCTTCCTTCCTTCCTTCCTTCCCTCCTTTCCTCTCTCCTTTCTTCCTTCCCATCCGTCACATTTATCTATCATCTATCTTTCTGTCATCTGTATCTATCAATCAATCAATCTACCATTCATCCACCTGTCTGTCCATGTGTTCATCCATCCATCCATCCATCCATCCATCCATCTGTCCTTCCTATCTATGTATCTATCATCTAGCGATATCATTCTGTCAATCAATCTATCATCTATCTGTCATCCATCAAATCCATCTTTCTATCAATCTATTTATCCATCATCTACCTACCATCTGTCATCTATAGGTATCTACAATCATTCATTCATCTATCAGTTTGTATGTCCATCCAGCCATTCATCTGTCCTTCCTATATTATCTATCAATTATCTGTTATCTATCATCTACTCATTCATCTAACCATTTGTTCTATCTACCTACCTACATATCTATCCATTCATCCATATCATTCTATCAGTCAGTCTGTCATCTACCTGTCCATCTAGCATCCATCCATCCATCGTTATCTGTCACCTATCTATATTTATTATTCTATCATTCTATCTATGTATCATCTATATATCTACCATTCTGTCAATCAATCAGTCTGTCCTCTATATGTCTGTCTATGTCTCTCTCATCCATCCATCCATCGATAGCACTGAGTCATGTCCAGGGTATACACATGATAAAGCGTTCCCTGCTCTCAGTAGCTTATAGGCTGAGAGGGAGACATCCCAGGAGACAGAATATGAGGATTAAAGCATGTACAGGATACTTGTAAGCAGTGCAGAACCTGCCCACTGCAGAGTCATAGCAGGGCTGACTCACACGCATTAACCTCCCGAGGGTCTCAAAGTGAATGGGGGGCTCTGACTGCTCCTCTCAGGGTGGGGGAGTAGGAGAGGGAACTCTGCCACCAAAAGGACCTTGTGTCAGCTACCTCTTACCCAGAGCAGCCCACTCTTATTGACAAGACCATTAATAATTTTTTACCCTCTTGAAATCCACAAAAGATGCCGCAAGTTAATATTCTGGTTTTGCAAGGGTCAATCTAGTCAATCTCAGAGGAACAGGAAATGCTGTTTTTTTTTTTTAATTTAAATGAAATTATGTGATTGTCAGGGCTCAGCTGGCCATGGGGCCAGGACATTTCTTGTCTCTTTATTGGAGTCTCTGTCCTCCCAGAGTTGTGCCAACATCCCAGGGACTTACCCATCCCAGCAACAGGGCTGGAAAGTGAGGTTCTGTCATCTGCAAAGATATCAGTGTCACATAGCCTTCAAGGAGAGAGTCCCTCTGCTACCCCATGCTGGCTGTGTGGGAACCTGAGTTTCATTTTAAGCTCATGGTCCCCTCCCTGTGTCACTTTCCTCCCCGACACAGGGACATGATCTTCAATGGGCCTGCTAATCTCATCTCCCAGGGAGCCTCCCCGTCCTGAGACACTCCCCAGATCTAGAAACACATCCTTACTCCCTGTCCTGGGCCTCAGCCCCCTCACTGCCCTGCACACCTAGACCCTTAGTGTTGCCTCTTCTCCAAGCTTAGGCTTTTCAGAAAGACAAGGATGGTGCTGTCCTCAAGCAACTTTGAAGCTCAGTCTAGGAAAAAAAACAATAACCATGGCAAAATTTAATTAAGAAAATATCAAGGGCCGGCTATATCTTGGAATGGAGAGAAGGGGAAAATAATTAGTATTTAAGATTTAAAGAACTAATCTGACTACACATTTCTGCATCTTGGTGGTAGCCTTTGAGGTGGTCATCACCTATCATGCAATTATTGACAAGACCACTCACCATGCTGCCCAACCCTGTGAATTCCACTGAAGTGCTCGGCAAACCTTAGTGTGCATCCAGTCACCTGGGATTCTTAGTTAAAAGTGAGATTGTGATTCACAGATCTGGAGTGGAACCTGAGTGGTTGGTGGGTTTCATCCAGGTAAAGCGCACAGATAAGAGGTGAGAAGGATGCTGGGTAAGGGCCGTCGAGGTAGAATCCGCAGTTCCTTCAAATACCTGGAGAAGGAAAGTGAAAGTACCTTAGGAATAATTTGAATAATCATGGGGAAAGCCACACAATGAATCTTAAATGCTGCTAAGCAGAGAAGTCACTGGAGGAGCTTGTTAAAATGCAAATACATGCACACACATACACACACACACACACACACACAAATGTGTTCTAACAAAGTACAGATACCAGGTTCCACTATAGAAATTCTAAAGCAGGAGATTTGGGGTAAGATCCAAGAAACCAAATTTTAAACAAAAAGCCCCAGGGTGGTTCCCCTGAGTCCACTAGGAAACGGTGGCATTGTGGGAATTGAGAGGGAGGGTTTTATTTTTATTTATTTTTATAAAGAGAACGTGCCACGTTTATTATAGATGAATGGAGGTGGTGAAAGCCCTGAGAAGCCATGCTTGCCATTTGAAACCATAACTTGCCATGCAGGAAGAAGGCCATGACATTTCTAGAAACACGAACACTTAAGGATTTCTGCACTAACATTTCTTACTTATGTTACTTCCCTGTAGTGATCCACTACTTACCCTGAAAATGATGGTGGGTTAGAAAAAGGAATGGTAGACAACCCACAGTTCCTTTTCATTTTAGTCCTTCCTTATTCATCAGTAAAGCATCGGTAGAAGGTGTTGGCAGAAAGTGGATCAAGAAATGAAATAAACACAGTTGGTTTCATTTTGTGTCATGTTTTCTTGCTCTGATAACAATAAAGAACAAATGCATGTACTTGCTATAAAATACGAATTAGGTGATTTTAGTCATTCCACGTGCACATTAACTGCTCTTATGTTTGCATTTAAAACTGGTTTTGCTCGATGTAAAGATGAAGGGTAAAATTCATGCTGATAATTTAGGGTTTTTGTTGCTGTTGTTGCTTAGAACATTAAATAGGAGATTAAAGCACCGTGACAAATCCAGAGAGGGTCTGAAAAGGAATGAAGAATCTTCATATTTTCAGTTCTTTTCTTTGCTGTCCTGGGGGTTCAGCCCAGGGCCTCATGCATGCAAGGCAAGTGCTTTACCACTGAGCTGTACTCAGGAGGGAGGGTTTTATGGGCAGTGTTCTCTGAAGAGAAACTGGGGTCCTCTACCACTCAAACTATGCTCCTTGAAGTAGGTGCTTTGGCATCACGTGGTCACCTATGAGCATGTTATTCAAAGCCTCCGGGACGTTCATTTAGATACAACTTTGTATCTGTCATCTTTTCACTGAAGGACCATGGGGAGTTTTCATCATGGAGAACTCTGGGACAGAGAAATCTCTAATATCTCCCATGGGCTGGTTAGCATGTCCGTCTAGTTCTTTAGTTAAGAAAGAGCAGTCGTCGTGGCTTATCGGAGCTTGGGTATGTGAATGACGTCACATATGTCATACCAGCATGCATCTCACAACTAAGGGCATATAAAACGCCATCTCCGTGAACCATGCTCTCATTCTTTCCAAGGGCAAATGACATTAGAATTTCCTGAATCTTCCATTTGTCTACCTACACCAGTGGTTCTCAATTTTGGCCATCAATCAGGATCAACTGAGGGTCTTAAACAAAAATTCAGGGACTTTCCCCAGACACAGGTGATCAGGATATGTAGGGGTGAGACAGGGACATCTACATATATGTTTTAAAACTCCCCAAGTGACTCTGATGTGCACGGAAGCCCAAGAACCACTGGTTGCTACCCCTTGGGTGATACATGTCTTTCCCACCTTGGGACGTAGATAGGACCTCTCGTTCTTTCTGGATTGAAAACCTGAATCCCATGGGTCTCTTTTCCTTCTCTTAGGGTGTCTCCCACCTCAGGACATCTGTCTACTTCACTGCCATGCACATAATAGGTGGTGATTTATTGAATAAATATGATTATCACCCTCTATGGAATAGTGGTAGGTACTGCTGCAGGAAAAAAAATAACTGCAATATATGCAAAAGGGAAATGACTTATTTTTTAAATATATTCTTTGGGTTGTTGGTGGACTTTTATTTATTTATATGTGATGCTGAGAATCAAATCCAGTGCTTCACACATGTGAAGCAAGTGCTCTACCACTGAGCCACAACTCCAGCCCAAGAAATGATTTCAGTATCCAAAATTTGGTTCCTGAATAAAAAATTTCAAGGATCCAAGTCCATAATAATTCCTTGAAGAAAGAAGTTTTTATTCAAATTTTTAAAAAAAGTTTCTTATTGCAGAAATATTATATATTCAATACTAAGAGATGACTAAATACATGTCAGTCCAAGAAGAAGAAGAAGAAGAAGAAGAAGAAGAAGAAGAAGAAGGAGGAGGAGGAGGAGGAGGAGGAGGAGGAGGAGGAGGAGGAGGAAGCAGTATTTTCTTTGGTTCTTCAAGGTAAATACCATCATTTCTCTTTAAGGCAGCTTCTTGGCTTCGGCATTTGAAGTGTGCCTGCTTTGCTTCATGAAATAGTAAACCTGGCCTTTTAGTGTGCTAAGTTGGAGGATCTGCATGATTCAAAGATGAGCAAAAAAGCATTTGCTCTTTCCAGCTTATACTTCCCTAGAAAACCTCCAGGGTTTACTCCTTATTCCTAAAGATTTGTCCTATGATTGACATGCCAATAATAGCACAGACTGCCCTGCTATTAAATACCAAGCTAAATGTTTGACTTTTATTATCTCATGAAATCCCGACAGAGCCTTGTGAGCAAGGTACCGTTTTCCCTGGATGGATGAGGACACTGAAGGCCACAGTGGAACCCTGGATTTGAACTCAGGCCTAACACAGACTGCACCAGCTCTGTAGACTTCTGGGGCTTCAGACACTAGAGCTCCTCACCAAGCTTCTCCGGGAGCCCCGGTGATTTTTTTTTTTTTTTTTTTTGGCTGCATAGATATGCAGTTTGGTTGGTGAAAGGGTCACAGTGCAGAAGGGGATTGTCTGACTCTAGAAAGGAGGTATTGAGCATCAAGGGAGAGGAGCTGGTAGTGAAGCAATAATAATGGCCTCTGTTGATGCATGGCCCCAAACGGGCCTTCCTGGATGTGACTTGGGGCACTTCTGTCTCTTGCCTCTATGATTTTTAACTGCCCTTGAAAATTCTGCCCACGAATCCAGCTCCTCCTTAGGTTCTGATTGTCACCATTGCTGTGACTCCTACTGAAAAGGATGCCCCTCTTCTTTCCCTGCCCACCGTCAGGGCTCTGCCTCCTTACCAAGAGGGAAGGTTCCTGAGGATGGCCAGTCCCCTCCTGCTAACCCAGGTCACATCAATCTATCAAATGCCCTCGCACATCTTACGCTGTAGGAACCCTGGTGGGGTTTCGTTGGAATCCACAGACCAGCCAGGGTGTAAATCTTTAAAAGACACCCAAGCAATAGAAAATAACAGAAAGCAGGCTTCTTTGTAGCCTTCTTTCTTGTTTCCAAAAATTTCAGAGTTGTAGGCAAAGCTGAGACTCTTGACTTGGTAAGAAAAATGCACTAGAAAAACGGCTTAAGTAGGGGTGAGGATAAAACAAACAAACAAACAAACAAACAAAAAAACAAACCCCCCAAAACATGGACAGTTTCATTTAAGGCATCCTTACTCTATCTAATCTTCAGACATCCGTCGTCACTGGCCCAAGCGTTCAGCTCCTGAGATAATCAGAGAGGTGCATGCTGGATCTGGAAAACCAAATGGAAATGAAGCAATCCGGCCAGCTCTGTCCCCAGAAGAGTGTGGAGCATGCCTGCAGAGGGGCAGCGTCCTCGGTCCCTCCCGGTCTTTGTCACCTTATCTTAGGGGTCAGGCAGGCTGCATTCTTTCCACTTCAGCAATTTCTAGAAAATCTGAGTTTCCTGGATCATTTTCCTATCCATCATTTCTTGCCCAGAGTGCTTACACAGTGACTAATCAAGAGAGAAATACCAGGATTCCATTTCTGAGCAAGGAATAAGGCTCAGAACACAGCAATTGGAGCTGACAGTTGAGGTTGGGTTCTGCCATTACATTCTTTATTCTTTACAATTTTTTTTTTTTGGCTAGTGCACACTGGAATCACCGACCATCAACTTTAGGAGACACACAGCTCGCAAGCATTCAGAACATGCTACCATTTAAAAAAAAGATTCTCTGATCTGTCTTACTGAGTTTAGTTTTAGGTTGTGATTGCAACTCCTAATGAATCTCTTGCAAACATGGAGATGTGGAAAAGAACTCAGTAGAAAAGCAATTAAGGGGCTCTCGGTGATTGTTTTTCCCATTAACCAAGTCTATCTGGATCACTAAGCCAGCTGCGGCCACAGCCTATTTAATAACTTTCTTTTCATTTCCTGATTTCTTACTCAGTTTCTCCTGCACTCTTCACTCCTGGGCAGGCTGGATGCCTGGATGGCTATTTCTGTCCATATGCTACTTTAAAATAATCCCATGTGGATTTATGTTGAAGGCAGCCCTTGGAGTTGGTTTCCTGGGCCGGAAGTTATCAATGATGGAAACCGGTGTCACCAAAGACTGGGATAAATTATGAAGGGGAAAAAAACCAAAAAAAAAAAAAATAGATCCCTCCTCCAGCATGGTTCCATAGGTGCTGAAACGATACGTTTTGTTTCTAATTAAAAAGAGATCTTTCCCCACAAAGGCCCCTTGTGCGGCGAGGCACCAGAGGGCAGTGTTACGTTAAATTACGTGAAATTAAACTTTATGAAGATGTGATTAGTGGTGGGAATCTGGAGGGATTCGATTCATCCGTACCGTTGGAAATGAAACTTCTGGGCAGGTGGTGGTGAGAAGGTGGACTAATACAAGAGGAGAGATCAGAACCCACTTCCAGGGTGCGCATCTGCCGAGGGAGCTTCGTGACATTAAAGAATGGATGGTAAGTCATCTGCTGTAAGGAAATCAGTCCTCCACCATGAGCCATGGAGGGACTTGGCAGGCCATAACCCCGCCACCATCCATTTTAAATGACCTTGGGTGTTAGAAGTCTGGCTGATGGTTATAATGTGAGGTTGCTCTAGAGTGCTGTAGATAGGGGATGGATGCTTGAGATGAGAAGAGATTTAGTTCAGCAAAGTTGGCATCTCGGTACTCCAGGGTCAGTGCATGCCTGGGCTTCCCTGGAGCGTCTGGGCAGCTGAAGGCTTCACTCAGCCTCTCAAGCCCTGGAGACATCGATGTCTTAGTTTTGGCACGGTGTTCACCCAGGAGCAGGACTGGCCTTGAATGGAGCAACCTCCTTGACTTGGTTTAGTCTCTGTTATCTGTCCCCCAGCCAACTTCCGCCCCCTCCCTCCCAGTTCCTTAACAACACACTTCCTTTCCACGTCTGTCAAAACTGGCCCCAAAGGAAGCTATAATGTTTATATACATTATACGCAAAATAAAATGGGGACAGCCCCTGCCGTAATGGCCAGCATACACTTGCATTATAATAAATAAGACAGTTTTGTTATCACTGTGACTATCCATCTATGACATGAAGGATGTTCAAAATGTATTCAACTTTGATAGGTTGAAGACGTTTTCTGCATCCAAACACCCTTAAAGGGGCTGTGGTGGGGGCTCAGTGGTAGAGCACTCGCCTTGCACGTGTGAGGCACTGCGTTCGATCCTCAGCACCACATAAAAATAAAATAAAATAAAGGTATTGGGTTCACTTACAACTAAAAACATTTTTAAAGAAACACCCTTAAACTAAAAAAAAAAAAAAAGTTAGAAAGATTTTACTAAAATTTGGGTGACCCTCTAAGTGTAATTTATCATCCATTGGGACACCTTTGAAAGTAAAAGGTGATGTTAATAATAATTACCATAGGACAATAGGCCCAACTGGGACTGTCCTCATCAAATTAAGATGTCTGAGTCACACTAATATAATGGTCGGGTTTTACTGAAGCAGTAAATTTAGAGTTGAAATGCAGGGAGACAGACAGGGAGCTTTAGGACGTGAGCATGTAATGAGAGGTGGCTTTGGGAATGGAAGTCCTACCCCCATGGTTTTGGGTAGAAATAGCTCTCATCTCTAAGGGGAAAACATCCAATAGCAATATATTGATCTCAAGCCCTGGTCCTAATGCCATAGAGATGAGGCTTTACCTCTCGTCCTGGTCATCTTTTCTTCAGGCCAGTTCTCGTGACACTTAGTCTGGGTGGGGAGTTTTGCTTTAGTTTGCTGGCACCTGTGGGGTGCCCTTGGCTGGCCTCACCAGGATGCAGCTGGGTCTGAGGGGCAGGACCACCTGAGCCCTGGCCAAGCCAGCTGGCCTCTCTTGGTGGTATCACAGAGTTTTTTTGTGTTGTTTTTGCACTGATTGTACTACATTTTGTGTGTTACCCGTGGAGGGCAAGGACTCTTTCTCATTAGTCTATGTTGCCAACCGATGAGGACAGTGCCTGGCACCGACTTTAGTGTCCTTGAATTAAAGAAGAAAGAAAACAGTGACGGGAGCCCTTGAAGAGTTACAAAGGAGGCCAGCCGACATGCTTGAAGACACACAAGACTCTTCAAAGCGAGCCGTAAAACTTACAACTAGACATCGACTGAGCCTTCTCTGGGTGCCAGGCCACTTGACATTTTTATGGTACTTAATCTTTCGAACAAGACTCATTTCGGTTTTATAGATAGGGAAACTGAGGCTCAGCTGGCTTTACTAAGCCAATTTAGGTCAATGTTGAATGTTTCCAAAGAACTGATGAGGGAAATGCTGAGGGGTGACACAGGTGTAGGGCCACAATATGGGTGACAGCAAACTCTCATGTTGCAACTAACAAGGTGCCACCCTTGACCAAAAGTTCCATGGGCCTGTCCTTCCAAGAGATGCAGACTTCCCCATCATGCTCTCTGCCTGTTCTTCCTCAGTTCCCAGGGAAATCTTACCTGGGCTCAATTTAGACTGAAGGTGACTTTTCCACTTTTAAATGTTTTCTCTTTAGAGAGGTCACTTCTGCTACTTAAAAACAAACAAACAAAAATCCAATACTGGCTTTGTAAGGGCCACTTCCCACACAGTCTCCTTGTGGAGTTGGTGCAGAGGGTTTTGAGTGGTTAAGAAAGATTCCCTGTAAGTAGTTTAGAGAAGCCATTTATATCTCTGTTGGGTATGGCTGGTGAATTCCACTTTGTCCACTATAACTTCTCCTTGGAAACTTCCTAAGGACCAAGTATTTACCAATACCCCTCTTTTTTTTGTTTCACAGTTAGATTGAAAAGACAGTGATCTATTTTACAATGTACCCTCCATTCATCTTCCCCACTAGATCCCAGGAAATAGGCTAATAAAACAGGTTCTAGGGTTTTGCAAAGATTCTTTCCACTGGTCCAATGTCATTTTAGGATACATGATGGGTGGTTAGAAAAGGAAGCAATACACTAATTGGAATTATTTTTCCATATTTTTTAATAACATAGGTATTTTAAAAGCACATTATGTTTCACATTGGACTACATTTTAATCCATGATTTGAAACAACAACAATAACAAAATCAGTATTTTTAGTTTGCCCTGAATGTGTGCCTAGAGGCTTCTATTTGAGAATCATCTAGGAGCTGGCACTTAATATTTAAGGTGTCTGATCATTTGCAGAAGAGACTATATACGTATTTTTTTTCTGCATGACATCTGTCTATATCAGAATGATATGGTTTTGCTGTTGTAACAAACATCCCCTGGATCTTAATGCTGCATAACAAGAAAGTTTTATTATCTGCTTAGGTGTATGTGTGTTGGGTTTTTCTGAGGGCTGGTCTCAGGTCGTCCCCAGAGACCCAGGTGGAGAGGCTTCATCTTGATATGTGCTTCCTCAATCACTGCAACGCTGGGAAGGGAGTCTAGAAAATAATCGATAGGCCTTCAGAGCTTCCTCTAAAAGTCACCCTAGGTCACCTCATAGGTCAAGGCAACTTGCTTGTCCAATTCTTTCTTTTTTTTTTTGGAGGTCGTGGGGTACTAACCCCATCCCAGCCCTATATTGTATTTTCTTTAGAGACAGAGTCTCACTGAGCTGCTTAGCACCTCACTTTTGCTGAGGCTGGCTTTGAACTCGCAATCCTCCTGCCTCAGCCTCCCGAGCTGCTGGGATGACAGGCGTGAGCCACCACACCCGGCCGCTGTCCACTTCTAAATTCAAATAAATCAGGAAGTGTGAACTCACAATGTGCCTTGAAGGCAGAGAACTGAAAATATTTGGTGAGTAGAGTTTATGATCTCTATTATTTCTTGTTTTCATTACTTTTTATTGTGAACATTATAGACATGATGAATGGTTGAAAACAAACAGACCCAATACCTGTGTAACTTCAGATTCAGGTCCAACGCCTGTTCATGGTTCCCACCTGTGTGCTGTGTGTCTGTGTATTCGCTCTTGCCTTCCTTTCGTGTTAACAGAACTGGGTTTTGCTTTCTGGGAGGCGAGAGTGCCCATTCTTAGTCATGGGATAGAGGGAGTTGGCAACCTTACTTCTGCCATACCCTTTTGTAGGAGCTGCCAGAAGATGCTTTTTCTGTCACTGGATGGAATAGTGCAAGGAGGAGATGCTCAAATTGCTATATATATTTATATATTTTTCACCCACAAAGAGAGAAGTTGGAGCTGCCAAGAGCCACCGCAGGAAGCCTCGGGGGTAATAGTAACAAGGGAGAAATCAGATGGAAGAGACAGATGGGAACCAGGGGTCCATGGTATTGTTGGAGTCTTTGCAGTGAATCATCTTTAATTTTAGACTTTTCATTTAGGTGAAAAATATTTTACTTAAAAAAAATGCTCAAGAGTATAAATAAAAGCCCAGTGGAGAGGACCCTGGTCAGTTCCGTGGTGTCTCAGGTGTTCTATGTGGTAGTTGGTGGTCCATGAATGACTGCACGTTGCTGATATATTGATGATGTGTGTTTCTCCTGTAACATCACTAATAACCTGATAACAATCCCAGGAGTACATCCTTATCAAAGCCTTTGTTTTCTGATATTTGTCAAGATTCTTGAGGTGGATTCTGGAAAGCAGTATGAAGCTTCCTCAAAAAACTGTGAATGGAATGACTGAATGACTCTGAATGACTCAAGTAGCCCTCTCCTCAGTTTTAACCAAAGATCTAAAATCAGCATAATAGTGATGCAGCCACACTGGTATTTATAGCAGCACAGTTCCCAATGGCCAAGCTACGGAAGCAGCCTAAGTGTCCATCAACTGATGAATGGACAAAGAAAATGTGGTGTTTAAATGGAATGGATGGAACTGGAGAACATCATGCTAAGTGAAATAATAGGTCAGACCCAGAAAGTTATGGGCCCAGTGTTTTCATTTCTATGTAGAAAGAGAAGAAGGAGGGGGTGGAGAGGAGGAGAAGGGGAAAGGAGGAGGGGGAGGAGGGGAAAGGAGGAGGGAGAGGAGGGGGAAGGGGGAGGGGAAGGAGGGGGAAGGAGGAGGGGAAGGAGGGGGAAGGAGGAGGGGAAGGAGGGGGAAGGAGGAGGGGAAGGAGGGGGAAGGAGGAGGGGAAGGAGAGGGAGGAGGGAGAAGAAGGAGGGAGAGGAGGGGAAGGAGGAGGGGGAGGAGGGGGAGGAGGGGGAAGGAGGAGGGGAAGGAGGGGGAAGGAGGAGGAGGGAGGAGAGGGAGGAGGGGGAAGGAGGAGGGGAAGGAGGGGGAAGGAGGAGAGGGAGGAGGGGGAAGGAGGAGGGGAAGGAGGGGGAAGGAGGAGGAGGGAGGAGAGGGAGGAGGGGGAAGGAGGAGGGGAAGGAGGGGGAAGGAGGAGGGGAAGGAGGGGGAAGGAGGAGGAGGGAGGAGAGGGAGGAGGGGGAAGGAGGAGGGGAAGGAGGGGGAAGGAGGAGGGGAAGGAGGGGGAAGGAGGAGGAGGGAGGAGAGGGAGGAGGGGGAAGGAGGAGGGGAAGGAGGGGGAAGGAGGAGGGGAAGGAGGGGGAAGGAGGAGGAGGGAGGAGAGGGAGGAGGGGGAAGGAGGAGGGAGAGGAGGGGAAGGAGGAGGGGAAGGAGGGGGAAGGAGGAGGAGGGAGGAGAGGGAGGAGGGGGAAGGAGGAGGGGAAGGAGGGGGAAGGAGGAGGGGAAGGAGGGGGAAGGAGGAGGGGAAGGAGGGGGAAGGAGGAGGAGGGAGGAGAGGGAGGAGGGGGAAGGAGGAGGGGAAGGAGGGGGAAGGAGGAGGGGAAGGAGGGGGAAGGAGGAGGAGGGAGGAGAGGGAGGAGGGGGAAGGAGGAGGGAGAGGAGGGGAAGGAGGAGGGGGAG